>NC_064756.1:37522132-38257132 GCF_011397635.1 Epinephelus fuscoguttatus | reverse complement strand
TTCAATACGTGCTCCACCCCAACTATCAAGATTTTAAATAATCTGTGTGCGTTGATAAACGTAAGATATATGTGAGGTATTTAGACTTTGTTTCATTCATGTTAAAGTCAGTTAGCTGAACAATGTGCAGAAGAACTGTCTTCCTGTGCTAACACTGTGAATCATGTACAAATTCTCACATTTTAAAATGGAATCATCTCTAAAGGGAGATGCACAATCATTTCTCCCTCTGAAGAGCTAAGTATCTCCATGTGTTGCCTCATCAGGTCAGATGATGAAACTCACTGTGAAGCCGTGGGGGGAATGAACGCTAAATCTGCTCAAGCTAAACTGTCAAGCAGAACAAGAATAACATATCTGACCACTGAGGCTCAGTTACACTGTATGCGCCTCCAGCGTGTACTGTAGCATGCAAAGTCACAGAGGGTGCATGCAGAGATATCGTGGCACAATGCTCCTGAGATACACATACTGTAGACTATGTGTCCTATAAACATGGCTGTGCCTCAGGTGATTACAGGCACCAGACATACATGTCACATACAATCACACAGTATTTGAGGATAAATGCTCTCAGCTGCCATGCTTTGGTACATGTCAGCACTGTAAAAACATAATGGAGAAAAAAAATCAAATTTATTTATGCGTGTCTTGTGTGTTGCTCATGCTGAAACCAGCTCACTTTCAGCCCATATTAATGGGTTTTCACTGCTTTTTTTCAGGACTGTCCTGCCTCATTTTCATGCAGTTACACATGTGCATGCCTGCAGATGAGCTGCCAGCACAGCCACAGGTCTGCTGCTGGATCCTGAGCAGCCGTACTGGAGTAACCAGTACTTGAGCCTCATCCCAATAAAACAATAGTGTGTAAACCAATGTGAGCGTTATAGCCAAGCTGTCATCCTGTCTGTATGCCTTGTATGTGAATGATTATTATAGACATTATTTATTCATGATGCCGTCTGTAAATAGGTTTTAATTCAGGGCTATGACAGAAATGTATTATCTTGTTGGCCAGTTAACACTGTAAACAGGAGGACACAGTCTGACTCTTTCCAATGGTCACAAAATCAACCAACCAACACCTCTAAAGCTCTCAAATTAATGTGTTGTATCTTGTTTGTTAAATTCACATAAAAATGACATGTGGCAGCTTTACAGAGGGTTCTGTGCCCGACTATGGACTGTATGGGGCCGTGGAATTGCTCAAACATCAAGTACTCTGTATATGGAATGGTAATATATGACACTGTATGTGGAACAAGTAGGCAAGTAAAGATAGAAGTTGCCATTTATGTTACCGATAAGGCAGTATTATTATCACATACATACATCCTCTCCATATATGAATTTACCCATAAATATACCCATAGTAAGGACATATGTGGAGCGTCAGTGGCTTAGTGGTAGAGCAGGCGCCCCATATACAAGGCTGTTGCTGCAGCGGCCCAGGTTCGACTCTGGCCTGTGGCCCTTTGCTGCGTGTCCTTCCCTCTCTGTCTCCCCCTTCACACTTCACTATCCTATCAACTAAAGGCAAAAAATGCCCATAAAAATATCTTAAGAAAAGAAAAGGACATATGTATATATATTCTTACTTCATGTGAAAATTCAAAATGTGTACATATATTAAAAATATCTATATGATGAATTTTATATGGTATAATTTGTTACTACCATATATGTTAGCTATATATATTTAATTTCTAAATACAATCTTATGAAAAAAAGATCGTTAATATAAAAATTCTATATGCTTAATAAATATGTAAATATAATATAAACATAACATAACATAACATATATATTGATATATGATATAGTTAGGGCGGATATGTGTACCAAACAAAAACACACAAACACACACACACACACACACACATATATATGTATATATATATATATATATATATAATGGATTTTATAAAACAAAACATAAATAGTTGGTACATATATATGTAACCCGTGTTACTCTGCGTTGTGTTCTGGGTTGTGTAAATGATCAGACGTGAGGCAGAAGTGGGTCTCCAGTTCGTTACTCTCATACTGTGATACAACAGAAAGACAGGGTGAGTAGTGCGACCACCGTGTCTTGCCGAGCTCTGCTCTCCTCTAGCCATGTAAAGCAGGACTGTGGCCAGAGTGCGCACAGCGTGCCTACGTCATCACGCTCACTCACATACACCGGAAATGCACACGTACAGACAGGAGACTATAAACAAAATAAAAGTTCTTATAAAGAAAAAAAAGCTGATTTGGTGAAATTCACCAGACAACTACATTCACCCGTTACATATACAATATAATATATATATTATATATATATGAAGTAAAAAACACAAACATGTATATATACATGTTTTTACTTCATATGTCTTTATTATGTGGAAATTTCAAAATATGGTCATATATTACTATTCTGTATAAGTACTATATTATAATCTGTTAGAGTGCATTTAACTCCACTAAGTCCACTATGATGTAAGTGCAGAAATAATACATGTGATGTATAGTCTCTGCAAGCAGACTGGCAGTTATACATATTCAACAAGCATGTACACATGTAACAGTGACACCCTGCCATGATGTATGTGACATTATGTACAGATCATGTGCCTCATGCACTGAAAGTGTTTGTTTGTTTGTGTCATCCTTGGCTGACTGAGCCTGTATTTTCACATCATTGAGATGTGACTGCTGTAACATCCCGTCTGACCTTTTATTCAACACTGTCAAGGGTCTGACTGTGACACAAGCTACATGTGTACAGATGTTGTTACAGACTGAATGTGTGATGAGATGAAAGCTTGACACACAGTAACACTGACTCTCAGTACTAAACAGTCTGTTTATAATGAGGTTTGTTGTTGACAGTTAGAAAAAATATGGAGTATCAGCAAAGAATGACTTGTTCCTACTAACAAGCATTTTGTGTTTCAGAGACTGATATATCTTCTTCCTCTGTGCCAGACTGCTCCAACTACTGCATTAAAAGCATGTTGATGTGCAGAGCCTTATTTAAATGAACCTCACACCTGTTTACGCCTGTTTACGCCTCTCTCTGAGCACCAAAATGCCTCACAGGTAGGCAAGCAAATTTGTGCTTGTCATTACACTGCTTCAAATAAAGGGCCCTAAATGTTTCTAAGCCGTTATAAAATATTTACATTTTGATGAGGAACCAATTGGTTTGCACTGCAGAGTCAGCTCAGCAGCCAGAATGAAATTCTGGCATCATATACTTCTGCAAAGAAACACAGTATACTGTACGAGCTGACTTTGTCATGTCGAGGTGGAGGGGATGGTGGATGATGTGTCACCCAGCCAAGTTGCAGACCACTCTTCGAGACCATTTAGCAAGTCATCACTATGTTTCCACATGCTTTTTAGGCAGCAAACGTGGGTGTTTTATAGCGACCCACAGCTTTTTTTTTTTTTTTTCAAGCAGGGACAGTGCCACAAAAAACAGTTATTTTTTTAATTGAGACATCAATGCTTTCTTATGGTGGGTTTGTGACACGTGTGCATGTGCCTAGATGAGATGGCTGCCAACTCCTGTTTGAGACCAACAAACAACAAAACTGGTTGTTTTTTTAGCAAAACACTGGTGGCATTTCGAGTGGGTATTGTGTCACCAACTACCAACGCTACACAATAATGTGCAAATGTAACATATCTGTGGTTAACAGATGCGTACAATGCCAACACATTTTCTGGTGATTGTTTGCACAGTTCTTTACACCTACACACGATTTCTGTGTTTAATATTTGTTTTTGTCATGTTGTACAAAATTGAGTTACTTTTTCCTCCAGCTGTTGATATCCATTTTCATAACAGAAATCATTTATTTCCCATTTCCAGACCTAATTATGCATAAAGTTGCCAGATTTTCACAAGGGACTGCTGGGAAGAAATATCATGAGCGCTAACTACAAACTGCACAACCACCCTGATCCTCTTAGTGTCTGTCTGATGGATTAATTGGGGCTAAATACAATCAGAAGTCTTTGTTGTGCTGTAAGCTAAAGGCTAAGTAGTAGAGGCTTGAATTATATTTATATTTATTATATTTATTTTTCCTTATCTTGGAGACTGGTTCAGATCCCCAGTGACAAACAAGGCTGAGTAGTATAAATGTAAAAAAGGAGACAATGGATCTGATGAGTGCATGTTTGATGAGTGTGCTGATGTGTGTGCATATGGAAGAGAATGAAACCAGAAGGAGGGGGGCACTGTGTGTGTGTGTGTGTGTGTGTGTGTGTGTGTGTGTGTGTGTGTGTGTGTGTGTGTGTGTGCATGTGTGTGAAGTGTATGCATGTGCTCTCAGAGCCAGTGGGAGGTTTCTGGTTGGAAGCTGTCATTGCTTGACATGACAGCACTGTGATAACTACTAATGAGGACACAGGAGAGAACATGTCATTAGACCCAAAATAAACACATCAACACACACAAACTGAAGATAAATACACACACACACACACACACACACACACACACACACTGCATGTTGCCAGAAAGCATTTAAATAATATTCCTGTCAGAAAAATAACAGCAAAGAAGAAGATCGAGGGGGGGGGGGGCAGATATCAAAAGTGGATAATGGACAGGTGAGTTGAGCTACAAGCTGTATGCTAGTTGAGCTTTACTTCAGGTTTAGTTGTTTATACTAACGTTTGACATCAATAGATTGCATTTCCTTGTCTCCATGAATAAACCAGCTCCCATTCCAATGTGGGCAACACAAAGGGAGTATGAGAGTAACATTAATTACTGCCTGCAGGCTTTTTGCTGATTTAAAAATGTACCTATGGTGAAATGCAACTTTGAGTTTGGGAGCAAAAACCAAAATGAAAGTAGTAAATGTTTAAAAGGGTAATAGAAGGGGAACAAAGCAGGCATTTCAACCACATTTGGTGCCCTTAAATAATCTAGTTGAATGTGAAGACATTGACTAATTGATGTTGGTTAAGATCTCATTATCATACATATCAGAAGAAGGGTCATGACGCCGGAGTGTACACAGGACATAAGAGAACAGTACAAAGTCCATTATACATGAATATGATTTTTGAGATACTGATCCCAATACAGAACCAAATGGTCCAAAAACTCTGAAAATGTAAAATTACAATATGCAAATAGAAACATTAGAATTACTGGGCCATGTGTGTCCCAAAACCACAACTCAAAACAAGACAAACTTCAGTGGAAAACAGAGTGAGACACAGAATGGAAACAGAGTGAGGCATATTGAAATATAAAGCAGAAATCAGACCGTTGCACTGAAAATCTACACATTATAACTTTTTGGAAGGCAAATGTCTGAAACTTAATATTTGATGCATGTCAAAAAGTTACAAACAGAAGCATGTCATAAGGCTGGAAATAAAGACATCACCAAACCTTTACTTAATTCTGATTGCTACTTTGCTATTGGTTTTTCTTGGCAAGACAATGAGACAAAGACACAACAAGGGCCGAGAAAAGAGCAGAGAGACAGAGGAGGAGAGGCTATTAAGCTATTAAGGAGGAGGAGAGGAGAGAGAGAGTGACATACTGATGTCAGGTGTTATTTGCAGGACATGTTGGGACACAGGAAGTGGCCACAGTCAGACAGGAGTTGGTGGTCCTGAGCTAGCTAACTTTAACCCACGATTTTAAACTGATTTATTTTAGCTTTGGAGTTACTTTTAAGCTATCTGCTTGGATATCAGTTGTTTTTATTTTTGTTTTTATTCATCTCTTTTAATTGGACATTATTTTAATCACTGGATGTCCAAGCAATAGGGGTTTTAACAGCCAGACACGGCCTGCTTGACAGGTGGGAAAACTTCCGCCAGCTGACAGCACAGTGATAGCCTACATCTATGGCTACATCTATGCACACCGATGTGGACCCCCAGCTTGTAAAAGCAGACAAAAAGATTTCTGACCTGAGAGGACTCAGGTGAGCTAAACAACAAATCATCCATGCTGACCGCCCTCCAGGAGGTGCCTCATGAACAGTCGCTCTAGATCGCCTCACTCACGGCGGCCCTTCAGGACACGGTGCACTGGAATCCCAGCGCTTGGCCTCCACCGTCCTCCAGCTCAACACAGAGTTGCCGGTGGTCCTGGGTGGAGGTGGTTGGCAGGGGTAAGAGAGACCCCTGGCTGTGCTGCCTCACCTCCACGCCTCAGCCTGTCAAACTGCTACAGCGCCTTGGCATTGGACAGAGTTCCAGACGCTGGCACTGCAGACGCTGCCACTGTGGCTCCTTCCCCGCTGACCGGTGCTGCTCCAGCCGCTCCCCACTTGGTGGAGTCGGCCTTGGCGTCTAACGGTGCTGTGGCTCCCTCTCCACCGGCCGGTGGTACTCCTGCGGCGGCCTACACGGATGGATCCACGTCTTCCTCGCTAGCACCTGTGGACCGGAGTGCCACGGCTGCAGGACCCGACCATTGACTCCCATCCCAGGCATCGGCTTCCGCGGCACGTCGGAGGCTCCTAAAGGAGGCTATACGAAGACGTTCCGGGGGACTCCTCTCCCACAGCCGGGTTGGCGCTCCTCCTGCCGGGGCCGGGACCGCAGAGTCGCCGCAGCTCCTGCCCCCCTGTTCACACAGCATGGACGGTCCACCTGCCTCACGTGAGTCCCCCATTCCCCATCCTGCTCCTCTTCAACCTCTTTTCCCTCCTTCACCATGTTGTTTGGAGACAGCATCATCAGGAATATTCATTTTTTTCAGTGCCACAACTCACTGCTTTCCTGGAGCCACAGTCCCAGTCATCCTTGACAAACTTCCAGAACTGCTTCATTCACTCCCTTCATCCATAAACTGGCTTATTTGTCATTTGGGCTCAAACAACACGGCCCGCCGGCAATCAGAGCTGACAAAAATGTTTTTTGTTGCTCTTTTTAACCTTTTAAAAAACTGTGGTAAGTCGGTTTTTATCAGCGGTCCCCTGCCAACACTGTCCCGCGGGGCAGAACGCTTCAGCCGGCTCCTCTCCCTCAATTCATGGTTCCAGGCTGCCTGTAGCACCTATGGTTTCACTTTTATCGACAATTTTAATCTTATTTTGGAACCGGTCCTCTTTTTTCAAGGCTGACGGGCTTCACCCTAGCAGGCTGGGCAGCCGCATGTTAGCGGCTAACATTCAGCACGCTGTTCAGTGTGCCCCATGTGACTGACATACATTGGAAGCACATGCCTGCCTGCTTTCCTCTTTAGTTCATCCCCAGCCCACTCCCACATCTATATCCATCCCAGTCAGAATCTCAAATAGATTTAAAAGACCAGCTTCACCATGGACCAATAGCAACCCCAAAAACTTTGTTCCCGTCACACCTGCTTCACACTCACCACACTGTGATGATGAGTGCACGTTCGGCACGAACATTAACCTGGCCGTGCTGAACGTGCACTCTCTTTTAAATAAAACTTTCATCATAAATGACCTGATTTTAGATAACACGTTGGACAGTATTCTTTAAACAGAGACATGGCTTGGCACTGACACACCAGTTGTTCTCACCGAGGCCTGCCCACCAAATTTTATTTTTTTATTTTCTACTGGGGGGGTAAAAGAGGAGGCGGAACTGCAGTCACCGAAAAACTCACTACACTCTACTTAAGTTTCTTTTAACATCTACTCATCATTTGAGTATCATGCCTTTGTTTTTAGCAGCCCTCCTATTCTTTGCATCACAGTTTACAGGCCACCCCACCATTCCACCTCTTTTATCAGTGATTTTTCAGAACTATTAACATACACACCACCTATAACAGAATTTTAATAACTGGTGATTTTAATTTACATGTTGATAATACCTCGGATACAATGTCCAGAGAATTTTTAGACCTTTTAACCTGCATGGATTTTAAACAGCACGTCACACAGCCGTCTCACAACAGAGGACACACCCTGGACCTGGTCATAACCTATGGCCTGTCCTGTGTCCACTGGTGTGTCCTCTGTTGTTGATCTGGCTGTGTCTGACCACTACTGTGTGTATTTTGACATCACCAGTTTTAGCCATCAGGAGGCCACGGTGAGAACATTGAGGAAACGCTACCTAACTTCTGAAGTGGCTGCAAATTTTATCCAGATTTTACTTAGCACTCCTGCTGAAATTTTACCTGCACCCTGTGATTTTATTGTGGACAATTTTAACAGTAAATTAAAGTCAACACTTGACTCAGTGGCTCCACTTTCAATCAAAACCATAAAAACAAAACCTACACCCCCGTGGAGAAATGATAACATCAAAAGACTGAAAAGAAAACGCAAGAGTGCAGAGAGGAAGTGGAGAAAAAACAAATTGAGAGTTCATTTTGAAATTTTACACAAACAACTCAAATCCTACAATAAAACAGTCAAACAGGCAAGAATATCCCACTTTTCAAAACTCATTTCCGATCATAAAAACAACCCCAAATTTCTCTTCTCCAACTTCGATCTTTTAAACAGCACCAATTTTAATAAACCATCCAACATATCAACAGACGCCCTCTGCGAGGACTTTGCAGACCACTTCAGAAGAAAATCAATGACATCAGATCCAGTCTTTTATCTCAACAGAATGTAATTTTTAACACACCTGGATCATTGCTTTTACCTGAAGAAACACTGGAGAGTTTTGCCCTGCTTGATGCAAGGACACTTGGTCGAGTTTTCTCCCAGGTAAACCCAACAACCTGCCTTTTAGATCCGATTCCCACACCACTTTTAAAAACATTTTATGGATTCTTTGAGGAACAGATTTTAAATATAGTAAATTACTCTCTTCAGATGGGTGTCTTCCCCGCTGCCTTCAAAACAGCAGTGGTGAAGCCCCTTCTGAAGAAGAGTAATTTAGATCCCAACATTTTTAATAACTACCTACCTGTATCCAACTTACCATTTTTAAGTAAGATTTTAGAAAAACTGGTTTTTAACCAAGTAAATGATTTTTTAAAAAGAAACAATATTTTAGAGAAATATCAGTCTGGTTTTAGGATGAACCACAGTACCAAGACAGCCCTTTTAAAGATTTTAAATGATATCAGGTTTAGTGTTGATTCACAAAAACTCAGTCTTGGTACTACTGGATCTAAGCACCGCTTTTGATACAGTAGATCACCACATTTTATTAAACAGACTCAGAATCTTGGTCGGCCTCTCTGGTACTGTGTTTAACTGGTTCAGCTCTTATCTGACAGATTGTTGTTTCTTTGTAAGTATGGATACATGTTCCTCCAGAACGCATGAAATTAGGTGTGGGGTGCCCCAAGGGTCAATTTTAGGTCCAATTCTTTTTAATCTCTACATGCTCCTGTTATCAGGAGGCATGACATCAGCTTCCACAGTTACGCAGATGACACACAGCTGTACATCGCCGTGTCTCCTGATGACACAGGGCCAATTGATACCCTTTTTAACTGCATTTTAGATATAAAGTCATGGATGGCAGTGAATTTCCTACAGCTCAACCAGGACAAAACAGAGGTTTTAGTCATTGGTCCTGAAGGCCAGACAGAGAAACTTTTACCAAAACTACAAGATTTTAAACCTTCACAATGTGTAAAGAACCTGGGCGTCATTTTTGACTCTGAGCTTAATTTTATTCCACACATCAAAAATGTAACAAAGACAGGTTTTTATCATCTTAAGAATATAGCCAGAGTCCGCCCGTTGCTCTCTCAGGCCAGCACGGAGGTGCTGATGCATGCTTTTATCTCTTGTCGTTTAGATTACTGTAATGCCCTGCTCTCTGGTCTTCCCAAAAAGACCATCTCAAACCTGCAGTTACTCCAAAACTCAGCTGCACAAGTGCTGACGAGGACCAGAGGGCGGGAGCACATTACACCAATTTTAAAATCACTGCATTGGCTCCCCGTGTGCTTCAGGATCGATTTTAAGGTTCTTTGAGTAGTTTTTAAATGTCTTAACGGCCTTGGGCCTTCTTATTTATCTGACCTGCTTTTATCATATCAACCCTCGCGGATCTTGAGGTCCTCCAGCACAGGCCTTTTAATTGTTCCAAAAGTCAAAACAAAAACCCACAGGGAGGCTGCATTCAGCCATTATGGCCCTCACTTATGGAACAGCCTGCCAGAGAGCATCAGGACTTCAGAGACTGTTGATGTTTTTAAAAGGAGGCTCAAGACTCACCTTTTTAATTTGGCTTTTAACTGATTTTTTTTTTACTCTCGTAATTCTTCTATTATATGTTACTTTTACTTTTTAATGCTTTTAAATGATTTATTTTTAAATCTTTATGCATCATTAAGTTTCTAAATCTTCATTTATTTATTTATTTATTTATCTATTATAATTAATATTATTTTAATCTTTAAACCTTAAATTCTTCTAAATCCTTACTTTTTTTCTGCATTTTGTCATTATTTCATCTCATACTTGTTTTATCTTATCATATTGCCTTTTAGTCTTTTAGTTTTTAGCTCCAGTGTTTCCTCATGGGGGGCCTCCACACTGAGAGGTGTGTCCGGTCTGCCCGCGGGGACATCGTCCTGGAGATCCCTCAGGCCCAGAGTACTGGGGGGCTCTGCACCATGTGTGGAGCCTACCTCGGTTTGTCTGGCATTCCCTGTGGCCGTAGGCTATGACGCCTCTCAGTGTGGATGGCTCCCCATAGGTGGTTCTTTCCTCACCTGGTTCCTTAGTGCCCAGCCATGTTATTGACTATTGACTCTGTGTTTCTGTGTGTGTGTGTGTGTGTGTGTGTGTGTGTGTGTGTGCGTGTGCGTGCGTGTGTGTTTGTGTTTATATGTGGGGTTGGGAGGGGAGGGTTTTCAATATGTATGTAGTATTGTTGTTTGTTTTTATTCTGTGAAGCACTTTGTGCTGCATTTTTAATTTATGAAAAGTGCTATACAAATAAAGTTTGATTTGACATGATTTGATGTTCATGTTCTGATGTCCCAAAATAAAATAAAAGTTTTAATTTAGGTCTGTTATTTTTATTGTTTATATTACTGTCCTTTATATATTATGGGTCCATTGACTGCAAAATATAATTTGAAATTCTGTTTTTGAATTACCGACATAGCCAGATAGCCTACTGACAGAGGCCAAGACAGAGAAATGCATCAAGTAGGAAGAGGAGAGAGAAACAGAAACATTTTTTGCAAGTAGCAAGCTAGTGAAATGTAGATTTCTCTGGGGATTGCTTTAATGTAATGAAGCTTTATTTTGATGTAATGTACTTACCCAACACTGGTCAGACAGGCTCTTCCCTCTGGACTCAAAGGGTAGTATCACAAGCATGCATTCACCCACTGAAATGTGCATAAACATAGTTGGCCAATCATGACATGTCTACCTGAACACATGTGGACCACACAGTATATCAGGGTGCACACACCGCTCTCTGCTATCCTTTTACTCTACAGGCAACAGCAATTTTGCCCACTGATCAGCTTTCTCCATGGATGGAGTCGCCACTTCAGAAATCTCATCAGTGCCTCGGCACAGAACACACAGAGAGCGGTGCTCAGCAGCAACCAGTCTGCAAGTTCAGACACCAGCAGCGGTGGGATCACATCAGACGCTTCAACATGATGCTTTGCTCGATGAGACTGAGCTGGAGCTTAAGGCTGATGGTGTAGAGCCCCCTGCTTCAACCACACTCAATAACTCTCCTCTGCTGCCTCCAGTCATCCCCACTGAGACCACAGCTTTGTTTGGAGATGATGACAAGATCTCATTGGTGTCCAGGACATCAGCTTCCCACAGGAGTTCAACATGGACATCTCTCCACTGGTACTTCCCACTGGCAATGACTGTCCACAGCAGGATGTATTGGGCTCCCTCTGCCCTCCCACTCCCACCCAAGCCAGCAAGTCATCTTCATGAGGGTTTTCATGGTCCATGGTGCCCCCTCTTCCAGACATGTGGCAGTATGTTAGCATCTTGGCAGCACCATTAAGAGGACAGCCCTGGTTGTGGATATGGTGGATTTTCTCAGGGCACAGGGTTGCACAGCACATCTCTCAACGATGACACAGTGGCAGCCTACCCGCTTTCACAGTCTGCTGGCTGGTCAGAGGACATGTAGCCTCTACCACAGCTGCTGCATGACAGGGAGACGCTAGAGTATTTTGACTAGATATTTTAGCTAGGACCGAAGCTAGCTGTGGTGGCTAACAATCTGGGTAATGTCGGGCATTTCACTGGCTTCCCTTCAGCTAAATGTCCTCACCACTCACTGTCTCAGACTTACATTTGGGCCACAGCATTGGCCAAACCTTAACATTAATTTGAAGCCTTACTGTACTTCATACAGTAAGACCAACAGGTATTTGTGTTTGCGTATATCTAATTATCAGTCCTACAGACTGAGAGATTCAGCAGAGTGAGGTGATTAATTCTCCTGACTGTTTGTCGCAATGTGTGTATGTATGTGTCAGACACTTGCCAACTGGGCTCACACGTGTGCTAGTTCTATATTTATAGGTGGTGAAATGCATTCTTGCAGCAGAGAAGAGAGAGAGGCTGTTAACACTTAATAAGTAAATGTAAGTCGATGCAACAACATGCCCAGAGGTTTTTCCACACCTTTCTGCTGTACAGAGCACAAAGGCAGGAGAGAACAAAAGAGAACAATAAGAGATAGAACAGGTGTTGCAAACTCTGTGAGTTGAGTTTGTCAGTTTCAGATTGAGAGACTTCATTCAGCGCAGCATCAGTCTGTAGGAAAAGGTCAGAGGTCAACAGCCCAGTTGCCATAATAAAATGTTGGTATTGTACATTTCTGCAAACCACAAATGTTACATTTGCCTGTTTTATATGTACGATATCAATGATTCTAAAGTGACATAATTTATGAGCTGACTTTCTCATCAGGAGGTGGGTGGGATGGTGGATGGGGTGACACCTGCACGATGCCTGCCAAGCTGCAGACCACTGATTGAGACCAATAAACAAAACCGTTTCTGATTTAGTGAGTCACTGCTGTGTTTTCAGCAGCTTTTTAGGCACAGACTTGGTGATTGTGCCATTAAAGGGGTTGTTTTCACTGCTTTTATAGTGGGGATTGTGCCGCCTTAACTGGGTATTTGAAGCCAAAAAAATGAACTTGACTTCACATGCAATCCTTTTTGTTTATTTATGTATGTATTTTTTCCATTTATAAAAACTAGACTAAACTTGTGCAAAACATTCCTCCTCCCTTACTTGGTGATTCCCATCAAAATCAAATGTACAACAAAAGAAAATCAATGCATACACATAGAGAAGTAAAGAACCATAGATGAGAGTCTGATTGAAATCTGGAGATATGTTGTTAAATGCAGATGAACAGTTTATGGAAACAGAAGTTAGCGGAGACTGTGATAGAAAAGTGGAGTGTGTTGATAAAATTACCATCAATTGCTGCACCAATTCATCCAGAACTAATGGGAATGTGTTTAATTCAACGTGAAGCAGCAGGGGCCACATTAACAGCATCATCAGGCTAATGGGAGACTGACTGAATGAACAGGCAATCAAAAAACCTCTGGTCAATGTGTTGGCGCTATATGACAGATATGTGATAACACATGCTTTCACACACATAAATGAGTCAATTTGGTGCAGAACTACACAAACTGAAATGCACACAGTGAAGAAATTTTAGGAAAATGAAAGCTCCTTAGTGTAGTTGTTAAAAGTCCTGACTGGTATCTTGTGGTCATATCAAAAAAGCCACAATATCCTGCTTATCTCTTCCACTAAACCCTTAAAATGAGCATCACAGCTGCAAACTGCCCACATTTTTACCAGGATTGTTTATTAATTCAACGAACTTAACCTTTATGCCATGACAATAGTTTGCTTTAGTTACATGGGCATGCTGCACTGTGCAAGACCTACAAACAACAAAACTGCTCAGCAACCAGTCATTGTTTTGCCTGCCGGGATTGTGCCCCCAAAATTGGACATGTTAAGCAAAAATATGATCTTTCCTAACTATAACCAAGTGGTTTTCATGCCTAAACATAACCACACAATAACCACAGTGCTGCCAAAAAGTAAAGAAATATATTGTGTCAACGTATCTGCTACACAGATATGTATCTATGTAACATAGAAACGCAGAAACATACAATGCCAACATGTTTTCTTGCGATTGGGTTGTTAAACTAAGGTTTGGTTGTGTTAGCTTTGAGATCAGCACATGGCAGCAGATACACACATGAAAGTGAAACATTAGTTGTCTTTTGGGGGGTTTTCAACAATATAAACTTTGCCAGGAACACTTTGAGTTACTCAGAAACTTTACCCACATTTTGAGCAAAGGAACCTGGTCTAATTTACTTCCTGAACAGTGTTACTTCTCCCCAATAAGTCCATGTGCTTGAATCAGTGTGACTGAACATCAGTGGCTGGTCAAACACAAGCCTGCTAGTGTGAAGTCCCAAAGTAAGTGACTGTAAACTTTCCCAAAGACTTGCTCTGGGGGATAGAGTCAGAGCGATGCAGTAAAAGCTGATCCTTTTACATGGGCTCCATTTCAAACCATTTGCAGCAAAGTGTTGCAGAAAAACAGACAATAAGGCTCAGTCCGCTCCTTCAGGGTTAAAACGTAGCATTTCCCTCCTTCTCACTTACTTCTTCTGTTGGATTTGTACCCCACATCTTTGAAAATGTTTCATACACTTGTTTGTGTATGTAAATACAAGGCCTCCCTACTTTGTGTTGAAGATTTGACCTTGAGAAATTAGGTTTATTTCTGCAGAAAACACTGCAGGGAGTCTGATTTACTCATTAGAAAATCAGTAGGCAGCAGCTGTAATGAGCATTAAAAGATCCAGTATGGCCAAGATGGGTGATATTTATCCACAAAGTACTTTTTACAAAGTAGGTTAAGAAACAATGTTCCTTTCAGTACAACACAAGTCAAACTCACAAGTATAGCTTAACCATTACATAAAAAAAGCCTGACATTTTAGAGTGGCCTTTTATTGTGACCATCCCAAAGCACACCTGTGTAGTAATGATTAAGTAATCTTGATATGCCTTACCTGTTAGGTGGATGGATTACCTTGGAGAAGGAGAAGGGCTCACTGACACAGACTGAAACACATTTCTGACCAAAATATGACAAAAATAAACATTTTGTGTATAAAAATGTCAAATATCTTCAACGTAAATCTGAAAAATGGTCTCAAACCAAAACACGCCCATTGTGCACTCACTGGAAATGACGGCCGCAAATAAGCTAGTTCGCAAACTAGCATTAGCATTTGCGTTATCGTTCGCAGTACCAAATCATTACAGACTGCTAAATTAACCCAATAAACATACTGCTGACTCGACAACAGTATAGTGGTGCTTAGTGCAAAAAACACATGTATTTGTACAACGCAGCGACGTTCACAGCCGCACAGTCCTCGGCCGCTATTTCCAGTTTGAAAAGTGGTCCCTCCCCTTTTGCTATGTAGCCAAGACGGCGACCATTGAGGACGAGAAGTGTCCATAGTTACACACTCAACGTCTTGACCGTTCTGAGTGCAACATCCAGGTACTCATAGTGCACTGCATTTTTACATACTTCTCAGTGTGAACGCACTTATGCACTCAAAATATTAAGTGCAAGTACAGAAGTACGCGATTTGAGACACAGCACAACTCATCATCTGGTGGCTGGTGTAAACATGCATGCCCAAAAGAAAAGCCCACATTTTTGTAAACACAGCTACTTTTAAATATTATTATAGACTTGGATATCAACAGGTTTTTATTATGTGCAAATATCACAACACAACCTTTTTCAAGAAGGTGGTTGAAGTAGTGACAGGAGGAAGCTGTGTTCACATGGTCCAATATATCCATTACCATTTAAAAACTTTTAAAAAATTCTTATTTGATACATGAAGCAAAATGACAAGTGGCTCCAGCTGTTCCTCTTTTTCTATGATAGATGACATGTTAGAGTATATTAATTGGAGTATGCACAACTGCATGTACAGCTTAGTAGGACTATTGCAGAGGTGGGGGACTCGAGTCACATGACTTGACTGGACTCTGACTTTAGTCTTAAATCGGAGGACTTGAGACCTGCTTGACTAACGCTGATTAAAGACTCCATTTGACTTTGACTCGGTATTCATGACATGAGACTTGACTTTGACCTAAGACAGATGACTTTTTTTGATTTAATATTTATATTTTTTTAGATATCGAGAAGTTATTCTTTGTTTTTTAAATATGATGATATCGCAATGGGGTAGGACCTGCCGGCTGACCTTCATGCCCACACTATACCACTTCCTGCTGTCCGCAGCTCTCCTCGGAGGAATGGCAGTATGTACAGCAGCATCACGAGCTTGCTTTTATTCAGCTCTATCTGCGTGATACATGTGAGTTAATTTTTCAGTAATTCAGTTAGTATTGAACGTGCTTGGCAACCAGCGACACACTTTCAGCTCCAGGCTGTTAAGCACACAGTCACCACTGAGAGATCTGATACATGGGCTGCTAGCTTTCTGTGCTCAGGCTCTCGTCTTATTTGTACGAGGTTTTTTTTTTTTTTTTCTTGGCCTCCCGTTCCTACTCGGACCTGAAGGTTATGACTTGAGACTTGCTTATGTTTTGCATGTGTGACCCACCTCTGGAATGATGTCTACTTCAAAATAAGGCAAAAGCCAAAATATTTGGTGTATGTAAACATAATCACAGTTCACACACATAAAGGCTGCTGTAGTCTCTGATCTACAGTTACAGATTAAGATACAATTCTGAATGTCAGTTCTTTGCTGAGCACAAACACACTGAGCTGCCTCAGCCTCTGCTCTTCGGCCATGTGTTGTGTTATTGCCAGGTAAATTGACAGTGTACAGAGCTAGCCTGGAGTCACTGGTTTGTAGACCTAGCTTAAAGAGTTATATTAACCCTTTTAACATTATTTAGATGCTCCCAAAATTCTTGCTGTTTTTTATTTATTTTTTGTGAATACATGTTTCTACCTGAAACATTTTTCTTTACTTCAATTATTAGCATTACTGACTTTCTCTGTAGTGAGAAATTATTGTGTGTTATTGTGATGCTAATACAATACTACTAAACTGTAGAGTATATGGTCACTGTGGCAGCAACACAATCACATTCATTTGGTTTATAATTTCAAGGACCAAGAAAACGGATTATTAGAGGCTAATGCTCTTCATTTCAGTAATGTGGTTTAACTATATGTTCTGCTTTATTAAATGTGGATCCCATAGTTTAGTATTTACATGAAGCTGGGTACACACAAAAAACAGATAAAAATAAAGTGATCAAAGTCAAGGCAGTAGATGTATTCAGGCTTCTTGAAAGCACTATGTATTTCTGTTAAGGTGTTTTGAAGTGAAATAGAAGTGCACTCTATTTATGTGTCTGTGAGGCTAATGCTAATGACAGCACAAGCTTTGTTGCAGCAGGGGTTATTTGGATCCACTGGTTGAGGTAGTGAATTGCACAGAAATTCCTTCCACTGACTCAAATGTTTTCCAGGGTACAAATTGAGTATCAGACTGTCAATACTGAAAAATTAAAACCACAGTAGGGTTCCCACATGTTCTGGAAAAACTTCAACTTCTTCATTTTGCTTTCCAGTCATGTAACAATGGCCCAACAGACCACAACGTCACACTTGACTCAGTTCTCTGGTAGAGAACGTCTTTGCTGTTTTTAGAGTTAAAATTTGAGTTAATGCAGAGTTTCATATTTTTTTAGTGCCTGTACTGTGACTTAAATACAAATCTTTCCGCAGCTGTGTTTCATTATACTACTGACAACACCCCATTTTCTCCTCTCTTATGTTCTATCCATCCATCTGTTTCTTTGCATATTTATCCCTCCCCACCTCTCTATTTATCTCTTACACTCTCTAGTGCACAGTTGGCTGTCAAGCAGCCATCTAAACATCTTCAGAGAAGAAATAATCTTTTCCGTCACACACCCGGCAGTCGTTGTAATGCCATATGGTGTAAACAAACCTTAAACACTGGAGACGATATTGCAGATGACTTTAAATGATGCACGACGCAGGACAGGCAGAGGAAAAGGAAGCCTGGAGCGAACCATCAGCCTAAGTGTTTGTCTCGGCTGCTCACCTGTTGAGTATAGAGGAATGTCAGACATGCCTGAGTGGTGTTGATGGACAAGGCACCATGTTGGAAGAGTGACAGTGCCAATTAAGACTCAAACATCTCTGTGACAAGACAAGAAAAAATGAGCAGTTCCTGCTTCGAGTTGTGGTTTAGGTTGGAGAGACAATAAATAATCAAGACTCTAATTGAGAGAATGACAGTGAAATGCTCCAGCAGGCTCAGCAGAGAGACACTAGTGTTGGGCTGACCGATTCTTTTCCGTTTCCGTTCCCTCGAGTTCATACCTGTTAATGTATTAAACCTTTCAAACCTTCTGAGTTTTTATAGATTTTGCAAAATATGACATGCATGTTGGATTGCTAGTGTCGCCACCCCACAGAACTTGTCTTCAGTGCATTACCCGTCATGTATACTGTAAGTTTACATCATAAGATAAGGTTCATTTTGATGTGTTTCAGCATCCTACTTGAATGTAAATATAGGCTATGTAAGCTCAATATGATGTTTCAAAAATGTCACTGACCTGTCTTGAGCAGCACGTTCTCACGCCGTAGTCAGTGAGTACCGGCGCTCAGTCAGTGACTTGTGGCATCAGTTAAAGGGGTAAAGTCTGAGTAGGGCAGGTGGCAGTGGTGGTGGATGGATCCAGCAACCACCAACTTTCACCCAGTAGACCAGTGTTCGCTTCTCGTAAGATAGTGAAGCCAAACCCTGTTCTTTTTTTTCTAAACTCATCCATGTGCGTGTATTGTCAAATGTAACCACATGCATTTGTTGTAGATGGTATTTTGAAATCAGACAATTAACAGCCTGAATTTGACAGCGCGTCCCAGAACATCAACAACAAACACACTCAGGGTCCCTTGCACATCATATGTCGACATGGAAAGTCCATGACCAAACATCAATGTGACGAGGTCGGAGTGAGAATGTGTTGTCTTGGGGCAAGTAGCACTGCAGACTAGAGGCTGACATTTTTTCGGGAGTCCCATGTGATTCCTGTGGGATTCCCACGGGATGGGAATCAGTTTCACTATTCATCACGAGATTAGGACGTGATGGGGAAAAAAAGTCAATGGGAGCAGGCGGGACTGGGAATCATAATTAGGCCTGTCGCATATGCGATAAGTCGGTTAATTGCACAGTAAATTAAAGGGAGACGGTAACTTTTCTGGCTGCAATTAATTGCCATATTCATTCGTGTTTGTTTTCCTCGTCTCTCTCCACCAAAGAGACTAGACGACAAGAGCGTTCACTGCTGTGCATCATGTGGCAGCCAGGTGAGTTGGTTCATTAGTGTAATGAAGGGAGGGAAAACTCTTGTCATCGAGTGTCTTTGTCTCTGTGGGGGAGGCGGGGCTATGGGCTACACACACACACACACACACACACACACACACACAGTGCGATCTTCGTGAGGGGGAGACGAGGTGGAGAAAAATTAAACAGTTGAGCGTGAGAGAAAGACATAGAACTTGTTCCTGAACCAAATGCCACGGCCCCTGTGTGGGAGTGTTTTGGATTTAAACCAAATGACAGAGGGGAGCCCAGTAATTTGGACGAGCCGGTGTACCGGGTTTGTTCTAAAACCAACTCAACAAAAAGAGCGAATACGGCCAACTTAACTGCACACCTGAGAGTGAGAGACTGACAGTCTATTTTTTTGTAGTCCTATTTATTTATTTATTTCGATATTTTTACATGTTATTTCGGATATTTAAATTTTCTTTTTTTGCCTTCCTAAATATTCTTGTTAAATAAATGCTAATTTTCTATCTTTATATAAGTTTAAAAAATGGTCTAAAAATGGCAAAATTACAACAATAATAAAATGGTCTTAAACAACAATAGTCAAGTGTTTAATAAAGTAGTTGAAACTAGCTCCAGCTCCAGCAGCTACAACAGTAACATGCTGCTCTGACACTGATGCTTCAGTATTAATAATCTAATGATGTCATATATAATAATATCAGTCAGAGGAGCCAAACACTACTTTTACTGCAATATTTTAACAACATTTTTCTCTCTCAGAACTGGTTCTTATGACGTGTTGTCTGAACACATCAGAAATCAAATGTGTTTATCATTCTGAACAGCTTCAAGGTGGAGTCAGTGTAAAAATTATTAGGCAATAAACATTAGATGTCATATTTGGGTTTATATTCAACCAAGGTAGGTATTGTGTGATCCATGTGCTGTTTTTTTTTACTGTAACTGAAACACAACACAGGAGTGGGATGGGACAGGAGGACTGAAAATCCACTCCCATGTCACCCTCTACTGCAGACCTCCCAGTTACCTCCGCAACATTGTGCTGCATTCATGTGATGTCAGAAAAATCTGAAAAATGAGTTTCCAATCATATTTCCTGACTCACCTGATCCGTTTCCTCCTCATTATCAGCATCTTGTTTAATCGGTCTGAGCAAAAATTACAACATATCTTCTTTGTAGAGTCCATGTTGTTTCCACATAAAAACTTAAAGCTCATGAACACACTGAAGTCCGAAGAACAACTGTCTCAGGAGCACATGAATGCACCACTGGCCTTGCTAGCGGAGGTCTTGACCGGAGTTTGATTTAATCGCTCCTTACTCAATTACACCCTATTGTGGAGATTTGAAAGGCAAGAGAAGACGACATTTCTGTCACTTCACAAACAACAACCAGGTTTAATCATCACTGTTGCAGCTTACGCCTCAGGAACACGACCATCCTTCTCTATGTGTGTGGCCACAACCTCCTCTACCTACAGCCCACAGGTGTATCAGTGTCTGCATGGCTCAGAAAAAAAAAGATTAAACATAGGTGAAGTTAAACATTACAGTCTCAGTTTGTTCGTGTCTTCCCTTAACTCCATTCATTCTTTTTCCCAAGACAAGATAACATTGTAGCAAGCTGTTTAAGTGGCAAGCTGACCACTCTGATGCTATTTATGGAATATAATGTTTTTTCGTCAGGTATTCCGAGCAACAGGGGGTGAGTATTCATATGAAATAATGTTTTAGGGTGTATAGTAAAACATCAAACTTTTGCTAGTCTCGCTCACCAGACCTTTCTCAAGAAAAGAAAGGTCTGGCTGGGCCAACTCTCACTTTAAGATTGGAGAAAAAAAAACACCCCGGCTGCTTGTATTTCTTTCAACCAATCACAATCGTTCTGGGCGGTGCCACAGCAATGGTGCGCTTGCAAAAATATTGCCGGGGGGAAACAGGTTTTGGTGCAATACGCCCACAAAAATATCGCCTACGGGACGCGAACCATAGCAGAAAAATGGCTACATCGCTGCAAGATCAAACACTGCAAAAGTTAGTAAAGGACGTGTTGAAAACTGCTACACAACTGGAGGTGGTAGGGTGGGACTTCAGCGGGTGGCTCGTTCCGCCCAATGAGAGGCTGATCTATGCAGCGAACTTCCGCCCACTCAGACTAAACTTATTTTATTTTCTAAATAACATACTTATATGTAAGTAGGCTCAAACAGATGAAACAGAAATAGGATGTGATTTTTCGTTCTTCCTGGTCAAGCAAAATACCTCCCGGCTCTAGTGAACAGTTCATTCTGTGTCGTTCAATGAGTTCAAGTTGGCTAATTAGCATTAATGTATCTTGGCTCATTATTAGCTGGTAACTAGCTTTAAGCGGTCTGGACCACACGCTGAATGACAGATAGTGAGGTGTTCGGTGCCGTTCACCAACAATGGCTTTATTGCAATCTTCATAAAAGAATAATAAACATGGCCTTCTTGTGAGGTTAAGCAAAAGCCCTGAGCTTATCTAGACACTTTATTCTGCTGGCTATCTTCACTCGTTGCCACATGCCGTCTTCGCCATGACACCCCCAAGAGAGAGCTGCTTCCCACACCACATACAACAAAACACATGCCACACAGTCACAGGTTACCCACAAGGCCACCATCCTTAAAGGGGAAAATGGTGGGCTGGTAACAGACTCAATCCCATCTTGTTCACTGTAGCAGGCAGCGCGAGCAGCACCATACAGTAACAGCAAGTGGGCAAAGTCGAGGATTTATAAGCACTCAGAGGATCAATAGGCTGACCTGGTACATACCGGACACCTAAAAGAGCCGTTCAAAAAGGTTTGTTCACTTTTGCCCATCACTGAGAGAAACTTGTTATTTTACCTCCCACTTGTGAGGAACACAGCAGTTTGCTATTCTGCCATGAGTTTGTTGACACTTCAGTGAATGTTTTTTTACCAAGTGGCAGATGCCGCAGCTGTCACAAATTCCCTCTATGTTTTCCTTGTATTTACAGATAAGAGTCTGACGGGTCCCACTTTACAGACTATAACTACAAACAGCAAGGTATGACATGAATGTGGCACAAACTTCAGTTTCCACTCTGAACATTCTGGGATGAATATAGTTGGTTATTCTGAAGCTCCTTGACCTCCAGCTAACTGCATACTTCAGTCCTGATGATCTGAAGGTTCACTCTTTATGCTTCATGTTTTGCCCAACACTAGAAAAATGTAAAACTGTACAATAAAAGAGTTGCATAAAAAAACAGGCAGACTGAGCTGTTGGCCAGGCTCTTGTTGGATATAATAAGTTTTTTATCACAGCATGCTGGGGAACAGAGAGCACCCTGCCTGCTGTTGG
Organism: Epinephelus fuscoguttatus; assembly: GCF_011397635.1. NCBI lineage: Eukaryota > Metazoa > Chordata > Actinopteri > Perciformes > Serranidae > Epinephelus > Epinephelus fuscoguttatus. Next base: position 38,234,447 of record NC_064756.1, on the reverse strand, counting down.
GGAAACAGTATGGTGAAATATCTGATTCATCAAAGAGCATCACTGGTGCAGCTCCCTGGGTTATTGTGGACTGGTAGAAATAAATTAATTCTAATGTTTTGGGGGATTAAATCATCATCATCATTTCAGGAGCATTTCTCCTCACAGAAAATATCCTTTTTGGCAGAATGCTGCATCGTGTTTGGGACAAGAAATTACTGTGATTTTAGAGGCTGCTTTATTGATTCAATTTTAAGGGCATTTTGTATCATACTGTATATTACACAAGCCAATGATCATTAGTTTATTCCCCTCCTCCCCACCTGCACTCCTGGGATGTGTTCACCTGACACAGCTGTACCTGATTATCTCATTAGACCTTGTGTGTGTTTAGTGTCTGGCACTAGTTACTATTGTGTTAGTTTTGGCATCATGACAATTGTTGCACTGGAGTGATGCATGATCTGATGAGACTTGGGTTTCATGACCATTTTTGGTTCCTCTGATCTATTTTTTTTTAAATATACTTTATGTGAGATTATATGACTGCATAAATAGCTTATATTTAGAAAAAAACATTAAACCACCACAGACTCATAAAAGAAGAAACAATTATCAACAATTACGAATAGTTATGTGGGCACACAAACACATTCTTATTGATTTTGCTATTTATCTCAGCCAGCAGGGTCGTGCAGTGACACACACTCTCATCATTATATTGATTAAATTTTCTGACAGTTTATAACTGGTCAAGTATGTGTTGGTCTGTATTATCAAGTCCTTTTCCAACATGGAAAACAAAACATTGTTCGCTTTGTTTATCTGTTAATGTGATGGCTTTGTGTCAGCCAGGCATGGGTCACCTTTATGTTAATGTTCATTAAGACATGAAAGCACATTTACGGAAAGGGCTGCATGCTCACTGAGCTGCGACCTGAAAAAATAAAGCCAAACTGCAGTTCCTCTAATGGCCACTTGAGGCTGTTAATCTCCACAGACCCCCCATGTTAAAGTGCCCAACTTTACTGCAGAAATTAACATGTTTACAGCCTTGTCCAAAAACAATTTATCTATAGCAAATTGTTCATGACAATTGAACTTTGGCATGATTTTTTTTTAGAACTCACCCATTTACATGTTATTAAGGCTTAAACATATGCATAATTAAGGGCATGGCCACTCTGAGTGGCAGGTGGGATACAGGCATAGCCAAAGCCATCTATTTTTTTGTTTTCAGTTCATGATAGACCATGTTATGAGTTGCATATTCAGTTTTTGCACTAAGTATGTTTTGTTTTAATAGTTTTGAGCCAGTTTGTTGCTAGTCAAAATTAGCATTAGCATTATCACAGTTAACCATAACTGTAATTGTGCCGTGCTAACCAAGCTAGCAGCTACTATATGGGTTATCTCCAATATCAATCTATCCATTTTCATCTGTTTATCCAGGGCCTTGTCACAACACAGCAGGCTGAGCAAGGTATTCCAGACGGCCCTCTCCCCAGCAATATTTTCCAACTTCTCCTTGGGAATTCCAAGGCATTCCTGGGCCAGATGAGATACATACTCCCTCCAGCATGTTCTGGGTCTACTACAGGTACGTGCCCAGGAGGCATCCTGATCAGATGCCTGAGCAACCTCAACTGGCCCCTTTGGACGCAAAGAAGCAGCGGCTCTACTCCGAATTTTTTACGGATGTCTGATCTCTTCATCCTGTTTTCTAATGCTAACCTCAGACACCCTGTGGAGGAAACTCATTTCGGCCAGCTGTATTTGCGATCTTATCTTTCAGTACCTATCCAAAGCTCATGACCATAGGTGAAGGTTGGAACATAGATTGACCAGTAAACCGAGAGCTTTGCTTTCTGGCTCAGTTACTTGTTCACAGACAGTCCAGGGCCACGCTGGCATCACTGCTTACACCGCACCAAACCACCTGTCCATCTCACTCTCCATTCTACCCTCACTTATCAACAAGACCCAGAGATACTTTTACTCCTTCACTTGGGGCAGTAACTCTCTTCAAGTCCAACAAGAGATTGAAGAAAGGGTAAAAATCCAACATGGCAATGGCCAAAATGCCAAACTCAAGGCTTCAAAAGGAGAATCTACAAACCAATGGGTGATGTCACAGTGGCACAGTGGTACATCCCTTGCTTTACACAGTCTATGGTGACCACTTGATATGTGGCATGTTTAAGAACCTTTAGGCACACAATGCATTCCCTGGTATATAAACAACCCTTTAAAGAAGTGAGGGCTGGAGAATATCTTTGACAGTGATTTCACTTCACAAAAACCTTGGAAAAAATAGTTTTTCAAAACAACTGCCCTCACATTCTGAAAATGTTCTTACTCACCAAAATTGTCCCCTCTTCCCCAAACTGTCCTCTCTTTCCAACTATGTTCTCACTTTCCAAAAATGTTCTTTGGTAACCATAATGTCTTAGCTTTCAAAAGCAGCCCCCAGTTTCAAAAAGTGCCATCTCTTTCCAAAATGTCCAAATGTCCAAATGTCCAAAATTTTTCTTACACAACAAACACAGTCTTACTTGTCAAAAATACTTTGTAGTATAAATGCTCTGATTTCTGCTTTGCAAAAGTGCCCCCACTTATCAAAATGTCCCCAATTTGCCAACAATGCTCTCAATGTCCAAAACGCCCTCAGTCTCAAACTCTAAACCTTGGGTCCTCACAAAGTTACATACAAGATGACGCACAAACACACATACATAAATGCGCATAATAAATACAAATGACAACTAAGATCTGTTGGGGGTTTTTACTGTGATGATGACATGTGGTGCCAATGACTAAAACACATACACACACACGCACACACACACACAACACAAGGACCAGCAGATACACTTGCTTCATTCTTAACAAGGAGGCCAATCCTTCCCAGTGAAGGCTCACTATCTGTGGGAAATCCAATTCTTAGATGGACATTCAGACTGTACTAGTTGGTAAAATATAGCTTTCTCACTTACTCACACATAAATGCACAAACACACACTTTCTCATTTGGGCTGACATGGAATGGGACGAATCGCTGCTGTTCACAGTTAATGTCATTGTGGTATCGACAGACCTTTGCAGCAGCAGCAGCAGCAGCAGCAGTAATAGCAGCAGTGGCTCTGAATGCCATGGCCTCCTGCCTCATTGACTCACCTCCTCAACTTCAAACTGAACTTTGCAGGAAGTTTGGACGACGTTCTTCACTGTCTGCTCTGTGGACTTAATGTCACCATTTATTTATATTATATAGCTCACTTACCACTGGGACTCTAAACTTGCTGCGAGCCAGCAAACACCTGACAGTATTGCTCTGGAAAATGGATTGAAGTGTCACTGTGGTGCAAAGGGAGAAGCAGTCAGCTTTCAGTGTGAATGCAGGCTTTATTTTGCGCTTTTTTTTTTCTTTTTATTTAAAGCTGCCTTCTTAATCAAAATGGCATAGAAAACAATTGCTGCACCAACTGTGTCGTAATTAATTTATTTGGAAGCATATACTGAAATCAAGACATTCTATTTACTAATCCCACTAAATCTCTGCTTGGCTGTTTTCTCACACGAGAGCAGCTTTATATGTCAAACTGGGGTTTTGTTTTTGTATTCTCTCATTTCTGTTTCGTTGTTTGGATCCGATGGGTCTTTTTTTTAAGCTTTGTTTATTTATTCTTTATTTATTTTTGTTTTTGTACTCTGTAAAGCAGCCCTAAATTCAACATATTATTATTACAGTAATTATTAAGGTACTCTTTATAACATATACTTCGGGTATTAGACTCAAAGAAAGGGGCTGAGTATGTTTATTCAAGTGTACTGTAATTCTTTTCACTACTTGTACCTTATTGAGTATTTCCATTTAATGCTAATATACCATTTTACTTAAGTATATTTAAGGAGGAATTTTGTACTTTGTTCTGCATTATATATTTTCAGAAGCTAAAGTACTACCACAATTTGCACATTTAAATTGTTAAATTAAAGTTTTAAAATATGAGACATAATCAATGAAACTACCCAGCTACAGCACTTAAATGCTGCTCATACATTATCACATCAATAAGAGTCAATGCAGTAATATAACTTATAGACCATTCTCCTGCAGTAGGATTCATTTTACATAAGATATTACATTTTGCTGATAATAATGAAATACTTTTACTTAATTATTATCAGCAGCATTTTGAATGCATTACGTTTGCTCATACTGGAGTATTTGTCATATTGTACTCTGGTGTTTCTACTTTTTGTGTCAGTTAGGGACCTGAATAATTCTTCCATCCAGTGATTAGATATTTTGGGGACAGAGGACTAACTGACAGTGCACATCATGTAACACTGACAACATTGATTACATGGTTTTATTTAGATTTATACCTGTGTAAAGCTGAGACCAAGTATTTGCTAGATAGTGATTTTAAATTTATTTCTTATTTTTAAATGTTGATGGTAGGTTTATAGAGGCCATGTTAGATTGGGATTTAATGACTCAGTTGGTAAAGTGCTATGTTCATCTTAAAATGGAAGAAACTCATAGCAATGCGTCAGATACTCTCTTTCCTCCATTTCACCTCAAGTTGTAGTTGCAAGCTCTTCATGTACACTGCAGTCCTTGTTGCTGCTAACTCCCACTGTGGATCTTGGAAGAATAAAAGACTGCTGTGCATACTGCTGAATGTGTTCAGTAGGGCACTCAGCCAAGCCAGAACCACCGCTGCCAAGAAATGAACACTAGTCGTTTTCCCCTGAGCAACCTGGACACACACAGTTAGTCATTTTCAAAACCTAATCACCAGAAAAAAAGAATGTTGGCATTGTATGTTACACTGCAACATTTCAGTGGTTAAAAGCATAGATACGAAATGTGTTTAACATATTCATGGTTTGCAGAAACATAAAATGCCAACAGTTTCTTGTGATGACTGAGCTACATTTTCATGTTGAAGGAAAATTAGGGCAGACATGTGCACACTCCATCATGAGAGTCGGTCAGTGAGATGGCTCCATCAGAAATATCTCTGATCACGAGCTTCTTCTTTGTTGTCTTGTCCAATTTTCTAGCAACAGCCACCCAGTCAGCTGGACGTGCGTTTACCTGCAGAAATGTGGTTGAAATGAAAACAAAAATAGTCTTTATAGTTCCGAAGGACTCAGAGGTTTCTTACAGTGTGGCGCTTCATTGAAAGCTGATGCTCTGCTGTTCGCTCACAGTGCTGTCTTTGCTAGAAACCAGCATGCTGTGTCCTTCTCTGGTGTTTTGCTGTCTCGGCAGGCCTTTGTGCCTTCTTTCTATTCATTATCTAAACTTTATACAGGAGATAAATAATAGTTACATCCATCTGTATTTCAGTGTGGTTATCTGGTGATTTCCTGCCAAGGTTAGTTGGGATGTTTGTGTTCAATATCTAAACTTTACAATAGCAAATAAATAATTTTTTTTTTCGTTTTTTTTTGACTGTGTCTGTTTGTTTGTGTTATTGTCTGACAGGCTTGTGTGTGATGTCGACACTTCACAGTAGTGCATTCATAATGATTGTTTGACTCTATAATTCATATGGTTTTATTGTCTTGTCTTACTATACACATAGTCAATGCAGAGCTGCAGTGTATGTGTGTATAATGTAAATATATAAGTCTCTGTGTGTACTGTACTGAGAGTCTCTCCACATGTCTCTAGCTTTTTGTAGGTTTAGCCTGGTATGTTTTCTCCAGCGAACTTTCAATCATTTCCAAGGATGTTCTTTCTGTGACGATGTTGCTTATACAAGATGGATTCATGGTGGCAGTTATAGCTTAGCAATAGCCACTCCAATTCTCCTTAAACTTTAAACTTGGAATACTAAGGGATTCTAAGGCCAGATGAAATGAAATGAAATTATTCCTCCTGCATGTTGCAGGTCTGCTCCATGGTCTCCTCCTACTACACTAGGAAATGTCCAGCAAACATTTGGATCTGAACTACCCAGCCCGGTTGCCAAAATTGTGGCATTGTACATTTATGCAAACCATAGATACGTTACATTTGTGCATTATTATGTAGTGAAACTTTACATTTCAACAATGTTGTGATGAACATGTGGATAGGTTTAAGCACATAACCACTTGGTTATATTCAGGTAAAGATCTAACTTTGGCTTAAACTACCTGGCTTTGGTGGCGCATTCCAGGCTGGAAGAGCAGTGATGTCATTGTAAAAAAAAAAAAAAAAAAAAAAAAAAAAAGAAAGAAGCTTTTTTGACACACACCCCGGTGAAGACACAGTGATGACTCGCTGTTTGTTGTCATTGAATAGTAGTCTGCAGTTTGGCACACATCTTGCCAAGGGGCCCCATCATCCACTTTCCCTGCCACCTCAAACTGACAAAGTCAGCCCATATACTAGGTCACTATAGAAGCTTTGATACAAATGAGACGTACGATGCCAGCATTGTGACTAGGCTGTTGATTCAGATTTGGTCACAACCAAAGTTTTAGTCTTCTTGAATTAAACAATGATCTAGTTTTTATTTTATTTTTTACAAGGAAGTGTATAATTTAAGAACATACAAGCTTGTGATGGAATTATTGATACATTATGTAAGACACATTAACTGCTGACATGGACGATGTTCACTTTAACTTTTTTCTTTCTATATTCTTGTGCAAAAGTCATTATATTATAAGTGTACAAAGTGCAGGACTGTTTCACTGGAAACTGGGGCTCATCCCCTGTGTCTCACAACTTGTTAGGGTTAGGAAACCAAGATTATAATATTTCACTCACTCTAAATGCTTTGAGTTGTCTAAATAAATAATAATAATAATAATAATAATAATAATAATAATAATAATAATAACTTTGTTTTGTAGGGCACTTTTTAAGCCAAAAGCACAAAGTGCTTTCCAAGTTGAAGAAAATACTAAATAAAAGCAATACTACCCTATGCACAGAAGCATAAACTATCAATTATGGAATTGATTAATGTTGGTAAAATGTTAGATATTGTAGGAAAATAAATAAAATTTGCTGAGAAAGAACATTTTGCAGGAATGTTCAGCATTAACATTATGGGACTATTAGCAGTAGTATATGAGGACAGTGTTAGACATGGCCCCTGCTTGTTGTCCCATTGACCAGACTGAGGACTCTGGTGATCGAAGCCCTTTGTGAGCTAAGCTGTGAAATGATCCACCTGAGAAAATAGATTGGCAATTAGATCTCACATTGAGCACTTTTTATTGCTATTGCTTCTTCTTGTATTGGAATTAATGCATTTTTGATCTGTGTAAATCACAGTGTAATTGTTCATTTAAAAAGGTGCTCTACAGTAAGAGACCATTATTATCTTTCTATCTACTTCTTCCCGTGGTCTTCCTTGCCTTCCTTCTCTCCCTCTGCAAACACTGTGATAAATTGATGGCAGCTCATGCGGCTGCAGTTCCATTTTCCTGATTGAGCTCTCCTCATGTCTTTTCAGTCAGTGTGAAGTCACGGATGATTGACACTGCAAATGTATCTCTCTTACTCTATCTCCCTCTCTTCACAGTTTTTTTCTGTGAGTCCAGTTAACCTGGAATTCATCACCAATAAAAGAAAAGGTCATGTTGGTTTATAGGAAACAAAAGTCATTGCACAGGATGAAAAAAAAAAAACAGATTAGCCATATTATCTTAAGCACAAAACAGTGGGCACACCTGAACACCCTCACTGCACAGGGGAACCTCTGTTTGCATAACCACAGTAAGTACAGTCAAAGTTTAAACAGTAGGTGGATCTGTCAACTGTTATGTTTGCATGATAATTTACCATTTTGTTAAGATGAGCTGAAAACTGTAAAAATAAGATATAATTTTTAAGAAACAAGAATTGTCTTTCACTAAAGGTGGATTAACAGCAGCTAAGAGGATTTCTTTTAGCAAGTGAATGCAGAAACTAGACTTTAAATTTGAACTCCTCGTTTCCTGACTTCCAGTCGTGATTTGAAACAAATGACAACTAGCACCCAGTGACCACATTAAATGTTGGTATTGTACATTCCTAGAAACCACGGATATGTTAAATTTGTAAGCTGAAACTTTGTTATTCGTTACCTCTTAACAGTGCTGTGCTTAATGTGTGGTTAGGCATAGGTCCAAAAACACTTGGTTATGGTTGGGAAAAGATCATGTTTTGGCTTAAAATACCCATTTTTGGTGACACAATCCTGACAGGAATGGCAGCCATGTCTCGATAAAAAACAACCACTTTATCCGCCAGTGTCTTGTGTGGAAAGAAAGTGACAGGTAGATTCAAACCACCTACGGTTGGTGGTTAAAAAGCCACTAAAAAAAAACAATTACTCACTAAATCCAAACCAGTTTTGTTGGTTGTTGGTTTTGAACAATGGTCTGCAGCTTGGCAGCCATCTTACCTCAGTGACATGCCATCCACCAACCCCTTCACCTCCTGAAACATTGATATGATACGTATGAAACGTGCAAATGTACATTATTTGAGTTTGGAGAACTATTCTACCATTTAATTCTGGCAACTGGGCAGCAATGAGATGCTTTGTTTCAACAAAAAAGAAATTAAGTCTTGTTGTACATTTGTTGTATGGAAGAGTTTCTGCCGTGTGACATAGAAAAAGAACAGAACGCAATAAAGAATGGAAAGACAGACTGGAAACTGAAAGATTAAAGACATTAACAAGGGAAAGAAAAACACAAAGGAAACAGACAGCAGCAAGTAAGGACAAAAAGAGAAAGAGATAATGACTACCTAACAAGAAGGAGATACAAACAGGTAATTAACGACAGAGGCAAAGTGTGAGCGATCAGACCTATCTGTGTATCTGAATGGCAGATAAAAGCAGAGTGAGTGATAGCAACAGAAGCAGACGGACAGAGAGCCGGGCAGGCAGGCTGGTGCAGAGTGAAAGCAAATTAAAAGATGACAGGTTCATTTCCAGCTGTCTGTCTGCGCGTCAGTGAGACGAGTGTTTGGTTTCACTTTCATTTCGATGTGTCACTCTACTGGAGGACCCAATGGAGGAAACCCATCCCTCCATATGTAGGATACTGTGCATAACAGGCTGTGTGTGTTTTCATATGAAATTATTTTAGTACTCTGACAATCTGAGGTGGTGCAGGGGCTGCTGGGAGAATGAGTCCAAATGGATGTTTAGGAAGTTAAACAGTCAGATGGGAGAACATGTTTTCTTCACAAAGTAAACTTCAATTTTCCCAGTTTCTGCTTGTTGAATACATGCAGTCTTTATCAAAGTAAACCCATAACGTAGGTAAAATCAACTCATTCTCATTCTAACTCGTCAAATACCCCTGCTTTGTCAGTGGACCTAAGCATCAAAATATGATGCGCTAGGTACCCTCCCGCATCACTTTTGGACGTGAAGGGACAGCATGTCAATTTACAACTGTTACATGCATTTTGTCTTTTCAAAATACAGTTCTGTTTTCACAGGAAATGTACAGTTTCTGCTCATTAGATGCATACAGTGTTTTTCAAAATAGACTTACAACATGCGTAAAACACTTCATTTCTATGTTTTTTCCCTTAAATTAATGCAACAGAAGCACTTGAGTAGGTTTTCAAAAAAACACCATGGCTTGGCTTAAAATAAGTATGGTTGTTACTAACATCATGTTACATCAGGTGCTACACATACTAGCACACTACGTATTAAAATAACTCTGTTGACTCTTGGTCAAGCTGCCTCTTTGCACTGGTATCTGACATCAAGATTACTGACAAACTAGCAGTATTTGATGAGCTGGCAATGAGAACAGACTGTTAAAACACCTGTTTTTAGGTTTTATCTCCTTTAGGTTTAGGAAACAAAAGTAAGTGGTTAGATTTAGAAAAAAAAACCCATCATGATTTGATTAAAAATAACTATGTTTGTTACTAATCTTATACATCATGTGAAATATGATACTAACATAGAATGCTAGTTGTTATCACAATTATTTTCGCACAGGAAACAAGCAGCATGCTCCTGGGTGGAAGTCCAGAGTTTGTTTGACCCATCCGCCCCCCCTCTCACCCTGCTTATACAACCTGGTCTCACTCCAAGGTCTTCGAATACTGACACTTGGTCAGTGACTTCCAACATCGGATACCGATGAAAAAAGCTGTCCTTTCATATCAGCATGATACGCAGCCAATTGCCATTATTCTGTCACAACGCCCGGTGGCAAACACGGCCGAGCAACAACATAAGTTAAGGGGGAGAAAGTCAGAGTGAGTGGGTGGGAGGGGTGTTGGGTGGGTCCAACAACCACCAGCTTTCACCCAGGAGGCTGGTGTTTGCTTCCTGTATGAATCTTAAGCCAAACCTTGCTCTTTTGTCCTAAACCCAACCACATGCATGTGTTGGCTTAATGTAACCACATGTGCTTGTTGTTGAACGAATACAATCTCAATTTGCAGTGTTGTACCTACGTAGTGCATTTATTTTGAAAGAGACTGTGTGCACACATACATTTAAAAACAGACCATGCATGATATTGGAAAGTCCATGACCAAATGTCGATATGTGACGAATGTGAATGTGTTGGCCTGAAGAGACTTCCTTGCTTTTCATAGTACGGTAGTTGCCAAGAGCATAAAAAAAATGCCACTACCCATCATGCCCCATAGTGCAGCTAAAGGGTGCCTCTGTGCGTTGGCGTCTGATGCCGACAGGCCATTGACCAAGCATAGGTGTTTAATGAGTTGGGACTGAGACCGCGTTGAATTCTTACAAATATGTTTTAAAAATACTTTCTTTTCCTCACTCTAATTCTTTTAATAGAAAAACATTCAGGCTTGTAATGTTTCTTGTAATGCTTACTGGTCAGTCAGAATTCATGGAACTGCAGTTACAGAACTTAGCCTGCAATTTGAAAAGTGATTGAGAGCAGCTGAGGTGCTGAAACAGTTAGTGCATTGATCAGTTAGTCGATAGAAAGAATAATCACCAGCAATTTGTATAACTGATTATAGTCATTTTACAAAGAAATTGTCATGTATTCTCTCCTTTGAGCTCCTCACTTGTCTGCATCTTTAAGTATCGCTCTATGTCTGGTTTTCAGCTGCACATACAGAACATTATATTTCAAGAGGATTAAAACACAGCAGGGGATGTAAGAGGAAATATTAAGTTCTTTGACAGGAGAGGCTCCTCTTTTGATGTCGTTTCAGGTACTTTAAGTAAGGAGAGGGAACAAAAGTTTGAAAATGCTTCAAAATCCCACCGGAGGATGATGAAAGGGGAACAGGGGTTGATATGAGAGCGGGGAGAGAATGGGGATCTGCTATTCATCACTTCGGCGAGGAGACGGGTTGATTAAATATTCAGTTTGATATCAGATGAGTGTTTAACTCGCCTGACACGCGTCCCGAATGAGCCACAGCTGCACTGGTGCTGTATGGCACTCTGCAGCCTGAATGCATGTTATGACTGAACAGTAAGGGGATATTTAAAAACTTTCAAAGACTCTCGACCCTGAGAAGAAGTGCCACTCTGACAAAACGGTTGATATCACAAAATTAGCACACATCACGGCAGAACAAAAATTAGACCAAAATTAGATAAAATAGAGGGTTATGTAAGTGTGTAGTTGACAGGGTCGTTTTTAGAACAGAGCTCTTCTGTTTTTATTCATGTCTGTGGAGTGTGGAAACAAATTCTTTGACGTTTCATGCCATTTTTATGGTAAGTGATGTTCCTTTAATGAGAAAAAAATCATCATTTTTTCTTGAAGGGCGTTTAACTCATGAGCCCATGTTCATTTTACCTTAACTAAACAGTGAGATGTGAAAAGTGTCTACTTTAACACATACAAAACATCTACTGTTAACATTTACCACTGATAACTGAGTCCCGGAAGCTCCATTAAAACCTTGAAACTAAAAGCTAAAGCACAGTGGCATGTTTTCTCATATCAGCATTTCTAAAGTGACATAGTATATGAGCTGACTTTGTCGTGTGGAGGTGAAGGAGATGGTGGGTGGGGTGTCACCAAAGCGAGACACCTGCCAAGCTCCACTGTTTGAGATCAACAATCAACAAAATCATTTGTTTTTTAGCAAGTCATTGCTGCATCTCCAGCAGCTTTTTGTCCCCCAAATGTGGTTGGTTTCTGGCAACCTGTCTCTTTTTTTCCAGTGGGGACAGTGCCATGAAAAGTTGTTGTTTTTGTTTCCAAGACATTGTTGCTTTTCCAGCAGGGACTGTGCCCCCCAAACTGGATATTTTAAGCCAACACAAGATTTTATTCCGAACCATAACCTTTTTTGTGCTTAGGCATGTTAACCACACGTTAACCACAGTTAATGTGCCTATTAGTATAGGCATGCCTCTACGACATATGGGGCATGAGATATGCCCATTCAAAGTTTACAATTTCAGTCGGTTGCTATAGTGCCCCCCTTTGGCCAATTGATGTAATATTTCTTCATTCGCATCCTCCCGTAACCCTCTACCACTGTGCCAAATTTCACATGGATTGACCAAGTCAGTATTAGTTTAATACTTTAAATGCAAAACTTTAACGTATCCTCTACATAATAATGTACAAATGTAATGTATCAGTGGTTTGCTGAAACATATATTGCCAGCATTTTTTTGCCTGGTTAAGTATGAAATAAGGCAGCACTTTTTGATCAAAAGACTTGCTCCATCTCCTTCTCCCAGGGTCACCGTGACCCTGGGTTCATCACTGATGATGTGTCCAAGCTGTACCTTCTAGGTGTTTCCGTTAACTAACTTAATGTACATTCATTTTACTGCCATTATTCATTTTACATTTTAACAGTTTTGTTTCACCTCCTCTGTCCCAATTGCCCTTACCCCGGTCTAGGTCACCCACTGCAACAGTATGACTCATTGATATGTGGGTTTGTTTGTTTTTTTTTGTTTGTTTTTTTAATACCAAATAGTGCCCTATGGCTCAGAAACAAGCCACATCTGGCTTTGGATACACACATGATACTTGTCAGTCATTGTTGGTTGTGTCATGATTCTGGGTTTCTGTTTGTAGTCTGTTTCCTTTACTTAAAAAAAAATACTCTTCTCATGTGTCATGTCTTGTTTTACTTCCTGCCTTTGTGTGTTTTTCCTCCTGTTCTCCACCACACCTGTGTTCTGTTAGTTCATTAGTTCCACCTGTGTCTAATCACTCTGCTCTCCTTGTGTATGTAGTCCATGTGCTTCCCTTGCCTTTTCTTAGTTTGTCTGTGTCTGTCCCGGTGAGTTTTCACTGAATAGTTTATTTCCTACTGTTTTGAGTTCTCAGTTTATTCATTTCAGGCATTCTAGCCTTTGTGCCAGAGATTTTTCAAGCATTTTGTGTTTGGGGTGTTTGTTACCTGTCTGCCTTGGAGCTGAGTTGTAAGTGTTTTTCACATTAAAACATTGAATTCTTCCTGCTGCCTTGTCCTCTGTTTCTGTGTTTGAGTCCAAAAGTGTTTATCCTGAGAGTGTGACAAAATGGGGGCACTTTACACATTTATTCCAATTAAAGTTGCTAATTGGGCACATATGCTGAAATGTTGACATTTTGAGCAGTGAGGCAAATTCATAATTTCAGAGTTATGATGTAAATTTCATCAGCTCCTCATGTCCGCCCAAAATAAATGGCCGAGTGTACCATCTGCACAGACAGCGTGTCTGTGTATGCAGTGTATGCATGAAATCATGTCCTTTATCCCTGTCTGTTAGGAAATCAATCAAAGAGTTCTTCTCTGGTTGGGCTTCCCAACTTCCTTACATGAATGGCATGAAAACAATATACAGACACGACTCTCTGTGACTTTTTTCATTTTCAATGGATACAGTTTGCAGTTGTTCTTTTTATCATGGTAATGGTTATGTAGGGGAAGGTCGTTTTACCCTGGAATGTCTCACGAGTTAGCCAAAATCACAGAATGACCTGATGCTGTCCCTAGTAGCACAGGATGTACATCCACTGCAGATGGTGGGGGAAGCATATTGACAGTCGGTAATGCTTATTCATAAGGCAGTGTAGCAATGAAAAAGAAGAAAAATAACCTCCTAAATGTTTTATGAGTTAGGAAATGCATTCATAATGTTACTTTGGTCTTAAAGGGATAGTTCAGAATTTTTGAAGTGGGGTTGTATGGGGTATTTATCTATAGTCAGTGTATTACTTATAGGAGATGTCTGTTGGCACACCCCCCAGCTTGCTTCACCTTACCGTCAGACAGCCTGTTCCAATGCAGAGGTAGTTAATGGCTTCAAATCACAAGACTCCATTGACAGCAACCATGATTAAAGCTCACTGAACACAGGAGCTACTGGTCTACCGCTGCCTCGATCAGTTAGTCTGTGTTTTGTTGTGACTTTGGAGAATCTTAACCAACCATTTTAAACACCAAATGTACACAATAAGACACACGAAAAAAAAAAAAAAAAAGAACACTATGTATTTTTATCATTAAAACACATTCAACAGTGCCATCTGATACTGGCTGGGGCCCCGCGGCTGCTGCAGCAAGGACAGTGCCCTTGTATATGGGGCACCTGCTCTATCCACTGAGCCACCAATGCCCCGAGGGGTTAGTTTTAAAGATACAGTGAATAAACAGGAATTATATTAAACTAGAGGACCTAAGGCAACCACTGGTACCAACCATGTTTGCTATCTTGTTGGAAAGGGTGCCAAGTAATGCTACACTAAATTTTGGCGAGTGAAAAAGGAACATTGCCATTTTTCAAAATAGTGTAGTTATTTATTTTGGAAAACTGAGAGTTGAAAGCCATATACGCTACACTATTTCAGTTCTGCACACAATTTAATAATAATAATAATGATAACTAGTCTATACCCATTGGTAGCTTTGTCACCTTCTACCTATGCCAATCCTCAATGCCTATGTGCAGTTTCACATAGATTGACCACGTCAGTGAGTAGAAAAACGAGGGACAGACAGAATGACTGACTGACAGAATGACACACTGACAGTCTCCGTGATTATGTACAGCATGCCATACCATGACTTAGTCATACCAGAAATAAGAAGAAAAAACAAACAAACATTCAGCCACAGGAGGAGCCACAGCGATCGGTCGCATTTTAGCCATTTTTAAGCATTTTTCTGTTGTTATAGTGCCACCCAGTTGCCAGTTAGAGTTAAATTTCTCCAGTCACCTTGAGGCGTCCTGTTCTACATATCTACCAAGTTCAGTAAAAATTGATATGGCGGTTAGGCCTAAATAAGAAATTAGCTCTCTAGCGCCCCCATTTTGTTTGATGGGGTCAATGATGGAGGAGTCTCCTCAGATTATGTGTGGTCATATGCCTACAAAGTTGCGTGGTGATCAGTGAAACCCTTGAGATGTTATACACCTTTATGTGATGAGCCACGCCCTCTGCAATATTGATTGCCTTATAGAAGCTCAGTTTTAGTAAGTTTTCCAACTTTTGCCAAGAGGGAACTTTAGATACTGGTCCCTAGATTATGTTCACCGAGTTTCATGCAGATCAGTCAAACTTCCTAAGAAGAGATCGATTTTAAGTGTTTTTCAAATAATTCAAAATGGCGGAAAATCTGTATCACCAGAAGTTATGGGTTCTTGAGGCAAATTTGTTCCTCATGAGGAGAGGCATCTCTGTGCAAAGTTTCATGTCTCTACGACATACGAGGCATGAGATATGCCCATTCAAAGTTTGCATTTTCAATCGGTTACTATAGCGCCCCCCTTTGGCTAACTGATGTAATATTGCTTCATTCGCATCCTCCCCTGACCCTCTACCACTGTGCCAAATTTCACATGGATTGACCAAGTCAGTGAGGAGAAAAACGTGGAACAGAGACACAGGCACACCCACAGACAGAGTTTTCGTCATTACATAGTAAGATATAGTAAGATTATACTTACTTATTACACGGCTCTATTAAATGCTGTATTCTGATTGGTCAGTAGCGGCATTCTGCGGTCTGATATTACTGTGTAATGACCGCTGCTAGTAGCAACGGTCATTACACACAGTTGCTATGTAGCCCAGCATTGCCAGGGATGCTGCCCTGCAACACTGCAGCTGTCAAACAACTTCCGAGGGAAAAAACAAACAGAAGTGGCTGATTTTAACGGATGCCGCTGAAGAAAAAGAATACCTACGGACTTTCTCTGCCAAAAACAAAAGAAGACGGATTTGAATACACACTTGGCAGTCATGCTTAATGACATTTTACGCGAGTTTTATGCCTCGGTTCAGTCCACTAAGCCTGGGTGAGTACAAAACTTTCACCAAAAGTTGTCGAATCCGGTCCGTTTTAATGCACTTCGCAGAGGCAGACAACATTATTTATTTAACTGATAATTAGCCGTGTAATAAGCGGGATAATGTATAATGAGCCGGTGAATACTGGGAAAATAACTCCCTTCAGGGGAATGAAACCCCTCCGCTGCACGTCGAGGTTGTATTCCCCTGTCGGGAGTTATTTTCCCAGTATTCACCGGCTCATTATACATTATCCCTCACATAGCGTTTGTCAAGGCAGTTTACAAAAAAAATTAATTGACCAATATTTGATTTAAGTAGCCTTGAGACTGAATAAATAAATAAATAAAAAATATTTGTGTTCTTTTCATGAAAAACCTATAAAATCAATCATTCTTCCTTGTGCAGCACTTTGCGTCGAACACTTTGAGTTGCTTTCTTTAATCAGTGTTTGGCCCAGGACACCCAATAACCGATGACCCAGGTGAAAATGTGTCTTATCTGTCATTAAGTACAGCTCCATACATAATGCATTTTAGTGAGAGACATTAGATGTTTAGACAACCATGTTTATTTACAGTGAAAACCTCAGCAAAGCTTTAGATAAATAAAACATTTTATCAGTAACACCTGCAAATACAGCTGTTTTTAAATTTGCACCATTTCCAGGCTTGCAGGAGTAGCTGGATGTGTTGGTTATTTAGATGATAAAATTCATAACAGGTGGGCTAATGTTTCTCAAACTCTCCAACAATATTTTACCAATGAATATTTTACTTTTGAATATTCATTGGTGATTTGCATTTGGTAAACTGGACAAACTGTACACCTCCTCAAATCTAAGCTGGCTCACAAATGTTCCCAGAAGCTGTGTTGTTATTGTCATTCACATTCTTGAATGTGTGGATTGGTTTAACCACACTGTACAACTTTGTCACTTTTACCTCTCCTGGAAATGTCTCTATCTGCACTCCTTCTGTGATCTATTTTTTCTCCCTCTCTCTAAGGTAATACAAACTTTTTCTGTGCTAATATGGAAATTTGTAAGTAAATAAATAAATAAAAATACACAGTACACCGTGGTAACCCTTCTAAAACTTTCTAGCACACAGCCACACTCACACTATGAACAGTGTGATACACAGACTTCCTGTGCCATATGTGGCAGGTTGTCGCCATCCGCCCGCTTTAATCATGTAGCCTATTCAAACGGTCTACTTCTACCCATCTGAGCCTCTAAATTCTTGACTGCTGCATGGAAATAGACAAATATAGAAAATGAGAAGGAGACACAGAAGTGAGACAATATCCCAGAGATGATTAAATCATCTTTTAGAAGCACAGTCAGAGCCATTGATCTATTCTCAGCAGCCTTTTGGTTGGGGGTGCAGGGAGGGTGGAGATATGTGGGTTTGGCATACATGTACAAAACACCCCAGGGAGTGCGTCTTTGGATGCAAGTCAAGCATACCTCCTACCTCTCTTAACAGCAGAGGGAGGAGAGTGGAGGCCGGGAAAGTCTGGATTCAGAACTGAACTGACAACATCTTTTTTTTTTTTACTCTGTTAACAATCACATATCTATGGAAAGCA
Organism: Epinephelus fuscoguttatus; assembly: GCF_011397635.1. Classification (NCBI taxonomy): domain Eukaryota; kingdom Metazoa; phylum Chordata; class Actinopteri; order Perciformes; family Serranidae; genus Epinephelus; species Epinephelus fuscoguttatus. The sequence goes on along the minus strand of NC_064756.1, from coordinate 38,216,651 downwards.
CACTATTTGCACTGCAGCTACGTCTGGACATGAGGTTCTTCTTCACCAAATAATAATGTTGTGCACTTTCCTGTTTGAGTTTCCAACACAGCCAAAGAACAGGTTAAAGTCCTTGGGCCCTAAAAAATCATTAGGCCTCATTTATACTCTCTTTACGTACAAAAACAGATACATCCGTTTCAAAGGTTGTAAACGTGTTGGGCCTCGTACTTCCATGCATTTGTTTGTGTCGGCATAAATAGCCAGTAGATGGCACCAGAGGGCACAGTCAAACGTTTCAGACAACAGCAAACATGGCAAAAGTGGAGGAAGTCGTAATAATGGACCTTTTAACAGAGGCAGCATTGTTGATGGCTGTGGTCTATGAGGCCATTAAATACACCGCAATGTGGAGGAATTTTTTTTCACTAGCCTACATTATTGATTTGTTCTGTTCCAAAATCTTTTTAAATGCCTTTGTTGTCTCCTCTGGTCATCTCTCGTTTGAATTGCACTGCCCCGCAATCTCAGGTGATACTGCTTCGTTTTGTCCGTATCTGTAAGGTTTTAGAAAACATGCACAAATATGGATGAAATAAAGAGTGCAGAGTACCGTCAGAAGGCGTGTCTGTGTACATGTTCAATGTTGAGCATAATTGAGCCCAAAGACAGTTTCAAGGTGTCTTTCGCTTGCTCGGAAATGACATCAGTGACATTACAGACCCTGGTTTTGCGATGGTGTCCAGTTATTTCTTTTGACTGCACTTAAGCACTTTGCGCTGGCTTGTTTACTTTTATTTTGGATATCAACTTTGTACCTTGTGGAGTGGAACCCTACCACTGAGTAGCAAGGTCCTGAAACTAATTTCACCATTACCCACAGTGCTTATTTCAGTTCAGGAGGACTAACATGGGATTTATACTTCTGCATCAAATTGACCTCATAACCTATACTATGGGCTGACATGCACCTCCCCAGAAATGTCACATGTCCCAGCAACACAGACCTCCCATCTATTTTTGCAAGCTGAAAACCATTTCCCTCAGTGGAAATGAAGCTTTTATTTACTTTTTTAAACAGTAAATTGTGAAAACAACAAAGCCCCCACAAAATAGCATTTGAAATCATGTGTCTGTGTTTAAGTCCTGGCTTCATATGAGTAGAGGGAATCTGCTAGTCACTAGGCTAATTTATACAATGTGAAATGCAATAGGCTTGTGCTATGCTTGTTGAATTTATTTGGAAAACATGTTTAGCATAAGAAAGTTGTTTTGCCGGTGAACCTTGTGAATTGTAATGGAACTGATTTTTTTAACATTACCTTTGTTAAATGTTGCTGTTGTCCCTGGCTTCATATGAGTAGAGGAAAAGTCTGCTAGCCCTGATGCTAATTTATACAATGTAAAATGCCATAAGCTTGTGCTAAAAACATTAGCATATTGTTTTGTGGGGAAAAGACAAGTGCTTTGTCTGTGAATGCTGCGAGTTATAGTGAAGCCAATTTGTGTACTTGTGTTTGATATTATAGCTATTAAGCCATATTTATTGGGTGTTTTGGGTGTGTTTTGAATCAACTAAACTTTACAGCATTTCACAGAAACCCCGTCGCTGACTAGTGTTTTGGAGGTGTAACTGGAGAGTGGCAGAGTGACACAGACACACCACCACTCAAGTATAAAATGTGCCTTAACGCTCAACATTTCATATGCTGTTTTCATGCAGTGGCAGCTGGACTTTAAATCTAAGTGGAACAATGATATTGTTTCCTAGAAAACCTAAGACACCTTCTACACAGTTTCAGCTGATCGGATGCCTGGCTTGTTGTAAACAGAGTGGGGCAGATTCCCTCTTCAAGCTCAGAAAAGCCAGTAGTATTATAAATGACAGTCTGCTTTAGGCTCATGAGTGCACACTTGTCAGCCAATGACAAACAGAAGCGGTGGATCAAGATAACTGTTTTTATTTGCTTGTGCTGTAGGCCATTTAGGGCTGACAGTGGGTATATACGCTGGAAAATGATACATCCAAGCATAATGAATGTAAATATATTAATGTAGCTGTGGGGCATAATCATTATTATTATTACCTCTTATCTCCACATTTTGTCATTACTTTTTTGTCTATAATGCTGTCGGTCATCCTTTATGTATGTGTGTGTGTGGGTTTTATACCCGATGAAAAGTATCAAAAAGCGCTTGTGACTAAATCTCATAACACCACTGGATCCTCAAATTGTCAATAAAACCTCATAGCTTCACCTCGCCTCAGTTGAATGAGGTGCATCTTTGGTGCCACACACTGCAGAGCTCAAAGGAAGGAGTGACGAATCGATTTCATCTGACTTCCAACTTAAGAACTAGTTGTTTGAATACATACAGTATTTTCTATACTCATTCTTTGAAGGCTAATATTTCTAATCTCTACCAGCACACTGTGAACCTTGGTACTGGGGTTTGCAGTGACTGAATTGGAATTGCTGCAGCTGCTACTGATGGTTCATCACCAGAGCTTCTGCCCACCCTCTACCAGCAAATAGTCCCATAGTGGCAGGGAGTGAGCCGGAGAGAATTAGTTAGCTAATGCTGATCTCATTTGTGTTCTGATAATCAGAGAGAGAGAGAGAGAGAGAGGTTTTGGCCAAATGTATTCAAGAAAAGTAAACAAGACTACAATAAACTTTGTGACCTGTCAGTTGACAATAGGGCTGTCAACGAATATTCGAAATTTGAATTTAAATTTGAATTTGAAAAAAAAATGGACCTTTGAATGTGAAAATTGATATTCAATTGTGGAGAGAGAAAAAAAAACACCACCACAGCTGTCCTCTTTGCAAGTGGATGTTGGCATCAGACGCGCATTTCTCCACGCTGGTCGACAAGCGGTTCTGCTCCCAGCTGTTGTCTCCGTCACCTGGCTTGACACATTCGCTCGCGGCTCGCACAGAAAATAGACCAGATGCCGAAACAATTGCTGCGGGCGAGAGCCGGTCACGGTCCAGTGCTTCGAGGCTATTCACAGTGCTTCCGCAGGCGGTGTGGTCACGGGTCAGAGAGGGGGGGCGAGCGAGAGGTCCGCGGTCTTTTATAACGTAATGTTATAGATAATTGTTTTATGTGTTTTAATGTGTAAGTATGTAAATGTTTTCAAAGACGTTTATGTTGAAATAAAAATACCTAGGTAGTTATGTTTCATATACAAGTATGTTTCCTTGTATTAGTTTACCCTCTTGTGGACATAATGCGGAAAAAAAAATATTCGAATGGTTTGAACCTATGAGTTATTTTTAGAAGGAATATTCAAACGTCATTTTTGAGCAATTTTGACAGCCCTAGTTGACAATATCATAATGGGATGCACTTGCTGCCTCAGATGGAGCTATTCTAATCCATGACAGACAAAATATATATCATGAAATGTTTTGGGACAAACAACTTGTTACTCCAACATTAGATTGCTTTTTTAAAAACTATGTGATAAGCATATATTAGTTGTTGTTTTGGAGCAGAAAGTGGGCTAAACTGGGGAAAAGACAACATTCTGGTCCTTTAGCTCAGTCTATGCCAGGTTAGCTTCTGCATGGTGGATTAACCTGCAACTAAACAGAGTGGATCAAGACTGAGAGATACAGCTCACTGACCTTTACACACACACACACACACACACACACACACATACACACTGCAGACGAACATAAACAAAAAAGACTAATGTCCAGTACATGGAGACAGATATCACTCACTGCCCTGTTGAAACCCAAACACAAGCCCACAGACACTCTGCAGTGAAGGTGTTGAAAAGTTAAATGCACAGTCACTATCCATCCCTCTGCTCTTCAGGAATGCACACACACATACGCATACACACACAACCTATCCATCACTGTGTTGTTCAGCTTGTTCTGTAGATGGGTAAATGTCAGTCTATAAATAGAAAGAGATGGGTGACAGAGAAAAGCAGGAAAGACAATTACATTTCCATCTTCTCTTTTTATCTTTCTCTCTATCTCTACTCTATATACTCACATTATACCGACAAACACATACATACTGACCTTTAGAGTACATATATTTATATCACCATCACTATTGTACATGTGGGATCTATGGTGTATACATTTATTCATATCATACCTCCTGCTGTGATTCTGCATCATTACTAGCATATATGCAATCTGTATGTTTGACAAATGGTATTTACACTTTCTGCAGTATTTTTTATACTTACCTGCACTGCTTACTATGTTCTACTGTATATCTTAGCAAAGTCATACCACTGTTAATACTGTTGAGAGAGCAGGCGAAATGCAAGATGGCGCCACTCAAGTGGCAGCCTGTTGTAAAATTTCCTGCTGGGATCAGTAAGTACTCTATCTAACAGAGTCCATCAGGGATAGGACCTAGAACCTGGAAATGAGTCAGCATTTTACCACTCCTGGTTCCCTCGTCTCAAAGTCAATGGGTTTTTTGAATGGGTGTTTTGGTTAGATGCCTGAAATAAGGTCTGTGGTTAACAGAAGCTTAAGAGACTTTTATGTTTCGTTCTCTGACATAAAATACATCAGTAAATACCCCACTCATGAACTCTGAAGCTTCTATGTGTCTTTAAAAAGACATTTAATAATGTGACGGGCTGGTGGTGATGTTATTGTCAAGGGCACTAACTAGTATGAGCAGAAGGAGCTGACAATGACACCCTAGGAATTTCACCTAAGGACTCACATTAATTAATGCAATATAATTGAACACAAAATCTAAAAAAAAAAAAAAATCGGCACAATACACAAAATAACTGAAATTCCTTTTCAAATAACACCCAGTGAATGAAATAATCAGACATTCAAAGATAAATCATGGACTAAGTAAACTGAAATTAAGTTAATGAAATAAAATTACACAGCTAGATCATGTGGGATCATCAGGCCTGTGAATTAAACTGGGACACCATGGATGAAAGAGTTTGAACCTCACTCGCAATAAATAGTCACTCAGTTAAAATGGCCCAGGATAAAAAGCGGTTATATACAGCAATTATATCAGTGCATGACAATTCATAAAAAGATCAAGGATAGTGCATGCAGACTTTGGCGAGGCCAGCTGCAATCAGAGCCAGCTGCAGACAAAGTAAGCCCTTTGCCAAGCATGCAATACACAGAGCAAGCTTTAGTGGCCGTTTACACATTGCCGGCTATTTTCATAAACGGACATTTCACCGTCTCCGTTTTCAAAAAATTCTTCGTTTACACTTACCCGTGTATTTAAACACAAGAGCATGCCAAACCTGTAGGTGGCAGTGTAACGAGAAGCCCAAGCCTTCCATGTATCCATTGTCACCATAGCAACATAGGTCACACTTTTGACACAGGCACAAGTTCCGGCGCATACTGTGACGTCGGCTGCCTGTAACTCCGTTTATCTCCGTTTATCTCAGTTTATATGCAAACGCGCAACCGGAGTTTTCCAAAATCTCCACTCTAGCCGGAGTTTTTAGAAAGACTCGTTTTCAGAGGAGAAATCTCCGTTTGCGTGAAAACGAAAGGCACAGACGAAGGAAGATGTCTCTGTTTATCAAAATCACCGTGTACGTGTAAATGGCCTCGGGTCCATGTCATTGGTTCGACATCCCATTAGTCCTACTGTCCGCGGTGCTGAACTGCTCGCGGCGGGCGTATGGTGCGCCGTGACCGGCTTGAGGCGGAGCAGGCTCACGGCTTATGTGTTTGTCACTTTCTTTTTCATTTTAACCCACACCATGATCTCTTCCTGACCCTAACCAAGTGGTTTTTGTGCCTAAGCCTAACCAGACCTTAACCACAGGGCATCATGATGATTTCGGAACAGACTTCGGAACAATGAGTTTAATATGGTCGGAACAATGGGATGTCGAACCAATGGGCTGTCGAACTAATGGGCAGTTCCCAACGGCTTCTTAGGTGAACGAAGCAGCAGTAAACAAAGCACTGGTACACAAAGCAGGGGTATGCAATGCAGGGGTACGAAAAGCAGCAGCAAGCAGGCTAGTCACAAGTGCTGATGCATCTGAAAAAAGGCAAAAAGACAACATGACCGACGATTTCAAAAAACGAGCGTCAACATCGGGGTAGCCTTTCCCATGTGGAGAGAGCTGCTGAAGGAGAATCACAGCTAAAAGCGGCTAACAGCTGTTAGCCACCAGCATCGCTAACAGCTGTTAGTGACCAGCGCTGCTAACAGCACCAACTGTTAGCGGTGCTGGTCACTAGCAGCTGTTAGTGACGCAGTGTTGCGAGGAGAGGGATGAGGTGCATGAGGTTGAGCCACTTGTCAGTTGTCAAAAGACAAGACGTGATTGGTTTGTTTCGATTTACACCCGCCCCAACAGTCCTACATTGTAAACACAGCCAGCATGGTGAGGAGGGGGTTTGTCAACTCGCGTCGCTTGTGTCTGTGTAGGAGCCTGAATGAATACTCCATGAAGTATCGGATGACATGGTTTCATCAATGTTATCATAGCTTTTTGGTACACAGCAGCTACCGTTGTTGCAATACGCGTTTGAAACAGTGAGGCGCTAGAGTGCGCTATCCGTTTGAATGCAATATACAATCTCAACACTAGATGGGAGAAATTCCTACACAGTGCCTGTTTAAGGAGCAGGTGAACCTACCAACAAAGATCCGTGACATCCGAGTCACTCCTGAAGGAGGGGTAGGGAGCCAGCCAGGACAATCTAGAAGATCATAAGTCATCAATATAAGCCACAGGATAAGACAAAAGATTAACTACAGCACAAACGATGCAGAAACCACTCTCATACTGACAGATGAAGTTTGCAAACCAGTAGTGGGGCATGCCTTCAGCCTCAGAGAGAGAGAGAGCCTGGATGACAACTACCTGCCTTTATAGAGTGCCCACACACCGATTGGCTAGAATTCACCAAGTAATTCAGACAGCGAAACAAGACAAGCCCACTTAGGCTGAACAGGAATACAACATATTTCTGTTCTGCCACACTAACAAGTGGCTAAATGAGATTACAGAACATCATCACACAGAACACAGCTTTATGGTGATATTATGGTGGTGGCTTCAGGTCGTGCGACTGCAGTATAGTTCATTTATGGCCTAATGTTAGCTGTTTACTTCTGGCATTGCATTTAGGCTTCAGTAATCATGAAAATAGTGTTTACTTGTGAAGCTTATCTTGCTGAACAAAATGTGTAAGTATCATAAACACTTGTTTGCCACAGTGCTTATTTTTTCGCAATAATCCAAAATCCAATGGAAAAATCCGAAAAGCTTTTTGACAAGGGAACCAGGACAATGCAAAGCCTACAGAAAAACGTCATCCCTGGAGTACTCTATACTGCTAATATTGTATATATCTAGAGTAATTATACCCCTTAATGTTTAGTCCATGGTTCTAAATTTCATTCTGCAAATTCTGCAGGCTATATTGCTCTGCTTATTGCTTTTTTGCTCCTCTGGTCAAAACTGCATTTCGTTGTTTTAATGTATTCTGTGCAATGGCAGTCAGGTTCAGTCTAATCTAATACAGTATATTTTTCATGAGTGTTTAGTGACATTTTAGAATGATGTGTGCTTCCATCAGCTCTGTTGATGAGGGGGAAAAAAAACTTTGCAAATGTCAAAAAAAGAGAGAAAATAAAACTCCAAATGGCATATACTGTACAAAGACAATGTACTAAGAAATGCCAAAGCACTGTAAAAGGAGCTTTTCAAAATGGTTTATTTCTTTCTTGTGATGGTCTGGCTGTCCTCATGTAAAACCAGACTGGTCTTTACCTCCTGTATTTGTTGCTCTGTAAATCATGAAAACCACTGACATTTACAGTTGTTTCTAAGGCCTTTGGAGTAAAGAGGTCAACTGTTCAGCTCTCCATCTCCAGAGATCTAAAAACAAACCAGCCCTGACTAAACTCTGGCACTCTCCCCTTCTCTCCTGTTGATTTAAAATAAACTGTTATGCTATCTGTCTACTTTCCACAATTTCGACATATGGACTGTGTTAACAAAGAAAGAAAGAAAGAAAGAAAGAAAGAAAGAAAGAAAGAAAGAAAGAGAGAGGAAACATTCTGATGACTGTACTTCAATGTTATCTGATTTTCTCTCTATTTTGACAACTAGAACAGAATAGCATAGAAAGAACTTTATTTATCTCAGAAGGGAAATTCAGAAAGACAAAAAACAACCACACTTCCCCTCATCAACAGCAACACAGTGGTATTAAAGTAGTCATAAAATAAGTTACAGTCCAGCCAGTTGTGGCAAATGTGATGTGTGTAAGTGTGTGTGACTGGATTCAGGATGTGTTAAACAGTCTTACTGCGGTGGGGAGGAAGGATCTCCTGAAACGCTCTGTTCTGCAACGCAGTGAGATGAGCCGACTGCTGCAGCTGCTCCTCTGTCTCTCCAGGAGGCTGTGGAGAGGGTGTCTGCTATTGTCCATTATAGCTTTCAGTTTGTTCAATGTGGCCCTCTCCACCACAGTTCTTAGTGGGTCCAATCTCCTGCCAAGCACTGAGCCAGCTTTTTTAACCAGCCTGTCCAAATGCTCGGTGTTTTTGTCTGTCAAGCTGCTTCCCTAACACACTGCAGCCTAGAGAAGTGCACTGGCCACCACTGTGTGATAGAACATAGTCAACATCTGCACACACAAATCAAAGGACCTCAGTGTCCACAGGAAGAATAGGCAGCTCTGTCAGTATTAGAGGACCAGTCCAGCTTATCATCCAGGAGGACCCCCAGATATTTGTAGGTGTGCACCACCTCAATGTCTTCACCCTGTATGGAGACTGGTTGATGGGGTGACCTCTTTCTTCTGAAATCCACCACCATCTCCTTAGTTTTGGCTGTGTTCTGCAGTGATACAGATGCTACAAATATCCACAGCCATACGTAAATACTGCTGCTCTAGCACTGTTGGAGAACCTCACCAATGCAATACAGTCGGTGTAGTTTCTTTATCATATTTCATATTGATAGGTCCAATGAATTGGATTTTACCCTTGGCAAGATAAGGCACTGAAATAAATCTTGATTTTCACCTAGATTTGCTAGAGAGCAAGATTGTATTTCACCGTTTGGCCAGCAGGGTGCAGCCATCTTTCAACAAGCTAGCTGGTGATGTCACTGCGATGGATGTTTACTATGAGTGCTGAGTACACCACTTCACTACAGACTACTTTAACTAGTTTTTACTTAATAAGTGCTGATACAACTGAGTTTGAGAGTTTTGATGAGATACAAAGAACTGTGGAAAAAGTTGAGTGCCGCTTGATATCACCTTGTTTACCAGTGTGTGACAGGTTAGATAGCTGGTGTTGCCAGTTTGGTTTAATGTGTGTGAGCCCATCCTCTTCTTGGTGTACATAATTGATGTTTATCCCTGATGTGGAAACACCATCAAGATCTTGCTGGCTTCTTAGAAAAATTTTGGAATGAAGAGCTCCCTCCTCAGCGACAGAATCGGCTTGTAATGTCAGGCTGGTTGATGATGTTAGCTTAGCCTTAGATAATAAAGTTATACTCAGTTTACTCCTCACCGCCTTTGTAATGGCTCCCCTCAGGGTATTGTATATCCATGAAGGTAATCTCAGATTCCAGTTCTTCTGTCAAAACAGCAAATCAGGTGGACCTGGACTCTTTGCCTGCATCACCACCGGTGGACATCTGCGATGCAACGTGTGTCCCAACCTGTTGGGTGATGCCTGATTTTGTGTACATTCATGCACTGCTCTACTCAAAACATCAAACATCTCATACATTGGCTGTAAAAAAAAATCATATTTTCAAAGAGAAAACAGCCATCAAAATGACAAACATGCTTCGCAGTGCTAAGTTATCAAGGTCTAACTCAGCAACTCCTACTGTAGAACAAATGAACCCGGTGACGTCACCAGCTTGCTTGAGGAAAGATGGCTGTGCCCTGCTGCCCAAACGATGAAATGACAATCTACTTTACTAGCAAATCTAGGTGAATACCAAGTTTGATTGCAGTGTCATACCTAGCCTGAGGTAGAATTTAAACAAATCACAGTCATATTGTTCAGTGTTACATCTCCTCTTTAAGGGCATTCCTACATCAATATATGGCTAACTGTAGGTGTGGAAATGAAGCCTGAGCACTCAGTGCCACAATAATCGAGATTTATAAAACAGAATACACAAGGCTTTATAAATCTGATTAAAGAATGCATATGCATATTTGCCTTTATATGTACACAAGTTTTAGTTAAGAATCTACACTGCATGGAAAACTATTAAGCATTAAACATTCCAATTTTAAAGGTCCAGTATGTAGGATTTAGGGGGGGTATTTTGGCAGAAAATAAAATATAGTAGTAAGTATGTTTTCTTTAGTGTATAATCACCTGAAAATAATAATCCTTGTGTTTCTGTTAACTTTGAATGAGCTGGTTATATCTACATAGGAAAAGGATCCACATCTATGGAGATTGCAATTTGAACCACAGTGATTCTACGGTAGCCCAGAAGAGACAAACCAAGCACTGGCTTTAGATATGGCCATTTTAGCATCCCCTCCATGACAAGCAGTGTTGGAAAAACATATTTTATAAAACTGCTTAATTCAGTATTTTTGCTATCTTAAATCACTGGGTCTCTTATGTTTGGAAAGGAGGATACCTTTGCAGATAATTCCACTCCTGGAAAAAAAAACCTCCTGAACATCTGGATCTTAAGTTATCAGAGAAAATAGGTGACCACACATTAGCAGATGCTGGGCTGGTGGCCCATCTCAGACGAGCCAAACAGCTTTGGAGAAATATTGATTTGTAACGTGAAACTGCAGGGTTTTTATTGGTTTTAACTACCCGGTCTGTTTGTTTTAGAAAGGAGGAGACCTCAGTGTATAATCCACCTCCCGGTAGAAATCTCCTGAACAATGAACACTTAAGTAATTCTTAACGGAAGAAGTTTCCACTGGTTGCAATCTGCAATCCTCTCTGCTAGATGCCAGTAAACCCCCGCTCAATCTTACACACTGAGACTTTAGAATAGTACAGTACAATCAGACTTATGCACGAATGAGTAGCCGTCTGGGCACGCACAGCCCGCCTTTAAGGCAGAAGTGTTTTATGTTGTAACACTTCAGCGAAAATGCATGCATTTGGGAAGTGCTAAGTACACGACTGGATAAATGAGACTTGGATTATACTACATGAGTTGTGTGAGAGCTTGAAACTGATGTTATAATGTTTTAACTTGGTCCCTGATTACTTCTATTCATGATGAATGTTTGCCTTTTTTGGATTCTTTGTTCACCATGAAATAATGTAAGGCAAAGATGTCTTCACAAAATCAAGGCACCATGCTGCGTAATTTTGTGAGTGAAGTATTCCTGTGAAGTTATTTTCCTTAAGATTTTCATGAACTTAACTCCCTGTTGTGTTACTGCTCAAAAAAGGAGGAGCTAGATGCAAGACACCAGATAGGCAGGTTAACTGAACAAAAGGTGAGCTGTCATATGAAGAACTGGCTCCAAGAAACAAAATTACAAGCAACAAAACTGAGGGAGCAGGTGTAGGCAAAACAAACTACAGAAGAAAAAACAAACAAACAGGTATGGAGTGAGCAACACAGGCAGGAAGTCCAACAGAGAATGTAAGTGACAAACAGACAAACTCACACTGAAAGATGGCAAGTACACAGACCAATGGAACACAACTGAGCTGGAAAACAGGCTGAAAATCACACAAAGGGAGGAAAAGATGACACAAGAGGAGAGTAACTTTCAAAATAAAAGAGGAAGCAAACTCCAAACAAAAACCCAGGATCATGACAAGCCCAGTTTTATGGTCACCACTTGTCTGCAATAGCCACTCAGAGTGTTTACCTTTAATCATTATTTATCAGTGATTTTATTGATAGTGGCCATTTCAGGCCTGGAGTCAGTTTTCCTACCTAAGCTCAAGGGTTTCACAGAAAAAGGATAAATTCATGTAATATGGTGCAGTTTTATCTCATTGGTATCAACCTCACTTTTGCTGTCTCTGCACCATATCAGAGCTTTATGAACTCACTGCTAATGCAAACTGAGTATCCTATTTCTGCTGGTTCACATTAAGAGTTCAAGTGGCTGAATTGGCTTTCATTGTGAAGCAGTCCCAGGAAACGCTATTTGTCACCGAAGACCACACCAACGATTTGATCATTTAATCAGAAATAAAGTAAAAAACAAGACATCCATCACATTTGATTAGCAGATCATTTTTAATTTTGCACTGAGGATGCAGTGTATGGCTGTACGCTTCCAGTGCCTCAACTCCCCTGTGTCCTGCCGTTGGGTGGAACACTGTCAGGGTCTCATCCCACTTCCTTACACCACTGCTCTCAGCCTTTTTGGTTATTGAGTGATGGGAAATGGAAAAAATGGTGTCATTCATTATGTCATTTAAATTTCCCCAGATTTGATCTTTCTCCCTGAACCTTCCCACCTCAGCTGTAAGATTAAGATGATATTCCCAGAGAACAATCTGTATTTTTTTTCTGTTCAAGCATAAATGTCTGACACAGTTTTTGACAGACCGAGACACAGCGGAGAATGACAGGGAGAAGGAGGAAGTCAGAGTGAGGAGTGATGACGTACAACAAATGCTATCAGGCAGACTTAAACCTGCAACGTCAGGAGTACAAGAAACATGGGACCAAGTCCGCCTGAAGGTTTCTTCTTATTATTAATTTCAAAGTCTTGAAAACTTGTTTTTTTCTGACACTTACAGCTGCAGGGGTTGCTGTCATTATTAGCAGAGAACAAGCTGTTTTTACTTTTCTTTTTAAGTTATTATCGCTAGCATTCCTGCTTTATAAGAGTACATGAAACAACCCACTTGCCAGAATAAATGTTGGCATTTAACGTTTCTACGAATAACTGATACATTTGTGCCTTATTGTGCAACAGATAAATTAAACTTAGTGTTTGATGTGGTTAACGTGTGGCTAGGTGTAGGCACCAGAAAAAACACTTGGTTCTGGTTCAGACAGAAAGCTCATATACTATGTTAACGTGACAAACATTGATACGATACATATGGAATGTGCAAATGTAACATATTTCAATTCGTAAATGTAAATTAAATTGATTTTATTTTTGAACTCTTCAGTCGACTGTGTGATTTTATGACGATCTGACTGGCCAAATTTTGAAAAAAATGCCTGAGTGGTTTTTGTCAGTGCAGAAGATGATTCGGATTTTAATAACAAACCTTGGCATCTGCCTCTACAAACACCCTGCAACAAATATGAATGTGGGCTGTATGCCTGTGAGAGTCAATAGCAGTAATGTTGGGAAAAAGCTGAAACCAAATTACTGAGTTTTAATATAGAAAATATGGTCATTCATTCACCAGGTGTCTCATTTGAAAACACTGTGTACACACAAAGTGATGCGTCCGCCACTTCCCACTGAAGAGTTGAGATCTATAAAAACAGACTTGATGGGAGAAATTTTGACCCATACTTACAAACATTTTGGAGACGGGAAATTAGTAACGCAGATGATGAGGTGGAAGCCTGACTGTAGAAACTGTCAAATATTTTTTGACACACCATTTTGGCTTTTGTCCGTACATATATTTTTAGTATGGATCCTATGCACGCTTTTATGCTCTCAGATCTTACTATGTGAGCTACTACTGATATTTGCCCACTCTCTAACGTACAACCAGCAAGCTAATGTATCCTTACCTTGAAAGAGTTTAAACTTTAAAAATATGATCACAGAACTGCCAGCTTCAATTCCGTTGAAGCAGAACTGCTATAGAAAACCGTCTTTATTTAAGGCTACACTGCAGAAAGTGACAGGAGCGATCACAGAGAGGAGCGGTGACATGAATGTGAGATGACAGGAATCTGATATGAGGCAGATTCTGGCTGCCAAGTCAGGAGGAGTTTGTGATTTGAGGTCTTGAGGACACATGGACTTCTATAAGTTGTTAAACTTCTTGACTTCAGTATATATATATATATATATATATATATATATATATATATTTTTATTTTTTTTTTTTTTTTCTTTTGGTTTTTTTTTTGTTTTTTTCCCTCCTCTTTTGGGGACCAGTCGCAGATGGTATCGACACACAAAATGATTTTAAAAAAACGTAAAGTACCAGACAACAACCTTTTTTTCATCTTTACTCAACACACTCACAGACTAGAGTTGCATACATTTTCCCTCCAATAAAATTCTACTCTCTCAAGGTTTGGCAGTCCAAGAAAAATAAAATTCTCATAGCAGATTCATGATATGGATCTTTAGAGATCTGACATTTAACAACAGCAGAGAGACAAGAAGAATAGATGTTGGTAAAACTGTACAGATGTTATCAGGCAGCTCCAAACCTGGTCTCAGGTCTGTATAATACACAGCTGTTGGACATCATTTGTATCAGTATGAAGTTTATTACTAAGTTGTACTAAATTCTGCACTCCAGCACAGTGTCAAGTGATACTGATAAACTGATTTTTTCATTTAAGTTTGTACAACTTCCATCTCCTCCACTTCTTTTGATATAATGCAACAGTGATTTAGTTAGTTCATTAACATTGATGCTAATGCTGTTATTATATATTTTAAAACAGTTTGGACTAAGTAGATTAGCTGAACCCTGTTTCCAAACACAATGAGCCTTAGGTTTTTAGGTTTGGTGTTATTAGAGTTAACAAATTTTGTCTTTTACGTGTTTGTTTAATTGAAGTAGCTGTTTTTCCAGCAGCTTTCTCACCATCAAATGTGGGTATTTTGTATTGACCAATCTCTGTTTTTCCAGCAGGGATAGTGGCATACAAAGTGGTTGTTTTTTACCAAGACATCACTGCATTCCTGCTGGTGTATCAGCACAAGTAATGGTTTACTTTTACTGAGACATTATTGCTTTACCAGCAGGAATTGTGCCCCTAAACCAGGTATTTTAAGCTGAAACACTATCTTTATCCAATCGTAACCAAGTGATTTTGTTCCTAAAACTAACCCACATGTTAACTACAGGGTTGTTTAAACATAAATTTTCAAAATATTCACTACAGCAGGCATGTCGAAAGTCCAGCCAATTCTGGCATGCATACCAATTTTAAGATACCTGTAGCCTGCTCCTTTCAGAGTACTTTTTATAGTAGGAAATAGTTTGTACCAAGAAGAGGCCTGACATAGTGGTCAGTGAGTCAACGGATAATTTATGTTATTGAGCTGAAAGTTCCTTGGGAAGACTTAGTGGAAGAAGCCTATGAAAGAAAAAAGCTTAGGTATGCAGACGTAGGAGCAGAAGCTGAGCAGCGCGGATGGAAAACCAGGGTTTGTCCAGTGGAAGTGGGGTGTAGGGGATTCATAGCAAGATCAGCTGTGTGGGGGAGTGTGGGGACAGAGTTTGAGGAAGACAGTAAAGGAAATGTCAGACGAAACAACAGACGTCAGCTAGTCAGTGGATTTGGATGAGAAAGAGTAATGTCAGTTGGGGGCTAGCAGGGGGAGCTTATATTGGAGTTCAATCAATTCAATCAATCAGTTTTATTTATAAAGCCCAATATCACAAATCACAATTTGCCTCACAGGGCTTTACAGCATACAACATCCCTCTGTCCTTTGGACCCTCACAGCGGATAAAACCCTTTAACGGGAAAAAAAAAAACGGTAGACACCTCAGGAAGAGCAACTGAGGAGGGATCCCTCTTCCAGGACGGACAGATGTGCAATAGATGTCGTACAGAACAGATCAACATAAGAAATTAACAGTAATCCGTATGACACAATGAGATAGAAAGAGACAGAGACAGAGACAGAGACAGAGAGAGATGCAGGACAGACTGTAATGACAGTAGCTAACAACAACATAATGAAAGTAATAATATTATAATTAATAATAATATATTAATATCTGATAGTATACATGTGTGACAATAATCATATGTGTATAATAACAGTAGAAGTATGACTAATGATGACAGCAGCAGCAGGAAGCATCTGACAGGACCACGGCAGCAGCACAACCACACACGTCACACTATCCAGGCACCGCTGCGATACGAGTTAACCTGAGAGACAGTGGAGCACAAAGGCTCCGGAGAAGAAGCCGAGTTAGTGACATCCAGAATGGCCAAGTTAGCAAGAGAGAAGGTGCCCGGTGTATTATAGGGGGGTCCTCCGGCAGACAAGGCCTAAGTCAGCCTAACTAGGGGCTGGTACAGGGCAAGCCTGAGCCAGCCCTAACTATAAGCTTTATCAAAGAGGAAAGTCTTAAGTCTAGTCTTAAATGTGGAGACGGTGTCTGCCTCCCGGACCGTAACAGGAAGATGATTCCACAGGAGAGGAGCCTGATAGCTGAAGGCTCTGGCTCCTGATCTGCTTTTGGACACTTTAGGGTCCACGAGTAACCCTGCATTCTCCGAGTGCAGAGTTCTGGTGGGATAATAAGGCACTATGAGCTCTCTAAGATATGACGGAGCTTGACCATTTGGAGCTTTATAAGTTAACAGTAGGATTTTAAATTCAATTCTGGATTTTACAGGGAGCCAGTGCAGAGAAGCTAAAACAGGAGAAATATGATCTTGTTTCTTAGTTCCTGTTAGTACACGTGCTGCTACATTCTGAATTAGCTGGAGAGTTTTTAAGGACTTACTAGAGCTACTTGATAATAGAGAGTTACAGTAATTCAGCCTTGAGGTAACAAAAGCGTGGACCAATTTTTCTGCATCTTTTCGTGTCAGGATAGGCCTAATTTTCGCAATATTACGCAGATGAAAAAATGCAGTCGGTGAGGTTTGTTTTAAATGAGAATTAAAAGACAAATCTTGATCAAATGTTACTCCGAGGTTTCTTACGGTAGTGCTAGAGGCCAGAGCAATGCCATCTAGAGAAACTATGTCAT
Source organism: Epinephelus fuscoguttatus (assembly GCF_011397635.1). NCBI lineage: Eukaryota > Metazoa > Chordata > Actinopteri > Perciformes > Serranidae > Epinephelus > Epinephelus fuscoguttatus. Next base: position 38,199,797 of record NC_064756.1, on the reverse strand, counting down.
CAGATAAAGAGTCTCTGAGTTGTTTGGGGCCAAGAACAATAACTTCAGTTTTGTCTGAATTTAACATCAGGAAATTGGTGCTCATCCAGGTTTTTATGTCTTTAAGGCAATTATGAAGTGTAGTTAATTGATTACTTTCTTCTGGCTTCATAGATAAATACAACTGTGTATCATCCACACAACAATGGAAATTTACAGAGTGATTTCTGATGATGTTACCTAAAGGAAGCATATATAGAGTAAATAGGATTGGTCCGAGCACAGAACCTTGCGGAACTCCAAAACAAACTTTAGTACATAAGGATGATTCATTATGAATGTGAACAAACTGAAAACAATCAGATAAATAAGATTTAAACCAGCTTAGTGCCGAACCAATTAGGGCAATTAAGTGTTCCAGTCTCTATCGCAGAATTTGATGGTCAATTGTGTCAAACGCCGGACTAAGATCTAATAAAACAAGTACAGAGACGAGTCCTTTGTCTGAAGCAATCAGAAGGTCATTTGTAATTTTAACTAGTGCTGTCTCAGTGCTATGATGCACTCTAAATCCTGACTGAAATTCCTCAAATAAATTATTATCATGGAGAAAATCACATAGCTGGTCTGTGACTACTTTCTCAAGGATCTTTGAAAGAAAGGGAAGATTAGATATTGGTCTGTAGTTGGCTAACACCTCTGGATCCAGGGTGGGCTATTTTAGGAGAGGTTTAATTACAGCTACCTTAAAAGACTGTGGTACATAGCCTGTTAATAAGGATATATTGATCATATCTAATATATGAGTGTTAACTAAAGGAAAGACCTCCTTAAGTAGCCTAGTTGGGATGGGGTCTAAGAGACATGATGATGATTTGGATGAAGAAATCACTGCAGTCAATTCTTGAACAGAAATTGAGGAGAAGCAATCTAAATATATATTACAGCTGTGTTTGAGGTTAGATAGGTACTATCTGAGGACAGGAGGTCATGAATTTTGCCTCTAATAGTTAGAATTTTGTCATTAAAAAAGCTCATAAAATTAAAGCTGCAAGCAGCGTTGGGAGGGACCTCGGCCCCCCGCCGTCGTCCCCCAGCTCAAGTTGCAGACGTAAGCCATGTGACATAATGAAACTTTGACATGTGCGATGATCAAACAACACACACACACAAACACACACAGGCCTGTGTCTGTCAGAGTGAAGCCATTGTTATGCTAATTAATGACCACGTACTTAGGTGACAGCACAGGCACTTCAAGTTCAGTTTGACTAATGACTAATGATAACAGAATCAGCAGGACGCATTTGACACCACAGCAGCAACACAACCACACACACCACACTATCCAGGCACCGCTGTGATAGAAGTTAACCTGCAAGACAGTGGAACACAAAGGCTCTGGAGAAGAGGCCGAGTTACTGATATGCAGTACGGCAGTTAGTGACGAGCAGAGAGGGAGAGAGAGGAGAGAGGGGGGAGAAAGAGAGACAGAGAGAGAGAGGGGGGAGAGGGAGTGGAGTGTTTGTGTGTGTGTGTGAGTGTTATTGTGTCGCTAAAATTTGCAAATTATGAGCTGCAGGTTGCTCTAAGGTTACATTATTTTTTTTCTCCATGTCTCTCTCTCTCTCTCTCTCTCTCTCTCTCTCTCTCTCTCTCTCTCTCTCTCCTCTCTTTCTCTCTCATACATACACCCACAATGAATATTTGGTATGTATACTACTGACATGCAGTACGGCAGAGTTAGTGACATGCAGAGAGGGAGAGAAGGGAGAGAGAGGGGAGAGGGGGGAGAAAGAGAGACAGAGAGAGAGAGAGGGGGGACAGGGAGTGGAGTGTGTGTGTGTGTGTGTGTGTGTGTGTGTGTAATTGTGTCGCTAAAATTTGCAAACTATGAACTGCAGGTTGCTTTAAGGTTACATTATTTTTTTTTCTCCATGTCTCTCTCTCTCTCTCTCTCTCTCTACATATATATACAGTACAGGCCAAAAGTTTGGACACACCTTCTCATTCAATGCGTTTTCTTTATTTTCATGACTATTTACATTGTAGATTCTCACTGAAGGCATCAAAACTATGAATGAACACGTGGAGTTATGTACTTAACAAAAAAAGGTGAAATAACTGAAAACATGTTTTATATTCTAGTTTCTTCAAAATAGCCACCCTTTGCTCTGATTACTGCTTTGCACACTCTTGGCATTCTCTCCATGAGCTTCAAGAGGTAGTCACCTGAAATGGTTTCCACTTCACAGGTGTGCCTTATCAGGGTTAATTAGTGGAATTTCTTGCTTTATCAATGGGGTTGGGACCATCAGTTGTGTTGTGCAGAAGTCAGGTTAATACACAGCCGACAGCCCTATTGGACAACTGTTAAAATTCATATTATGGCAAGAACCAATCAGCTAACTAAAGAAAACGAGTGGCCATCATTACTTTAAGAAATGAAGGTCAGTCAGTCCAGAAAATTGCAAAACTTTAAATGTGTCCCCAAGTGGAGCAAAACCATCAAGCGCTGAGTAAACTGGCACACACGAGGACCGACCAGGAAAGGAAGACCAAGAGTCACCTCTGCTTCTGAGGATAAGTTCATCCGAGTCACCAGCCTCAGAAATGGCAAGTTAACAGCAGCTCAGATCAGAGACCAGATCAGTTCTAGCAGCAGACCCATCTCTAGAACAACTGTTAAGAGGAGACTGCGCGAATCAAGCCTTCATGGTCAAATAGCTGCTAGGAAACCACTGCTAAGGAGAGGCAACAAGCAGAAGAGATTTGTTTGGGCCAAGAAACACAAGGAATGGACATTAGACCAGTGGAAATCTGTGCTTTGGTCTGATGAGTCCAAATTTGAGATCTTTGGTTCCAACCGCCATGTCTTTGTGAGAGGAGAAAGGTGAACGGATGGATTCCACATGCCTGGTTCCCACTGTGAAGCATGGAGGAGGAGGTGTGATGGTGTGGGGTGTTTTGCTGGTGACACTGTTGGGGATTTATTCAAAATTGAAGGCACACTGAACCAGCATGGCTACCACAGCATCCTGCAGCGACATGCCATCCCATCCGGTTTGCGTTTAGTTGGACCATCATTTATTTTTCAACAGGACAATGACCCCAAACACACCTCCAGGCTGTGTAAGGGCTGTTTGACCAAGAAGGAGAGTGATGGAGTGCTGCGGCAGATGACCTGGCCTCCACAGTCACCGGACCTGAACCCAATCGAGATGGTTTGAGGTGAGCTGGACCGCAGAGTGAAGGCAAAGGGGCCAACAAGTGCTAAACACCTCTGGGAACTCCTTCAAGACTGTTGGAAAACCATTTCAGGTGACTACCTCTTGAAGCTCATGGAGAGAATGCCAAGAGTGTGCAAAGCAGTAATCAGAGCAAAGGGTGGCTATTTTGAAGAAACTAGAATATAAAACATGTTTTCAGTTATTTCACCTTTTTTTGTTAAGTACATAACTCCACATGTGTTCATTCATAGTTTTGATGCCTTCAGTGAGAATCTACAATGTAAATAGTCATGAAAATAAAGAAAACGCATTGAATGAGAAGGTGTGTCCAAACTTTTGGCCTGTACTGTATATATTAAAAAAGCTCATAAAATGATTACTGCTAAGGACTAAAGGAATACAAGGCTCAGTAGAGCTTTGACTCTCAGTCAGCCTGGCTACAGTGCTGAAAAGAAACATGGGGTTATTCTTGTTTTCTTCTATTAATGCTGAGTAATAGTTTGCTCTGGCATTGCAGATGCCCCTCTTATAAGTTTTGAGACTGTCTGTCCAGATTAAACGAGATTCTTCCAGTTTGGTTAATCGCCAGTTCCTTTCAAATTTTTGTTTTTATTTGTTTATTTGTTTTAACTTACGGGTTTGAGAGTTATACCAAGGAGCGAACTTTCTTTGCTTTGTTAACTTCTTTTTAAGAGGAGCTACAGAGTCGAGTGTTGTTCGCAGCAAGCCTACGGCGCTATCGACAAGATGATCGATTCGGGAGAGGTTAAAGTCGGCACGGGAAACCTCTGTTACTGAGGGACTTGGTATTGAATTTAATTTTGCAACAGCACTATCTGATAAACATCTAGTATAGTAACTGTTGCTGAGTGGCGTGTAATCAAGTAAAAAGAAATCAAAAGTAATCAAATAATGATCCGATAGCGAGGGATTCTGTGGAAAGACTGTTAGGTTATCAATTTCAATTCCATACGTCAGAACTAGATCGAGGGTATGGTTAAAACAGTGAGTGGGTTCATGTACACCCTGACTGAAGCCAATGGAGTCTAATAATGAGATAAACGCGGTAGCCAGGGAGTCATTATCAACGTCGACATGAATGTTAAAATCGCCTACAATAATAACTTTATCTGATTTAAGAACTAAACTGGATAAAAACTCTGAGAATTCAGAAACAAATTCAGAATACGGGCCATGAGCACGGTACACTATAACAAATAAAAGTGGCTGTGAGGTTTTCCAGGTCGGATGTAAAAGACTAAGAACGAGTCTTTCAAATGAATTATAGTCGAGTTTAGGTTTAGGGCTGATTAACAGACTAGAGTTAAAAATGGCTGCAACTCCCCCTCCTTGACCGCTGCCTCGAGGAATGTGGGTATTATTATGACTGGGAGGAGTGGATTCATTTAGACTAACATATTCATCTTGACACAGCCAGGTTTCAGTGAGACTGAGTAAGTCAATAAGATTATCTGAAATTAATTCGTTTACTAACATTGCTTTAGACAATAGAGGCCTGATATTTAACAGTCCACATTTAATTCTCCTGTTTTGTCTTTCTGTCACAGAAGAGGTTTTAATTTTTATGAGGTTGTTATGCACAACTCTTTGTTTAATTTTAGATTTAGATAATTTAGGTGGTCGGGGGACAGACACCGTTTGTATAAAACTATGAAAACTATGGGTGGGTAATTGCACTAGAATCTCAGAGAGGCGTACAGGACTGCGACTCTGAGTCCTGATCTCAACTCTGGGTTGTCAGGGATTTTAATTACTAATAAAATTTGCCAGGTTCCTAGAAATGAGAGCAGCTCCATCCAAAGTGGGATGAATGCCATCTCTCCTAATAAGACCAGGTTTTCCCCAGAAAGTTTGCCAATTATTAACGAAACCCACATCGTTTGCTGGACACCACCTGGACAGCCAGCGGTTAAATGATGACATGCGGCTAAACATGTCATCACTGGTCAGATTTGGGAGGGGTCCAGAAAAAACTAAGGAGTCCGACATCGTTTTTGCATATTCACACACCGAGGCCAAATATTAATTTTAGTGACCTCCGATTGGCGTAACCGGGTGTCATTGCCGCCGACGTGAATAACAATCTTACTGAATCTACGTTTAGCTTTAGCCAGCAGTTTTAAATTTGATTCAATGTCGCCCACTCTGGCCCCAGGGATACATTTGCTGCTGGTGCTGCTAACTTCACGTTCCTCAGAACAGAGCTGCCAATAACCAGAGTTTTCTCCTCAGCGGGTGTGTCGCTGAGTGGGGACAAGTGGTTGGAAACGTGAACAGGCTGGTGGTGAGCCATGGGCTTCGGCTTGGAGCTGCGCCTCTGGCGAACAGTTACCCAACCTCCCGGCTGAACGGGTTTTACTGGAGGACCGCTAGCGGAGGCTATGCTATGTGGCTCCGTACCGGCTACAGGAGGCTGCCTAACTACCACAGCTACTGAACGGTTTTCCATGGTGCGGAGCCGCGCTTCTAATTCACCAAGCCTCGCCTCCAACGCAGCAAATAAGCTACACTTGTTAGAATTATCACTGTCGCTAAAGGAGGCAGAGGCATAACTGAACATTTGGCACACCAAGCAAGAAAGAGCAGAGGGAGAAGCCATCGCTAACTGTTAAGCTAATGTGGCTACCAAGGCTAGTAACATGCAAACAACAGCTAAGAGATGAGCAGGGAAGACGTAAAAAGGAGGAGAGCTATAAGTGCTTAAACAGAACTAGTGTGGGTTAAGACTTGAAGTAGATGTTAAAGCAACTGAAGTGAGAAAGCAGAAAGCAGGCTAGTAGAATTCACTAGAGCAGTACAGAGACGCTGTCACAGAAACACCGGAAATGACACAACTCGCTTACCGCAATACGTCAGCACGTCAGCACCAAGTTATGCTATGTAGCATGTGAAATAGAGTATGGTGAATGTGCTAGGAAAGGTAGTATCGGCACGGTCTCTACCTGGAGCTCGCATGAACGAAGCCTGGGTTTGTTGAAGGTGGCGGTGCTGTTTAGGCTGAGAAAGCCATGTGTAAGTAAGGTAAACGAGGTTATTGGGTTGGTATGGAGAGCAGTGAGACCTGGCATTAGGGGAGTGTCTCTGGGATGCCAGAGATCACTGTCTAGCCTCCTGGAGGTGTCGTGGGGCCAACTAGACGAAACACTGGTGAAAGGAGGTTCCCACCCGATGACCCCAAAGACATGTTAGTTATCACTGCTCACTGGTCTGTGTAGTTAAGCCTTGCCATAATAGCTTATCATAGGGCTTAGGAGGTTATTCACTGAGTGCCGATCCTTTCTCTAGAGCACAAACTTCTTGTGTTTATTTGAATACTGACAGATGAAACATTTGTGTCCTTTTTGTATGTGTTTTTTCAACCCATTTAATGTGAAAAGCAGATGCCCCCCAGTAATTTTACATTAGCTAATCTGGCCCCTATTCAAAAAGTCTGGACACCCTGCTACATAATAGTATGCAAATGTAACGTATCAGTGGTTTGCAGAAACCTACAATGCCCACATTTCATTCTGGTGATTGGGTTGGGAATTTGGCTATAAAGCAAGGAGCCACCACCATGACTGTGAAAAGAGAGCAATTGTGATTACATTCAGTGGAATGTGATTGGCATTCATCTGCTGTCAGAAACATCAAATATGCAAGCAGAAAATGGGAATCACCTTTATTTTTTTTCACATGCTGCACTTACAATGACATTGACAATCCTGTCACCAAAAAAATTACAAATACATTTCTTTGGCAAATATCATTTTTATTCTAATATGCTGAATGTATCTGCAGAACATTCACTGCCCACATTTCTTATTTATTTTTCTCTAATCAGCTCCTTGCCATTGAAGCATGATTTATGTTTAATGGTTTAATCTCAGACTTTCACCCAGGAGCCCACTTTTCACTTCCTGTGTGAGTTTTAAGCCAAATCATGATGTTTTTAAACTTAATGATGTGCTTTTGATGCACAAGGAAATAAATTTAAAATATGGCAGTTTTTCCTACATTGCAAGTTTATTTTGAAAAATACTCAAACAAGCAGAAACTGTACATTTCCTGTGAAGTGTATATTGAAAAGACCCAATGCATATAACAATCGTATATTGACATGCTGTCCCTGAGCATCAACAACAGATGCAGGAGGTTACCTAACATGTCATATTTGGATGTTTAAGTCCACTGACAAAATGGCGGTATTTGACGAGCTGGGATGATAATGCGTTGGGATGTTGCAATCACAGAAGCAATTATGTTTTCTCCAAAACATATTTACAATTTAGTAAACATATTTTGTAAGAGATACATTTGTGGTTGGTGGTTAAAAGGTTTTGGGAAATAAGAGCACATTGTCACAATAATTTTACATTTTTCAGTCAATTTACATAACAAATACTGAATTGTCAAAGAGGCAAAGGTTATCCATGAAAAAAACCCAAAACAATCATGCCACATTGGCAAAAATAAAAGGGGTAAACCGAGGCAAAACAAAACAAAACAAAAACAAAAAAACAAAACAAAAAGGGTTTAACCGGTAAATGTGTAGAATGTACCGGTAAATGTCTAGAATGTATATGCCAGAGATAAGGTCAAACCCAAGAGACAGACAGCAACAGAACAGGAAGAAGCAAAGTGAGACTGAAGGGGGTTATGGGTGACAGAGAAGAAGAAAAAAACAAGTTGTGACTCGACTTTGCTCGCTGTACATCCTCACGTCTGTAATTCTACCATCAGCGTGGGAAGTGCTTACTAGTCAACCTATTTCATCTTTTGGTATTTATAAAGAGCTACTTAGCATTCACTTAAGAGGCAGCGTCTGAGTGAAAAACACGTACACAGGAGCTATCTAAGAAGAAGATCAGCTGTCAGACAGATGCGGAAAGAGACCTTTCTGACACCCAAAGTGGTTGTGAACTTGAGAGCAGTGTTTCCTCCTCAGCCGAAGGGAAAACAAAGTCTCCTCCTCCACTGTGATGGCACCTTGTTGAGATTGACGCTGTCAGTTTGTCAGTTGAAATGTAGGACGACTCACTTCAGTGTGACACTGCTGTATTTTTCAGAAAAATGTGGGCTGGTGCAGAGGTGATTGTTCTGGTCGCAAGTTCAAAGCGTGATTCAGATAAGAGGGACACCTGCAGACCAGAGGTGAAGCGCTGACTTAAGCAAACATGCTTATGTTTCGGAATGTACAACTAGATAAATGAGACTTGAATTAGACTGCATGAGTTGTGTGAAAGTTTGTAAATGGAAGTTTGGATATAATTATGCTGTTGTTAAACACGAATTCAGAATTCAAAGTAACACGCAGTTAGTAACTCATATTATAATAATAATACATTTTATTTATAAGCGCCTTTCAGAACACTCAAGGACACTGTACAACAATAAAACAAAGCAATAAAAACACAGATAAAAGCTACACAGAATGAAATGGAACAATACAATTACAGAGAGTATGATATCTTTAACAGGTGGGTTTTGAGTCTAGATTTGAACAGCGGAAAAGAGTTGATGTTACGGATGTCGGGTGGGAGTGAGTTCCAGAGTTTGGGAGCAGAGTGACTGAAGGCTCTGCTCCCCATGGTACTGAGGCGGGCGGAGGGCACAGAGAGGTGGATGGAGGAGGAGGATCTGAGGGAGCGGGAGGAGGTGGCAATGTGGAGGAGATACGACAAATATGGCGGGGCGAGGTTATGGATGGCCTTGAAGGTATTAAGAAGGATTTTGTAATCTATTGTGTGTTTAACCGGGAGCCAGTGGAGATGCTGTAGGACGAGGGTAATATGGTGAAATGAAGGGGAAATTATATCCAAATGCTCATTTGCAGGGTGAAGTATTCCTTTGAAGCATCTTACAAATTACTATAAAAACTAAACCTAGTGACTCCAAAAACAAATTTTGACAGGCAGCCACTTGAGGTTCTGTTAATGATTGTCTTCTCTCTCAAGTATAACATCAGCGTGCAGTGCTCTCCGTGTCCTGTGTTCTACAGGCAGTCCATCTTGGATTCTTTTAACTATAAATTTAGTTAGCCAAGCTAAAGCTAAAAAAACCCTAGCAGATTAGAACACACACATTTGTAAGAGTCATATGGGGAGGCAATCATTGATCTCCTTCGTCCTTTAGGACATGCTGTCCTTTTTGTTCCAGCTTCACTGTCTCTATCTCACAGATCATCATATAAAGATTGTTTTGTACAGCAGTTGCACAGAACAGAGCAGATTCTTTGATTTTACTTCCCTATTATATTTGAATGTTAGCTGTCCCTCACTGTGCCTCTGTCTGCCAGTCCCTGAAAGAAAAGAAAATAACAGCATTGTCTTCATGTCCCCAAGACTAAAAAGGATTGAGACTCCCCGCTGTGGAGAAGAGCTGAAATCCACATCATTGCCCAAGAGCGACTTCAAAACTTTCAAAGAGTGCACAGACGTCACTGGAGAACATTCTGAAGCAAGTGATAACTAAGAGATGAGGACGGAATAAAATAAAATATGTAATTACATTTAAAGACATTATCTTGTGACCCCATCATCACCCCACTCCAATTTACTGAGCTCCATGCAGTTAGAAATGAAAATAATCCCAGTAAGTGATGCATAAATCATTCTGCCAGAGAGATTACCAGTTGAAACTTCTCTGACTTTCAGGGGAAAGTAAGGAATCAGATGTTCAAGAATCATTTAGATGTAATGAATTACCCATGAGTCCATGTTTCTATCTGTCTTTTACCTCTTTCTGTGGAACTTTGTGACCAGTTGTGGTAATAAACCTTCTTCACCTCAGTGTCCACGTTAACCAGCAGAGCAGATGATTCATGAGGCAAACCTTAATACACGTTATATGGACTACAAAGATGGCATGAGTTACTGTGGTTATTACACAAAGACAATGCAACTCTAAGCTGTACTAGAAATGGAAAAAAAATCTGTTTCAAAAAGCTGTTTCAATGCTTTTAAAACATTACTGGTTGATATTTTGTTGCAATTGCAAAGTAGATTCAGAGATGCAAAAACTGTACTTTTTCTCAGTGAAATAATCTTTGTCATAACTTTTGCCTCCCCGTAATCCCAGGATTGCTTTGGGTGTGTGTTGTATAGGTCAGCACATGAATGCAAACACATGAGAGAATGCACATGCATGCACACAGTACACAAGGCCATGTAGAGTCAAGGATGGCAGTGTACAGATAAACATTAACACACATAAAGTACTGTTAGTATGAGCACGTCTGTGTCAGGGTTCAGCAACCAAGATATCCGTGTTTTGTTTTTTTTGTATGCCACTGTATGTTTGTGGACATGTTTCCTTAAAAAAAAAAATGACAGCAGTTCACCCATCTGTGGCTGCTCACCGTTTGGTTCTCATAAAATATTGATAATAGCTACAGAGTTCCCAGTTAAGTTGTCAGGAGAAATGCTGGCATGTATTTCTTCAAACCACAGATATGTTTATTATATGTTACATTTATTTTAAGCAAAACATGCATTTTTTGCTAACACGCAAATATAGCATATCTGTGGTTTGCAGAAATGTAAAATGCTAACATTTATTCTGGCAATTGAGGTTAGAGTTTCATGCAGCAGTAGTGGATTCAGCCTGTTTAGGCAGCAAAATAATCGGATTAGGTTTAAGCAACAAAAGCATGTGGGTTTGGAGCAAAATACTGTGGTTTGGCTCTACATTCATACGGGACGGGAACACTGGGCTCCTGGGTTAAAGTACGGGGTGTGTTGGACCCATCCATACACCTCCCCCTGCTCTGTAGGGACTTTTCAATTCTTTATATTACATCATTACCAACAGCGTTTCAACCTGACGCCATTCAGCAGTGTATCATACTGCTGTGACAGGTGCTGTCCATAGACTAGGGATGTCCCGATCCGATATTCGGATCGGTATCGGCCGCCGATATTAGCAAAAAACGGGCATCGGCATCGGATCGGACCACATGGAAAAATGCCGATCCAAGAACTCCGATCCAGTTTTTCACGGAGTCCGCTCCAGGTTTTCCAGCCAGCCCAGCGCTCTGCGATTCAAACAGTCTATTCCAGTGATCCACTCCAGCTCTTACTATCAGTCCACCAGGCCAGCATGCAGACGGCAGACCATGCGGCAGACACACAGGGAGGGAAGGGTAGGAAGAGTAGCGGTCAATTTAGTTAACTGACTATTTGTTTTCTGCTCTGTTTTTTTTGAGAGTGATATTTTTATTTGGTTTACACTCTTACTGTTTAAGTAAAGAGCACTGATGGCATTGTTTTGGGCACAATTAGTGAAATTGGAGTCATGGATGGACTATTGTTTGTTTAAACAGTTGTACAATATTGTGTGTGTTTTTTTGTCCCATCTGTTGGTCCCAGGAAACAGCAGCACCAGGCTGGCACTGACACTACTAAAATAACTGAAAAGGAAAGGCTGCATTGTTTGTTAAATGTCAACAATGTCTTGTGGTGTTAATCTATTTTTTTATTTATTAGGGGGCCAAAGCACAAGTGTGTGGAGTCTTGCTGCTATTTTAATTTCAATGTTAGACATTTTAAAGATTTCTTGTGCTGATCTATTTTCTATTTATTAAGGGACCAAAGCAGCCAAAGCAAACCAGCTATATTTCTTTTATTTAATGTTAATGTTCAAGTTTAAAGTTTGTTTATTTAACCCTGTTAACAATAAACGGGTCAGTTTCTCATACTAACTGCTGTGGATCATTCTAACTAACCCGATTAAGGTGTTCTTGTTAGAGTAATATCGCTTGATCAAACCTTTTCTAACATGACTGACAACACAATAAGTGAATATGTGTAATACGCGCTTGGATCGGATCGGTATCGGCCAAAACTCAAGGCCGTAATATCGGTATCGGATCGGAAGTGAAAAAGCTGGATCGGGGCATCCCTACCATAGACTGTATAAAAATATGGATGTAGTCACCGTGACGTCAGCCATTGGTTTCTGAGGAGCGGGTTTGAAGCTCAAAGTAGGCGGCTCTGGCCGTCACCATCTTGGCAGTGCCTGACTCCACCCAACTTCCGGCAAATCAAAAATGCGCAAAGAGGAAGCCTGATTGCTTAAATACGCCCACCTTGCTTGAAGCTGCTAAGTTAGCTAAGGCCAACAAGCTACGCTACTTTGGCTAGCCCTGTGGTGTTGGCTGTTCCTGCTCATGCTCCCACTTGGTGCCAGCTCCCTCACGAAATAAAATATCCAAAAGGCACAAACACGGCTGAGAGGTCAGGTTCAATGACTTGCGAATTAGCTGAGATGATGCTTAGCAGACAGCCAGCGGCTAGTTAGCCACCTGTCACTCAAAGTGACCACGCCCTTAATTATGCGCAACTTTAAGCTTTAATAAAATTTTAACAGATGAGATATAAAAAAATCCCTCCCCCTCTGCCCCCAGTTGTCATGAAAGAGGAAATTAGCTATAGAGACCAAAACCGTTCTTTGTACCAGGCTGTAAACATCTTTATTTCTGCTGTAAAGTTGAGCATTTTAACATGGGAGTCTATGGGGATTGACTCGCTTTTGGAGCCTGCCTCAAGTGGCCATTTGAGGAACTGCAATTTTTGGCACTTGGGCACTGGCTTCACTCGTCACCCCTGGAGGTTGCCGCTTGGGGCTGTCTGGCTGACCAGCAGTGTAACACTGTGAACGGTTATGTGCCGTGTTACAAACTGACGCCGCCCGAAAGGTGGGTTTTTGCACCAGGTGTCTGGTGCTGAAATTGCCGACACAGTGGCACTATTTAACGCCTACCCATGGGCTTTTGTTGACTGAACCTAACCATGGGCTTTTGTTGATGTCCCAGCGTCCTGGAAGGTCAGCAGCAGATGCAAGAGGATACCTAGCATGGCATATGTTGAAGTGAAGGGACACTGACAAACCCCGATGTCAAAAACACACAGAAGAATTGTTCTGTTTGATTACTTTTACAACATGTGTATATGATGCATGGGAAATGATGTTTTTCTGTTTGATTTAATTTCAGAATGAAACAACTTGTAAATGGTGTGTACATTCACAGCCGCAGACCGTGGTGGTCCGACGCTTTGAGAGGAATAATACAGCGGATAGATGTATCTGACTGTTGATCCCAGAAGGAAGCTGTTGTATAAAATCATGAAATGCTTTCTGTTCCTGGAGGCATGTGGACACTTAATGCTGCTGCATGTATGATTTATTGCCACTATATAAAGTGTGCAATCACTATAGGCATGAATCCGGCTTCATCAAATATGTAAAGGAGAAATCCAAGTCATGGCATCTTCACATTATGAAGCTCACTTGCTCTGTATTATTAATATATAATGTGAATGTTTAAATGGTCTGAGCATGTTAGCAGCGACACAGGCTGCAGTGCACAGAGAGTGGACAGCTAAACAAGACAAATGGAAAATGTCAAGGTTTGACACAGTGCACTGATACTTACTTTTTATTAAAACTTTAATGGTCAATGAGCATTTCAAATGAAAACTGAGCAGAGAGAACATGTAACTTTCATGCTGTCATCAAACAAGCAAGCAAAAAAATAAATAAATAAATAATTTCCCCATAAACAAAACATGTCAAGCTACAGTTATGTTAATTATGAAGCAGTTATGGTGTCAGTTCTGGAGAGGGTTGATGTACAATTATGTTTGATGCAATTTGAATATTTTAAAGTGATATATTATTTAAAATAAAAGTTAGAACAAAATGTGACATTTGCTGCTCTGACGCCATAAAACATCATCTGTTCTTAACACTGGTGGAATGTGTACTTGCATGCCCTTTACTTTAAAGAAAAACATGAAAAAGAAGTTAGTACTTTAAAGAAGGATCCGGTGTTCACGCAGCTTATCTCCACCTGTGTTCGGTGTGTATACCGTTGACGGCAGTAGCTTAAAGCTTTAGTAATAAAAGCTTTTCAACACAAAGATTCCGCCTCAAATTTTCAGCACCTGCTGGGAAATCCTGGTTTCTGGTGAGTCTGAACTCCTTTGGCCTCAGCTCAGCTTCAGTCTGCAGACACTACAAAGTAAGTGATTTATCTGAGCTGCCTGAGGCTGGTTTAAACTTAATCCTAAACTGTCCTATTGAAGTTGGCTCCATGTGGTTAAAGTGCCCTGCTCAGTGTCACCTTGTCACTATGATAATTATTCATTTATTTCTCCAAAGTGAAATGTTTTCAATTATTCAGTCTCTCACAGGACAGGTTGCTTTGTACTGGCAGCTGTAGCTGTATTCATACATGGACATCATTTCACCAGCTCTCTTAATTCTGCTTTCATGGTCTTTTCGACTTTTTGACATGTTAAAGATTTATTTATTACAGCTTCCACTGTAGATTTACCCACGTACAAATCTAGTGACCAAGCTCCTTAGTCACTGTTAGACACATATCAGCACTCAATCTTTTTTTTTTTTTTTTTTAAAGAAAGACTACAACTGACAGCAATTTGACTTATATCAGAAATTACATCATAGGTAGCTTCCAGCATCAAAATAGATGTACATTCAAAATACCTTAAATGTATGATGCAAATGCAGAAATGCAAACAGGCAAACAAACAAAAGAACCAGAGAGGTACAATTGAAAAAGAAAAGCCTATAAACTTGTAACATTCAGCCAGTTCTTACATCCAGCAGAGAGAGAGAGAGCAACATTATTGTCATATTGGAGTCATGTCTGTGTCAACCTGATGAACAGAAGTCATACTTTGCCTTGCAATACCCAGATTACTATACTATATAGGATGCCACTGGAAAATTTCGTATGTCCCAATACATAGTATGTCAAATGCAATATGCCAGAAATACCAGGATGTTCTACTACATCCGCTCAGATTTTGCAGTTTACAAGCCAGCATACTTTTCTGGCTATTCTGAACCACAATCCACTGCCCAGTGAAAGATACATCCCATCAGCTGTCAGAAGTGATGGAAATAATGGATGACAGGACATTCAGGTAACTGATGACCAATCGATTAGTAATAATAGGAATATTGATTGTTTAATTGAGTAAAATAATAATAATAAACTAGTCCATACCTGGGGATGTGTTAAGTATAGAGGAATAAGAAATCAAAAACAGTATATTAGAGGAGATGCAAAATCAGAGCACTGTAAATGCACTGTGTAATAAATATTAATGTAAGACAAACAATGCACACTGTATTTAGAAACATGCTTTATGGCAAAATACGTGAAGCATAGTTCTGGCTGACGGCACGGAGGCACGCGTGTGCATGGGGCCGTGCGCGGGCACACAGGTACACACATACAGGTTTCGATTCTCAAGTGTTGGAGATAAAGGCTTCCCAGCCAAACTGTGGTCCCATCGCAGGTGTTTTCGAAGTGGTCTCCGCACATGCACAGCTCGCGCTGCTAATGGTGCTCACAGTATGAATGGGTAGTGGACAAAAAGGCAAATATAAACAGTAGAAATGTGGGAAAAATGCAAAAACGGCATCGTGGCTGTCTGCACATGACCAGGATGAAAGTCTATGTGCAAGTTCAGAGAAGTAGGTCAAAGCAGCGAGGAGGAAAACAGATGATGACAGACAGACAGATGGACGGACAGAGAGACAGAGGTTTCTCCATGTAATAGTAGGATATAACCAACAGCGAAAGGGCATAAGTATTAAATAACAATGACAGAGAAATGTCTCGCCTATGTAACATTACTATTGTGAATTTGATATGTTAGCATCTACACTGTATTCAGTTACAACTTATTGCAAAATAAAAACATCAGAGCTGTCCGGGTTTTCCTCTATCTCTGGTGAACTTGCTGAATGGCATTTTGTTTTATTATAATACAGACAACATAACCAATAAACAAAAACATCAACCACCTTCCATATAATAGACCTATTAAAGTCTTCTCCAAGTCATAAGGTGCAGCATCTTCACACACAGAGGTTCAGTTATATGTTATATACAGTTTGTTCAAGAGTGCAGTGCTGGTAGGCACAAATGATCTGTGAGCCTGACTTATTCAGAGGGCAGAGGGCTGGCGTCCTGTACCTTCCGCCTGATGGTAACAGCTTGTATACACCAAAGAGGGGATGTGAAACCTCTCCAGTAATCACCTGCCCTTTTCTTACCACTCAGGACTCACAGATCATTATCAAGCTATTTTGCTACTGTCCAGCAATCTTACTGGACATATTGACAATCTTATACAGTTCTTTTTTAATTGTTCAACAACACTGAAAAATATATGTCTGTCCACTTTAAACTGTCCCAGTTTACACATGAAATATAGCTGCTGCAAACCTTTCCTATAAATAGCATCTGTGTTTCAGTTCCATGTCAATTTGAAATCTATTATGATTCCTTAATTATTGTAGTTATCTACCATTTCAATACCTTCCCTACCAATAGTCATTTGTTGATGGGGGCTGTTATCAGTTCTAAAGTCAAAGATGATTTCTTTTGTGTTCAGATGGAGAAAGCTGGACTTAAACCAACCAACGAACTGATCTTTCCACCAACAGTAGCTGGTTTCATCATCATCTTTAATTAAACCCACTATTGCCATGTCATCTGCAAATTTAATGGTAACATGATCAGATATGCTGTTCCAACATTTGTCTGTACAGAGGGTAAATACAACAGGGGAAATAGTGTTCCTTTGGGGAGCCTCAGTATTAGTGATATTAGGAGAAGTCTGCCCCTGGAAACACAGCGATGAATCACAAAAAAACAATTGGTTTTGTTGTTTGTTGGTCTCGAATGGTTGTCTGCAGCTTTGCAGATCCCTCCATTTACCATCCTTCCACCTCTTGGTGACAAAGCCAGCTTATAAACTACATCTCTTTAGAAACATTGATGTGATATATATGAATTGTACAAATGTAACATAACTGTAGTTTAAAGAAAAGCATAAGGCCAACATTTTCTTCTGGGGACTTGGCTGGTGCTGCTGAGCAGGCAGTACACAGTGGGTTTATCACAGCTTGTTTGATGAAACAGTTGCTTACTGCTGCTTAAAATGAGGTTATTGAGAGTGCTGAAGTTGAAACCAAGCAGTAACTGCTTTATAAAACCAAAAATATGAACTGAGGGAGGCTGGTTCGTTAGAATTCTCTGTACCCCATTTAAGTGACAAATTCATTCATTCCCCCTCTCTTTCTCTGTCTCCCTATCTATCTATGTGTGTATATATATATATATATATATATATATATACTGTACATACATACATATATATATATATATATATATATATATATGTATATATATGTATGTATGTACAGTACAGGCCAAAAGTTTGGACCCTTTTTGTCTTTCTTCCTTTTTTTTTTTGCTTTGCAGTGTGGGCAGTGCCAACACTGGAATAGCAACTTTCTTTGCAGGACTCTCCACTAGTGAATTAGGCTTCCTTTAAAGGGTCTTAAAGAGAGTCTGACAATAGGCAAAATAAAATGTATCTACTGGCAAAGCGTTAAAGAGATAAAGAGAAAATGCTGCTAATGGTTTAACCTTCCACTAACCAAAGCCAGAGTTTCATGGCTGCGGAATCATGTTCATGCTTATGTAGTTAACATTAGCTAGAGCCTTGAATCACAGTGTTTCTTCCACCTTACTCCCCATCCCCAGCCAGCACAAACCGAGGCTGGATCAGTAAACTTTCTGTTGCTGCCGTTACACAGGTTAGACCAGGCAATACCACTGACCTCCAGCCTGCTAACATACTCAGTGCTGGCCATATTTGAGCCGCTACTGTGACCAAAGAAGAAGCTGAGTGAATGCTCCATATGCAGCTGCACTGAAAAAAGTAAATCTGGGAATATCTAATTGTAACATAATTAAGCCTGTGATAATAACAATAAAAAACAAAGTTTGTCCCTTGACATGAATTTATCGAGTTGTGAATTAGTCTACATTTGTTCAAAACACAATATTGATTTTTTTCCTGTATGTAAATGGCTCAACAAATCTTCTTATGCAGACCCACACAACAAACAATTTGCTCGTTGTATTTAACTGCGCCCTGTGTGGTGCATTCTGGGTACTTCGTGCCAGAGCAAACCAGTCCAAACCACCCTGCCAAGGAGAAGAGCTCGACAACATGGGAGACTTAACTTTAAGGTAAGAATAAAGTTAATGTTAGTGATATTGTGGTTAAATACTACAGTCTTTCAGGTTTTATATTATTGTAGAAATTAATAAGTAAAATAACCGGAGGCTCTTGGTGTAATTTGGAATTAACAATAGCATTCATTCATTCATAGCAAGTGGCTTCAAGAGACTTCTTGTGTAACTTGAAACTAATGTTAGCAAGTTGTGTTACAATACTTGCTTCAAATGTAATTTGAAGCTGACGTTCGCAAGTGGCTGTAATTTAAAGTAAGCAGGGATGTGTTTTTTTTCCTCCACGTAAAGTTAATTAGACAGCGCCAATTAGATGGCGCCCATTAGACGGCACGTATTAGCCGTTAGCGAGGGGGTTTAGCTGTAAGTCAGCTGGAAATAAGCACCCATGTGTGTCTGGATGTGGGTGGCCACGCTTGTGAGTTGATTTGTGGAGGTTTTTGGTCACAGTTGTGGCTGTAGGCAGTTAAGTTAGCTCTGCTTGTTAGCCACTGAACCACAGCAGCAGGCAGAGCGAGCCAGGTGATAGACTGCGCCAACTTCAGAGTTCCCAAATACGAGACCTTCCTGTACAGGTGAATAAGGTAAAGCTGCAGTACCGGAGGCTGCAGTTTCAGGACCGCAATTTTAGGACCGTTTAATTTACCGAGTGGAGGCTAAATTGAGTTACTGTACACACAAGACTATTTACAATATATACACAGTATAATAAAGATATGGGATATTGCACAGAGTATGTAAATTGCAGCGATGATTTAATCAGTGTTATGCAGCAGACATGACAGTGCTGCATTACATCAGATGTTGCTGTAACACACACTTAAGCACCCGTTCTGGGATACACAGTGTCGGCTAGACCGCGGAGGTCAGGCGGGGTGGGCCAACACTGTGTTTCCCAGAACGGGTGCTTAAGTGTGGGTGAGAGGATGGTAACGTAACCTGGGCTTGTAATTATAATCTCATTACTATTACTAATTAATTTTCCTATTTTTGAAATTATAACTCGTTATATTATTCCGTTACTAAGCCTCCGCTCGGAAAATTAAACGGTCCTAAAACTACGGTCCTGAAACTGCAGCCTCCAGTACTGCAGCTTTCCACTATTGGTACAGGTGGCAGCGTGAGATGCGTGCTGCATAGACGATCTCTGTGCTCGCTAGGCAGCACCAATCCTAACATGTAGCATACCCATACCTAGCATTGCCACCCTAACACAAAGAATATATTCCAGCTCCATAAAACGCTGCTAGTTAGCTAGCTAGTTAGTCTGAAATGCATTGTGAAGGTCATGGATGTTTACATAAATTCCGCCTTTACATATCTGTGTTAAAACATCTGTAAAATTGCTCAGGTTCCCTTTTTTAGCATCTACTTTTGCACAGTTACTCATTAGATATTACTTTACTCATTCTTAGATTCATTGGGCTACTATCCCATGATTCAAAGGTAGATTTTACTCTAAATAATGTGTTTTTTTTTTCTAGGTGGAGATGATACATTTACATTTTCTACTGTGTTCCGTAGTACAATTGTCTGACAGCTTTAGTTACTTTTGAGATTACAATTATTCATAGCCTTCCTGTCCAGTGAAAACCATGTATCTCCAAAGATGAAGTGTTTATTTATGGGTTGAGAAAATTCTCCTATTTCCTGATGCGAAGCCTGCGGAGCTAGTTCAGGCAGACAACTCAAGCTGCGCCAATCTTGATAAGCTGATCAGTCACATGCTCCCCTCATCTGAGTAGGGCGGGCTATTTAAACCCTCTGCTTACCTGGATCATTCCTGCTCTGCTGCTGCAGGTGCTGTCTCTTCTGCTATCACTGCTGCTGCAATTGCTCGTGTCATCGTTGCTGCTGTTGCTTGCTGCTGCTAACTGCTGCTCAGTCCCACCACCTCCCCAGAATCCACCTGTGGGCTCTGTTTTTATGATTCCCTGCGGGGGGTCTGCTATTCATTCCTTGTGATGACTGTCAAGCGATCATTTATCAGGGAATGAACTAAATGAACAGAGCCTGACTCCAAACTTGCTTCAGATATGCTAATATTAGCTTCAGTTATGCAAATATTTATTCTCTTAAATATGATTTCAATCCAGAGTTGTCTGACTGAACTGAGTGAAATAAATTATTTACAATGTTTTGTGTTATTCTGGACATGTTCACTAAAATTGATTAAACTAAACTAAACTACAATCCTTCTTGAATTAGCTAGGAAATACATTTTCATAAAGCTGAAAACAGCAAGTTGACTTTATAGAGGTACATGATTCTCATTGGACAGAGACGCGACTTACAGCATGTAGAAACACTAGGTTAATTGTAGTAGATACGTTTTTGCAGATGTTCTGTAATTTAAAAGATTAATTATTTACTATGATTTTGTTTTCTTTAGTGGTCAGTTACTAACTATGACGTTGTATCCTTACCAGGTGATTTATCGTGTCACGCACACTGGATGAAGGTATGTACAATCAATTGCAATTGTTGTGGGGAAAGTGGGCAAATGTTAGATTATTTCAATTAGTTTGTGGACCAGACAAAAAGTTATCATTTTGGGGGCAGAGATTCAGTTGGTCTTTCACTGAAAAAAATGTTGTGACAGCCCAGTCCAAAATGTAGTAAAAGTAAACCTGATGAGGCGTTCAGAATAAAAGATAAACTTACCTGATTACCTGTGGAAAAATTAACAGTATATTCTCTAGATGAAACTGTCAGAATAAAAGCTAAACGTACCTGAGTAGCTTTAGAGAATATATCATTTTGTTCACTTGATGCAGACTGTCAGAATAAAAGCTAAACTTACCTGATTACCAGATTAAAGGTGGCCTAAGTTCAGTTTCTTTAAATTCTTCAATTTCTTAGCCTCCTGTACAGTCATATGGTCCTGAACTCTCATATGCATCAGAACAATGAGCTTCTATAATATCATCTGTAATATTTGACTGATCTACATATGGTCATGTATAATTTGTGCTGGAAAGTCGTTCTTAAGAACATGCTATGTGTTGTCAAGATCTGTGTGATGCAAAGGTTCCATGCACATTTGTGTAAAAATCACATTTTCACACACACTCTAAAGACACAGTGCAGTTTTGTTTTAAGATGAGCGCAAAGATGTTGGGTAATATCCTTTTTTTCTTTTTTTACTTTTGAGGACAGACGGGCAAGCAGAGGGAGAGATACGCTACTAAACAGAAGCCTAGCCCCTGACTTGGTGTAACACTGATCTCCCAGCTGACTCCTACCCTAACCTCCTCCAAAGAGACCACCCCTTTTGCTGCTCTGTCATGGTCTGAATGTACTTGGATCTAAACTCTGGCTTTTATTGTTAATGGGATGGATTTGCAAGATCTGTGCCTATGTTGCCCCTGAAACAAATGAACTTTTGAGGCACTACAGGTTAAGGCACGACCACAACGAATTTCTTCCCTGTTTACATGCCGATTGCCCCTGCTCCTTCAAAACCTGGAATACCCTCAAATCACATTTGTCAAGGAATTATCCAGCTAACAAGTCAACACCAGAAGTGATTTGTTTCAATTGTGAACTTTGCAGTTTTAATTTTTCAACTGAGAAGGATTTTTTCCAACATCTTGCAGTTCATCTTAGGAAAAATCAAACTGTGCACTGTGTCTTCAGAGAACGTGATTTTTATACAAATGTGTTTGGAACCTTTGCATCACACAGATCCCGAAAGCACACAGCACATTCTTCAAATGACTTCCGCGCCGAAATTGTACACAAGTGTATATAGATCAGTCAGATATTACAGATGATATTGCTGAAGCATATTGCTCTGAGGCATACAAGTGTTCAAGAGCATATGACTGTTCAGGAGAGTATGAACCTGAAGAATTGAAAGAAGAAGAAATTGAACTGAAGTTGGGCCACCTTTTATTGAAATTAGAGAGCATTTACAATGTGCCAAGCAAGTGCATTACTGAAGTAGTAGCTGAGCTCCAGGTTTTATCCTCTGTAGTGTCAGGTCCTGGCATAAGAAAAACTGTGAACTCATATTTAAGGAAACATAACTGTGTGCTTGATGACTTAGTAGTCTCTGATTTAGTCAAACAGTTGAGTGAGTCAAACCCCATTAGCACAGCTTTAAGAGCTGATGGTCCTCTAGCTACAACTTTCAAAAGACGGGAGTTCTTTAAGAAGACATTTCATGTAGTTGAGCCTGTTGAATACATTCTGGACAAGAAGGAAGGTCGAACCTTCCAATATGTTCCCATTCTTCAGTCACTGTCACAGATATTAAACCTGAATGACATACAGGAGAAAGCTTTCAACTCTTCATACACTACTCACGAGGGCGGCTACGAGTCATTTCATGATGGAACACATTTTAAAGAAAATGCATTTTTAGCCACTGAAAACATAACTCTTCCTCTCCTTCTCTACACTGACGATTTTGAGGTGTGCAATCCCCTGGGAACATCCCGCAAAAAACACAAGATTACGGCAGTGTATTTGGTGTTGGCAAATATTCCACCACAGTTTCGAGCTGCACTGAAGTCAATTTATCTAGCTGTGCTTGGCAAGGCTGTGGATGTCAAGAAGTATGGTTATGAGGCAGTGCTTGAGCCACTGTTAAAAGACCTTGCCCAGTTGGAAGAAGAAGGGCTCTTTATTCCAACGCTTGGGAAGAAAATCAAAGGCACAATAGTTAGTGTAGCAGCTGACAATTTAGGTGCCCATTCAATTGGTGGCTTTGTGGAAAGTTTTTCTGGATCTCATGTCTGCAGGTTTTGTTTGGGAGAGCTCTCTGAGATTCAGAAAAAAGAAGTAAGAACTGGATCCTTCCGAGCAAGAACAAAGCAGGAGCATTCACTTCATGTTCAAACAGCTTCAGAAAGTCCCACTCTCACTCATTGCTTCGGTGTGAAAAGGCAGTGTGCCTTAACTAGGGTTGGGATCCAGATCCGGTTCTTTTTTGGAACCGGTTCCAAAGTTCCGGTTCCGGAACTGGTTCCATCACATTTGGCATAACGGTTCCTGCAAACGGTTCCTAGATTGTACAAAAAAAAAAAAAAAAATTAATAAATAAACCGTCACGTGCATTTCCGTTAGAGTGCAGCACGGGCATATTCCTGTCCGAACCCGACCAAGCCCGACATTATCTAATCCCTAATGCACTGAGTTTGTGTCACACAGTTGTCATGGTTACAGGCTATTTAACAGGCCGGGCGTGCGCCGGGTGCTCAGTGGAGAGAGACCTCCGTGTTTGAGACGGGAGCGGGCGGCGGGAGGTCCGACGCTTCCAGCGAGGGGAGCGGTAGAAATATAACAAAATACGATAAAATAGGAGACACCTATCTCCCTCTTTTATTTAATTTTCAGTGTTTAATCAAGGTGGAGGCTGGCGGCTGGAGGTCTGAGGCTTCCAGCGAGGGGAGAGGTAGAAACAAACAGCCAATGTGTGTCTGTGTGTGTTATGTTCAGGTGTTGTCACGTAAATAACAGTGCCCAAGCATGAATGCATATAAGTATTTTTTATTACATTGTTGTGGTTAATTTTAATAGTGTTACTGTAGAAATCAGAGAATCATTTTTTGTTGTTATTTATTCTCAGGGAGATGATACAAGCTCTAAATCTGAAATACACACCACACAAATGTGTATTTTCATCTAATTGTACAGTGCAACAGTTAGAATAAAGATTTTTTATTTGTATGATTGCATTTGTGTTTATTATGTTACGGGTCCCAGAATGTGGTACCACAGCAACAAAATGCAAATCTGTAAAATACAGATAAAGTGAAGCAGCAATGAAGACAGGAGCGTTCAGTTCACCATTCAAGTTGCATATGGGGTGTGGGCGGAAGTTCCCACCTGAGATAACTCGGGGGCGCAACTGCTCCCATGACAAAGGTTCCACATGGGTGCTGCTTATATTTACCATATTTCTTCACAGTATGTAAAAATAAAATAGCGTGGCTGCCACGTACATTGTTAGGGATAGTTTTGAACCCTCAAAATGAAAGAAAATTACTTCTTAGCTGATTAAATTAAATAAACACAAAAGTGGTTGCACAATTTTGGGTGTATCACAATTATATACTTGTTTAAGTATAGCAGTATAATGAATATAATGTAGGAATCGGTAAGAGGAATCGGTAAGGAATCGGACTGTTAAGAAGGAATCGGTAAGGAATTGGAATCGTTAAAATCCTAACGAGTCCCAACCCTACGCATTAACTAATAAACTGCAGTATTTTCATGTTTTGTCAGGGTATCCACCAAACTTGCTGCATGACCTGTTCGAGGGAATAGTACCTCTGGAGTTGGCTTTGTGCCTTAATGTGCCTTAACCCTCTTGCAGCATATGTTTTTGAGCAAAGGCGATTTGTCACCTTGAAGCGTCACATTCCCATTCAAGATTAGGTAATTAAATACAGTATATATTGACATGTTTTCAATTGTTCCTGATTCTTCAATTCACTGTCATTAGTTAGTATTTCAAATCATTTTCAATTTCAATGTCTGTCATGTGTGTGTGTCTGTCTGTCACACACACATGATTTTTGACAGGAATATTTTCTGTTCTTGTGGGTAAACTCCACCCACACTGAGTGGACACTCAGCAGTGAGGGGCTAAACGTATAAAGATTCTTTGCATGAGAGTCAATACAGAAAATCATTCTCCAAATGACTGCTGTAGAAGACAGGCTGTTTTGGGCAGAAGTGGAAGTAGCTGGATAAAATGCATTTACATGCATATGTAAAATTAAATTTAAAAAAAAGTCTGAAAATGTGAAATAAACAAAATGGGGTGGTGGTCTGGTGGGTGAGTGATCACAGAGCACATGGACTCTGGCCCTTGTGCAGGAGATCACTGGTTTGACTCCTGACCATGACCATCATGTACTGCCTGTATGTTTCCCCATTCACTGCAGGTTTCCTGTCATACCACTGGCCTATCTAATAATGGCAAAAATATCCCAAAAAAATAACCTTTTTTTTCTTTTTCCTGTCTCCTCTCTTTCCCCCTCCTATAGAGTAATCAACATGTCTGCCAGACTTTGAGTCATACTGCAAGAGGAAATTCGCAAGCTTTCCTTGTCCTCAGGAATCCCGCAGACTGTGGATGAATGGAAGCATATTGTACAGGAGACATTTGCAATTGAACAAGATTTTAGTTTGCAGTTCCAGTACCAGGATTTTGGTCGTCAATTTTTTACTCTTCTTGAAATGAATGAAGTAAAGGACAAAGACAAGGTGGTTCTTACTGCACCAGTCATCACACTAACATTTGAAGATTCTTTGAATGCTAAAGGACTCCAGGAGAGTTTTGATAGCAGTTGCGCAGAGTCATCAGAAGATGTCTGTTCCAGTTCCTCCCATCCATCTAATGATACCATACTTCTATCTTCTCCAGGGACCATAATTCAGTCTTCTCCAGAGAGCACCTCCTCTCTTCGTTCTTTGTCTTGGCCAACTCAGTTTAACATACCTACCGTCTCCTTTGACACAGAGCTCATTCTACAAGCTGCAAATGAAGCTTACAGAAAGGATGGAACCTTCCTCAGCAGTCCTTCAGTAAAACCCAACATTCTAGACAAACTTGCAGACAGCATCTTCACGAGCACAAAGGGAGCAGGTTGCTGAGGCCCTGGTCATGAAACACCCCTGTTTGAGGGACCCAGTGTCATCCAATGGTATATATGGATGGCAGAACAGCCTGAAATACAAGGTTGGCAATTTGAGAGCAAAGATGAAGCACCTTGGATTACCAGAACTAAATGTAAACTGTCGGAAGAGAAAATCGGCTGCAGATGGACCTCCAACTAAAAGCTTGAAAAAAGCAAAGAAATCTGAGGTAAACTATCTCCCACCTCATCCCCAAGGTGAAATTGATGAAACCCTTGAAAAAGAGAGAATAGAGCTTCTCTATGAGTAAAAGAAGAGGGACAACACCAAAATCATCAATGAGAAGATGGCGAAAACCTTTTCACTGCGTCGAAAAGATGTAATCCTCAAAAAAACAGCTGTGATTGACTTCAAGGCTTGATGGCCTGCCCTGTTTGAGCTTTCCCAGGTATGTTGTACATTTTAATTGTGTCTTCTCCAATAGAGGTGTTAATGGTAAAGTTTCAAAGTGTTCAGCCTGGCATATGCAAACACAAGTCGCGAAGAAAAAAATATTGACTGCATTACCTGTGAAAACATATGAAGACAATGATTACCTGATGAAACCTCTCTGATTACCTGTGGAAAAAAACTTGCTTTCAGTGTAGCCTTAGGGTTCTCTGTTCTGTTTTTGTTGCCCTGTGTTTCTGTAATTCTTTTTTTTCTGTATCTCATGATGTTTCTCCATCTCTCTTCTGACCTCTTTTGCAGATTGAGGAGGAATTCCGAAGGATCACACTGAAGCCACTACAGTCCACATTCAGGCAGAAGTTGGACCAATACATGCCCAGACTGTTGGGCCTCTACAGGAGGAAGGGAGGCGCTGTTGGGAAGAAACTTGATGAGACTCTTGACATGTTAAATGAGGCGTGTACTTACTGTACAACAGTTAAACAGTTAGTTATATGTAGTAGCTTTCTGATGTCTGTACTTAGCATGATCGCATTTCTCTTTTTATAGGACAACAGCATTGAGTCCAAAAGAGAAGCTGTGATCAGAGGCCTCATTCTCTACCTTGGTGAAAAGACGGAGGAGCTAATCAAGGACTACAAGGTAAAGAAAACTGTTTCAAAGCCCTGCCTGTTTGAGATGAGGTTGTGCAATCCAGGATAGCTGATGGCTTAGTGGTATTTTAATTAAATTGATTTTTTAAAGACTGCCTATGTTGAAATGGATGGAATGTTATGATTTTAGCATCTAATTATTAACAATGCTATAGTCAAAGTTGGAAAATCATCAGAGAGACCGTGATTTGGGCTTTCAACGATTATGAAAACAAAATAATCGACATAAAATGATTATGCGCTCGGAAGCCGCGCATGCGCAATACTGCCCGCTCCCCTCCTCTCCTCTGTTCACTCCACGAGCCAGTCAAGTAGGTGAACTACGAATAATGCGAGGGGCAGGTGATTGCAGAAGATTTCAAAAACAGTGTGTGTGTGTGTGTGTGTGTGTGTGTGTGTGTGTGTGTGTGTGTGCACGTGTGCATTTTATATTTTGTATAGTTTTATATTTTGTGAGGTGCTGCATTTTGTGTTTTTTACGTTATCAGTGTATTGGTCAGATTTTGAATGTAGCTGTCATTTGCTTAGGTTGTTCAAACCTATTAGGTCAGACTTTCGGTGGGGTCTCATCCCTGCATGTGCTTCCTCAGGGTAGACAGAATGGATGTTTGTTTTGTTTGCAGAAGTTCACTTTTCATTAGAACAACCATTATGTAATAGGATGTGAATCCCATGAGTTATGTGTTGGGTCATTTGCATTGTCTTATAGCGCATCTGGCACTGGCATCTCAGGTGTTTCTGATGTTATATACTGTATGTTCCATGCCGTAAATACGCTAAAATATTACAACACATCTGGAACTATTGTTGAACAAGGTAAACAAGCCCTTTTGTTAATACCAGAGTATACAGTGTTAGGGCTGCAACTAACAATGATTTTCATTATTGTACAATGTGTCATGTTTTGGTCTATGAGTTTGGTCTATAAAATGTTGTGAAAAATGTGAAAAATGTTTTATCACTGTTTCCAGCAATAAAATATGTCAATTTTGGCGACTTATGACCTTTTGAATGTGGTGACCCTATGACCTTTCCTCTAGTGCAACTCTTGCAACACAATTTGCTGAGTGTACTTATGACTTCCAGGGAATTCACCCTCTTAATTTTTTTTTTTTTTTGTTAAAGATTATTTTTTGGGCCGTTTTGCCTTTAATGGACAGGGTAGTGTGTGAAATGGGGGAGAGAGAGAGAGTGGGGGGACGACATGCAGCAAAGGGTTGGAAGCTGGAATCGAACTCTCGACCGCTGCAGCGAGGCATCACCTCCATACACGGGGCGCCAGCACTATCCACTACTCTACCGACACCCCCACCCTCTTAATTTTGTTGTTATGTCAGTTTTTTCTAGCACCATGAGGCCAAAATGTCAATTTTTATATTGGACAGATTGACCTATCTAGGGCATCAGCAGGGGGTGGCAGGGAGAGATCCCTGCCATTGCTCCGCCACCAGGAGATGTACTGGGGTTAAAGGAGCGAAACATCAATGACCGGTGGTCCCCAGCTGATGACCTACATAGGCCCACAGGTGTTTGTTAAACTTGCATAAAAGGCACCGGTGGAGGTGCGTCAGGCAGCAATGCCCAGCAGGTACATCGACCTGTACCATCAAAAGTAAGTGGCTCACCATCACAAAAATGTATCGTGTTTTATCTACTGAGAAAAAGTAAGGCAACTTTTTGCATCATTTTATCACGTAGATCAAACGAGTAGTCTTTGTATGCACAACATTAATTTTGCAAGTCATGTTAACTTACTTTTGCTGGTAAAGTCAACTCACTTTTGCAAGTGATGTCAACTTAACACAATTGAGTTGACTCTATTTGCAAAAGTAAGTTGATTTTATTTGCAAAATTAATGTTTTACATGCAAAGTCAACTCTTGTTTGATCTACGGGATAAAATGATGCAAAAAGTTGCCTTACTTTTTTTAAGTAGATCAAGCACTGTATTTTTATCAGTGTGTACAATGAAAAAATAAATGAATAAATCAATGTATGGGAAACTCTGGGTTACTGTATGAAGCCCGTGCATATGCTTGTGGCTGTCTGGTGGGAGGGGTTTACAACAGAGAGGGGAAAGCAGCAGGAGAAGAGGGTATTTTCAAATTTTGCCCTTCTTTTTCCAGATTTTTGCCTACCCCAGCTTTAATTCCAGGCAATGACCCAACATTGTGTACAAAAAAGAGCACATGAAGAAATGGGATCCATTAGATTATTTGATATTGGTATAAAAGAAGGATATAGAGATGCCATTTTCGGGCATGTGGAGCAGCAGATGTTCCAGTATTTTTCAGTTGTTCTTGGCATGATAGAAGCAAACATAACTTTGCAGGTTTTGATGTTTCTTTAGAGTGGCTGTGTCACAACAAACCTATAACAGGGTCCCTGCGCAAACTCAGTCAGCTCCCCAGAGACATTACAAGACACTACCGCCACCTACTGATGCAAAATGGAATAACATGGGATTCTACGGCAGCAAAAGAAAAAAGTAAAAATCAAAATCACTAACTCCTCAGTGAGCATCTCATACCTTTAAGGAAAAAGCTTGAGACAAAAAAGTAAGGATAGGATAAAAAAAAAAAAGCTAAGAAGACTGAAGTTGACATAAAAAGCTGGGAGGAGAGGACGGGACAAGGAGGGGAGGAGCAGGAGGAGGGAAGAGAATAAGAAAGGAGAGGGGACAGACGAGCATGTGTCAGATTTCTGTGAGCCACGTGGGAACAGAAAACAAGGCCATCATCTGCACGGTGAAGTGACAGCTGGGGGATGTTTGGCTGCACTTCCAACACTTTGTCTGTTGTCGCTAAAATAGAGCAACCGTCTAAAGCTCCCCTGCCCACCACTGAAAAGAGGATCAAGAGCTTTCGTGAAAGGAGAGCCAAGAAATGCTTCTGTTGTACCACACACTGCCTCGTTTTTTTACCTGGCACTCCTCTGTTCAGGCATGACACAGGGACAAAGGAACACTCCAAGGGTTTTGTTCAGGAATGTAACCCAGCTATTTCAAAAACAAAGAACTCTACTTCTGCCTTTTTCCCAGGGTGAGAACTTAATTAGAGTTTTAATTTTCTTTCCAATGCCAAATTAGTTTCACTTTAATTTGAAGGACTTTGAAAGTAGTAACTATTTTAATTCAATATGTGAAAACAGTTTGGTTTTAGCTACAGTTACTTAAGGGGGGGCTGTTCCTCCAAAACTTGCACTGGTCACAATCAATCACTTGTAATTAGGTATGCAGTTAAAGGGGCACTCCAACCATAAATCAAAAATATATAGCACAAAATCTGGGGACTAAGATATTCCCAGAAGTACACTGCACAGCACACTGACTACCAAAAACCCCCCAAAACAGACTGCTAGACTTGAAGCAATCTCAGATGATCGGGGTGTCCAACTGATGATTTGAATCTCCGACTTTCAAGGGCAGCCCTAAAAAGTACCAGATCCACAGACCTTAATGTGAGCAGTTTCCTGTAGGTACTGTTTCTTTCTACCAAATGACACCCTCCAGCATTATCACCATGCAGAAGGAAGCATGCATCTAAGCACATCTAGCACCACTAAGCTAGCTAACGTTACAGCTCAGCTGAGGAGGATGCCATTAATAGTTACTTCTCATGCTGTCAGGAGCATGAGCCTCTCATCCATCAGTAGATGCCCACTTCCTTCAGCACAGTGATGCGGTTATTGGGTGTAGTTGGATACAAAGAAAATAGTTCCTACATGCAATTTCTTACAAGGTCTGTGGATTATATTGAGGAACCATGTCACTGATTTCTGGAAGAAGACATTGCTGTTGAGTTTTTGAAATGCATTTTTTTGGTGAGTGACATCTAGTTCCATTATATTGAAGAGAAGACAGACATCTCTACAGCCAATATCTTCAACACTCAGCAACTTGCACCAAAACAGACTGATAAATAGCACCACAGGTAAGAGGAAAAATATGTATTGTTGATTTTGGAGTGAACTATATCTTGAATGCCAGTATCCACATCTCTTACTTTGGGAAAATGCCTCAGCAGTTTTACATGTAAAGGGGTACTTTTTCACTGCAGTATATCTGCTTCTATTAATGTTATCGTGCAAAAGCATTAGTAGTGAGGGAAAGTCCTCAGTATGCAATGACTCCATTTAAGGTGCTTTCATGCTTAAGAACACACAGGGCTAATTGAGGCTGTATTCAGAGTTTAATGACAGTTCGACTTTTTCAACTTGCGGGGGAACAACACAGAAGCTGATTTTATTGGTATCTGAGTTCCCTGAATCACACACCTATACCAGCAGAGAGCAGACGGATCAATGAAGAGAAACAGTCTGTGAGCAATATCAGCTTCAAGGTGTCATTATCCAGTCTGGGACCATAAACAACGTTTATGATAGTAGTTAGCTACATTGTGAGCATTTCACTCAACAAATGAATGAAAATGTATCTGTGAATGTCAAACATTATTTGTTCGTAATGACTCTCTTCTAACACCCAGGATGGTGAAATACATGGATTCACTCAGCTCCAGCAGTGACAAAGCTGTTGTCTCTTCTCTCTTATTAACAAAGACCAACATAAACAACATTCAGTTAGCAGCTTCTCATTCTTCCAGTCTTTCTGTAGTTCCAACAGCTCCAACAGAGTCACATTCTCCCACTTAAACTTTCATTTACATCAGTGATTTAAACTTATCAATTTTATAGTTTAGAACAAGGCCTTCTAGTGTAAGTATCAGCTTGAACTTAGTTATTCATTATTAACATATTTCACAGCTGGATAGATTGTCTTTTCATAAAATTGGTGTCATACAAAGACAACTACTAGAATGCACTGCGCTACACCAGACCAATAAACAATCTTGTATTACAGTTAAACTGTAAGCTAGAAATGTGTTTCTGAAAACATTTTAGGCGAGAAATAGACAACGCAGTGTCGTGTGAGAGAAAAGGAGTGGCTCTCTTTCTCTCAGCTTTTATATTTTTTGTGTCTGTGGTGGCGGGCATGCAAAAATTAGGAAGTGCAATCTGTAGTTCGAGCAACAGCCCTAGTTTCACATGATCCATTGGACTTTCGTTGCAGAGTCAGCAGACAGATCTGGCCGCTGGCAGGATGGAAGATTAAGTGGGATTTATACTTCTGACCTGCACCTCTCAAGAAATGTAACTACTAGTTGTGGTAACGCAGACCTGCCGTCTAGTTTTGGAAACTGAAACCATTTCCCTAAGTGGTTATGAAGCTTTTATTAACTTTTATTTCAAAGATAAAAAAACAATAAATTATGAAGACAATACATTCCCCACAGAAAAAGCATTTTAAGTCTTATGTGTGATTTTTTTCAGCTTAATATGAGTAGAGGAAATCTCTGCTTGTCACCAAGCTAATTTATACAATGTAAAATGCCATAGGCTTGTGCTAATAATAATGTTAGCATGTTACATTTATTTGGAAAACATGTTTAGTATAAGACAACTGTTTTGTTGGTGAACCTTGTAAGGTGTAATGGAGCCGAATGTGGTAACGTTACCTTATTTAAACGTTGCTTTTGTCCCTGGCTTCAAGTCAGCTAGCCACTTGGCTAATTTATACTATGTAAAATGCCATAGGCTTGTGCTAAAAGCATTAGCATGTTGTATTTGTGGGGAAAATGTGTCCAGCAAAAGACAAATGCTTTGTCTGCCAGTTATAGTAAAGCCAATTTGTGTACTTAAGTTTAATGTGTGTTTTAGGTGTGTTTTGAATCAACTAAACCTCACAGCACTTC
Source organism: Epinephelus fuscoguttatus (assembly GCF_011397635.1). NCBI lineage: Eukaryota > Metazoa > Chordata > Actinopteri > Perciformes > Serranidae > Epinephelus > Epinephelus fuscoguttatus. The sequence continues at coordinate 38,167,055 of NC_064756.1, read as the reverse complement.
ACAGAAACCCCACCACCAACCAGTGTTTAGGAGGTGTAACTGCAGAGTGACACAAACACACAACTGCACAAGTACATACAGTATAGGCCAAAAGTTTGGACACACCTTCTCATTCAATGCGTTTTCTTTATTTTCATGACTATTTACATTGTAGATTCTCACTGAAGGCATCAAAACTATGAATGAACACATGTGGAGTTATGTACTTAACAAAAAAAGGTGAAATAACTGAAAACATGTTTTATATTCTAGTTTCTTCAAAATAGCCACCCTTTGCTCTGATTACTGCTTTGCACACTCTTGGCATTCTCTCCATGAGCTTCAAGAGGTAGTCACCTGAAATGGTTTTCACTTCACAGGTGTGCCTTATCAGGGTTAATTAGTGGAATTTCTTGCTTTATCAATGGGGTTGGGACCATCAGTTGTGTTGTGCAGAAGTCAGGTTAATACACAGCCGACAGCCCTATTGGACAACTGTTAAAATTCATATTATGGCAAGAACCAATCAGCTAACTAAAGAAAACGAGTGGCCATCATTACTTTAAGAAATGAAGGTCAGTCAGTCCGGAAAATTGCAAAAACTTTAAATGTGTCCCCAAGTGGAGTCGCAAAAACCATCAAGCGCTACAACGAAACTGGCACACATGAGGACCGACCCAGGAAAGGAAGACCAAGAGTCACCTCTGCTTCTGAGGATAAGTTCATCCGAGTCACCAGCCTCAGAAATGGCAAGTTAACAGCAGCTCAGATCAGAGACCAGATGAATGCCACACAGAGTTCTAGCAGCAGACCCATCTCTAGAACAACTGTTAAGAGGAGACTGCGTGAATCAGGCCTTCATGGTCAAATAGCTGCTAGGAAACCACTGCTAAGGAGAGGCAACAAGCAGAAGAGATTTGTTTGGGCCAAGAAACACAAGGAATGGACATTAGACCAGTGGAAATCTGTGCTTTGGTCTGATGAGTCCAAATTTGAGATCTTTGGTTCCAACCGCCGTGTCTTTGTGAGGCGCAGAAAAGGTGAACGGATGGATTCCACATGCCTGGTTCCCACTGTGAAGCATGGAGGAGGAGGTGTGATGGTGTGGGGGTGTTTTGCTGGTGACACTGTTGGGGATTTATTCAAAATTGAAGGCACACTGAACCAGCATGGCTACCACAGCATCCTGCAGCGACATGCCATCCCATCCGCTTTGCGTTTAGTTGGACGATCATTTATTTTTCAACAGGACAATGACCCCAAACACACCTCCAGGCTGTGTAAGGGCTATTTGACCAAGAAGGAGAGTGATGGAGTGCTGCGGCAGATGACCTGGCCTCCACAGTCACCGGACCTGAACCAATCGAGATGGTTTGGGGTGAGCTGGACCGCAGAGTGAAGGCAAAGGGGCCAACAAGTGCTAAACACCTCTGGGAACTCCTTCAAGACTGTTGGAAAACCATTTCAGGTGACTACCTCTTGAAGCTCATGGAGAGAATGCCAAGAGTGTGCAAAGCAGTAATCAGAGCAAAGGGTGGCTATTTTGAAGAAACTAGAATATAAAACATGTTTTCAGTTATTTCACCTTTTTTTGTTAAGTACATAACTCCACATGTGTTCATTCATAGTTTTGATGCCTTCAGTGAGAATCTACAATCTAAATAGTCATGAAAATAAAGAAAACGCATTGAATGAGAAGGTGTGTCCAAACTTTTGGCCTGTACTGTATGCTCGCAGCGGTGTAGGCCACGTGGGTAGGCTACAGTGTAGGCTTTGCATAGAGCTGACGCACAAGTAGACTATAAATCCTGCTTAACTGCACGATAACTACCCACATTGTCATGATTCAAAGCTTGTTAAAAATTAGGCAGACTATTCCTTTATAGGACTTAGATAGAGAAAAGGGCCAAATACACTGCTTGGAGCACAGCTAATACAAATAGTTTGATTTATAATAATGCATCATATTTTATGTTGCCCATCTTATGTTCATCTCAAGTTTTCCAACATGACTCTTCTCTGTTCACTACGCAGTAGCAGCTCACATCCAGTTCAGGACTCCTGTCTACCCCCAAATCATTGTAAACCCTTTCTTCGTCTGGGTTATTGACCACACCAGTACTCCATGTGGTCATGTAAACGAAGCATGTAACTTTGTGACTATTTACTTCATTCTGCATAACCTTTTCAAAGTTGGACTATGTTTGCAAGAATTTGGTGACTGGATATTTTAATGCTTCATTTTATTTAGTGAACATTCTTTATTTTTTCTTCATTATATGTCGTGTAAGAACTGTAAAAGTGCATTGTGTTTTTGTACCAATATTTAAACAGTGTACTCAGAGATATTATAAGTCCATAAAGTTGATATTTTATTCAATCTTGTGTTCAAGACATGACTAGTTCCCCCACAAGATAATTAATTTTTGTGTAAAACAATAAAAAAAAAAAAAATAAAAATGCACCTTTCGGGACTTTAGGGGGCTTTGTAGCGGGGCATCCTGGTAAATGTTCTAAACCCTTAGAATATTCACTGACTGTATCTGTACTTCACCAGTTTTCACCTTCTCTATAAAACCTGTAGGTACTTCTGACTGTCATGCTCTTATTGATTGAGAGTGAATCGGAAAAACATTGACCTAAGATAAGCTTGTTGGGAGATGACTGACAAGCAAGTCATCCAATCAGCTGAGGTTTAGCCATCAAGATCAATTCCTTAAAGACCCCATAGAGTTTTTTTATTGATTTATTATTAGTCCTTTGGGCATCCAGTGGATCTCAAACCTCTGATCAAAGGATTAGAGCAGGTAGAGCCCATGATGACCACCTTTTTATCCCTACGCCAAATCAGTGGAGCTGAACAGCATTATGGGAACATTTGACCCACATGTCCTGTGACAGGATTGTGAAGAGGAAATAAAATAAGTCTGTAGTTTGGGTGACTGGTTTTATTCCACGCTGAAATAAAAAACAATTAACAGCAAAGTACAGGTTGTAATTTATGTCCATAGCTAACAAACTAACATCATTTACAGACTCCTCTTCTACAGATACTGAGTCATTGCTCACAAAATATGGAAGCTTTTTGCAGTAAAAGTCCCTTTTTGAAATGCCAGCAATAATTTGAGACTCTCACAGCTGGAGATGACCCAGACATTCAGTCGGTGCTTGCTGGAAAAATGTGGTGGCTAGTTTACATTGCACTCGCTAAAACATAAATTATTTTTTCTCTCTGTCAGTGATTGTATGTCTGTCATAAACAACAAAATGTAGAAAAGAACGACTGAATTATTTAAATCTATGCACGTCTCCGGTGGTGATGGAGGAGAGGGAGACAGAAGCAGACACAAAGTGAAAAGAGTCCGCTGCCATTTGTGCTTCAGGGCTGAGTGTCCTTTAATGGAGGGTCTGCAGGGTGGTTGATCCAACCCTGACGACAGGAAGAGGGGGGCAGGCTTCAGTTGTGGAAGGAGAGTGGGAGAAAGGTTACATTTATGCCTCTTATCCAAAATATGGTCTGTCTGCAGATACCCTTAGAGAATACTGATAAATCTGATTATGTGCCCTGCACAAAATCACCTACCCTGGTCACTTAGGCATTCTTGACATCTGCATATAAGAGCAGGCAGGGGACACTGTCAATGAAAACAAACATGGCAGGTTTAGGGTCATGTGAGGTGACACTGCAAAGCCACAATTTACACTCAATGGCCATTTCATATGTTTGATTCATATCTGCTCTACAGCATTAAAAAGGTTTTATGAACAACAGCTGTTCTTTTTTTTAACTATTTACACTAGCCCGCACACCCGCAAATTTATTTACCAGAAATTATTTAACAGATACTTTTTAAATTTTATCAGAGTCGTTTTTTAAACAGTAATTGTCACTTTTACTTGAATCATTTTTTATTTGAATAACTGTGCTTTATGTGAGTATAGATTTTCAGTACTCACTACCACTGCCTGTCACCCCAATGCTATTCGCTGAAGATGATGATAGGATAGCTAGCCTGTTCTCACTTTCAGCTCATCGAATATAATCTCTTTGTCAGTAATCTCTGTGTCAGATACCGATACAACAAGGCACCCCTCACACTTGTGAAGTGGATGTTGGCATCAGACAATGATGTGCAGAGACACCCTTACTGTAGTATGATACACTCTGGGCAGGGACTATTTCTGACGCCTCCAGCAACTATTGTATTATAAACAGCGAGAAATTCCGTATAGGTGGTGGATGGTCAAACAAACACCAGATTCTTACCCAAAAGCCCACTGTCCCATGTGAAACCAAAGGTCAATGGAGATATATTGATAACAACTTAGTGTGCTAGTGTATAGGGACATATGTCACATGACGTTTAACATGTACTTATTTCAAGCCAAACTATTTTTTTCTTAACTGGACCATGTGCTTTTGTTGACTAAACCTAAGGAGACAAACCTAAAAATCAAGGGCCAGATGCACAAAGAATGGATTGCTCCTGCTAATAGCGCCATTATTTGCACAGAATTAGCTCACGCAATCTGCCCTGTTTTAGCGCCTTATCCTCAAAAGAATTTGCTCTAATCATATGCCGGCGCTAACACGCCCACAAAGTTTGGCAGCTGAGCGCAATTTGCGGCACATGGCCCTGCTGATGGATGACTGTGAGAGCCCTGAGACGCCTGCAATGGGGTTCTGGAAAGAGCCAGATGCAAGAACCTGTAGTGTAGACACTAGAGATGCGCGGATGGCAGTTATAACCGCCAGGTCGATCGGGTGATAAAAATGAACAATCTGATTAATGGCGGATGGTTATGGGCGGGTGAAAATAATAGCCCATAATAACTTTTATTTAAATCGCACCCTTTAAAAACAAAGTTTACAAATTGCTTTGACAAACATTAATGAGGGGAAAATGTATTGCATGCTCTAAAATGTGAAATGAGCCTACTTGTGTCGTGTGCAATACAATAGGCCCTCTATATCATCATGCTTATATCCCGCTGATAAATAATGTATGATTGGCTGGGCAAGCATGCTCTTTAAATGTGTCATGTGGAAGGGTTTATTTAACACAGTGATCCCCGCAGCAGAAGAAGAAGTGAGTGTCTCCTCATTAAGAGTGCCAATGTGCGCCTTTACGCACGGAGTAACGGCGCCATTTTATTGATTATTTTAATGTCAGTCAGCTGACGGGATCGGTCAGGATCTAATCTTTCCTGATAATATAAACATGCGGGTGCAGGTGGATGCGGGTCTGTAATTACAGAAAATTAATTTGCTCGGATGGGTGGTGGATGGATGGTTGATGGATAGATGCGGATTCGGATGCCGTCAGAGCCCATCCGCACATCACTAGTAGACACTAATTTGACAATGCTAGCGCAAGGATCATGCGGCCTGGCAACCGGCATCTGCAAATGATTTCATTGTCACTTAAATCAAAAAGTGATACTCTCTTCCGATAAATCCTTTCTGGTGCGCGCCTGCCATTACGGTGCCTTCGCCTGGCTACAATCACTGCTGCCATGATTACCGGAGTCCTGGCATGACAGCCCTTATATAGGCTATGCTCCACAGTTACCACCAACTGAGTGAAATTTGCAATCATTTTGCGTGAGAGAGAGGGTGAGAGAGGGAGAAAGAGAAATTGCGCGGATTTATTACACGGGTCTCACTGGTGTTAAATAGCACCGCTTTACTGCTTGTGGCAATTAGCGCTGGTCTTTGTGGATTAGTGGTATTTGCAATGAGGCTTATTTGCATAAGAAGGGGGCAATTTTGCGCAGAATTTATGAATATTCCCTAATTTACATGCATGCAAGTTGGACCAGCGCAGCTCGGAGTGGCAGTGCAGTTTGTGTTCAGTTTGCGTGCATTTCACCCTTTGCGCGTGCTTTGTGGAGTGCACGCTATTTTTTTCTCTCATTTGCACAAAAGCAGTGCAATCCTTTTGAGGATCTGGCCCCAAGTGTTTTATGTACATTGTAAGTTTATTTTGAAAAAGACTATGAATTGAAAGAACAGAAACTACATTTACTGTGACAACGGAAGTGTATTTTAAAAAGACACTGCATGTAACAAGCATCAATTTAGCCATCGTCCATGAACGTCCAAAACTGACACAGGAGGCTACCTATAGCACACCATATTCAGATGTATAGGCCAACTGATAAAACGGCAGTATTTGAGGAGTTGGGATGAGAATGGGCTGGAAAAGCTGACAGGGTTTTGTGCAGCCTTATATAGTTAGTAAGTAAAAGTAAGTCAAATGTATCTATATAGATAAATCAAGAAAGAAAACACAGAAGGGCGGCACGGTGGTATGGTGGTTAGCACTGTCGCCTCACAGCAAGAGGGTTGCCGGTTCGATCCCGGGTGTGGGAGCCCTTCTGTGCGGAGTTTGCATGTTCTCCCCGTGTCAGCGTGGGTTCTCTCCGGGCACTCCAGCTTCCTCCCACAGTCCAAAGACATGCAGATTGGGGACTAGGTTAATTGATAACTCTAAATTGTCCATAGGTGTGAATGTGAGCGTGAATGGTTGTTTGTCTCTATGTGTCAGCCCTGCGATAGTCTGGCGACCTGTCCAGGGTGTACCCTGCCTCTCGCCCGATGTCAGCTGGGATAGGCTCCAGCCCCCCCGCGACCCTCAAGAGGTTAGAAGATGAATGAATGAATGAAACACAGAAGACAAAGTGACTACATGAGCCATGTAGTTAAAAGTGCACAAGTAGCAAAACTATTTGCACAACAAAAAAAAGAAGAATTCACAATACACAACAGTTCAAATACAGTTCTTGTCTATGTGTGTTGTTACCCAAACACCTGTCTAAACAGGTGCATCTTTAGTTGGCTTTTAAAATAAACCACAGAGTCAGCACAACACGGGAGCAGGCAGAGCCTTCGCAAAATGTATGCGCTATGGCCGCAAAAGCTCTATCAGGGACAGACGGACAGGCAAAAAATTAAGCCTCTTTGAACAAAAAGAGCGAGCTAAAGAATGCAGGTGAAGCAGTTCAGACACATAAGGGGAGCCTGTTCAATGCTCTGTAAGTAAGAATGATTATTTTGAACTGGATTCTATTCTCAACAGGGAGACAGTGAAGGGATTTTAGTATAGGCCTAATATAAGATCATCTATTTGATCTCGTTAGTAGTCTTGCAGCAGCATTCTGGATTGCTTGCAGTCGAGCAAGACCAGACACACTCAGTGAGGAGAAAAGTGCATGACAGTTGTCAGTGTGAGATGAGATAGAGGTATGTATATTCATTTTCATTTCAGCAAACAACATAAACAACATAGGTTTACAAATATTTCTCAAGTGGAAAAAACAAGATTTGGTCAGATGCTTCACATGGGTATGAAATGACACTGAATGATCAAATATATCAACTAAAGTACGTAGGTTTGACTGAGCAGCAGAGAAAAGAGGCCCGATACTTTGCATAATGAGGGGGACAACTTTTTCTGGGACAACAACCAAAACCACCATCTTATCAGCCATCCTATACTGTGGGGACCCCACAAATTTCTTGAGGCATGTTGATTGACTGGTAATGTTTATGCAGATTTCAGTAGATGAATGCATGCATGTGACTGGAGGAGAGTATTACCCATAGAGTCCAGAAGAGGGCTCTACCTGTGCTAATAGAACTAGGGTTACAATATTGTAACCTTCATTATGGCAAATGCACGTCTGGTTAACTTTTCCATCTCCAATGTAGACCAACACACAGATGCTTTCACAACATTTTGGGTAAGCAGGATCTGGGACTGTTTCAACTGATAGAACAGTCCAAAGACGGCTGAGCCATTGTCCTACAGAGAGAATAAAACCGTACCAATAACAATCGGCACCTAGTTATTAAATGAAAGAAAAAAAAAGATTGCTGCTTACATAATGCTAAGTGTTCTGTGTAGTGTTTTCCTTCACTGGCTGAGTGCCAGTTAGTCATGGTGGAAACACTCCTGTTCTAGCTGTGAAGGACTGCAGGACTTTGATTCAGTCAAATATCCTCTGGTTCCGCCCACACACACACACACACACACAATGATTCATCAGGCTTCTCCCGTGTTAGGTTAGCTCAGGTTAAAACTGCAGAGACAAGCCTTGGGGCATGGAGGGGAGAAAGTAGTGAATTACTGTATGATGAATAGAGAACCTTTAAACATGCATTAAAAGGTTTGTTCACTTAATGGCCATTAGGCATTCAAATGCTTAAATATTCTTTATTTAATATAAAGAGAAAAAGTGCTTTGTGTGAACTGTATATAAATTGAAATGAAGTTGAATATGGACCTCAAGAAACCTCCTGTCAACAACTGCAATAATTCAAACTGAAGTTTCATTTCATTTTATCATTTACTGATATAACTGAATATACTCACTGATTGGTGATATAACCTTTGCTTTTAATCCTACCCACATATTTTAGTTGCCTATATTTAAGAAAGGTAACCTAAAGGTTAATTAAACCTACATTGGAAGTTTATTTTGAAATAGCTTGCTTTTATGCATTTAGCACGTCCCTGAATGTCCAAAACAGACACAGGAGGTTACCTAGCACATTATTTGTGGATGTTTACAGTAGGTCACTGACAAAGCTGGGATAAGAATGTGTTTGTTGGTCAGTCCATAGTAAAACACTTGAACAAATTGTAACCATGTTAGATTTAATGTTAGCATAATGACCATGAACTAATGCTGAAGGGGTACATAAAGCGTCTAAGTTTGACTTGACTAATCAAGTATCAGTATTTGACGAGTCGAGGTGAGGATGTGTTGGAAAGCAGCACTCTTAAGAAGTGGACTGCACTATTGCTCCTGTTGATAATAGTTCATTCTTGTTTTGTGACGGTGATAGACTCGACAGCATGTGATCAACATCTTCATTGTTTCTTCTGCATCTTTTTAAAACTGAAGAAAACGAAGTCAGCAGCAAGCGCTAGGTCAAACTGGAGAGGATCAGCAAAGTCATTTGGCTCCATCTTCTGATGATCATGAATGTCTGTACTAGATTTTGTGTCAATCTAGCCAATAGTTATTTTGTGGACCAACCAACCAGCAGTGTTAGCCATCGCTGCTACTGTGGCTATAAGTAAACTTTTACTGCACCGCGCGCGCGCACACACACAACTTACAGACCAGCTGTCCAGTTGAGTGATGTGTTACTCGTCTGTAAAAGGCACCAGAGGAGACATTAATTGGAGAAAGCACCAGATCTAATGATCAGGGACCTTACTAACCTCTTGACACCCATAACTGACACTTTGACACTTGTTCGTACACTTCATTGTGAAGTTCCATGTGTAATCATCAGTTTTGGAGATATTTGCATGTTACAGTTCACAGTATCTACAGAACAACTAATCAGAAAGCACTTATTATTTTTCCAGATGTCAACATGGCAGCAACCATTTATGTTTTAAAACAGAAACTTCACATTAACTCATGATATTGGGTGATAAATAAACCATAATGCACTTCAGCACTGCCACTGAGTACCTCCTCCATCACCATCTGGTATGCTGCTGCCACTGCCAAGGACAAGGGCTGTCTGATGCATATCATTTGCTCTGCTGAGAAGGTAATTATATCTGCTGTCCCTCCAAGACCCTGAGGTGGGCAAGTAAAATCATAGCCACCCCCTACCAACCCAGAAACAAAACCTTTGTGACACTCTCTTCTGGCAGGAGGCTGCGGTCCATCAGGACCAAAACCTCACACAGCAAAACGATTTCTGTAGTATGCCTCATCAACAAGGCCTGGGATCCCCAATGACAAAGACTCTTATCCAACCTGCCGATAGACACTGTTGATATGACTTACATTAACACACATCTCAGACTGTTATCTTTGCACATTGCACATATTTGCTCTACTGTAAACTTTTACACATCTTTTTGCACATCCTGCACAAAGCTGGTCAGCCATCTTATTCTGAAACAGTATGTTGTACATATGTATGCTATAGTACTTTTTTAAAAGTATCATTTTCATATTTTTATTGTAATTATTCTTTTCTATATGTATGTTTCTGAGTATTGCAGTGCTTTGTCTTGTTTTATTTCCTCTAAATATATTGTATGTTTAATGTATGCACAACAACAAAACTAAAGCAAATTCCTTGTAAGTGCAAACCACTTTATCCTGATTCTGACAGCTGGCAATCTGTTGTCCTTCCAGGCCACTGAAGTGGGCAGGAAAGATCATGACATCTCCCACCCCAGACACAAATAGTTTGAAACATTTCCCTCTTGCAGGAGGATGCAGTTCATCGGGACCCAAACCTTTCGCCACGAAAGCCATTTTTTCCAGATCTGCAGCTGGCCTCATCAACAAGGTCCGTGACAAGCACTAAGATGGACTCTTACCCCCCGTCTGGAGTGTCAGCCAGGATTTGGGTTGTGATATTAGTGTTAGTGAGTCTGCTTACAAGAAATACCTTTGCACTTTGACCTCTCACATCAAGCATCTACGTAGCTTTTCAATACCAAACTGACTGCCAGCAATCAAAATGCATTATAATATCAAACACTATTACAAATTCACTCAGCACTGTGATACAGTGTGGCTTAATTTGGGTAAAGTCTGACATCCACTGAGGGGTGTTTCTTGATCTACAACAACTGGCATATGTTTAAAAGAGATAATACAGACTGATGCTTGAAATGTTAGGTGTCACCTTTCTGGAACGCACACATTTGAAAACATGCATTAAGACACAAGAATAATAATCTTTCCTTTGCCACTGCAATTGTATATCGTATACTATTGAAAACAAAGCCTCTGTAATCTCGATGTAATATGAGAACGAGGAGAACAACAGCTAATATTTCTGGGCACACTGTGCTTAATTTGGCTAAATGATGGTTATAAGAATTCATTAGATTTTTATGTGAGCATAGTAACAGTCTTTGGCTTGTGATAATAAGGTCAAATTAAATTATAGACCAGCCTTTTAATTCCTACTGTGAAAGTTGTATCAAAGTTGTTGTTTTTTTTTTTTTCTTAGTGAAAACCTTTGAATGCCCTCTAAAAATGTCACAGCTCTTAATCGCCACCGGCTAGAACATACACATAACTCTCTAGTGTAAAACTGTCTCTCTCTTTTAATCTCACTCTCTCTTACAAACACACATACACAGCGGGAGAAACAAAGAGACACAGACTCTCTTCCAGAGACACATTGTCATCATTTAACTGCATCTTGTTACTTGTTTTCTGGGGTGCTAGTCAGGTTATGCCCTGAAAAATCTTTTTTTTTAAGTCACTAATGTCAGTCAACAAGCACAAGGAATGCACACACACAGCACACAGAAAGAAAAATGCTCTCAGCAGAGTGCAGATCTCAGCCAGGCGGCCGCCTGAGCTGATCGCAGCCACTCCAGACAATTCCTGTAATTCCAGCAGATGCTCTGCAGTGGGTTTCAGAAGTGTCCCAGAAGCTTCGAAAAATATGTTCCTCATCTATTTTTAAGGAAACCGCAGCATGTTGCACAGAACAGATGTAATAATGAGGTTAAATATTTTTCATAATAACCAAAAAAGCCACAAGTCTTTGCTCCATGTCATTCATAACTACAGAAAAGAAACACAGCAGGAAATAACAACAATAAACACAATTAAAATAGACCAAAAAAGAAACCATTTAACTACACTACTTGAGAAAATTAAGGGAACACTGCTGTGTCTCCCGGCACAGTCTCAAGAGCATGGAGGAGATACCAGGAGACCAGCCATTACAATAGGAGAGCTGGACAGGGCTGTAGAAGGGCATTAATCAGCACCAGGGCCAGTATTTGCTCCTTTGTGTGAGGAGGAACAGGAGGAGCACTGCCTGAGCCCTACAAAATGACCTCCAGCAGCTACTGGTGTGCAGGTTTCTGACCAAACTGACCATGAGGGTGGCATGAGGGCCCGACATCCACTAGTGGGACCTGTGCTCACAGCCCAGCAATGCGCAGCTCGACTGGCATTTGCCAGAGAAGTGTGAAAGAGTCTGGAGACACCACAGTGAACATAATGCTGCCTGTAACATCCTCCAACATGACCGGTTTGGCAGTGGGTCAGTGATGGTCTGGGGAGACATATCCTTGGAGGGTCACACAGACTTCCATGTCATAGCCAACAGTACCCTGACTGCTGTTAGGTACCAGGATGAAATCCCCAAAGCAACTGTCGCTGTGGGCCCTGGGTTCCTCTTGGTGCAGGACAATGCCCAGCCTCATGTGGCCAGAGTGTGTAGGCAGCTCCTGGATGATGAAGGCACTGATGTAGTTGACCATTCCCCTGACCTAAATCTAATTGAGCACCTATGACACATTATGAATCCGTGCATCTAACACTGCCAAGTACCACTATAGACTGTCCAGGAGCTCATTGATGCCCTTACCCAGGTCTTATCTGGGGCATTTCCAGATGTTGTCAGGAGTGCATACAGGCACACGGGGGCCATACACACTACACATTATGGCCTCTAGTTTCCCGGCACGGCGCAGGGTGGCGCAGGGTGGCGAACCCCGCGCAGAGCTAGTTTCGAGCAGCGCAACCCAAGGCATGCTCAGTTTGGTAGTTTGGCAGACCGAGGTGCACTGAGATGGGTGTGGCGGCGCAGCAGGGGGAGGTGTCAACAGATCCAGCTTGGCGCAGTGACAGTTTAGTGCCAAAAGGCTTCGCCGAAGGTGCGCTAAGAGCTTGCCAGCTGACACCAGGTCTACTGTCAGCGCAGGCAGAGCGCAGCCGGTGTAAGTGGAAGTTTGGCTGACCAGCGGACAGTGCACACATGTCACCAAAACCTCACAGGCAGGTTTCCAGAATGTCAGGCACATTAACAATGCAATAAATACCCAAAAAAAACACTATTCAATGCAACTATCTGCAATCAGCACATAAATGTATCTCTATATCAACTGTCCCGTCACATCTGATGTCAGATCAAAGGGGATTGGCACCGTTTGGCATGTTTGGCACACGTAATGGAAACCCAACCTGATTTGATTAACACAGCTGCAAACTAATGAGTTCACATCCCTCTCAGCCAACCACAAACAGCCACAGCATCAGATAGGGAGTATATATTCAGCATCTGTCATCTTAGAAAAGCCAAAAGAAAAGAAACAGAGTGAGACTGCGAGAGAGAGAAAGAGAGAACGCGCACACGCACGAGAGAAACGCAACATTGATTTACAATTGTGGTGACCTCCTCCCAGGCTACCTTTGCATCATCAGCCCGTGGAGGTCTGCTCGCAGTTCCGTATATTCGGACACTGCGAGCTTGGACCTCCCGGACCAAAACATCAGTTTCCTCCTGGGAGAAGTTTGGCCGTCTGACGCTGCTGCTCTCTTCTGCCATGGCGAATTGAATAAACTCTCATTACGCCTTCGCGCGGCGCGTTTAAGGGCGAGGAGAGGGGCTCATTTGATTGGTGTGATGTGTGTAAAACCCACTCCACGCCTTCTCTCCTCCCTCTTTCCGACTTGCGCCGGTAGGAGGGACGGAGGTGGGAAAGAGGAGTAGCTGCACCAGCGCGCACGGTGTGCCACACTTGCAAAATCCGCCTGGCCACACCCAGTTGGCGAAGCGCAGGTGCACTGCGCCTCCGCCACGCCCGGTCTGCGAAACTAGAGGCCAAAGACTTGCCCTGATAAATTCACACAAGTTAGATCAGCCTTTGATTTTAGTTCTTTACTTTTATTTTTGGTGTGATTTTGAACCCAGCCCTCAGTGGGTCAATGATTTTGGTTTCCATTGACAGTTATTATGTCATTTTGTTTTCAACAAATTATACAATGTACATCAGCAAAGATTTTCAACTTGAATAATTCATCCACCAAGATCTGATGTGTGATTTAACTGTACTTAATATTTTTGAGCAGTATGTAGCCTGCTGACTGATGGTGGAAATATCAAGGAACAATGACCAAATCAACAAAATCAGCAGGCAGAGCGCTGCAAAATAAAAGTATCCCCAAGCTTTTTTGTACATTTTTCACCCCGGGACAGCCCCTGGACTACAGCGTGCACTCCCAGTTTGGAAGGCCAACAGGCTCTTTGCAGTCACTGTACTGCAACCTTTGAAGGCCTTTTTCTTAAAATCACAGTTCTGTAATGGTCATTTTGAAAATTAATATATTTTGCTTCATGAAACAATACTGCTATTATTAAAAAGCTCCTCTTTCTAACAGAAAATAAAGCTTAAAATGTGTTTCAGGTTAAATGTGACTGTAAATGATAGGGCAGGTCACATGACCATAATACAGTATTTTATGATTATGTGTGTGTGGCTGTAGCTTCATCTTATGCATAACCAAGCTCTTTCCCTACCTGCAAGCGTTAGATTGATTGACAGCGCTGTATTCCCAGGATAGACCCTGAGGTGGCACCTAAATGTTGAATAATGCATACTGTCAGCCTCCTCCAAACACTATCTCCAAAGGTTTTTTCAGGAATGGTGCGTATCACAGCTTTACTTTTCATTCAACACACATGCTTTTTATAGACATATAAACAATACATTATTGTTGATTTAGTTTGGTCCCAAGGTGATGACAAGTTTCCTTCATATGTCGGTGACAAAGTCTGCTGTCAGCGCAGGATTTCTGGGGCTGAGTTTCTGCATCAGTAGAAACATTCCCAAGCTGAAGTAACTCACAGAGCTCCTGTCAATCATTGCTGTCCTACGAAAGCCTTGTAGCTTAGAGTCTCTGATTTTTGGTTTGATTTCAGCAATTGACATTGTCTCCTGTGTAGAATGCATGAACTTAAAGGCAACTCAACCCTTTTAAAATGGAGCTTGAAATGTCAAAAACACAGGTGTCTTGAGGAAAAGAAACACTGAACCTGGTTGGTTTGTTTTGTCATTTTTCAGCACTGATTGCAAAGGCCAGAGTGCTCAGATAGCACTAATTAACATTTTCCATCATTACAATAAAGACATGCCCCAAATCCTTGCATTGACCCTGATGTTAATGACTGATGACTGTGGTGTGCTGTAGTATCTCAAACATACTTTGTTATCTTAACAGTAGAATCATGGACAATATTTTGTCTTTAATGTAGCAGAAAGCATGATTTGTTCATTTGCAGGTGAAAAGACAGCCCAGTCGCCAGAAGAATATGTTGGCATTGTATGTTTCTGCAAACCACAGATACATTTCTATGTCTCACACTTGTCGTATCAGTGTTTTAAAAGTGACGTAGTACATGAGCTGACTTTGCCATTGGAAGGCAATGAGATGGTGAGACACCTGCCAAGCTAAAGACGACTGTTCGAGACCAGCAAACAACACTGGATGTTCACAAGTCATTGCTGCATTTTTCGCTGCTTTTCAGCCACCAAACGTGGGTGTTTTGTAGCAACCCTTTAGCTGTTTATCCACAGGTGATAATGCCACGAAAAGTGGTTGTTTTTCACAAAGCTGTTGCTGCGTTTCTGGTGGGGATTGTGCCCCCAACCTGGTATTTTACAACAAACATGATTTTTTTCTAACTTTGGTTTCTGCGCCTAAATCTAAGCACACGTTAACCACAGCATTCTTGAAAAGTAAAGATTCAATGTAATTGCAACATAATAATATAAAAATGCAACATAGCCATGGTTTGCAGAAACGTACAAAGCCAACATTTATTCTGCTGATTCAGTTGGAAAGGCTTCAGCTAAAGACCCTGCACACCTTTGCAGGTGTTTTTGTTAACTTTGGCTGAATAGACAGGGTCATCCCTATGTTTCCCGGATTCTATGTTTCCCGGGTTCTATGTTCCCTGCTTACCACCCAAAAAGGTTCTATGTTTCCCGGGTAAGCGGGAAACATAGAACCTTTTTTGTGTAAGCGGGGAACATAGAACCTTTTTTGCAGGGTTAAGTGGGGAACATAGAACCTTTTTTGTGTAAGTGGGGAACATAGAACCTTTTTTGCAGGGTTAAGTGGGGAACATAGAACCTGGGAAACATAGATACGCTCCCAAGTAGACCTCTATTCAGGTTGACACTGAGCCTCTCTATGCTGACAGTAAGATTATGTCACCATACATAATAATAAATATCCAAGTCAAGGCTGGGTCTGAAATTACTTTATTACTTATTAATTATCCCATAAAGTGCGCTACATTTATTGTCAGGAATGACGGATCATGACATGTAGACTATCATCTGCTAATGATACCACAATCCAAGTGCTGCATTTTATTATTATAAATGACAGTAGAGCAAGGTTACATCTGTGAGTGACAATTCAAAATCATGATTCACAAGTGTTCAAAATGTCAATTTACTGCTCAAAATAATGAACATATTAAACTATATATTATATGCTATACAGGGACTGGGTAACAAGGAATGGATTTTGGCTAAAGTTCACATCTACACTATGGGAGTTACGGTCTTACCCTGAGCTGAAGTCTGGACAGTCTGGCCATGTTCAGCAGTATTCTACACACCATGTTGAAGATACTGATTTACTTTAAAGGGAAAGAACATCTTGCTGCTGCAGCCAAGTGCTCTAATGATGGGTTCACACTTAAAGGTCTGGTTCCTGAATCAAGCCAATGAGAGGATGATCTATATCATGATGTGGTTGAATATTATTTCTGGCCTTAACAATTCAAGTAACATTTTAACAGGCCTAACAATCAATAACTATTTTACACATTCATAAGATTTAATTTATGGCAGTTGAAAAACCCACAACATCACATCCGTATTGCAATGAAATGTGCATAGACTGTAAAAATAATTGTGGGTTATTAAATCAGTGAAGTCTGCTTAAGTCTGCACTCCAAGCGGACTCTCTGGAAGTTTGCAGGAAGTCCACTTAAGGCCCCACTTAAGGACTGGATGAATTGTAGCTTTGGACAGCCCCAAGCACTCCTCAACTTCCCATGAATGCACCCGCATAGTCTGCTCATTTGCAAGTGTGGTGAAATCCAGTCATGGATTCAGCCAAGATTGGGTGAGAAATGTTTTCTTTAGCCCATATGTAATGTTGGTTATTTTCAGTAGTTATGGAGTTTACATACTTCCCTTGAACGCATCGTAAGCAAGGTTCCATAGACACCTTAAAGGAGACCTATTATGCTTTTGGGGGGTTTCCCTCTTCTTTAGTGTGTTATATAGCATTTTTCTGATTCTGTAAGGTCTGCTAAGTAAAAAAAAACAAAACAAAAACGACCAAGCTACAGGGAGTTCTGTCTCCCCACAGACACACAGCTCCAGGCCTGCCTGAAACAGCTCGTTTGAATTTCCCACCTTTACTTTCACAAAGTTATTTCCTTACAATGTAAAAATTAGCATGGAAAAAAAAACCTAACATGAAAGCTGCTACCGAGTGTTGAAGTCTGGAGTAGATGGCTGTAGAAGCTAGGCTGTACACCCAGTGCTTAGCTGTGGTCCTCAGCTAACTGGCTAACCAAAGCTATTGTTTTGAAATGCTTTTGCTACTTGGCGTACAGTAAGTTAAACTGCTAGCTGGGTGGTGTCAGTAAGATTAAATTAATGACTGAATTGTGGAGTATCTAACAGAGCTTACATGTGCAGCATGTCCATATTGACAAAAGTTAAAACATTTCTATGTGTGATGCCCGAGCTAAGCAGCTACTGCTGCTAGCTCGCTAGCTAAGCAGCTACTACCACTAAACTTGAGCGATTAGCCAAAAAGCGACAGTCAGATTTGAGGAAGAACTAAGAGCTGCATTTATTTGTCGAAATGTGTGGCTGTACTTGGAGTTTGATCGTGAATTGACTTTTGAGTCGATTATGCTTTCTCCCTTTTCCTTTGTGTTTTGTAGCATTATAGCTGTAGGTCTCCTGTCGCCTCCATGGCGACAGCAGGTATCTAAGAAAAGCATAATTAGACCTGTAGAGGTAAAATAACGTCACAAAAATTGAGGTGAGTTTGAGAAGAGTTGGCAGAGTTGCCAGAATAACAGAGCTACTGAGTGCTGAGTTACTGTGTGGAAGAGGGTTTCACCGTGGAAAGCTGCTTTGGATGTTGTCTCCAACGTGGATACCCTGGTGAATTAGCTTATTTGCCCAGGAAAAAATCCCTTTGTTTAACATTTCGGTGACATGTCATTTTATTTCATGATGCATAGAGCAAAAACCAGTCAGGATTTTATGTGTGAAATGAAGTGATCGATATTGCCGAGCTGTTTAGCCGCCCACAGTTAGCTTAATTGCAGCCTAGATGCGGGAGGACAAGCTAAATACTACATCCATAGCTGCCGCTGTAGCTTCGGTCGAGCTCACAAGGTAATTGTGTAGTTGTAATGTATTGAGTTAACATGTGTAAACTGTAAAAAGTGAACACAGTGTGTGAAATGTATAGGTTATTGTGTGATTGTGTTATTTTTTGAAATGCCTTGAAAAACAGTATTTAAAGAACTTTGAAACAGGTTAGTTATAAATGTTTATTATGTTTCATGCATAGGCCTAATTTGTTAATCGAGCACTAGTATATAATTTAAAGAGACTTTGGGGCCGTTTATTAACTGCTCTGCACACTTGAGCAGTTTTTTTTTTTTGAGGTGTGAACTGACTGCCATCAGGATCTTAT
Source organism: Epinephelus fuscoguttatus (assembly GCF_011397635.1). NCBI lineage: Eukaryota > Metazoa > Chordata > Actinopteri > Perciformes > Serranidae > Epinephelus > Epinephelus fuscoguttatus. The sequence continues at coordinate 38,148,533 of NC_064756.1, read as the reverse complement.
TTTGTGCTGAGGATGCTGTGTCATCTGAATGCTGCTTCATGGACTGTGCTGTTTTAAGGGGCGTTAGGAAGCATGTTACATGGAATTAAACCGAGGAAATTTATTTTATTTGCACTTTTTTTCTGATCTCAGTGTTTTTTCGTTTTTTTGCCAAAATCAACACAAGAACTCAAACACTTTTTAAAGGAACACAAACTAATGTGAAGCAACTTAAAGGAGCAACTTACGAGGTGAAGGGAACTTTCCATATTAAAGGAATACAACTAGAAAAAGAACAAACTTTAAAGGGGCAAAGACTTCTAATACATACATTTCAGAGGATATAATGTTATTGTCTTTATATGGACATTTCTGAACATTTAATGGACCCTCACAGTCTTTTGTCGGAAGTTAACTTTTTTATTTGTTTATTTGGGTCTCATTTTTGGTTGAAGTAGGTATTTTAATTTTAAGAATACATTCATTAAGAGAAATGTGTACTGTGGACAAAGCTGAATGAACCTTTTGAAATAATAATTTTCTACCTTTCATAAACACTGGTTGCATGTGTGTTTGTGTGGGCTGGAGGTCTTACTACTGCAGCAATATCTCAGTGAGAAACAACCGCTTTTCATGGCAATGTCCCTGGTGATAAAACAGCGATGCGTCACTTAAAATTTTTGTGCCAAAAAAGCCTTGTAAAATGGTAACAGGTCGCTAAAACGCAACCAGTTTTGTTGTCTGATTGTCTTGAACAGTGGTCTGCAGCCTGGCAGGCGTTTCACCTAGGTGTCCCTCCAACTCCCGATGACAGCGTAAGCTCATATATTACGTCACTTTAGAAATGTTGATGTGATACATATGAAACATGCAAATGTAACATATTTGTGGTTGCATTAACATACAATGCCAACATTTTCTCCTGGCAACTGGGCTGTGAATGGACACATTAAATGGTACTCTTCCTGTGACTGGTTCTAAATGGTGTCCACACCAGAAATGAACCCATCCATAGCTCACTTGACAGCAGTCCGAGACAACCTCCTCAAGCCGTATCAGAGGGGGTTGTTTGATCCGCACCAGAGTTTGGGTTCAGTGTTCACACCAACGCAAATTAACCCAATCAAGGGGGTAAATGCTCCAGACTTTGCCTCAACCAGACAAAACAAGACCGGTGTGAACGCACCCTGACATTAAAGGCTTTTGTGCAGTGTTGTTGTGTTAGGCAGTGTTGCCAAAGTGGAGCATATCAAAAACATGCGCAGGCTCTACATGCATCTCATACTTTATAGGCAGTGACACACAGAGAGGTGGAGAACATGTGATTCACCTCAGCAACTTGTGTTTTAAATAGCAGAGCTTGCCTTTAGGGTCCTGACAGTGTGATTTCAGAGTCCTCCTCTTGTTTGGAGTGCACCCCAGAGATAAAGGTGTAAGTTACAGTAGCATGAGAGTGAGCAGAAAACAGGATCAAAGGGATAAACAGGCTAAACTTGGTTTAAAAGTGATGCTTGGGTTGGATCTTTTATTCTTTAACTCAATGTCAAAAATCTTTGAGCAAAAAAAGCCCAGTTTTAACTCTGACTGACTCCTCGATGTGATTTGACTAGAAAATCTGTGCATACTGGAACGAGAGAAACTGCCTATACTTATTCCTACACGGTCACACACAAGAATATTAAATCCAAACTGTGAGATAGATTTGGGGACTCCACAGGCCCTCCCTCCCTCTTCACTCCCTCTGAGTTAGATAAAAGTGTCAACTAGCTGCTTAAAATATTAATAGTCCTGCTTTAATCTGAACTAAAATGTTGGTCTAATGAGGATAATTTGTTTCCCTTCGTGACACACTCAAAATCATTCATTGTGTTGTGATGTTTGTTGCGCTGCATGGTATCAGACATTATGGCTGTAGGGTAATAGCAGACCCAATAGCCTCCTTTATGGTGTCTATCAGCCTGTAGTCAAACCTTTATTGCAGCCTGAATGGCCTCATTAACCTTGGCCTGCCCAGGAGCTCGGTATTAACATGGTGATTTAATGAACTGTCAAAATTTTACTGTGAAAGACGTGTGTGCATGAGAGAGAGAGAGAGAGAGAGAGAGAGAGAGATGTGTGTATGTTGGATGTTTACTACCGAGCTGGTTAGATAAGACAGTGGGTGTACACCTGTGTGTATCCACCTGTGGTGTGTGTTTTATACGTGTTGTACCAGAATATAATGATACAACAGAGAGCAGATATGCTAAACATGTCACCATTGCCTCATTAAAAAATCATTTAGGAGTAGCGCTTCCCTTCCTTCCCTTCTTCGTTTTCCTCATACACATGTATATCACTCCTCATATCTCTACCTGTCTTGTTTTACCTTTCATCTATTGTCTCATATTGTCATTTGTCAGCTTTTTCTTTGTTTTCCCATATTCTCCCCTGTCTGTTCATATCGTTAACTGCTGGCCCATTTTGTCAGCCACCCCCGACCCCCCCCCCCCCACCCCCTGGTCTCCTCATGTGCTCTCAGAGTCCTTCCTCTTCATTTTGCTGCTCATCATAACCCTGATATACTGATGGTTGCAAAAGCAAAGCACTTCTTATCATTAAATTTTATAATATCATCTTTATGATTTGATCATACTTTAAGTGGCTTTCTACCAATCCACATTATTTGAGAGGGGACCAATAACTTATACAGATATATACTGTATATTCATGTAAAAATAAAACAAAGGGGTCTTTAAATATTCACGGAAATCATTGGTTAAAAACAGTGTGACCTAAATTATTCTATATGTGGCTCTTTCACGACAATAGAGACGTAGGTCCGTTCTCCAAAACAGGTGTTCATTTGGCAATTCTGCACTCTGAAGCATCCTCTTCTTCTCACACCGTGAAAACTATTTTTAAGAGTAAACATACAGAGAATGCATCAATACATTGTACAAGGCTTTTTGGCCTAACATGACAGAAAAGAAAACAAAACAGCGGTCAGCGCAAACATAAGCAACAAAGTGGAATAAAACACCTTCCATCCACAACTCAAGTCCCCTGTTATTCATGCTGCATGTGTTTTTCTACAGCAGGGCAGGTAAAAGAAGTTTGCCTGCTGGAGGTGAGCTGTTTGCAGAGGTGCAGTAAGAGCCTGTTGTCTGCAGCTCTTCATCAACATCTCACTGTGGCTGTTCCTGCTTTTACGCTTCATCCCTGCCATATTATTAGACTTGTCTTAAAAGCTGCTAAAAAGTTTCACTAATTCTGTAATAAACACATCTTATTCCTATAGAGTATAAAGAATAAAAGTCCCCTGTTATTTTATTATGTAAAAAAATTTATTGTAAAGCAGCAAATTAAGGAAATGTTGAGTTTGAGCAGCAACTTCACACAGCTTCTAATACAGCTGATAGCAAACATGAAACAGTAAAATAAAGCAGATATCTAAAGTAAAAACAGGACACAGGAGAAAATAAACTCCAAATCACAGAGATTCAGTCAGAAGCTACAAAAGTACTGAGAGCTGAACACAGAGACTTTTAAAGATGCCTTTTTTCTCTCATCTCCTGCAGACAGAGGGGCGGAGAGTCTCACAACACATGGCTTATTTGAGGGGGAGATAAGGGGATGTTCGGGTGGCTAGCTTTTGGGCCTACTCCAGAGTAGGTGCGCAGCTCGGCGTGGCACCAGGCATCTAGAAACACCAGCTGGGACAGCATGGCTTGACTGGATGCAGCTAAAAGTTACAGAGGAAAAGGCCCACAGTATTGCATGTTTGCTACCGCGGTAACGTCATTCATCTCACACACTGCTTTAGCAAAGTTTATGCAACATATAGACTGATGTCGCACTATAGACTCATTAACAGACAGATTAAACAGAGGAGCAGCTCTGTGTCTCTCTTGAGTGTTGATGGAGAAACTGTGAGAGAGTGAGGGGGGAGGAGCTACAGATGCAGCCAATTCAAATTTCCCACACCATCTGAAAGCCTTCCGGATGCCTGCCAACTTCCAGCCAGCTTCCAGCCAAATACCATTACCCCCCACCTTTCTGGGGGTGTGCCTAGATTACACTGTAACACACCCATTTATTAAATTACAAGGTGTCATCATGAGATGGAACACAGAAACACAAAATCTAACAAAGGTAAAGAGGGGCTTGTACTTTACCTAGTAGTATTCCCATATGCTACATTATTAATCTACTCCACTGTCTCAGATGCTAATATTACACTTTTATTGCACTACTTTTATCTTAAAGATTTAGTTTGGCCTATTAGTTACAGTACTTTTGTACAGTAATATAAATTAGTTGCTAGGTTATATTATTATAGGTTACAATAAACCACCCAGCAGTATTTAAGTTATTAAAATGACCACCTTTATCTGCTGCAGCATCAGTGTTACAAACACATTAGTTATTAAGGAAAACCTAAAATTTTATAACAATGGACCCAGGTCTCCCCTATCTGAAATATTGGGTTAGTCTCTCAGAATAATGAGAAACGTTGTGAAAATAACTTGGTGCCTGAAAATAATTACTTAAATCATTTCGAAAAAGTTGCTTATTAAGAGACTTAAATTTTAAAATAACTTTAACATTTATTAAGAGACACATATTTGGTTTATAATGTGAAGAACTGTAAAATGTCCCTTTTATGTGGTAGTTAATACAGTGATGATGTGTTGTTGAATGTTTGCATCAAAAGTTTGTATAGCCGACTTGGTGTGATGATGTGAGTGACTGAAACTTATTCAAATGGAGACACTCACCCATTCAGAGGGAATGAAAAGGTTCATGGTAATGCTAATTATGTGTTTGGGCTCTCTCACCTTCCAAGATAAACAGGATCACATTTTGTCGCGTTAGTGAAAGGCTACTTCACTCCTTTCCAGTTAAACTCTGCAGGCTATGTGCAGCTTGACCGTCGGTGCGGCTGAATGTGAGGATGAAATGCCAATTTCAGCCTCTTTTTTTTTTTATTTTTTGTTTTTCTGTATGTCTCTCACAAAACCACTTTACTAATTATAAAGCTATATATAGCTATATAATTAGTAAAGTGGTTTTGTGAGAGTGGGGGCTTGCGTGTCACAACATCAGAGGGCTGCTGTGATTGTGAGGGTGAAGCGGGGGGAGCCTCTGCCACTGGAGGCCTGGGCCTTTTTCTGAATGCCAGCTCCGGCTCCTCATCTTCAGATGACTCCTCCTCGCCAAGTGAAAAGGATGGATCATCGGTCTCTCCCTCACCCAGTTCTTCTTCTCTCATTTCCACCGTTGTGTCTCCCCCCATCCTCTCCCTCTCTCTCCCTCAGTCACCTCTCCCCCATCTGATTCTTCGTCACTTATGTCCTGAAGCATCGCCAGAGCTTTTTCAACATTCATCCATTTTCTCCGGTTCATAATTAGGCTACACGAGCCATATCCCTCTCTTTTCCTCTTTTCTGTATGTCTGCCAAAACTAGCTCGCATTTCGCAGAGAGATGTTAGAGTTTTATTGTGACAAAGGAACAAGCATTTGAAATGGCAGGGGGGTAAAAAATGACCCATGGTGGTTCTAATGTTAATAAATAGTGATTAGACTCACAAGTCAGTCTTTAGACGCTTTGCTTCACTAAAGACTGATGTCTTTCTCCCTGATTTTGTGTTTAGATGGGCGGATACAATCTCAGAGTTTAAAAAAATTCCCTACGTTGCAGAACCAATAGTAAATCTGCAGTGCGGTCCTTCAGTGGCTCGCTGAACTCTTGTGCTTGTAAACATAGTCCCACTAGAAACACGTGTAGCGGTACAAAATGGCTCAGCTGCGCTCGCAGAAAACGCCGTCAAAGTTAGTGGATGTTTGTCGTGTTTGCGGCGACACATTCTCTCCAACTAAAAGAAACAAACATAATCTTTTACAAGGCCATGACTCATCCGTCCGGCCGGACTATCTGTCTTGTTGTTTACAAATACTTCCGGGTAGAAAACCAGCAGAGCTTTTAGCTATATATATATGTAGCCTATATATCACATTTTTCACATCACTGTATCACCGTTTTGACTAACCTGATGTTTGTAAAGTCTATAAACACAATGATTGAACAAACACACATCACTGTATCAGTTCACTAACCTGATGTTTGTAAAGTCTATAAACACAATGACTGAACAAACATTACTCTTTCTGTGTGCACGTTTAGCTGGGCTAACCGTTAGCTGTTAGCCCTGTTAGCCGTTAGCGGTGTCTGTATTAGGTAATAACTCATTAAACGGTCCTTGAAAAAAATATCTTTTCCAGCAGATATCTTAGTTACAACATGATTGAGCTAGCAAAGCAGTTTTGTGTTGCTATGTGTGGTATTTATTCAGTTTTGGGAAATCATGATGTCTAGAAAGCGTCAGTGGCTGCAGCTGACAGGGACAGCTAACAGCAGCAGCAAAGCTAACAGGACGTCATCTGTTAAAAGCCTCCCGTTGTCGGATACAACATGAAACTACTGCAGTTAGCTCAATCATGTTGTAACTAAGACATCCGCTCGAGACTGAATAGTAATAGACATTTTATTACAAATTCCTCTTGCATCAGATCTTGTGAAATATCGCTTCCATGAATGTGTTTAGACAGACAGCGACAGCTCATTGAGGTGAAGCCGTGCTGCTTGTGGCAGGCAGAGCGTGTGCAGAGCCTTGTACAGTCCCAATGTCAAAATAATAATTAAAAAAGAAAAGATCTCTGTAATCATTTCCAATATTCACAAGCTGTTTTTATCTAACAAAAGATTCTGCTTCAGTCCATATTTGTTGGCGTGTAGTCATTTTCGCTGAGGTTAAAAAAATCCTCTTGTGTTTCGCACATTCTGTAAACGGAGTGGGGTGGTCTAACAGCGATCTAACAGCACCATAAAGACACACAGAGCATATTACATGATTATCACTATGTATAATATTATAATAGCCATTATCGCTATTATAATAGTAATAATAATAGTAGTGCCATTCAATGAAAGTTGAGGGTAATGAAGGGAGAGGAGGAGGGCAGTGTCACACTCTATATCAGTGTTTCCGCATTGCACATTATGGCTATTATAATATTATATATAGTGATAATCATTTAATATGGTCTGTGTGGGAAGCTCTCTCAGTAATAAGAGGCGCAGTAATCCGCTTCGGCTTCCACACCACTGCTCCTCCTGGTGGATAGACACACCATTTCAACTGGTTTCTAATTAAACTTAGGGGCCAGTCAGCCCCGTATTCTCTACACCATCGCGGGGGATCTCATTAAAGCTACAAGCCCCTAAAGGTGACGACAGGGACCTGTCACAGATCGGTCACGGCTGTACCAAGGACCAAATGGAAATTTGAAGTGGCTGCATCTGTAGGCCCATGCAGAGAGAATGAGATACATGAGATGGTATGTGTTATGTGGCGGTACAGTACTTGACCCTACATCAATATAAACGGTATTGTCTAAATCTATATCTTGCTTGAAAATATACCAATATATTGTAAAAAAAAAAAAATCGATATATTGCCCAGCCCTAATGCTGACCATGTTTCCGACCATCCACTTCGGCCTCAGACATTAACAAAACAAAAGCCAAGACATTCTCAGCTCTGCGCTCTATATGGTCCCATTGCATTAGTTCGTACATTAGTTATGCCACAGAAAACAGGTGAGTAAACAATAAATGAATGCCTTAGCAGCTTAACTTTTACAGTCTTACATTTACCCTCAATACATCAACTCAATCACATAAGATTTACGTTTCAGCCTTGATGAATTAAATTATTTATCCATGTATTTATAAAATTATGAATGTGGTTATGCATTGTCCTAATTTTACACTACACAGTTTTAAGCAGCAGTTACACTATATTAATTGCTCCATCCTATCTTCCTTTGCAGCTTCTGAGTCAATGCACCCAAATCACAAAAACATATTCTCTCATTTTGTGAGACAACAAAAAAGTCATAGCTGCATCTCCAGCCGGGATAGTGCCACAAAAACAGCTTTTTTTGTTTTGTTTTTGTTTTTTGTTTTTATTACATTTCCAGCCAGGATAGTACCAGAAAAGCATTTATTTTATTTTATTTTATTTTATTTTTTTTTTGCTGTGTTTTCAGCTAAGATGGATAATTTTACTGAGACATCACTGTGTTCACAGCCAGAACCGTTTTTTTTAACAGCGATGTCACTGCATTTACAGCCAGGATAGTGCCAAAAAAGCTGTTGTTATTTATTTATTTATTTATTTATTTATTGTTTTAACCATGACATAGCTATGTTTTTATTTGCCTGTCACAGGTTAACCACAGCGTTGTTGAAAAAAGATAAAGATTCAATGTATCTGCTATATAATAATATTCAAATGTAAAATGTCCCTGCAAGGGAGAACAAAGGACTGGAAAACACTGATCAATTCATGCAACATATCCAGAGTTTGCAGAAACATACAATGCCAAAATTTGTTCTGGTGATTGGTTGTTTCTGTAACATTTACTCCCCTTGTTTTGCCCTTAGTGCTCGTGGGCAACTCCCTCAGTGCAACTGATTGCACAAAAATGTAATTTCAGTTAGAAATAGTGAGTTTGGGCCATTTAGGAATACTACTTAAAAGAAACAATGGCAGATGTTGGTGTTATTATAGTGGAGTGTGGTGTTTTTCGGGGGATTTGGCTTCTGCTGCACTGCACACAGAGCCAACTTTTTAAATTGAGAGCAACGAGTGGCAACTTGTCATTGGACTGCTGCCACTGACTTCCTCCAACACTGGAAAGAGAGACCAAATGCACTAATGCCATCCTGCTGTATATTTAAACCCTGTCTCCCCCCGAGGACACTGGTCACAAGTACAGCTCAGTCAGAAACTGGGAGCAGGTCTGTCATTTCACAACCCAGCCTGAGCTGCACAATGCACTATTAAACTGCCGTCATTATACTCTGCACGTGCTTGATTTCTGACTTTGTGGAGGAGCTGAACTAATGTCATTTAAAAGAGTCGAGGAAAGGCCGTCCAACAACACATGAACATCATTTGTGTATTTTTCCTCACCACTGATGGGCTAATGAGTTGCACCTGGAGTGCACATTAGATTTTGCACAAACTTAGCCACAGGTTGATTGATCAACAACCTTAATGGGAAGTACGATGAGGGAGGCAGGCCAAGAGGGTTAGTGGAGGAAAGAGAGTGGAAGAGACAAAACTTGGAGAAAATACAGCCAAGAGCTACCTGACACATATAAATTATTTTAACTTACAGAGATAGGAGGAGGTGGAGCTGTAAAATAATTACTCATCCATACATACTCCTCTGTTTTAAAGGGCAAAAACATTATGCAAAATTAATCTAAATAAATCCAACATCTCAGAAATACACTAATACATAAAACATATCAGTTCTGCTCATTAGGCCTGTGATCAGGCTTGTTAAATCAACATTATACATCTATATCAACTAATTCATCTTCCACTTGTATGAACAGGTATAATAGTTCATTTATAGTTGCAGAAAAATAATTTTTTCTCTACATTAAGATTCACATTTATGCAGCAGGAGCTCCACATGGTAATCAGATCATCCGCTCTGCAGAGAAAACTGTATCATTAGCATGAAGTTTCTGTCACATGTTGTTGTCACCTCGTCAAAATAATGTCTCTCATTCGGTCTGTCATGGTGGAGAGACATCAAATGACTATACTCGTCCTCTCTCTCTCTCCCTCAGTTCTTTGTGCATCTCACACCCTTCAACAGCACAAGTAAGGCATCCAAATGAATCAGAGATGAGGTGCTTCAGCAAACCCTACATGGGTTCATTAGGCTGCTGCCGAGTGAGCGTGTGTCAGAGCAGCCCAGGGAGAAAAGAGAGATAAAAATGACAGAAGAGCAGGATGTACAAGAGGAGTATCTGTCTGATGTGATATCTGACATCAGTGTAGAAAAAATGAAGATAATTCAAAGAGATGCATTAATTTGGTCCATCTGTATGTGGTGCTGATACTGACCTAATTAAGAGGACTGGTATCAGATAGCTGTGACCAATCCACATTAAATACCAGTCCAGTTACCAGAAGAAAATGTTGGTATTGTACCTTTCTGCAAACCACAAACCATATTTGTACATTTCATACTTAACCTATCAATGTTTCAGTGGGAGGTGGAGGGGGTGGTGGATGGCGAGTTACCTAGATGGATGCCTCAGACCACTGGCTCCCAACTGGTCTCGCCACAAGGTCCAGATTGCTCCTTGGTCATTAGGTCAAGGTCCACACAGTTTAATACATTAAGTGTAATACTTGCATTTGGCCATGTTGTCTAGCTAGACTTCTGTCCCTGTCAAGTAGCTGTCAGTCACTTTACAGCAGGAAAAGGCACTTTAAGTACTCCACCCCCATTTTGTAGCAAAAACGCCTAAAATGACATACCAAAATTAAAATGACTGTAGCTTCTGAACTGCTCTGACTACATGCATGCATGAGGTCTTGCCAGAAAGAAAACTCTCTGAAGTTTCTTGTAAAGTGTCAGAAACACTCTAGGTGATACAGAGACAGAGTAATGGTAAAAAATTGGAAAAAAAAAAAAAAGATTTTGCTTAAAATAAAAAAAAAAAAGTGTTTCAGGATGAAAAGCTGTCTGTGGCTTCATCTGAGCAGGTAAATGACACTGTGGGTCTGTAGGCACACTATCAGTGATCACTTGTTTCAAATTTGAAGAAGAAAGCACAAAGTATGACCATTCTACAGTGCTTTTTCCATGCAAAGATCCAGGCGGAGCTCCAAATGACTAGAGTGCTCACTCCGCTTCAAAACAGTATCTATCAGTGATCAAACAACACTCAGCCAGCTTCAAACATTGTACCTTATTGAAATCAGGTGTGATTATGATAGCTGATGTTGTTTATGACACAGAAACACCATAAAATATCACCAACTAAAGCCATATGAAACATGAAACTTATGATCCCACTTTCTAGGTGGTATATCTTGTGAGTAATCCTTTGACTTTTCCCATCGAAAAACTGCATGACATGAATTGTCACAACTCATCGTGATTTTGGACTTTGTGTGTTTAGGCTGCTCTGGTGCAAAAATACATAATAAATAAAAGAAAAAAGATGTTATTTTTGAAAAGTCGAGAGCTTCCAGAATCCGGCAATACCAAACACCACATGGTTTGATGACGCAGTGTGCTTGGGAGATACCATTTAACAGAGGAGGAGGGGAGTGAGGACGTCGGCATCCTGGCGGAGTTAGAGAGGTTAAAAATGCAGCTCTGTACTGAAAATACGCTGTACTCAGAAATAAAGAATGCTTTTTACAAACTTGACACATTTGCAAGCAACCTACTACCAGTTGGGAACCACTGCTGTAGATCACTGTTCAGGACCAACAAACAGCAAAATCAGTTGTTTTTCACAAATCGTTGCTGTGTTTCTAGCGGCTTTTTAGGCACCAAATTTGGGTGTGTTTTAGTGACCTGTCATTGTTTTTCATCAGGTATAGTTCCACCAAAAGTAACTTATTTCTCTTTACCAAGACATCACTGTGTTTTCTGCCAGGATAGTGCTACAAAAACAGGAATTTTAAGCCAAAACATGATCTTTTCCTAACCATAACCAAGTGTTTTTTGTGTCTAAACCTAACCGCACATTAAGCACAGTGTTGCTGAAGTGCATAGAAGTGTAACATTTCAGCATTATCTGCTACATAACAATGTACAAATGTAACTGTGGCACACAGTGCCGACATTTTTTTCTGGTGATTGGGTTGTAAATGCAGTCAGTTTATTAATGCCACTAAAAATATCATTGAGTACATTAACATACACAAAATATTCCTGTTTTTGCCTTTATTGAGAAAAAGACACTTAGCTGGTTACATGGTAAACAAAAATGAATGTTCCACTAAAATTTCACTTTACATGCAGCCATGCGTTCTCTGAATTATGTGTCCTAATATGTCACTTAGCATGTCAAAATATGGAAAAGTGTTACAGCTTGAGCCGCTTGTCATTTTGCTTTTATCGCATCAAAATTAGATTTTTTTTCACAGTTTAACAGTGGCAGACTTTTTGGGCCACGCAAACTCAGCCTCACTCTTTCATTCCTTCAACCTCCTTCTTGAAAAGGTCAGTGATGCGATGTTTGTGCATATCCAAAAACCTGTTGATATCCAAGTGTTTCATGTTTAAAAGTAGGTGTGTTTATTCTTCCAATCAGAAATTAGGGATTTTCTTTGGGGCATGCATTTTTACAGCTGCCTTGCAAACTGTTGATGAGTTGGTTTGTGAACAACGTATCCATGACAACGCACAGAGCTAACCATAAACAGGCAGGAGGTTGTGTGTCACAAACTGCCGTAAAAACCCCACTTAAGACGCATATTCCCAGTGCGCAAAGTGACCAAATAATGCTATTAAAACCTGAATAATGATGGAATAGGTTGCAATACAGTGTTTTTATTTAATAGCATAATTTTTAGTGGTTTTAAATGGACAATGATGAATTCTCATGACAAAGATTTTTAATATTAGCCTACCAAACACAAAGACATGACCTGGTAATATTCTATATTTTTCTTCTTGTCAACAAATCCCATGAAAGAACCAAAGCAAACAGTGACTGTATATTAGTGCTGCACGAATAATCTAATCACTATCGCGATGTCAGGCTGTGCGATTACATAACCGCATAAAAGGCTGCGATTTGCGATTTAATGCAAATCCTAAATGTTAACATGTGTGCCTGAACGTGACTGCCTCTCCTGTAGTGTGTGGCGTTTGTTGACGTTATGCCCACTAGCTATCCTGCTGTGTGCAGCATGTATGGTCAGGTGACCACCCGGCGTGCAGCAGTGACCAACATAGACGCTGAAGAAGAGCATGAGCACAACTATGAATAGGCTGAGTTGGTGGCGAAAAAAAACCTGCAACGTGTATTATATGGCAATACTTTGAACAGAAAGACGTGCTGTGTAAAAATTTAAAAGTTAAAGTCGCCATGTCCCGTGGCAACACAACCAATCTATATCAACACTTGAGACAGCACAGAGAAAAGTATGATGGTTATTTACACACTGTCCATAACAATAACTATGTCAGGTCAGGTCAGTGCCCCCCTAATATAATGTAGGGGAAACACTGAATCAAGCAAGAAGACTCATGATACCATTTTTTTTTTTTTTTTGTATTGTAATCGCAATCGCAAAATCGTGATATTGTCCACTCAAATCGCAATCGCACATTTTTATCAAATCGTGCAACACTAATGTAAATCTAGTATCAAGTATCAACCTGATATATCAAGCTCAATTTTGGTCCAAAAACGATTATGAATAGATCAATGGCAACACTGTTGCACTGGGTGATATTTTCCTTCATTACCATGAACACACACATTGGAGTTTATTTGGTCTCAATCCCATATACTCTCCTGCTGCCATAAATACCAACTAGAGCACCAAATGTAGATTAATCCAGTGCTGAAAATAGTCCCCCAAATATGCACAATTTCCTGCTGTTTGTTTGTTAAAAACAGTGAGCAGCTGTTTTAGAAAATTACTAAACCTTTAATAGAAATGGCAAAAAAAGGGCTTGGGGCTCTAGTGCCACAGACAGGGTAGGAGAGGAGACGGTATTGAGAAATAAATGTTAGTTTGAATCTTTCATGTTTCTAAACAGTAAAAAAAACAATAGAATATATATCCTCTCTTTCTGTTTGGTTTCATTGTTTCTTCTCTTGCAGGCAGCCACTGGTTTCTGCCTATTCCTCAATGTGAAAATCAACTTGCAGTGTAACCAGCTTAACATAAGTAAAACATCACAGTGAACATTTCTTCCTTTTCTTCTTTCAAACTAACATTTTTGCTGTGTGGTACTGCAGTTAAGAGCAGGGACCATTTACAAAGCCCTCCTTAGTGTTGCACTGAAGACTGATTCTGCCTCAGAGAACAAATCTGTCACTATTGTTCCACGCTAACACAATGGATGAATTTCCTACCAATCTTTGGAGCAGTGCATACATCAGCTCAGTCAGAAGAAAATGTTGGCACAATATATATATATATATATATATATATATATATATTTTTTTTTTTTTTTTTTTTTTTTTCTCAGGCAATGAATACGTTATATTTGCTCATTTCATATACATCATGTCGACATTTCTGAAGTGATGCTCGCAAAGCTGCAGACCACTGTTTGAGATCAACACACTAATTTGGATGTAATTTAGCATATCATTGCTGTGTTTCCAATGGCTTTATAGCCACCAAACATGGTTGTTTTTTAGCGACCCACTGCTGTTTTTTTGAGTGAGGATAGTGCCACAAAAAGTAGTTGTGTTTTTTTACCATGACATCGCAGAATTCCAGCAGGGACTGTGTCACCCAAAAGTGGGTATGATGTTTTCTAACCATAACCAAAGGGTTTCACACCTAAGGCCATCATTTATTCTGGCAGTGGGTTGCATACATATACCACACAGACTGAACCTAGTCTCATTTATGAAGGATGTTCCAGCTCTGCGTCATGTTTCAGCTGTGTTTACACATGAAACTTTTAACACCTCAGACGTCTGTTCTGTTCAGGGGGATTTCCTAAGCCATCGTCTGTCCTCTTGCTGTTGCTGCTGTTTCTTGTCTCCTCCAATGTTGAGTTCTCGTCCTCAGGTTGAACTCTCTGTTGCCCCAGGATGGTGTTTCTGGATGAACATTTGCCTGCTGTCTTATTTCCCAAAAGATCTAACTCACTCTGAAATGAGGCAGAAATGTACATACAGTACTCTCTTAAAGGGTAGTGATGTTTTTCAGAACTGTTTTTTGTCCTTTGCCGATGGCTAGCGCGAAGTTTGTCTCTACCCCTGAGAAATTTCTCCTTCACCTACCTTTTGTCGCCTAAATTAAACTTCGAAATTCTGTCCACTGCTCCTTTTATCATTTCCTATAACTTCTCTTCACTGTTGGTGTGCTACAGTCTGTTTAGTAAGTCCATTTTGAAATATACTACTAAAGAGTTATTAACTCTAAGCACATGTCATGGCACATGGCATGGCATATGTCACTCATCTTCTTTTATGAAACCAGGAGATTCAATGACCCGATTTACAAAAAGTCACTTTATGCATCTTCAGCTGACTGAATGCTGTCTGAGCTCAAAAAAAGCTCATGAAGTGCAGCTTCATCCAAGAATCTCGACCTTGAGGATTAAGTTTTTGGTCTAAGAGTAACGCACAAAGCATTTTAGTGCTAGAAGTCTGAGAGAAGTCACTGATACCTCCTCACAGTCAGTAATGTGCAGGGAATGTCTCATCACGTCAGCGTTCTGTAGAAATAGAATGATAATGTTCATGTAATTCATATTTTGATGGTGGCCATTAAACTTAATTACAGATTCAGCTGGCTCACCAACAAATCGAAAGAATCCAATAACACAGAACACAATGGTTTGCACAACAATTCATTTAAATTTAATTACATTTGCTTCACACACTGCTGTGTATTTATGAATATTTTATTTTTCATTCTCTGACACAGACCAGTCACCCGTCAACAACAGTTACTGTAGACACAGTGAGTAAAGTACACTCATCAAACATGTCATCCCCACCCAGTCTCTTTGTTTAGGAGATGTCTCAGTTCTTCACTAAAAGTTGCTCTAAGCTCTACTAGGATGACTTCTAGTGATATGGTAAGATCCTTTGTCAATAAAGAGGAGGGTCTAATTTCCTGCCTATGCAACCCCCTCAAGGAAAAACTGGAACAGCTTTTTGAGATCGAAGTTTTCTCTGGCAAATGACTGATCAGTACCTGAATAAACAGCAGCCCAGTTGCCAGAATAAAAATGCTGGCTTTGCACATATCTGCAAACTACGGATACAAAACATTTGTATGTTATTAAGTTGCAGATACACTGAAACTTTACATTTCTTTACATTCAACAATGCTGTGGTTAAATGGTGTACAGGTTCAAGCAAAAAAACAGAAAGAATCTTTAAGGTCCAGCTACAAGCTTCGGAAGCTTTCAACCACATCTCACGATGAACCCAAACAGGGAGTTAAAGTGAAACATTTTTCAATCAATCTATACTTAAACCAGGGCTCGACAGTGCGAGCGTTTCACTCGCATTTGCGACTAAAAATAGGTGTGCGAACTCTAAAAAATATTTAGGGGCACATGTGCGCATGAAAAAATCAGCCGAAGCAGCCTATATTTTTGTCAATAAAAAAATATGATAATCTAACCACAAATGTTGGAGGAACTCCAGCCGCCTTCCCTCTTCCCTCTTCTCCGTGTGACACGGTTATGGGCGGTTTTCCAAGTCACTGTCGGCACAGTGAACCGGGTGGGAAGCCTGCTCCGTTCTCCCCGTAGTTCAAATAATTTCAACTCTGAGCGCAGCGCTCGGGCGGAAAATCAGAGCGGTGCGCGATGCCAAGGATAGCATTGCCGCTTTGTCAGGCGTTGCTGCCCTCTCCATAGACAAACAATGGGACAGCCAGCGCAAAGCGGTTTTACAGCTGATCATGTGTAGAGGCCTTTAGGAACTGTTCGCCACGGTACCACTGCTGAGCAGGGTGGAAATGAAGCCCTTTTCACACAGAGCACGCAAAGCGCAGACCTCCGCCGACAAACCCATTCGTTGTGTATGTGCTACCGCGGCGCAAGAGCGCACCACGCAAGCTGAGCGACACGCGAGGGGGGCACATGTCGCGGCGTCTGCGCGCCGACAGCCTGCGCGCTGACAGCCTGCATCGAACTGAATTTTTTTTAATTTCACTGCAACGCGCTGTGACGACACCTCGGCGCCGCGCGTCCAATAGCAGAGAAGAGGCTGAAGTAGACCCTGAAGCGGTCACCATGGAGCTGTAGCTCCTGAACAAGCCTGTACTCCCCCAAATCCTGTCCTCTGCGCCCTACCCCGCGGTGGGCGCCGCGAAAGCTCTGTGTGAAAGAGGCTTAAGTCCTGCAGAGTTTCAGAGGACCCCAAGAATGTTTTAGGATAGTAATAACATTATATAAGATAATCATATTGCAAAGATAATATATACAGTACAGGCCAAAAGTTTGGACACACCTTCTCATTCAATGCGTTTTCTTTATTTTCATGACTATTTACATTGTAGATTCTCACTGAAGGCATCAAAACTATGAATGAACACATGTGGAGTTATGTACTTAACAAAAAAAGGTGAAATAACTGAAAACATGTTTTATATTCTAGTTTCTTCAAAATAGCCACCCTTTGCTCTGATTACTGCTTTGCACACTCTTGGCATTCTCTCCATGAGCTTCAAGAGGTAGTCACCTGAAATGGTTTCCACTTCACAGGTGTGCCTTATCAGGGTTAATTAGTGGAATTTCTTGCTTTATCAATGGGGTTGGGACCATCAGTTGTGTTGTGCAGAAGTCAGGTTAATACACAGCCGACAGCCCTATTGGACAACTGTTAAAATTCACATTATGGCAAGAACCAATCAGCTAACTAAAGAAAAAGAGTGGCCATCATTACTTTAAGAAATGAAGGTCAGTCAGTCCGAAAATTGCAAAACTTTAAATGTGTCCCCAAGTGGAGTCAAAAACCATCAAGCGCTACAACGAAACTGGCACACATGAGGACCGACCCAGGAAAGGAAGACCAAGAGTCACCTCTGCTTCTGAGGATAAGTTCATCCGAGTCACCAGCCTCAGAAATCGCAAGTTAACAGCAGCTCAGATCAGAGACCAGATGAATGCCACACAGAATTCTAGCAGCAGACCCATCTCTAGAACAACTGTTAAGAGGAGACTGCGCGAATCAGGCCTTCATGGTCAAATAGCTGCTAGGAAACCACTGCTAAGGAGAGGCAACAAGCAGAAGAGATTTGTTTGGGCCAAGAAACACAAGGAATGGACATTAGACCAGTGGAAATCTGTGCTTTGGTCTGATGAGTCCAAATTTGAGATCTTTGGTTCCAACCGCCGTGTCTTTGTGAGACGCAGAAAAGGTGAACGGATGGATTCCACATGCCTGGTTCCCACTGTGAAGCATGGAGGAGGAGGTGTGATGGTGTGGGGTGTTTTGCTGGTGACACTGTTGGGGATTTATTCAAAATTGAAGGCACACTGAACCAGCATGGCTACCACAGCATCCTGCAGCGACATGCCATCCCATCCGGTTTGCGTTTAGTTGGACGATCATTTATTTTTCAACAGGACAATGACCCCAAACACACCTCCAGGCTGTGTAAGGACTATTTGACCAAGAAGGAGAGTGATGGAGTGCTGCGGCAGATGACCTGGCCTCCACAGTCACCGGACCTGAACCCAATCGAGATGGTTTGGGGTGAGCTGGACCGCAGAGTGAAGGCAAAGGGGCCAACAAGTGCTAAACACCTCTGGGAACTCCTTCAAGACTGTTGGAAAACCATTTCAGGTGACTACCTCTTGAAGCTCATGGAGAGAATGCCAAGAGTGTGCAAAGCAGTAATCAGAGCAAAGGGTGGCTATTTTGAAGAAACTAGAATATAAAACATGTTTTCAGTTATTTCACCTTTTTGTTAAGTACATAACTCCACATGTGTTCATTCATAGTTTTGATGCCTTCAGTGAGAATCTACAATGTAAATAGTCATGAAAATAAAGAAAACGCATTGAATGAGAAGGTGTGTCCAAACTTTTGGCCTGTACTGTATAAGATAAAGACATTAAAGACAAAATTAAATTGCAATACTTTTTCAAAACTTCATGATTTTACCTTTCTGTACATTTTGTATACAAATTCATTAAATAATTTTGCTTGTAAATGTCTATTTGCATTACGTTTATTACGGAAAACACATTATTTGATCAATTTACATTGTGCCCCTAAAGTTCTTTGTGCGCTCCTTACTTTTTCAACTTAGGAGCACATGTGCTCCTTGGGAAAAAGGTTAGCGTCAAGCCCTGCTTAAACCACTAGGAATGCACCAGTAAAAGCTTGGTAAAGTAAGGTGGTCACACTGGTATAATGTGTGGGGACACACGCACGCACGCACGCACGCACACACACACACACACACACATTGAAAACGATCTATAAATAGTCCGGGCTGTTACCAAGTGGAAGAGAAAATAGAGTTATTAATATTCAGGGTCTCGCTGTAATTTCCCCTCTAATCACAAGACTGAATCTGCTGCTGAATCTGAATCACCATTGACCTGTGCAACAAACACACATACTCACACATGCACGAATGAACAGGCTTACACACAAATGAACAGATACACAAGCATGCAGAAATACAAATACACAAATTCAAGTTCTATCATAGTACACACTAAGACTAAAATAAGTGCAATACATTTCTCAAAAACAGAGGGAGAACACGTATATCATTCCTTATACACATCATGTGTGTGCTCACACACACACACACACACACACACACACACACACACACAAACACACACCTCAGTCTCCTTTGCAAAATAAATTAACCACTAATGAAACACTTAGGGTCAGGATTCTGAGACTCAGAGAGAAGCAACTCAATCACACACACACACACACACACACACGCACACACACACCCTGGCGTTTCAATTACATTACACACTGGTGGCTAATTGCTAGAGCGATGGTTTCTGTAATGACTTCTCAGGGAAAAGCCAAATTAACATGCAGAGAATGTTTCAGCTTCCCTGATTGACCATCTCACACACACACACAGACACACAGACACACACACACACACACACACACACACACACACATACATGCACACATATTTTACAACATACACACAAACCATGACTTGCATACACATGAAAAAAGAAAAAGGGAAAAAAAGAACACCCATGGCTGGCGACTACACACACAACTGCAATCTCACAACAACAACAACACACAGTCCAACACACACAAACACACCCACACACATATTTTGAGTTGTCACAGTTCAGCTGAAGGGCTTCAGGGACAGAGCCAGCGAGGCTGCTAATGTTGCCGTCTTGGTTTATGGTTATTAAAACGCCTGGAAATGGCTGTAATGAAATAGTTGTGGATTAAAGTTTGGAGGGTAATGCAGGGAGGAAGCATGACCGCTCTTTCATAATGGAACAAGGCCCAGAGGGCTCAGCAGATTATTGGTTTTTATTTGGAGTTCTAAATTAACAGCAGAACAGCATGGTGGGTTTTACCACAATCGTTTTTATCCCGCTGATGTTTTGCAGCTTTGGTAATTATAGTTAAAGGGAAAGTTACAGAGTTAATTGTTTTGCACTAGTGATGAGAAACGGGGCTATTTGCAGGGAGTTTTTCCTCCATGTTGTTTTGCACATCTGTCGCGCTTTTCTATTTTTTTTTTTGTTCTTTTTTTTTTTTTTTTGCTAAAGACTTTGATATGAGAAGAAATCTGCAGCTCACAACCTCAATATTTTGGTGTTTACCTTTTCTGTACTTGAAATAACAGGGTTATAAAATAAATAAATGTGGTGACTGAGGCCTGACAGTCTGAGCCTGTGTTGTTTACTGTAAAAATTATATGGAAGTCAGAGATAGCAAGCATTCTTTCCTTTATGTGGATATAATGGATAAGAAGGGCTGCCAGAATAATGGTCAATATTTTGAGCTGAACAAGAAGGAACAAGTACAGGAAAAGACAAAACAAAAGAAGTAGTTTAGGAGCAAGTTTTTGACAGTTGGTATGTTTTTCACGGTTAGTTGGCTACAAACTTGTCCCAGTTTATAAGGGAGACTGCTCTCTGGTATTAAGAGTTAAAGTTTATTGAATTCAATCACCAACTGACCCTAAGCATGGTCCCACCCTCAAATGCAGACCAGCGTCGGGCAAGAGTCGGACAATTAGCTACATACTTTGCTCCATAAACTTTCATCCAAGTGTTTCAGAGTTCCCTCATTTTCAGGCTGGTTTTGTGGGTTTCGAGCTACACGTTGTGTGTATTAATGATACTTATCACTCTAGAGGTTGGTAGGATATATATATATGTTTCTTCCCTTTCCCAAAACCACAATCAAACTCTGAAAAGTGTAGGGTTAGCTAGCCAGCTTAAAAAAGTAGCTATACCCTCGGTAGCTTGCTACACATTAAAAAATGCTAGATTGAGTGTTATCCAGTTTAGGTTGTCTGTGTAACCCAACGCTGGGTCTGGCCTCATGATCAGACATCTGGTATGTTTTCAGAGCTCTCTAATCCTGATAAATATGAAAGAATCTTTGTTTTGTTTACATTCAAGGTGCATTTTGTAGCCTATTTAAAGTTGAGTGTTTGTTTTGTAACCTGTTAAAACCTAAGTATTAATACCATAGGTTAATACCACTGTCACTTTAAAGGGCCAGTGTGTAATATTTGGCATGGTTTATTGTCAATCTGAATCTGAATCTGAATATTATACCCATTAATATGTTTATATAAGTGTATAATCGCTATAAAATAAAATTCATTTGGTTTTCGTAGCCTTATAGTTATGCTTTTATATATATATATATATATATATATATAGCAAGGGCCTTGCTTTAGAGAGGTCGCCATCTTGCGCCGCCATGTATGTACGGCAGACCGAGCAGACAATCCAGCCAGCCAGAGAAAGCGTTTCGCGTGTATAAATGAACCAACGAAGACAGCGGGAGGAAGGAAGAAGGAGGAGGAAACAGCAGAGAGTGTTAGTAGTTCGTTGACAGAGAGTAGTGAAAGGTTTTTTTAGTTATAAAGTTTGGGAATGGACCACACTTACCACGCAGCAGGAGAGAATGAACCCGAACCGTCATCTGCGAGGAAAAGAAGATGCAACTTCACTCCTTGTGATGCACTCTCTGCGGCGCTTTTTCTCCTGATGATATATCTCCCCAAAGATGGCAGCAGTAGCACCGAATCCCATTCTGTGCAGCAAAATGTGAGCGGAGGATTCAGCCTCTCTTCTCGCCCGCTCAGCATCCAAGACATGGAGTTCCTCATCTGTATGCTCCGGCTCAAACAGGTATGGCTCTGGGTCTGTGTCCGCTACAAAAAACTCTTCAAAATCGCGTTCAAAGTTGTCCATTGCAGCTACTATAGTCCGGAGATATTGCTAGGCTAAATAAACAGCTGAGCTCTGTTTACAGGCTACACTGTCAGTCAGTGTGCGGGCTGGAGATTGGTGGAGCAGAGAGGGGAGGGAGCAGAGCGATAGATAAGAGGTACCTGCTAGGTACTGTAAACGAGTATGTGTGTATGAAGTGTGTGTGTTACACTAGAAGAGTCAGAGTTTGGGACGGAGTGGAGTGTTACGGAGTTTCTGGAGTGCTCAAATAAACTGGCCTTTTACCCGAACGCTACTCTGGTCTCCTGCTCGTGAGGGATTCATTACAATATCGTAGCATGTAGATTTCTAAATAAACATTCACGTTGTCGCTAGATAGACCTACTCCTGAAAAAGTCGTGTCTGCGCAAGGCTTTTTGTCCCTACGAGGCCACCGTCATTTACCCGACGGGAGGGGTGAGTGAGTGAGCCCTGCAATCTAGAATTTGACCACTGATGTCACTGTTTTCAATGGTTTTCAACCCATTTTACACAGTGGCCCTTTAAGAGGTTGCAGTTTTTGTTCGTCAGCGCAGCGCCACTCTCTGTCCGTGCTGTACTAACTTAGAAGAGGTATGCATAATTTTTGTAGTCAGTTAAACATTAATTTGTTCTGTAGAAAATGCAGACGTAACAGTGTGCAGCTATAAATGTAAGTTGTAAGATTGTAAACATGCAGCAGTTGTGTGATTCAAGAATAAACTTGGTAAATGCACTTTTGCAAGTTTTATAGTAGACACGTTTTTCTGTGTGTTTATCTGCTAACAGGGGAAAGATAACCTGTTCCTGTGGAAGAGACTGCATGCAGAGCTGTTTTTATATTATCATTTTTTATTTTTTTACCTTGGCCTGCTCTCCTCCTCCCCCTTGGCGAATAAAGAACTGACCATTACCCCCTCCCGAGCATTAGATGAAAATGTAAATAATAAAATTGTGTTTTAACCCTTTTTAGTATTGTGTTGTCTTTCGCCCTTACGTTACTGGGTGTCAAATCCTGACTCTGCAGACCCACTGCAAGTATGCAGTAGGGATGTTATAAATGTTTCCATTTAATTTCATAGTTATTCAAAAGTTAATTTGATGTTAGAGTGTATATTACTCATGTAATGTACGCATAATGTAAAGCTGCATAGAAGTCCGCACTGCACTAACTGAGAGGAGGGGACTGATGACCCATGTCTGTGGAAGAGACTGCATGTTACAGAGCTTTTCTTTTTTGTCTGACAACCATACAGGATTCAAAGAACCTTAGGTAGATCCGTAACATTCGATCTATATTATCCTTCCTGAATGCCAGAGGCAGTGCTTAAACACTGGATGACTTACAGGGTCACAAGGAATCAAGAGTACCTACCTCATAGAGATGAGGCAGAGAAACTCTACTGCCTAATGGATGGCTTAGTTTACACTAGTCTGCTACTACAGATATTAAAATATATGTTTCCTTTTTAGATTTATTGTTAGTATTTTGCCACCATGGAAATAAATTCACATTAGCTTGCAAAAATGAGCTAACAGTTCACCATCTAGGGCGCTAGCTGCTTAGTAGTAACTCCTTGATCATAACAGAATACTCAATACTGTTCATTTTAGAAAGGCCACTACAAGAAAATGTGTTCCTTGTTTGGATTGTCAAAGGGACAGTGAGTTATAGATGTTTGTTTCCAGCTGCTGGAGTTAGTGGGCTAGCTGTAGTGTTCTAGCATTGGCATGCTAAAATTTGCATGCTTGCGTTAGTGCACTAGCCCGCCAATCTACAGTGCATGATAAACCAGGAACACCTTTTTATGTGGTGACCTTTAGAACAGTAGAAAGGCCATGATGGTCATTTTGACCGTTTTTATATTTGTATTTAATAGAACTTTGTTGAATTAAAAGTTACAGTGCTGCTGGTCCCTGACTTTTTCCTTAAAATGTCTGTATATTTTATTTAAAATGTTATTTAAGCAAATTGGACAAAAGGCATTGAAAATGTGATCATTTCCACCTATTTTACCGTTGATAAACTGATACATTTTTTGCGCTGCTATAATTGTCTATGTCAAAAGTAAAACTTAGAGAGCGACTACAAATTCATTTACAGATCTGATTTTTCAAGATTTATATTTAAGTAAGTGGTTATAACTGGAGGAATCAATAATGTCTGCATGGAAGAGAAGCCTGGAGAGAAAGATAGCTGCTGATGCAGCCGGGAAACTGATTCAGGAAATGGACAGCGCAGATTTGGATGCCGGTAATCAGTCCAATGAGGAAGAGGATGAAAGTGACTCATTCTGGTTTGAACAGAAAGTTTCATTGTCATCCTCATCTGAAAGTGATTCTGAGGATATGCCCAGGAGAAAGAGAAAATGCCAGTGCTCATGGGAGAGGGATCACCCAGATTCACCCCAACTGTTGCAGGAGAGCTCCACTCCGCTGTGCTGCTGTGAGAGAGACAGTAGGGGAGACCAGGGGTGGCTGAAACACTTTCAGTACCCACAATTATCTGGATATGTGTGTTTTAGCCCTCAAATTTTGAAACTGAGTTCTTTGAAGGAGGCATGAACAAAAGTCTACAACTTTTTTACACAAGAATGACAAAGACAAGCAGTGCAGAGGGAGACAGAAAATCCAATGGGTTTATTTTGAGCCTTGATCAAAATAATATCAAAAAATTAGGTTGTAAAGAAAACATCATACATACATTTATATAATTAGATGGCACATTTATAGTTTATGATATTTGTGTGTGCAAGATATTTGAGAATGTGTGTGATCGTGTGTGTGTGTGTGTGTGTGTGTGTGTGTGTGCGTGGGGAGGAAGGATGAGATGCAGAGTCAAGGTTAGCTTCTAGGTGAGAGTGTGGTTCTGAGACTAGCAGAGCCATTCCTGGGGAAGGGAAGAAATATCACTACCGATAGCTGCTTCACTTCTCTCAAACTAGCTACCACCTTACGGCCAACAGTATTGTGCTAGTTACTGAAAAAAAACAACTAGTTACCATTACTAGTTATTTCATTAAAAAGTAACTCAGTTACTTAACCCTATGGGCCCTAGGCGTTTTTGGGGTATTTTCCCTGCCTTTACTTTTAAGCTCATATCTCAGTCATTATAAAGGCTACATACACATGATATATCTTGGTTTTTTTTTTCAGGACAATCTGGGCTAACCAGATTTGCCATCATTCCATGTCCTTCTATGTGCCTGTATTTTATATTAATTTTTATATCAATGAAACAAACAAATCCATGTTACTAAATTCTTACATTTTTACATGTATCTCACCATATCAAGTTGGAAGAAGACATATTCTGCCATATTTGAAGAGGGGAGACTCTCTGGAATCTGGCAATAAGGTGGATATGATGCCAGTATTTTTTCATTATTGCAAGAAATTCCATTGACTCATTCACAAGTCAAAAATGTGTTTTATCTGAAAGAAACATGCAATATTTACATCTAAGATCATAGAAAAATAGTCAACCAAGTGCAATGATGTCTTCCAAGATAATATTTGTCACTTTGTTTGTAGTAAACAAAGTTTGTTGTTGTTTTTCAGTTTCAGTTATTTGGGGGGACATTTTGGGCATTGGTGGGGGGGTGTGTGCCCCTCTCAATGTATATGGTGACTACGGCCCTGTCAGCATGCATAATTAGGCTACAGTTGTCTGGGTGCGCAAAGGTGAAGTGGCTGGTCTTGTCATACAAAGTTTGATGGAGTGTCAACTGGACAATATGGAGATCTTTGCGTCTTGAAAGCCGGACTACAAATGTGGATAGACAGGGAGAAACACACACAAGCCTAAGACGTGGTAAGATACGATATTCCTCACTATATGAAGTGACTGATAACAAGATCTGTATAATGGATTGTAAAGAAATTCGTCAGGTTTTTATTTTGTAGACAATCAATCTGGATTTATAGCATGATGGGATGACAGCACAATGATGTGTGTGGTATCACTGGAAAGCTCTACTCCTGCGCTTTTATGTGATATGCGTGGCATTTCTGTGCGAGCCTGCATTCACGAGTAATCCATCCAAGAGTAATGTGTGTGCAAAGCTGTATGAAAGCTCTGTTATACTGTACATCATTTTAGTGTAACTTTATCATTCTTTTTCACTGTGAAAACATTGGACTACCGACAGGTGGTCTTGTGGGAAAGCTACAATTTCGCTGTTTCACGTGATATGCGTGGCTTCTCGTTATGATGTAGGGTCACGGAGAAAATCAATAGAGAAGAACAGGTGTGAATTTGGACACACTATGCGTCGTTTGGGCCCATAGGGTTAAAAAAAGCCATGCTCATCCTCAAAGCAGATTAACCAGTAGTGCACCAGAGGGCCCAGTGTCCCGATTGCACCAGGGTAATGCAACATGAAATTGAGTTTTAATTTAAGGGCCTCTAGTTTCACAGACCGGGCGAGGCGGAGGTGCAGCGCGCCAACTAGGTGTGGCCAGGCGGATTTTTCAAGTTTGGCAAACCGTGCGCGCTGGCGCAGCTACTCCTCTTTCCCACCTCCGTCCCTCCTACCTGCGCAAGTCGGAAAGAGGGAGGAGAGAAGGCATGGAGTGGGTTTTACACACATCACACCAATCAAATGAGCCCCTCTCCTCGCCCTTAAATGCGCCGCGCAAAGGCGTAATGAGAGTTTACTCAATTCGCCATGGCAGAAGAGAGCAGCAGCGTCAGACGGCCAAACTTCTCCCAGGAGGAAACTGATGTTTTGGTCCGGGAGGTCCAAGCTCGCAGTGTCCGAATATACGGAACTGTGAGCAGACCTCCACGGGCTGGTGATGCAAAGGTAGCCTGGGAGGAGGTCACCACAATTGTAAATCAATGTTGCGTTTCTCTTGTGCGTGTGCGCGCTCTCTCTTTCTCTCTCGCAGTCTCACTCTGTTTCTTTTCTTTTGACTTTTCTAAGATGACAGATGCTGAATATATACTCCCTATCTGATGCTGTGGCTGTGTGTGGTTGGCTGAGAGGGATGTGAACTCATTAGTTTGCAGCTGTGTTAATCAAATCAGGTTGGGTTTCCATTACGCATGCCAGACATGCCAAACGGTGCCAATCCCCTTTGATCTGACATCAGATGTGACGGGACAGTCGATATAGAGATACATTTATGTGCTGATTGCAGATAGTTGCATTGAATAGTGGTTTTGGGTATTTATTGCATTGTTAATGTGCCTGACATTGCTGCGCTCCGCATGTTCTAACAATAGCCTTTTGGCACGAAACTGTCACTGTGCCAAGCTGGATCTGTGGACACCTCCCCCTGCTGCGCCGCCACACCCATCTCAGCGCACCTCAGTCTGCCAAACTACCAAACTGAGCGCGCCTCAGGTTGCGCTGCTCGAAACTAGCTCTGCGCGGGGTTCGCCACCCTGCACCACCCTGTGCTGCGCCAGGAACTAGAGGCCAAGGTGTCTGTAAGGGAACACTTCTAGGAAGAGTCTGTGCTGCTCATCAATGAGATGTTTGATAAATATCACAGTTTCTTCTGTCAAAGCTAGAGAAAAAATGTATTCCATGCAGGTCAACAAAAGCATCAGGAGCTCTCAGTGCTTGAACCCCTCTGGAGTAAGATCCGCTATCTTTAAAGGGAGTAGCCTCAACTGGCAAAACCTTTGTGCTGCTGTCTGCCTCATGGCATGGTCAGGTGTTTTAGGTTGATGGGGTCATATTGTGGATGGCTTCTTGGCACTGTCACAGCCATAATCATAGCTTGTAATTTGATAATCAACCTGGTCTGTTGGATTACTTTGCACCAGATCTGAAAGAAGGATCTTCCATCGTTTGTGTTTGCATGCCTGTTTTTGTTTTTTGTTTTTTTTTTAAATGAAAAAAGGCTCACAACTCGTCTATAAAATGCTCCCAATTTATTCAGTGACAACGCTTCAATCAGCAATAGATCTTTGTCAAGTCAAATTTGTTTGAGAAACAGCAAATACCAATTTATGTACACACCTCTGAGTGCTATGCACCCTCTAGTTGTCGGGGGTGTACCCAACTTACATTTACAGATGATTTTAACAATTTGAAAAAACCTTAATATATTTTAATACAATTTAAAAACAAAACAATCAACACAGCATAAATAGCTGACAACATCTGCAGAGAATAGTAGTAAAGGATCAAGTATCTGCAGTAAATAAAGTCTCAATCATACTAGAGTGAAGAAACATATGACTGGTGAAACCACAACAGGGTAATTATTAATACGAGGGAATATAGAAATAAATATCATACACCCCAGCCCTGGATGAGACTAGCCTCACTTAGTATCACTATAAACCAGAAGAGGATGATTCTACAATATGAAACCAAGAAACATTGTAGCACAATAAACTCATCAGTGCAACAGATATAAATAAAAAGTATAAAGTATATATAGACAAAGAAATAGTAATGCTATTCTATATCTAGCTCGTTCTCTCTTCCCTCATAAATAGGGTCTGATATCAAACTCTTCCTTCAGACCGGTAGGTGCCATAGTACCGAGACAGTGAATCCACCACAGTTCACATTTCAGTAGGAGGTTATGCAGATCACTTCCACGTCTTGGGGTGGAGACTTGTTCATTGCCAATGTACTTCAGTGAAGATACATAGTGATGTGCATCTCTGAAGTGTACGGCTACTGGACTGTTTCATCCCATTTCTAACCTGTGTTCTGATATCCATGTTTTCAGTGTCTGTTTTGTTTTTCCCACTTATGCTTTTCCACACAGTGTGGAATAACTTGTCCAGTGCTGGATCCGTACTCAATAGGTGCCAGTGTTTTTTAATGATGTTCTCAAACTGTTTTCCAAAAGGAGAGTATTGCATCACACATTGAATAGGTTGAGTTGATGTAGGTTCCCTTTGAGTAGGCTGCAAGCATTCTCCTTGTGTTTTTGAAGACACTTTCTGAGCTGCTTTATTGATGACGTACTCTGAGTAGCCCCTTACTTTGAACATCTTTTTCAGAGTATGACTTTGTCTTTGAAAGGACTCTTCAGTACTGCATATTCTCCGAATCCTGTGAAACTGGCTAGTTGGTAAGCTAGAGGAGTGGGATGAAGTCACCTTTCAATAATGAGTTTCTGTGACAGCTCTTTCTATATAGGTCTGTTTGAAAGGCACCATCTTCTTTCATTATTTCGATGTCCAGAACATTTACATGATGTTGATCATACTCCTGGTAAACTTGAGATGTTCATTTTGTGCATTCAGGGAAGAAAAGAACTGCAATAAAGAAGCTTCATCCACTGTCCAGAGTACACAAATATCATCTATGTAGTGCTAGCCTTCTCTCACTTTCACTATGTCATCCCGCTGGCCTCTGAACAGAGCTTCTTCACTTGGAGCCCTGTGGGAGGGCCCAGTATGGAAGGTAGCAGTTTAACTGGATGAGGGGACATGATGAGGACAGGCTGCTGAGAGTTTCTGGAGTAAAGATGAGGATACTGCTAATAAAGATGACTCTTGGCCACCCTATTAGATCTACTTATTTAGTCCTACAATAAAATAACCTGTCGCATATAAAAAAACAGACAGCTTCATCATGTGCATGTATGAACACTCAAAAAAATGTTGCATTCCCACTCGCAGTGATTTCTCTGATGCGTGGAAGTTCGTGGAGATGAATCTTTTCTCTGCTCCTCATAATGAGTCATTTCCTGCCCATCAGCAGCAGCTCTTTCAGCGCAGCCAGAGGGAAGGTGATAGAGCTCAGAGAATATAAATGAGAAAAGCACACAGCATTAATTCAGCGGAAGTTTTCTCTTCCATGCACCTTGATATGTTGGTCAGGTACAGTTGCAGCCATTTGAAATACATCCAGAGAGGTACAGAGGCATATACCTGTTGGCTGTAGGCTGATGGCTGACCAGCAACAATTTCACCATGTCTAGGTTACCTTGTGAATCACCTAACACCACCTATTAATTGCCAGGTCTCATTATTATTATCAAAAATAACCTGTAAATGGGTTTAATTACCTCCAAAAAATTTGCCAAAACTGAAGAAGGGGTCCATTTTATTATTTTTGTGATTCCTTAATTTATTCTCATATGATATTCTAAGTCTCGTGGGATATCCCTAAGAGAAATGCATGCACAACAGTTTGTATTATATCCTACAAATAAGCATTCCACAAATGACATTATGTCCCTAATGCACAGTTGCGTAAATAATATTAAGTTACAGAGGTTAGGTTTAGGAAAAAATCATGGTTGGGTGTCTTTAGGTTTAGACAAGTAAAGTTACTTAAAGTTATTTATAGGAAAAAAAACAACAACAAAAAAAAAATGGTGAGGACATACCTTAATGGAGACCTATTGTGCTTTTTTGGGGGGGGGGGGGGCTCCTCTTCTTTAGTGTGTTATATAGAATTTTCCTGCCTATGTAAGGTCTGCTAAGTAAAATTAAAACAAAGTCCAGGCTAAAGGGAGTTCTGTCTTTCCACAGACACACATCACCTGACCTGCCTGAAACAGTTCGTTTGAATTTCCTGCCTTTACTTCCGCAAAGTTATTACATAACAATGTGCAATTAGCATGGCACACAGTGCCCACCTGCCAGCCACTGAGCCACACCCCCAAACACACCTGCTCCGAGTGAAGGCGGGGGAGAGAGGCTGCAGAGTTTGAACTGTTTAGGAGCTGTTGAGGAGACGCCATGTCTAGGAGATGCTGCTTTCTTCATTGTGACTAGATGTCAACCTTGTGTGGACTGCCAAAGGACGAAGGAACAACGAAGTGGTTGGAATTTATTTTTGATATATAATTCCTCCGCAATACTACCCGGACATTTTATTGTGCTCTCTCTATTTTCCAGAGGACTGCTTCACAACCTGTCAACAGATTACAGCTGGATTTTCACAGCAGTAATTGCTGAGAGACGGGGCAGTTCCCTTTGTTGGACAAATCTGGAGATTCAGGATTACAACCTGTAGAGCCAAGCTAAGATGTGCGCTATGTCCATATTAACAAAAGTTGAAACATATCTATGTGTGATTCCTGAGCTAAGCAGCTACTGCCGCTAGCGCGAGTGTTTAGGCAGCAATCAGACCTGCATTTATTTGTCAAAATATGTGGCTGTACGTGGCTGTTTGATTGTAAATCAGCTTTTATAAAAGCCGATTTACAATCAAACAGCCACGTACAGCCACATATTTTGATTATTTGTCATTTCTTTATAAGTGGGTTTGTTGGTGTAATGAAACCTTAGTGTTCAGAATTGAGTTTGCACATGTCATAAAAACATACTCCTCTTCACTTCTGTGCCATAAAGGTCCATAGTCATACCTGTAAATGTTGTGGATGTTCTGTGGGGTGTACGGATTCAAACAGTCAGGCTCCAGGCCTGGATGGTGTATCAAACATGTAGGATGAACTAGAACCTGGTCCATTACCCCAAAACTAATAGGTAAAAAAGACACAAGGCATACTGTTTAATAAGTAAGCAAATGTAGACTCAGGAGACAACATCACTGCATAGAACAAATACTGATCCAGGAAGCAACGTGTTTTACTATGAAACTTTGATTTCATTTAAATGATATGATACATTGTACATATTGTAGATTACAAACACATCATTATAAAATGCAGCTACATTTTAGTAGAATGGTTTCAGTAAACATGACAGCTAAGACATGTGAATGTACCAGTTATTTCTATTCATTTGTTTTTGTATAATAAAAGAAGCTGTCATCTCAAGTGTTAGAAGCAGAATTTATAATAACTTTGGTATTATTACCCAACACGAGCTACATTAGTCTGATCATAGATAAGCCTGCTTTGATAAAAAAAAGGAGTTATTCTTTACACCACGTCATATAACAGCTGAGTGCTGCTGTTGGTGTTTCCACCTTATGTAGTAACTGACTATATTGTTAGAAACCTTTTGTACTCTGCAGCAGATGTTTCCAACTTCATTCAGAGGACAGACATACAGTTGTTACCATAACGTCAGATAAGTACAGTTATCACGTTACAGCTGAAATATAAGACGGCTACAAAATAAAAACTAACCACTCGGCTTGTGTTTCTTCACTCAGATTGATAATGGCAGACGGCTGCTGTCGTTAGCTTTGCCTCAGCTGTTGTTTGCAGCAGCCTCCGGAGGTGAAGTCAGATAAGGTAAGGGACATGACGTTTCCGAGACACGCTCTTAGTGTTGCACCAATCAGAACAGACTGAGCGAGCTGACCAATCAAAGCAGACTGGGCTGCTGGGGAGGCGGAACATAAGCCCAAACCCAGCGTTTCAGACAGAAGTGCTGCAGCAGTGAGCAGTACAAGACAAATAATGTGTGTTTTGAACATTAAAGCACATAAATCTGTTCCACTAGACCCCAATATTACATATTTATATAAACATGACCCTGAAAATAAGCATAATAGGTCTCCTTTAAAATTACATTTTTTTGTAACCCATCCATTACTCCAACCTGCCTCTTCACAAGACCGGTCAGGATTGCTTCTTTGTTTACTCTTGTCAGTGCACTAGTCATGTGATCCATTTCAAAATTCGGGGGGTATGTACTAAGTCTGCTTTTAACTGTCTTTAAAAAAAAAAAAAAAGCTTTAAACTCAGGCTCCTCCCATGATCCACATTCTCTGTCAATCTGTATGCTGAGTATGTTTCCTTTTTTTCCTTAAATAAGTCTAAATACAGTGTTTTTGTCTCAGCCCTAACACAACATGTCCTGTGGACAAGCGGGCACATCTGTGGATTTGCACAGATTAGAGCAATCACTCCTGCTGTTCTGTTAGTTCAAAGAACTTCTCTATCCTGACTCCCTCAACGCACAATACTGATGCTGAACTTCCTTTAATACCAGTTTATGGCTTTGCATTTCGTGAAGGTAAAATGAAGTAACTGAAAATGGAATCACTGATAAAAACTGTGTGAGATTCATGTATGGGGACTGAGACAGCAGTTGTGCATTCAATTATTTTAGATCACTGTATGGTTAGAAAACTAGGGTGCAACTGAGGTACATGCTACAAGATGATTAAAGACTTCATGTTTTCATCAATTCTGGCTCACCTGTGTCTCCTGAATTCTGTAGTCAAGGGATGACAGGATCACTGACAGGAGTCTGAGGGACCTTCAACACGTGGATTCATTTTTCTATTAATGAAATATTAACCTCTTTATTGGAAACAAAGCGGGAAAACCTGCTAAAAATAGGCAATAGACTCCCTTATATTGCTAGTGGAGGAGAGAGGCTCTGCAGCAGACAATGTGCATTTTGTGGGTGAGTTGTGACCTCATTCAGTGCCTATCACAGCCAGAGCTTATAAATACTCATGTCTCCTGCAGAGTCATTTGACCCGGATGTGAA
The DNA here is from genome assembly GCF_011397635.1 of Epinephelus fuscoguttatus. Classification (NCBI taxonomy): domain Eukaryota; kingdom Metazoa; phylum Chordata; class Actinopteri; order Perciformes; family Serranidae; genus Epinephelus; species Epinephelus fuscoguttatus. Next base: position 38,115,228 of record NC_064756.1, on the reverse strand, counting down.
TGCCAATTGTAACCTTTCCTGTTACATTAAAAAGCCAGATGTTAGAAGGTGTTAGTGGGTTTTTCTGTGCAGTGGGAAAGAGGCTTTACAGAAGTAACCATTCTCAAAAGTAATGAAGATGATAATTAGCTAACGTTTCCCATTCTAAAGCATAAGCTAACTGTATTAAGGATCGATGGATATCTTTTCAACTGGACAAGGCAAATGTTACATTGGGCACTTGACATTAACAAACAAAAAACTTTCAGTTGTTTTTATTACTTAACAAAATTACTGATGGTTGCTCCACTTTGGAAATGGTATCCATAGCCACTCTTTGTGATGAGTTGGGTGGGGGGGTTCAGGCCAACGCAGAACAGGAGCGGGGACAGTGCATCATCTTGGTATATGCCGCACTTGACGGTAACTTGTGCGGTTGGCTTTGAGTTGGCTTCCAGAGTTGTTTTCCACAGCCCCACTGAGTTCTTGATGTAGGCTCTTAGTGTCCCATTGATGTTGTACATTCCCAAGCATTCCAGGTTGATGTGACTGATCTTGCAGTCTTGGGTGACTGCTTTATCAACCAGTAGCTGGTGCTTGGCTCCTCTGGTATTCCTACCAATTCCTTTCTAGGCCTTGCTTATGTGCCTATTCATCTTAGCTGCCATGATGCCCAGCAGGAGCTTCTGTGTTTGACAGAGGCAGGCTATTGGCCAGTACTTGGATCAGACAGCACCCCTCTGGGGATCCTGTATGATCATGGGACCCATCAATCAGCAGCTGGTTCATTTGTGCTGCCAGGCGTTGATTTAGTGCAGTTAGTTTCTTGCCCAGTAGGTGTGGATCACGTCAGGGCCTGGAGCTGTTCAACTCTTCATACCTGATACTCTTCTTGGATGTCTGCTATTGTAATGGTAACTGGCTCTTGTTCCGTGAGACTGCTGTGATCTAAGCCAGGAGCCACTGAGCACTGGTGTTTTGTGATGCCTCCTTCTCCCATATGCTCTTCCAGTATTGTTCAGTTTCAGCCCCAGGTGAATCTATTCTCCTGTTGTTACCTTGCCACTGAGAGTACACTTTGGATGACTCGGTGGAGAACATCCTTTCTATTCTCCTGGCTTCTGCTTCTCCTGTGTATCTCTTTAGGCATGTAGCCAGAGGTGTGAGCCTTTGCTTGGCAGTCTCTAGTGCCTCAGGTATAGACAGTTTGTTGTACTTCCTAGGTATTACTTTCTTTGGTCTCAGTTATGGTCCTAGTAGGGACTGTATGTAGTATTGCATTCACATCATCTAACAGACTTTCAGAGGGTACTTTGTCACTTAGCCTTAGTAATGGGCTTCAGGGGTGCAGGGAATCCAGCTTATTCATAATTTTCAATCTCAGGTCACTCACCCTTGCTGTAAGGGAATCTGTGTTGTACAGGCTTATTGGGGCTTGGTACCCAATCTCCAAGAGTGGGGATGACGATGACATCCCCACTTTGACCTGTCGTTCTGGCTCCCACTTGCCCATTGTTGGTTGCCTGGTTGGAACACCATTGAGCCTCTGCTCTTATGGATCAAATGTGGAGCTGTTACTTTTCCCCACTTTTAACAACCCAACAATATGCTTAGACCAAATTACCCAATATACCTGAAAATAACCCATACATTTGACCCAACTCATTTTGTTGATCAAACAAAATATTTTGCCCATCTTTATGTATATGAATTGGGATGAACAAAATGTTGTGAATAGCCTCAGTGGCATCAAATGATGATTTCTGAGTTTCATTTTTGTTTTGGAAAATACATTTTAGCAAAAATTAATCAAAGTCCAATAAAGTAATATTTAAAGTTTCCTGCTGTAGGAAACTGACAGAATCGATGGCAATGTGTGAAAACTTGAGGCGTCATGTCAGAGATGCTGTGTGTCTCTGACTCACACTTTAATCTAACTCCCTCTCAGTCTTCTTCTCTCTCCAACTCTCATGTCAACTTTTGGGTTTGCTCTGACTGGCATCACATAAATACACACTAGTGAGTCAGCACTCCTACTGCACAAAAACACACACACACACACACCAGCAAGTGGTCGGATCTTGCCAAGACTGATGAGTTAACTTTTATGAATAATTAAGACATTACGATATTTTATTTTGATCAACTCTCAGGGGAAATCAGTGGATTGGGTGGCTCTCACTCACTTTCTTTTTTTTTTCCACTCCAACCAAAAAAATATCTAAATTTCTTTGTCTCCAAGCCACACAAGCTTGAGGTTAGTCACATTTTAGTCATTATAAGTTAGAAAATGTTGCTATTTTACATTTTCACCCAGTCCTTCCCTCTGTATCTGTCTGACTCGTTTCTCTATTGTTTCAATAGGTTTGCTATACCACCTTGATGGCATTGAATCCCACTGTATATTACCAGTGCACTTTATTAAGTGATTGTGTGTTAAAGGGTTCATTCATTCATTCATTCATTCATCTTCTAACCGCTTCATCCTCTTGAGGGTCGCGGGGGGGCTGGAGCCTATCCCATCTGACATCGGGCGAGAGGCAGGGTACACCCTGGACAGGTCGCCAGACTATCGCAGGGCTGACACATAGAGACAAACAACCATTCACGCTCACATTCACACCTACGGACAATTTAGAGTTACCAATTAACCTAGTCCCCAATCTGCATGTCTTTGGACTGTGGGAGGAAGCCGGAGTGCCCGGAGAGAACCCACGCTGACACGGGGAGAACATGCAAACTCCGCACAGAAGGGCTCCCACGCCTGGGATCGAACCGGCAACCCTCTTGCTGTGAGGCGAGAGTGCTAACCACCACACCACCGTGCCGCCCGTGTTAAAGGGTTAGTACAAACAAATCCCCAAATCATTAAAACATATAACCTTTATTGAAAGAACCATACTATAAATGTAGAACATTAAGAGAAGTTTGGGGGGTGGAGGGAGATGTGTCCGCAAACAGCAAGTAACAATGATAAGTGTGAGGTTGTAATGTCGGCACTGCGCACCTGTACAGTGCCTAAAACTGTAATCATACATTAATGTAAGTCTCACGTCCACATATATACCTTAGCTCCTCAGCTGTCCAAAGAAACACGGAGAAAATCCATTATTGATAATGCCCCTGAAAACTAGGTATGGCACTGCAACAAACATGGACAGCCACACTCACTCAAAGTAAGTCAACCACTGAAAGCTGCTGCTGTATTGGGAGGTGAAGTTGGAGCTTATAATGAGTTTATTGTGCAATAATTCATATCAAAGAGCTACCGGTGTGCGAGGTGCAGTGAAACAAACAGTGTTTGGTTGGTGGTCCTACAAATGTTCCCTCTAGGGTAAATTTCTCCTTTAATGAGTAACAGGACACCCCCTAAAATTTTTGCACATCTTACCACAAAAGCAAAATCAGGTTTAATCCAGGACCCTGTGATCAACCCAATCACCAGAAAAAATGTTAGCATTGTACTCATCTGTAAACCATGGATACATTATATTTTCATATGTAGTAGATATGTTGAAACTTTACATTTCAGCAACTCTCTGGTTAATGTGTGATTAGCTTTGGGCAGAAAACCACTTGGTTGTGGTTAAGAAAAAATTATGTTTTGGCTTAAAATACCAGTTTTGGGGACACAATCCCTGCAGGTAAAGTGGTAATGTCTCTGTAAAATACAACTGCTTTTTGTGCCTAAAAAACTGACAGATTGCTAAAAAAGCCACTGGGAAAATAACAGAATGCTACAAAACACCAACGTTTGGTGCCTAAAAAGCTGCTGGGAACGCAGTGATGATGCGCTAAGTCATAACTGCTTTCACCACACACAAGAGGGCTGAGTTGCTTCTTCTTTTAATTTAGTCTTCATTTGAAATGTTCGGGTTTCAGGTTTGCAAACCTGATGAAGCCATGGGCAAAATGCATTGTTTGTAACATTTCAAATGAAAACTAAATTAAAAGAAGAAGAAATTCAGCCTTCTTGTGTGCAGTGCATCTACTTATCTACTCATAATCTGATGTTTCCTGCCCATCACCTGCACCAAGTTATAAGGTCTTACGGTGCTGTACATGGGGCATGTGCTTTTGAACGCTTTCATCATTTGTTGGTGTTAAACAGTGCTCTGCAGTGGTCTGCAGCCTAGGTATGACGCCACTCACCATCTCCTTCACCTCCTGATGACAAAATAAGCTCATACTACACCACTTTAGAAACATCAATATGATATGTATGCAATATGCACTGTAACGTCTCTGCAGAGACACACAATGCCAACACTTATTCCTGGCCACTGGTCCACTGGTCTGGTGAAACAGGCTTCAAACACAGAGGCCAGTATAATGCTGCCTTTTAGCCTGGTATTAACTTTTCTCTGTAATGAATATGTTTAAACAATAGGCCTTAGTTTTTTCATGGGGATCACACATTTTACCCAGAAGCCCATGGGTCAGCAAGCAGGTGTCCAGCTGAAGTGGCCTTGAGTGCAACTCTGCCTCCCTCTGACTTGCTGAGCTACAGTTGAATCTATGAACTGCAAAAAAAAAGTAAAATTCCCCACATGGTTTAAAGTGTTACAAGAACACACATATCAACATCAAGAGCCATAATGATGCTTTTATATGTACTCAAACTGTTCAGCTTAACTTCTTTTCCAAGTAAGAAATCTAACATGTTGTTAATGTCTTATAGTGTTTTATTTTCCTCTATTATCATCAGCTGCAGAGATGCAGGCTTGCCACAGGGGAGCATTTCCACAGGAGGCGTAATTTCACATAGCTCCGGCACAAATCTAACCCTGCTACCTCAAATTTCTTTATAGCTGAGCCAATCATTTCGATAACACTGCCAGGTCCTCTATGTGTATGTAAATATGTCACCAACTGTTTACCACCAGGGCCAAGCTTTTCATATTAGCACTGATATGGTACTCAGCGTTCTTTATAGCTTTGCCAACCGCTGGCTAGAACAGAGCCAGCGTGTCTGCGTCTGTGTAAATCTTATCACTGTCTGCCATAGGGACAAATGCAGCATATTAGCATTGACGCTCTACAATAACAGCATTCATGGCTGCAACGGGTTCCAAACATTGCAAATCAGAGACCAGAGGCAGTGTTACAGAGCAGGAGGTAAGAGAAAAACAAATAGAGGGTGAAAGAGAGGTAGAAAATAAAGACAGAGGAAAAAGGAAATTAGAAAACAGGGAAATAGGCAGAGAGGATGGTCCAAAAGGAAGATAACATGGGAATATAAATGGAAAGAGGAACTGAGTCAAAAAGAGAAAGGGGGCTAGAACTGGGCATCTCCTGGCTCTAACTGCTGTCCAAACAGGCCAAGTTCTCCCATTAACACACTCAAAATAACAGCTTAGCCTCATCATTCTGTCTGTCTGTCATTCTTCTTGCATAACTGCAAACAGTCCACTGTAAATATAACAGTATGATAATGGTAATGATAGGGCCAGGTGGCCTAATATTTTTGGCCAGCAGATATAGGCTTTCTTCAAGCTTCTCACTACTGTTATTAAGAAAACTGATGCCACTTTTTGGCCTACATGATTCAAACAGAGTATTCTTATAGAACAGTTAATATGGTATCATACGAAAAATGCATGCAAAAAGTTTGTATGATATCCTTAGAATTAACGCCTCAGGAATGATGTAACATCCTCAACATACAGTTGCATAATTAATCTAAAGTTATGGAGGTTAGGTTTAGGGAAATAAACATGGTGAGGACATACCTTAAAATGACTCAAAGCTGACGTGGTACATGCAACTCCAGGGAAAAGTCTGGGGTTGGGGACCTCCTTACCTGCCTCCTTACAAGACCACCTGGGATTGCTACCTTGCAAAGGCTAACATACAAACAGTTTGTAGGAACAGCCTGGATTTCAGTGTTGTCATGATCTTGGACCCAGGTTGAACCTTTTGAAATACAAAACAGATTTTAACTGAACAATGCAATAATTTAATTTCTTTAAAAGAATAATACAACATTTTGGGAAATACACTACAGGATAGCTTAGCTGGAAACAGGATGTAACAACTTGCTTATCTCTGTCTGAAGGTCTGTGTTAAGAATAACCGCTTGTCATTTTTATACATTGGTTTTAAGCGGTGTAACCAAGGGATTTTTTGTGGCTAAACTGAGCCACACGTTAACCACAGTGTTGTTGAAATGAAAGAAAAGTAAAATTGCAACATAATAATGGACAGATGTATCAGAGGTTTGCAGAAACACAGTTATTTTGTTTAGTGGTGCAAATCACAGACACACTTTAGTTAGTATTAAAACAAGGATTTTTTTATTGCAATGTCAAAGTGTCTTCTGTGATACAGGAACTTGAATTTACAGGCACTGTTGGATAGCACTCCCTCAGAAATAGCTTCACAGAAAGTGACTGATCCAGAGCAATGCTGAGGTATGTGACACAATCCTGTGATATGCTTTAATTGCCATTGCATATGTTATCTAGCTACACCTTGTGCCAAACAGAATTGACTCAGTATTGCCCAGGTGACAGCTCGTCTGTAATGTAAGGGAGTGGTGACAGCCACTCCCTTACATTTCCCAACACTCTGCTGTGAATTACCTCAGTCTGATGAATCTTTTCCCAACCCAATCGCCAGAAAAAATTTTGGTACTGTATGTTCCTTCAAACCACAGATTCATTACATTTTTGTGTTACTGTGTAGCGGATATAATAAACTTGATGTTTCAACAATGGTGTGGTTAATGTGTGATTAGGTTTAAGCACAAAAAACACTTGGTTAGGAAAAGATCAAGTTTTGGCTCAAAATACCGAGTACTGGGGGCACAAACCCCACTGGAAAAACAGCGATGTCTCAGTTAAAAATAACAGCTTTTTCTGTGGCATTATCCCCAATGAAAACACCCATGTTAGGTGCTTAAAAGTAGCTGGAAACACAGCAATGAGTCTCTTAAAATAAAACACATTTGATGCCTAAAAAGCCACTGGATAAACCGAGACAGGTCACTAAATCACAGTCTCATACAGTGTTCTGCAACCTAGGTGAGACGTCATCTCCCATCCCCTCCACCCCCAGATGATAAAGTCTGTTCATATACTACGTCTCTTTAGAAACACTGATATAATAAGTATAAAATGTGCAAATGTTCATTTCTTCTGGCATCTGGGCTGCTTTTCCAGCAACCAATAAAGCAGTGTCATCAGCATACGTTAAAAGCTTACAAATTACTGGAGCTGGCATTTCAAATAGTAATAAGGAATAAAAGAGGAACCAATATTGAGCCCTGCAGCACACTGCTTGTTATATCTTTTGGTTCCCTTCACCATCACAAACCTGGGTTCTCCCTGTGAAGACCAACGTGACACAGATTAAGACCCAACCTAATCACATACACCACAGTTTGGTCAGTAGTATAGAGTCATTTAATGTGTCAATGCCAGTGTAGTTGCCATTACCACTTTCTTGTCTGATGTAATTAGACAGATAAGTGAGGCAGGTGTCTGCTCTAAAGCTATTCTAAAGCCAGACTGTAGCTCACACAGTATGTTGTGCTGGATTAGATATTCTTCAAGACAAACAAACACTCTCCAGTACCTTGGATATGGTAGGATTGATACAGGCCTATAGTCTTTTTTTATGTATGACCTGCTGATTTTTTTAAACAGGGGAAAACTTTTTATAACTTTTGGCCATTTTATAGCTTTAACAACCGATCCAGAATTTCAGCAATGACCCCACAGGTAACACAAGCTCTATCCCTCGGGAGTCTGGCTGGAATACGATCCAGGCCAGTTGCTTTATTTGTACATATTGAGAAGGACATTTTGATTACTTTTTATACAAAGGCAAGACTCATCTCAAAGGCACTGGGAATAACATTTTTACTTAGGTAAAAATTTTCAGAAAAGCCAGTCAAATTTCCCAGAGCAATTTTGTAGTTTAGTGTCCATATTACTCTACAGAGTCCAGAGCTCTCAGGCTAACATAGCTATGCTGTGCTTTGCCGTCACTGTGCCAAATGTCTTGTCACTGAGTTAATGTTTGGCTCTACTATCCAATTTAGTGCCAAGATCTGGCTGCTAACCTGGGGACGCCAAGCTTTCTCCATCACAAAGGAAAAACTTTTGGACAGATGGCAAACATTGCATGAGGTAAGGCAGGGATATAAAATAATGGTAACATGGAGTGCCACCACAATAAGATGTTAAACTGCAGTGGGAATTTATTAGTTAATTTAGATTTTCATTCATGTTTTTATGCAAACAGACTCCCCGTGAGTGGGATTTGATGTCGTGGTTGTTACAAAGACTGACAGTGAGATCCATTGGGTACAGGAGCATCTCTTTCAAAATTCAATTCTAAAATGAATCAGCCATTAGAAATACAATCCTTCTACCTCTAACAAAATACTGCTAGCAAGGAAGCAGAGCACAGTACCCTAATAAGCAACATATCATCTTTATGTTAATGGAAAATATAACTCATGCTGCATTACAATACCCTCAGAAACATATTGGCTGTTTTGAGTGAACGATATCTGGGGGCTCGTGTTATGCAGACCAATGTAGCATAAGAATGATTAAATATGACAGCTATTACTCTTGATGCTCTGGACAGCAGGAGTAAAAGTCCTGTGGTGTTCAGGAAGTGATAAATTTATGTGTGAAGTGTCATGACAGGCAGAGAAGAGGAGCGCCACCAACAGAAACTTAAACCATCACGGTGGAAAATCTAAGAAAACTGATGTTTCTGTGGTTTAACTGCTGGTAAGATAGTTGAAATGTAGGAAATGCAGAGGAGGAATATTATGATGAGTGCCAGAGACAGACAGAGGATCAATTGTGCACAGTATCAGAGAGGTGTTGAATTGGTATTTCACTAAACAGATAGGAGCTCCTGTTATTTAGCCTCTCATTGATATAAAAAGGGTAAACAAAGTAATAGAATTGCATCAGTACCATAGACTGTAAGTATAAAATAATGGACAATACCACCATGATGTCACCCTTTGGTTTGTGAACTCCCATTTTGAAGGCTCATGTTGGCATTTTGGCCATCACTTTCTTGGATTTTTGGAGCCAGAGATGACCATATTTGGACAAGAGGGTGGAGCCAACTCTAATGCTAGCTGCTAGCTTGGTTGGCATGATGCATTTACTGCTATTGTTAATTGTGATAACGTTAATGCTAATAGTGAGAACTGGCTCCAAACAATTAAAAGAAAATGAGTGCCTGACTCCTAAGAGGGTCTTTCAGTATAACTAAACACTCCACAAGAATTTTGTTTTTGTTAGATTACTTTTTGGCCTTTATGAGCACAGATGAAAAGTGACAGGACAGAGGGCAAAATATAGAGGGGACAACATGCAGCAAAGGGCTCCAGGTTGTGGTCAAATGGTCAAATGGAATGGTCTTCCAGGTAAGCTATCGGGGCACCCCGCGACCAAGACTTTTTCAAGTGAGCAAAACATCTACTGCTATACTCTGTGAATCTGGGGTTATGCCATGGTTATGTTACCTAACCAATGTTGTTGCCATGGTGTAAAAATTCATCCCCAAACAGTTGTCATGAAAGAGAAAATTAGCTATAGAGACCAAAGCTGTTTTTTATACCAGGCTGTAAACATGTTTGTATCTGCTGTAAAGTTGGGCATTTAAACATGGGGGTCTATAGGGATTGACTTGCTCTTTGAGACTGCCTCAAGTGGTCATTAGAGGAACTGCAGTTTTTGGCAGTTAGGCATTGGCTTTATTTTTCAGCCCCGGAGATTGCTGCTTGGTCACTACAAAATGACATGGCTGAAATGATCATACAGTTTGAATCAAGACCTCTCTTTTTTGTGTTGTAACCGACGGCATTGGGTTTAGCTAGGTGTACCTAATAAACTGACAGCTGAGCCTATATTTTCCTCAGTGTGTTCTGGGTATGCCTTGAGTGTCCTTTCAGTTGGTTTGTATCCAGAAGATCTCTGCAGGAGGCTTCCTGATAAGATGCTGGACCACAGGGATGTCTCCTCTGAGCTCATCCTGAAAGCCTCAGCTCCTCAGCCTGTCCCTAAGACTAAGCCAAAACATACAGCTTCCTTTCAGCTGTTTGAGCAGTCTAATTCTTTCACTACCCCATGCTCATGACCGCAGGTGCTCTACTTATATGTCATACACCCTATCTGAAGTTAACCAGACACTGCCTAAGGACTGCAGGTGGACAGTAGGAAGGCCGAACTGTTAAAGGTGGATACTGAAAGTATATTTAGCAGCTTCCCACCTGTCTGTTACATACATGCCCATTATTTATACCGTCATTCCTCTTTGTAGAGACGTTTGCATAATAGATCCAACATGCTGTCCGGCAATGGTGCTGACACCTACTAGGTGAGATTTTGTATCCCAGTTAGAGGAGGCAGACAACAAAGGCGGCAGCTCAGGGAACCTTGGGTGCCACAGAGGAGATCAAACAGACAGCAGACCTGGCACTGCAAGAGCTGGGAATACATGAATACAGATACTGGACAGGGAGAGATAGATGAAAGGGAGGGAGAGAGGGACAGAGTGGAGACAGAAATGTATAGGCAGATGAATCCCTAATGAATCTCCCTAATGTGGGTAAACTGGATTGTCACCACAGCAGATATTGGATTATGCTACAGCAAAGAAAAGGAAACAAGTCATTTTTGGATATTAAATGTACATAAATCAATACATGGACAGGTTTGCAGTGGAAGCTATGCCAGTTATGCCAAAAATCTGTGTGGGGGATGATTGGTTATGGAAATTGCAATTTCAAATTCAAGCATCAATTGAAGATATCTTGTTAATATTATTGTCATTGCATCATTTAATAGAGTGTGGTCAACACACACTAAAAACTGTCTATTTTAGGGATGCACAATATTGGATTTTTTGCCAATATCCAATATAACAATGTGTAACAACTCATTTGACCGATAACTGATACCTGATTTTATTGATCATGAAGTCTCTTCTGTACTGGAATTAACACCATATTATGCATGCATTCTCACCATGAAGGCTCACCAGCAGATGGAGACATGAATTTATTCATTGTGCAAAATAAGAAAAAGCATGTTTGCTCATTCTGAGTTAATTTTAATGCCAATGTCAACTGATACCAACGACATGCTGATATTATCATGTATCCATAGTCTATTCAATACTCTGCAAACCATGGGTATGTTAATCAGACACTTGGTTTGGCAAGTTGCTCCTATTAGCTGACAATAGGTACATTTCCATTAGGGGCAGCAGGTGATGTAAGGGGGAATGCCAGCCTCCTTGTTAGCAGAATGACCAAAATGCATACCCTTTGTTAAGATGCCATCTCTCTTCATCCTCCAGATATGGGCCCAGATGCCGTTCTGTTTGGACCCAGACCTATAACTGATAAATTATTTAGAATTACTCAATTTTGAGGGAGCATTTCTATTTTCACTGGTGCAGCATCTGTAGCACTGGTTTAGCAACCAGGAATCCCACAGATCAATTATGGAAGCCCTGAAAGCAAGGTGAAAGAAAAAAAAAAAATTCAGGCAGCATCGGCCCAAACCTAAGCTTATATCCTACCTAAGAATTTATCTCCTATGTTGGGAATGTTGTCTCCGAGGGGGTAAACTTGTGATCTTAATCAGGTAGTCTTAAAGGGATAGTGCACCCAAAAATGAAAATTCAGCCATTATCTACTCACCCATATGCCGAGGAAGGCTCTGGTGAAGTTTTAGTCCTCACATCCCTTGCGGAGATCGGCGGGGAAAGCGGCAACCACATATAATGGCAGACGGCGCCCCAGACTAAAACATCCAAGAACACAAACTTGAAACCACAAAAGTATCTCCATACTGCTCACCCATAGTGACCCAAGTGTGCTGCAGCCGCGACATAAAAAGTCATTCCGAAAAACGTCATGTGAACTCACCACCGTGCCGCCCCTATATCCACCCATTTCCTTTTCTATTTTATTCATTCGCGATGGTTTGTGTGTGTGTTTTTCCTGGATGCTGGAACCAAATGAAGCGTTTATCTTTGAGACGCACTGAGCTAACTTTTCACAAACTACCAATTCATGACCCTGAACGACTACGGCTGTGGCTACTCGCCCTTCACCTGGATCCAAACTCTCCCACGGAATCACTACGGTCACTGCGGGTGTGTAGTGATCATTTTTCACCGGATGACTACTGTCCACAACTTCATGACAGATCCAGACATTTGTTGAACTCCACGGCTGTACCGAACACAACACTACCGGTACAAACGACAGAGGTGAGTAACCTTACTTTATACTATTTTATATGTAACATTACAGAAATAATTTCAAGAAACATGCTAACATTAGGCTTCAGGGGACAGAATTGTCCACACCAAAAGGCCGTTTGAGTGACTCATTCCCGTTATCTTTGGAGAGCATTCCCCCCTTTCCAACAACGTGAAAGTCCGACAAAACCTCTCGTCATCGTTTTGATAAATAGAACACATATTGGGAAACTATGTGGCTATTTAGAACACAAATTTCACAGGGAAAGGGTATATCAACACTGTTACTTTCAGCTATAATATATAGGCTAGTGATGTGACCGAACATTTAGATTTTCTCTCAGATAACTGAGATACTCAGATAATTTCTCCCAGATATCGAGCTTATTCGATGCCTCTTTCTAGCAGACTCTGAGCACTCCTTCACCCCTTCTTCCTGCAGAAGAGACTGTAGGTGATGATGATGAGGCCTTATTTGCACATCCTCTACAACAATCTACACCAGTGAAGCCAAAAGTATCCAGACACCAAACTGAACAGACTGCACACTCTCACAGACAACAGCTATTGCTAACAAGTCCAGAAACTCAGGGAGAGAGAACACATCCATCCACATCTGGTACCTAACATGCCCTTCCCCCAACAAGGTCATAGCAATCTGTAAGTAATCTCACATGCATGTTGTCACATTATCAGCTGCAAATACTCACTCACTGACTACATACAAATGTCATTTATTGTTGAGTAATGTCATTTTTGTACTTGGTATATTTTATGTGTTACACAACTAATGGGTGGCAGAACACTGCTTTTGTGTGATGACCACTCTGTGGTAAATAAACACAAATTTCATAGGGAATGGGTATTTCAACACTTCATCTAAAAATACATAAGACATGCCATTTGATGTGATCAAACATTTAGATTTTCTCTCAGATAATTACAATGTTGTTTGATTAAACAAAGTTATATTACAATGCCTAAGCTAAACTTATTCAATGCCACTTTCTAGCAGACTCCGAGCACTCCTTCACCTCATCCTGCTGCAGCAGAGACTGTAGGTGATGATGATGAGGCCTTATTTGCACATCCTCTACGGAAATCTACACCAGTGAAGCCAAAAGTGCGGCTTGCCCCACATTGGTCACATCAAACTGTAAGTATGCACCTAGTCACATATGGTCCAAAACATCCACCCTTCACTGACTATATAATTAAAATTGTCATTCATAGATTATCTCACTTTATCAATGTGTAGTATGTAAAATATTAGCTTTTGTGTGTAACTTTTATTTCTTTAAATTAGTCAAGACAATGTGAAAGCTCCAAAACATGAATTATGTCTTAGGTTTCTCATGGTCATTTTGTTCAATTTAGGATTTACAAGCACAGACTGAACTGGACAGTATGGAGCACAGCTTTGTGCATGATGTCAGCATGTCCTCAATCCAATCAGATGCCAAAGATCCCAGCTTTGTTGTTCCGAGTTCAGCTTCCACTTCAACTCCAACTTCAGAGGAAAATGAGGAAATAGGAACATGGCAGGAAAAGAAACGGTTGGTCAACCAGTCCAGGCTGATGCAGCTGTTTGAAACCTGCCATCAGTGTGGAGGGGGGATAATGGAACCAAGCATCTTGTCTGCTGGGAGCCTCATAAGGATAAAATGGGACTGCCAAAATGGACATAGTGGGCTGTGGAGTTCGTGTCGTGGGATGCCAGAGAACAATCTTCTTGTTGCGGCATCTCCACTTTTCACTGGTGCCACATACACAACCATTGCTGATTGGGCTGAGCTGCTCAACATCCAGCTGCCGAAGAAATCTACATTTTATTCAATCCAGTCATCATATCTCATCCCTGTCATTGACATCAAGTACAATGAGCAACACAAGGCCATCATGGAACGTCTGCTTCAGACACAATGTGTGGTGAAAGAAGGAGTGCATGTGTCGGGGGATGGGAGGTCAGACAGGTAAATAAATATTATTTGTATGTACTGACATGTAAATATAAACATCAATCTCTCAAGATTACACTATGTTACACTAACATTTGCTTTAATCTCGTCTCAACATTTCACAGCCCAGGCTTCTCTGCCAAATACAACACCTACAGCTTCATGGAGGACACAACCAAAGAGATCATCCTCTTTGAGTTAGTGCAGGCGAGTGTGACTGTACATAACTATATAATTTAATATTTTTTTCTTGATGATGATGCATGTTATGTGTTTGCAACAACTTTTTTTAAGTTTGTATTGCACATCACAAGGTGTATCAGGTATAGGATGTGTAACATTATTTTTTAAACAATAACTGACTGAGGCATCCAGCTCTGCAGCTATGAAGCCAGTGGGGTTTCGGAGAGGGCTGGATTATCTCCTGGAGGAAGGTGTGGAGGTGGTGACCACCGACAGATCACCATCTATAAGGAAGATAATGCGGGAGGATTACCCAGATATTTATCATGAGTTTGATATCTGGCACATTGTCAAGGGTAAGTAAATGAGTCGGGGGTGTGTGGGGTCCAGGTCAGGGGTTTGGGAAGGGGTCAGGAAGTGCTCTGACACCCCCTTGTGGAGCCCCACTTCACACTTAGACAACTAGTTGTTGAAGAGATCTAATGGAGTCTGTGCTCTTTGTTGCTAGGGCTCATGAAGAAATTACTGGCAGTGTCCAACCGAAAGGACAACCGTGACCTTCAGCCTTGGATCAAATCCATTTGCAACCACTTGTGGTATGCTCGTGCATCTTGTGGAGGTGACCCAGAGGTGAGTAACATCACATTCTTTCAGTTATACAATGTGTGTTGTGAATATTTTAAATAGTATATCCCAATTTCTGTATTTGATTTTATGGGTGAATTTTACTTATTCTAAAATTTTGACTGAAGTATTTGATAAAAAAGTGGCAGTCGCTACTTTATCACATTTGTGGTGTGCACCGTTGGGAGGAGGATGGAGAAGAGAAGACATGCCAGCATGCTGACCTCACTCCAGAGCAACAGAGAAGAAAGAGGTGGATAAAGAAAGACTCCTTTGCCTTCAAAATCCTATCATCCATTGCCCTGGACAAGGGTCTCATGAAAGACCTGAGGCACATGGCTCTCTTCAAACATACAGGTTCGTATTACCCATGCAAGTTTTGTCCTGCTTCAATGTGAAAATGACAACAGTCCGAAAAAATACTGATCACAAGTACTTCTAATATCAATCAAAATTTTGTGTTTTCAGGCAAGCTTGAGGTGTTCCATGCATCGCTACTCAAGTACACAGAGAAGAGACTGCATTTCCACTACTCTTCCATGAGAGCTCGCACACAGCTTGCCATAATGGACCACAATGAAAATGTTCAGTGTGAACAGGCCACCACAGCTTCCAGTATGATACCTGCAAAATAGAGGCAAACCTATTTTTTATGAAGTATCACACAAGTAATATTTTACTTTTTTGTCATTAGATGAGCTGGATATTTGTCATTTTATTTGTCTAATTTTCTGTATGAGCACTGGACAGCGCTGTCACAATACCTGAGGCAGGTAGCCTATATAACGATAGGTCATTCACTGTTGTGGAAGGGCAAACAGGTTTGACTATGTGGAACTCAGTGTACTACTGTAAGCTACTGAAATGCTAACTCACAGAGTATCTGGTTGATGTGCTCTAGATTGTCAATGATTGTTCTGTTGCTTTCTCTGTCATAAATAGATTATAATTATGGATATCAATGTTCTGTTCTGATTAATATAAAGTATGTTATTTATGAATTATTTACTTACTTTACTGTAATTATTTTATGACCTGACCAAGTACTTTTGC
This sequence comes from Epinephelus fuscoguttatus, assembly GCF_011397635.1. Classification (NCBI taxonomy): domain Eukaryota; kingdom Metazoa; phylum Chordata; class Actinopteri; order Perciformes; family Serranidae; genus Epinephelus; species Epinephelus fuscoguttatus. The sequence goes on along the minus strand of NC_064756.1, from coordinate 38,099,179 downwards.
CTTTTTCCAGGGCGTCCAAGATTCAATGTGGTTTTCCCCAAAGCAACAAAAGATTGGGTTGCCAGAAAGATCTACCTGCCTACAACCCAGACCTTTCGGCAAAATCTGGTGGTCGAAGCTCTCCAGCGATGCCAGGACTCTTCTGTCAAGTTCAAGGACCCCACATCCCGTGTGTCTGAGCTCCCATTACCTCCACACATAGCCACAAAGCCTAAGCCTGACATCCCCCATACCAAAAACATGCAGGTTAATTGTATGTGTGAATGTGAGCGTGAATGGTTGTCTGTCTTTATGTGTCAGCCCTGTGATAGTCTGGTGATCTGATCCCAGTGACAGCTGGGATATGCTCCAGCCCCCCCAGCCACCCCCAACAGGATAAGCGGTTACAAAAAAGGAATGAGTTATCTAAGAATACCTGTTTATTCATCATAGTTGTGTTAGCTATAAGCAACTTGACTTTATGAGAGCACACTACTTTCACAGTTGTTTACTTTTTACTACCAAACGATTGGTTTACTGTATATATATGTGTTTTATAACCATGGAAAATATGTGGTGAGACACAGATAATGGGCAAAAAAATGGAAAAAAGGACAATACATACATTTAACTGCAACTGTGCAATGTGAATTAATATAACAGTGAAGAATTCGGCAAACGCAAGTCGTGTCCCCTGGTCTCATCATGCCTTTTTCTGTATTTCAGGATAGCTATTTATGGGTGCAGCAGCCAGGTACCTGTAACACTCCTTCTGAAAAAGACCATTCTCTGATACCACACTGAATAATTTATACTGTGGAGGGTAGTGGAGAGAGAGCATACTTGTGTGTGTGCTTGTGTGTGTACATGTACCCCTCAGTGGGGCAGCAGGTGTGAGTTGTAGCAGTCTATCCATGATTCATGTACTGCATCCTGACCTGCAAACAGGTGAGAGAGGAGAGAGGGGGAGATGCCCTCCAGAAACCATTCACACTTGTTTGTGCCAGAGCCAGTATGGAGAGGCCGTTTTACTCAGGGCCTCCTCCCAGTTGGATGTGTCATTACTACATCCACAGGGATGCATCCAGGACACATCCTGATCAGATTCTAAACCACCTCAAACTGTATTTTTTCAACATTAAGGAGCATCTGAGCCCATGAGCATCGATAAGGTTTAAAGACACATGCAGAGCACACAGATGGGACTACCATATAGGTACAAATAGTAAATAGTATTTACAACATACTATAATAAATACAATTGCCAGAAAAAAATGTTGCATTTTGCATTTCTGCAAATCACGGACATGTCACATTTGCACATTATAATGTAGCAGATGCATTGAAACCTCACATTTCAACAAGGCTGTGGTTAATGTGTGGTTAGTTTTGGGCACAAAAAACACTTGGTTAGGGTTAGGAAATCGTGCTTTGGCTTAAAATACCCAGTTTTATTGGCACAATCCCCGCTGCAAACATAGTGACAAGGGGCTTAAATACAACCAGTTTTCTTGTTTGTTAGTCTTGCACAGTGATCTGTACTGGTCTGCAGCTTGTCAGGCAGCTCAGGTTTCCACTGTGGACTGTGGCATTATCCATGGTGCTGAAACAACAGCTAAGGACAACTTGGCCTGCTGACTGGTAAGACCGTGGGTTAGGGGCTAGCAACAGTTAGGGGCGATTTGCTAAACTGCAACCAGTTTCGTTGTTTGTTGGTCTCAAACATTGTCTGCAGGTTGGCAGGCGTCTTGCCTAGGTGACGTGTCACCCACCATCCCCTCCACCTCCTAAAGTTAGCTCATATGCTACGTACATCACTTTAGAAACATTGATATGGTATGTATGAGATGTGCAAATGTAACACATCCATGGTTTACAGAAACATACAGCATCAATATTTTCTTCTGGGTGGGCTGCCTACAATCAGACAAGCTGCATAATCAGCAACAGTAAAACATCATCAGCCCTACAGTGGTGGAAAAAAGTTTTCAGACACCCTTAAAATTTTACACAATCTCAAATATTATCATGAAATATTTATGGAAAAATCTTTTTTGTGTTTCAAAAGGTGTGGCTGCATTAGACAGATACAAACCAATACAAATTATGTTTTTTTGTTTATTGTTTACAAGAAAAACTAACAAAACTAAATTCTTGACAGTTTCAATATGTCAGTTCTCAACATTGTCGGTATCAAAGTCAACAAATAACAGAGAATGTGTTCAAAACTGAACAAAAAATAAATAAACCATCACATCATCAAATTAATATTTAGTCGTCCTGCCATTGGCACGTAGTAGAGCTCTAATCCTGGCTGGCATGTTCCCCACGAGCCTTTCACACTGTTGAGGGGTAATCTTGTCCCCTTCTTCTTGAATTACTGCTTTTAATTCTTCTAAATTCTTTGGTTCATGCTTTGAAACAGACCTTTTGATAATCCACCACAGATTTTCAATGGGGCTCATGTCCGGGGATGGAGCTGGCCACTCTAAGACCTGGATACTGTGCTCCTGCAGCCAAGTTCTACTGGCCTTGGATGTGTGGCAAGGGGCATTATCTTGTTGAAACATCCAGTTTTTACCTCGACGGAACAGTGCACGCGCAGAAGGGAGCATGTGGGTTTCGAGAATGGTACAATACTTGGTAGAGTTCAATGTGCCATCACAGACAGTGAGATGACCAACACCAGCAGCACTCATGCATCCCCAAACCATGATACTGCCTCCACCATGCTTGACAGTAGGTACTGTACATGCTGGAGATAATGCTTCGCCTGGCCTTCTGCATACTCTCACATTAGTAGGAGGAAGATAAAGCTGGAAACTGGACTCATCTGACCACAAAATCTTCTTCCAATTCCTGGCTGTCCAGTTCTTGTGTGCCTGGACCCAACGACGCCGGGCTAACCTCTGTCTCTCATTGATCAGGGGCTTCTTGATAGCCTTGTAGGACCTTAAGCCATGATCTAAAAGTTGGCCACGTACAGTGCGGGTGCAACACTGGACACCAGTTTGGTTTGACCACTGCTGCTGAAGCTCCTGTGATGTCATTCGGCGGTTTTGCCTGCACATGCGGATCAGGATGCGGTCATTTCTTGCTGAAGAAACCCTTGGACGCCCAGATCTTGGTTGGTCTTCCAAGCTGTTGGTTCGTCTGTATTTCTGCAGAGTGTATCCAACTGCTGAAGGACTGCATCTGCACTTCCTGGCTATCTGGCGGCAGCTGTACCCTTCCTGGCTGAGAATCTTTATCTTCAGGCGTGTTTCCTGCGTTAGGTTCCTTGTTTTAGCCATTTTTGTGTCTGAAGAACTTTTAAATGTGCTGGCTTTATGTAGACACGAAGCTTGGCAACAAAAATTGTGTCTTTTAATAAAAAGAACGACCTTCATCACTGGTACCAAAATGACCCAATACTCAAAATTTCTTATGTATTTTTATGGAAGCAATCAATTTTAAGTTTTTAATGGCTTTTTTAGGATTTATTTAGTATTTTGGCTGTGACTGTACTAAAAGAAATTGCACTTGAAGACCTAAGAGTGATTCTTAATGCAATATTTCACAAATGCATGGGGTGTCCGAAAACTTTTTTACACCACTGTATTAGGACCTGGATTAGCCTGATGGATGATCCATATCTTTACACCTTAAAATCTACATTAATTTGGGCTGCAATCTGGGAAAATCGAGGACAAACATTATTAGATTATCAAGTGGACTTGTATCAGATTTGCGTGGTCGGCCAATCAAGAGGAGAAAATCCTGACTAGAAGCTTCAGATTGATCCCACAAGCTGATTCCTCACCTCAAACAAGCCTGGTTTGTGGACTTGGGTCACATGACTTGGACTTGAGTCACATATCAACTCACTATAGAGTACTGTAGGAATGCATCCTAAAACCTGAAATAAGTTAATATTTTAGTGCTCCCGGTGCTCTGGTCTTGAAGTCACTGGGTTTTTTGAATGGGTTTTTGGGTTAGATTCACGAAATAAGGTCTTTCATTTTCACATTTTTCTCCAACATAAAATATGTCAGTAAAACCCCACTCATAAATTTTGAAGGTTTTAGGTGCGTTAACAAGCTGTTAAAGGAGACTACAGAACGTCATCATGCCAAATATGGCTTTACTCTCTTGTTGTGCTGGTGACTTAGTGTAGTTTGTTTATAGCCTAATGTTAGCTCTTTAATTCTGGTGATTGCATTTTGTTTAAAAAATCCTAAAAGTGGTGTTCATTTGTGATGATTATCTTGCTGAACAAATACGAATCATGAATGACCTATAAAAAAGCATCATCCCTTCAGCACTCCATAGATTTGACTTTGACTTGTCTTGTTCAACGGCTGGATCCAGTGTGAAGAAAACTGCACTCTCATGAAATCTTTAAATGTGTTTTGGTTCAGTTAAATTCTCTGTATTTTTGACTCGTCCTGATGCATGATGCTGTAGGCGACTGCTCCTGTTGCTGAAGTGTCCTTGAGCAAGACACAAAAGCTCCTGAGAGGTAGAAAGAGGGAGAGCAAGAGAAAGATGGTGGATAGAGAGAGAAATGAGAGGGAAGGATTCAGGAGAGGAGTTGTCTGCTGAGATTTGTCTAACATTTTTTAGACAATCACAACTGTTTGTCAGGAGCTGTGTGTGTGTGTGTGTGTGTGTGTGTGTGTGTGTGTGTGTGTGTGTGTGTCCAGCCTGTGGCAAGGGTAGAGCTTACACTGAATATTTAGTGTTCTTTTCTAAATAACACAGAGAGGGCTTAACATGCCTGCTGTGTGCGTGTGTGCGTGCGTGCTAGGCTGCGTGCGCAGCTGTATGCCTCACATTAATGCCCAGAAGCTACAGGGGTTTCCACCTCTCCCCATCAATCACACAGTCACACAAAGGCACACATAAACCTGTGTGTTGCAGCCTGCACAGTATTTTGAAGCAGGGATGTGTTTGTTTTTTTTTTTTTTTTTTTTTTGTTAAGCTGATTTAATAAGGCACACTGAAACAGAACAGACTTATTTAAGGCAGTCTGGGGATGCACACAAACACACAGAAAATGTTTGGAGGTGACAGTTCCACAGATGAGTGTGTAGTGGTTTGTCCAGCTTCTTTATGGTGTTTATCATCCATTATTGTTGTCTGAGAACAAATCAAAAATACACTGTCTCCAACAGGTTTAGTAATGTTGCTGCAACAACTGATGAATAATTGATTTCTTCTATTTGAGGTCACCTCACAAGTCATTAGCTGCGTGCATTGCTGTCTGCCACAGTGTCTTCTCTGATACTATCACAGGGAGGCACTTAAATATTCACATGGATACAATCTGTGAGAATGCTTACAAAACATCACATCATTTTACACTGAGGGAGGAAACAAAACATTTGCTAGCATGCTGAGGAGTTGCTTTGTGGCTTTCTGCATTTTTTTGTGTCTAAGGGACTAACAGAAACATCTTTTTTCAGTATTGAGCGTGACTGCTCTCGCTAGCAGTAGCTAGCTTGCAAGGTTCATCCACTACAAGTGATTGTTTTTGCAAGGGCAGTTTCAATTTAATATTGGTGGGGAGACAGGAGCAGGGGTCAGGAGGTTCTTCCCCAGGAAACTTTGGCCGTCAAATGCTTCATTTCCTAAATTCTGTTGAAGCTTTATGCACCAATTATTGGTGAAAATGTCTTCATATATTTAAAGAAAAACAAAAAATTCAGGTGGCAAGTGACGACTCAAAATGTTAATGAAATACAATGCAGTAAGGCTCTCTCACAATCTGTATTGCTTTCAGTCCTCTTGTCTTTTATTTGATGAGTAACCTCTTTAAATGCACATGTGGCACCTGTTCATGTTATTTCAATTAATTTGTAAACCTCTGGACTGATAACTCGTAATAGCTCTCTTGTGTTTCAGCAAGATTTTTGATTGTATTCAAAACTTTATGCAAAGTCTAAAGATATCCCATATGAGTTCTCTGAGAAGTCTAAAATAAAGTTATAATATTTTGAGAAAAAAACATTGCAAAATTATGAAAATAAATTCGTAATTTAATGAGAATAAAGTCATAATGATTTAACACAAAAAATATCTGCCTACCCTCCCTTTCAGACCATCTGACAGAGACAAGGCCCCATTTGGGACTTAAAGCAGCTGCACTGCTCTTCATCAGAGATAGAATACTGAAACTAACTGAAATTAGTTTTGTTCAGGCAATATACATGGTTGTCCCTCATCAAAAAAAAAATACACCCTCCCTTACTGAATCAATACGAGACATGATTTGAATTCCCTCAAACTGGGACATCCCAGTCCTCCCAAAGGACTGGCAGGGAAATGTCCCAATCATCTATGTCTATCACTGACAGGCTCAGATTGTTATAAGTGTCTGACAAGATTGTTAAAAGGATTCCTACAAAGATAGACGTCTTTGTTACAGAGTAAGATCCTATATCCTTTTAACCAGAAGCAGCCCTGAATTCCCCACCATCAAATCCACCAGAATACATTTAAATATCAGTAAATTTATCATCATAAAACACACTGTATTCAAAGCAACAAATTCTCATAGAGCAGTTAGTACGATATTCTACAAAAAATAAATGCACAACAGTTCTTTTTTTTTAATTTATTTATTTTTGGGGGCATTTTTAGCCTTTAATGTATAGGACAGACAAGTGTGAAAGGGGGAGAGAGAGAGGGAGTGACATGCAGCAAAGGGCCACAGGCTGGAGTCAAACCTGGGCCGCTGCGGCAACAGCCTTGTATATGGGGCGCCTGCTCTACCACTAAGCCACCAACGCCCCAAATGCACAACAGTTCTTATCATATCCCATGTCCTTAACGTACAGTTACTACTTAATTAACGTAAAGAGGTTAGGTTTAAACAAGTAACTTTACCTTGGTTAGGTTCAGGAATGGAAACATGGCTGGGACATACCTTTAAATAACTCATAGTTCACATAAAGTTAACACGGTTCTAAACACACAGTCCCCAGGGAAAGACGGGTTTTTATCACCCATCCACCACCCTGACCTACCTCCTTCCATGATTGCTCAGGACTGCGTCATTGTTTGCTCCTGTCAGCCCATTGGTCACATGATCGCAGCCTTTCAAAATGCGTGGGATATGTACAAATTTGGGTGCATTTCTTTTCGTCTGAAAATATACTAACAGTTTGTGAGAACAGCCTGTTAAATTCTTTTGTATTTTACCGAGACATCGCTGTTTTTCCAGTGGGAATTGTGCCCCCAAAATGAGGTACTGTAAGCCAAAAAGTCCTTTTCTTAACCATAACCAAGTTGTTTTTGTGCCTAACCCTACCTAAACATTAACCACACATTTGTCTAAACTTAAAGTTTCAATGTAGCAGCTACATAACAACGTGCAAATGTAACATATCTGTGGTTTGCAGAGACATACAATGCCAATTTCTTTCTAGCCATTGGTTAAAAATGTAAACACCAGTGTCTTTTATAACCTAGGACGGATCTAGAGCCAAAAAGCCTGGATCTGTACTTTTCATAAAGCGAGTTGACATAATCTTTTTATTAGACCCGCCCTGCCCACATCTTTCAATCTCTATACCCCCAGTTAGAAATACAGGTCGTTATAAATGTGTAGTTCAGCCGAGACAACCTTTATGACATCATCAGGGTTGTTTTCCCAAACTTGACAAAGCTGCTTCAGAGCCACAGCAGCTGTATTCACATGCTGTGTGGCACTCCTCATGAGTCCTAAATTGACTTTGACAAGTAAAATCCTTTTTAAGCCGTAACTAAACTCTTGCAGTGTTAGTGTCACACTCCTCACTGAGCTGAAACAATGAAATAAACTCATCTTGATCCAAGTATAATATAAAACATGGAAAAGAATAAAGTTACAAATCTGTCACCATCACACATTTTACAAGAACTCAGAACTCAGACAGAGTGATTTCACTGGTTTGCTTTGATGCACCTTGGAAAAGTTGGGACATTGCCAGATTTTATTTTAGAGGGAATACAACATCTGAGAGAGTTTCGTCATTCTCTCTCTTGTTGGCTCCTCGCTGGACAGGACTGAATTGGGATGTTCATTCAGTGTCTAACAAACAAATGAACCTCTGAAATTCAGCCTCATAGCCTCTCCAGGCTGCCAGAGTCCCCAAGTCAGAGAGGATTTTCACACCCACGTTTCCAAGCTCCATCTTCTGAGTAGCAGCACAGCTTTAACACAGGCACTGAGTGAATGCTGTTTAGAATTATGCTTTCATATCCCATAAATATGGCAATAAATCAGTCGCGCTTTGCTGCAGTGTTCCCAGGGGTCTGAAATTTTAATTTATTAGGTTTACAAATCAGGTCAGTGCTCAGTTGAAGTTAGAGCGGAAACTTACCAACCAGAACACTGCAGGTTCTGCTCACTGAGTGTCTATAAAGCAAATATCATTCAGCAGAATTTCCCTTTTGATTTAAGTATAATTCACAATGTGCACTGACAAAACTCGTCCTGTCAGGAGACACTTCACGCTGATTCTCCTCATCCTCCTCCTGTGTTGCTGCTGGACCATGGAAGGAACTCCAGCTGCCTGAATCACAAAACATTCTTTTACTTCTCCTCCTCAGCTTTACTCGTTTACACTTTCCTTTGATAAAATGATCGAGTTTAAGTTCTTTATTGTCATATGCACAATTACAAAGAAGCAGTCTGCAATTATAGTCTTAATTCTCAGGCTCCCTTCAACAATGATCATTGAATTTATATGAAAAGAAAAAATAAAGCAAAGATAGCATTATGATGGATATCATAAAACAATATGAAATAAATTGGTGGTAGACAGGTGTACAGTGATTACAAATGAATAGACTGAATGTAAAGAGAATGGTAGTATATGTATATGTGTTTGCAGAGCCAACACATTCTCACTCCAGCCTCTTCACATAATGACGTTTGGTCATGGACTTTCCATTTTAAGATACAACGTGCAAGGTACCCTGGGTGTGTTGGTTGTTGACGTCCTGAGATGGCGTGTCAGCTTCAGCCTGTTACATGCATTGTCTGTTTGCAAAATACACTTCCTTTTTCCACAGGAAATGTAGGGTTTGTATGTAGTCTCTTTCCAAATAAATGCACTACCTTGGTACAACGCCACAAATTGCCTTTTTTTTTCCTTCAACAACAAACATAAGTGATTATGAACATGGTTGGGTTTCGGATAAAAAACAGGGTTTGGCTCTTCAAGCCTCCCTTGGTGAAGTCGATGGTTGTTGGACCTATCCACCACCCCTCCCACCCATCCTACTTAAACTTCCGCCACCTTAACTGTCATTTTTGTCCCGCTGCATTTCCCTCTGATGTCGCCTGGCGCCATTAAACAATAACAGCAGCCAGACAAAGAACCTTCTTTTAGTCTGTGTCTGACGCTGGAAGTCACTGACCAAGCACAGGATTTCATTGACTTCAGAGTGAGACCGGGTTGGCAGAGTGGCCAGGCAGTGGCTGAGTGAATGCGCTGCATGCAGCTCTTCAGTAAAATAAGATTAACCCTTTAAAAAGGGACATCCCATACATGGCCGTGGGAGATTGTTGTTTGCATGATTCTGTTTAAACAGATCTAAAATAAGAACCATAATAGCAAGAGCATTCATTCTTTAGCAGCAGAAAGCTACTTCTGTCTACCCTGTCATCACATCATGACCTTATATAGCCTTACATTACATGCAGTGCAAATGTCAAAATGCCATAATTTTCCTTGGAATTTCCCCATAATTGCTGTGGGAGATCATTGTTTGCATAAACAAGTTTATATAGATCTAAAATAAAAACCACAATAGCTAGAGCATTCATTCTTTTTGCAGCAGAAATGAAAGACCTCTGTCTTCAATGTCATCATGTTGTATACTTGTAATGTTGTCAATGCGCTAAGTTATGTGTAGTGCAAAACCACATGGTGGTGCCACAGGAATGAATGATGAATCCATCAAAATTGCATTTGCACTCTGCACATAAAAAGCATATCTAGCTACATCAGAGATACTCAAGATACTTTTGCAAAATGACAAAAGACCAGGGGCCAGTCGAGCAAACAAGGGCATTTCTAGGATATAAAGGGCATGGGGGATCTCCTCTGGCACTTTTTTTGATAAACATGTACTATTTAGATGCTTTTTTTGTGCACTCTGAGACCTGACACATGTTACAGTGCAAAACAATTCCCAGTTTGAATTAATTTTTTTTTTTCATTGTGTATTAGAAAGTGGTTTGAGGGTCGGTTGCAAATTGAGTGTTCTATGAATGTTTCTATATCCAAAAATTGTTTGGACCGGTATGTTTTGTGTTTTTATTTTGTAATGTCTGCTGGAATTTTTTTTTTTTTTTATGACACAGTTTTAATATTTCTATCAATTATTATGGTTAATTGAGTGGGTTGTACAGATTATAGGGATATGAGGCATTTCATATTACAAAAAGCAACGATATAAATGTAGGCAGCACTGGCTGACCATTTCTATTTCAAGAGTTAAATAGTATTAAATAAATCAATGCATGGGAAACATTGGGTTACTGTATGAAGAGCATGCATAGGCCTGTGGTTGTCTGCTTACCACAACTACAAGTCCATTCATAATATATCTTTTACATTCACAAGAACATACGTATACCATCAGAATCATTTGAGTAAAGTTAGAATCACATTCACACATCGTGGCCTTAAATTTACTACAAACCACAGATTTGTCATATCCAAGAGTTAAGGGTGGATATTCTTTTTTTTTTTAAGGAAGAAAAATCAACTTGACTGATTTGCATTTGTTCCCACAGCAGCAGATACACACAATGTCCAATCAGATTAATCCCCTCCACTGTTCCCCCGAATGAATTTCGGTTAAAGTTTTAAAACGTAGAAACCTTGAGTTGATGAGGAAAACTCAAAGGAATCTCAACTTGTAGATAAAACGGTCATTTATTGAAGCAAACAACCTTGAGCTTAACTGGTCTTAAGCTCATTTCAAATGGTTTAAGTGGAATTGTCTTAGCATGCTGTCAGAGATTGCTGCAGGCTGCAGTCACGCAGAGATAAGAGCTTCACTTCACAGAGCTTGAAATAAATGTGATAATAGACAATTCCTACTTGTTGTTTGTTTAATAGTTTACAATGTCTCCTCTGTGAGAAGAAAGAACAGGAGAAGCAAACTGGTGGAGGAAAAAAAACAATGAGATAAGGAACACAGAAGAATAAAACTAAGAATGAAAGGAAATAAAACATTATAAAAAAGAAAAGGAAAGGAATTGAAAGGAAGAGGGGAAGGAGTGAGTCGTCTGCTAATCAGAAGATCGGTGGTTTGATCTCTGGCTCGTCCAGTCTGTGTGTCGTATCCATTGGCAAGATACTAAACCCCCAATTGCTCCCGATGCTTTTTCCATCGGTGTGTGAGTGCAAGTAAATGCTTACTGAATAGCAGGTGGCATCTTGTACAGTAGCCTCATCCATCAGTGTATGAATGTGTGTGTGAATGGGTGAATATGACATGTAGTGTAAAAAGCACTTTGAGTGGTCGGAATACTAAACACGCTATACATGAACACACCATTTACCATTTAGTCCAACCAACCAAAGCAACCAAAAGAAAAACAATATGGAGATATCTGAAAAAGATGAAATGAATATCAAGTGTATAATGAGCTGGATTTAAATATGGGAACATCAGCATTCTCTTTGATTGTACGGGTTATTATAAATATGCACTGGGTGGAGGGGTAGTGTTTCCTGTAGGAAGTAATATCTGTGGATTCCCGAAACACCATTGAAACCACATCATGTTTCTCAGTGAGGACCACAAATCCCTGGAGGACATGTACATGCAACTCTGAGAGTATGTGTGAGCATCTGTGAATGAGCGAGAAATAGAGAGAGTATTTCGCTCTGTAAATCCCTATTAATCTGTCTGAATAATTAGCAGGGTTTTTTTTTTTTTACTTGAATCATGAATGTGAGCACTCAAGTGCGCCACAACATTTTAACATCTTTGTAAATGGTTCATTTTGCCTCTTCAAGTCAAAGTTAAAAATAAGTTCTGAAATTTATGCCCCTATGTATCTCCGATTTGTGAATCCTCTCAGATGGGGAGATGTGTGAGTGTGGTTTTGCATGCTTGGAGCTCCGTGTGTCTGTTGCCAACATGCCAAGATCATAGTTAATACCGCAGTCCCCTAAAATTGTGCATGACAAGGCTATGTGTAAAAGTTGTTCACACTGTTCTGAAATTAGGTGCATTTCTCCATCGTTTAGTATAGCGTACTGCAATATAGTGTGTTTTGTAGTGTGCATATCTACTGGGAATTTATTTATTTAAAAGCTGCTGGAAAACAGTGTCACTCAAACAGTGGTCTACAGCATGGCTACACAGCTCACCTAGGTTACATCCACCATCCCCTACATCTCAGGGTGACATGATGTGTGTGTAATGTACAAATGTGACATATTTGTGGTTTTCTGGTGACTGGACTCAAAAAAAAGCTGATGATCACTGAATGAGCATCCGGCATTACATGGATAGAAATGATGTAGGAGAGTATCACTCACTGTGCACTTCACAGATTACTTTACTTTCTACAGTATTTGCACCTGATATGTGGAGAGCATTTTATGTCTGGTATGTTGTTCCTAGTTTGGCACCACACATTAATTATGTCCTCCTCTGCTCTTTATATATATATTTATATATATATGACAGATGACAGAAAAAGCTATTGTAAACTCCAAGTGCAGGCCGTCTACACAGAATATATAAAACAAGGGAAGTAAAGTTATGTGCAGTGTGTGTTCCTCTTGGACTCAAACACATCAGAGAAAACCACAGTATCCCACTGAGCTCTAATCTCATGTGGGGTTTTCTCAGGGGCTACTCTCTCTGTGTGCTTGTGTGTGTGCGTGTATGTCTACATACTGGCCATACTGTGTGCATTCAAGTGTTCCCACATGTGGGCTGACAGTGTACATGTGTGCAGAAATAACTGGAGATTCCCATGTGGCAGGATTGTATGGTGCTACGTGTGTTTGTAAGAATGAAATAAAACTTCAAGTGTTCTGTGAGCAGGTCCACTACACAAATCCCAGGCGTAGTTGGATATCTTATGTATGCGTATAAATATCTGATTGTATGTGTGTCTTTGTTCGTCAGCTTGTCACTGTTTGCAGTATTCATGTGATTGCCTCTCATCATTATAATCTGTAAGATGTGTTTGGCTTTCTGTGTCCTCGTCTGTCCTCTTGTGTCTCATGATTTTCCTTTTTTCCCCCCAGAATTCCAGCTTTCATCAACATCATTTTCAAAAATATTAACAATCAGCACTACTCATGCTTAAAGAAAGCTGAGGGTTCATCATAAGCAATGTTGAAATGCAAACTTCTCATAAACAAAGTAAGATTGTCTCCACTGTAAGGCACCATGCCTCACCACTGCTGACAGATATTTAGTATTTATGTCGTAATTTAGCCCTTTGTACAATCAACGATTCTAAAAAAAAACAAAAAAACATGAATGATAATTTTAACATGTTACTGTTTTTTTCCCATATTACAACCCTGATTCCAAAAAGTTGTTACTTTGTTAATAAAAACAAAACGCAATGATTAGCAAATAATTTCTGACCAATATTCAATTGAATTTAATACAAAGACAAGATATTCTCATTTATAAACTCATAAACTTTATTGTTTTTGTAAATATACATTCTTTCTGAATTTGATGTTGGTAACACGTTCCAAAAACGTTGGGACAGGGGCTACAAAAGACTGCGAAAGTTGTGGAATGCTCAAAAAACACCTGTTTGGAACATTCCACAGGTAAACAGGTGAGTTGGTAAGAGATTAAAGTATCATTACTGGGTATAAAGGGGCATCCACAAAAGGCTCAGTTGTTTATTTCGCAAGAACAGTGCAAAGTTCACTGCTTTGTAAACAGTTTAACAGGAATTGAGGGATTTCACCATCAACAATCTATAATATCTTCAAAAGAGTCAGAGAATCCAGACAAATGTCTGCACATAATCAGCAAGGCTGAAAATCAAGGTTAAATGCCTGTGACGTTTGAACCCTCAGCCTGCACCGCATTAAAAACTGACTTCATTGTATAAAGCATATTATGACATGGGCTCAGGAACCCTTTGGAAAACCATTGTCTGTAAACACAGTCTGTCGCTGCCAAATGCAAGTTAAGACCCTCTGAGACCGAGTTCATCTAAAATGGACTGACCCAAAGTCAGGCAAAAAAGGAAAAGAACCATCTAGTTTGTTACTGTACAAAAGTTTAAACACCTTTATCTGTGATGTATGGGGGAATGTTAGTGCCCATGGCATTATGGGTAACTTGCATATCTGTGAAGGCACCAAGAATGCTGAAAGGTACATACAGCTTTGGGAGCAACCAGGGGCAAAAATCCCATTTCATAGTTGGGGGGGGCCAATAAATAGTAAAATTTTAGAGAATAATTCCAGGGGGGGGACAAGGAAAAAAAGTTGTAGCCTGTCTTTTATACAACATCTTTTACCGCAATTTGACGCTTTAATCTCTTCTCTATCTCTCCAACAGGCAGGCATAGGACCTTTCTTAGCACTGGCTGAGTCCACCTGCACATGTCCAGATTTAAAACAAAATGATTGAAATCAAATTAACATGTACACATCGACAACAGTCAGGTGCGCCGTGCTGTCCAAGATGCTGAGTGTGTCTGGAGCAGAGCAGGTCTCTGTCTCCCCGTGCGCAGTAGTGTGAATATTTATGCTATTAAGTAAACGGAGAAAACATGTCTCTCATTGTTTAATAGCAGCAAAACAATAAGGCTTCATTCATCAAAGACCGAAACTCGATCTCTCTCCTTCTCTCCCTCTTTTTCATCTGGCTCAGGTGTGTGGAATGGATCCTTCATCTCTGGCTGGCTGCAGGAGCAAACCGTTTTGTTTGTTTTTTTGTTTTTTTACCGGCAGTGAGATAAACATTTCCTGCAATTAAACTGGTGAATGGTTTATAAACAGTGTGCTGTGAGATCTGCCGCTGCGCACCTCAAAACCGTGCATAATAATCGCGCGTAATGGCCGCTCCTCGTCAGTTAAACTGCACGTCTGTCATGTATGTCTCACTGACAGGTGGAGAGCCTACAGATATTAACTACGAGCCGCTCCATCACTGACTGATCTTGTCCTGTCCTCTCCCTCTTCTTTCTCTCCTGTCCTCTCTATCACTAAATTCTGAGCTTAATCATTAGCTTTTAGCTTAGCAGCACTCGTAATTGAGTAGGCTTTTGAACAATGCAGGAGAAATGTTGCAGACAGTTTATATTATCAGCCTGGGCCTGGGGCTTGTTGTAACAGTAAATGGGATGTGTTGTAACTTGTGTAAGTTAAACTGTGTCTGTGTGAGTGAACATCTTACCCTGCGATGCACGATGTGGACAGCGGTTCTAGCCACACGCTGCTACTGCTGCCAAGCAGCCCCGCCCGTTGGAAAGAGTGTGGGATATACCACTACTAGGAATGGGAGGGGAGGACTAAATCTTTTAAGATTTAAATAGCACATTATTGCGAGATTATAATGAGCACCGCTTACATTGTGCATTTAACAAATAGTACTGCATTGTTCAAAAATTATTAATTGTGTCTCAAATTATTCTAGGGGGGTACAGCTTTACTGAAGGGGGAGTCATGTCCCCCCTGTCCCCCCCGGGATTTCCACCCCTGGGAGCAACATATGCTGTCATCTAGAAAGTGCAGACTTGTCACCCACTGAAATTGTGTGGTGCCTTATGAAGTACAAAATATGACAGCAGACACCCCGGACTGCCAAGCAACTGAAGTCTTATATCAAGCACGAAGTGTCCTCAGTTCCCAAAGACTTACAGAGTGTTGTTAAAAAAAAAGGTGTAGAACCAGTGGTTCACATGCCCCTTCCCTAACTGATTTCAGAATGTGTTGAGGGCATCAAATTCAGAATGAGTGTACATTTACAAATAAAAAAAAAATAGAAAAAAATAAGTTCATCTGTTTCAACATTATCTTGTCTTCGGACTGTATTTAATTAATTATAGGTCTATTATATAAAAGATTCTCAATTATTGCATTCTGTTTTTATTTACATTTTTACAGCATCCCAACTTTTTGAAATCAGGGTATTATAAGTGGTATGGAGCTGATTTTGAGTCAGCCCTAGGTAATCATCATACATAGTCAAACCACAGATATTGGCAGTGTATGTATCTGCAAACCAAGAATATGTTACATTTGTAAATTATATACATATGATATTAACATTTCTAAAGCGACATGGTATGCTGACTTCATCATCTGGAGGTTTAGGGGATGGCAGATGGAGAGGCACCTCGGAGAAACACCTGCCAAGCTACAGATCACTGTTTGAAACCAACTAACAACAAAACAATTTGTATTTTAGCAAGTCATTGAGGTTTCCATCATCTTTTTGGGCATCAAATGTGGGTGTTTTTTGGCAAATGATCACCTTTTTTTCCAGCAGGGATAGTGCCACTCAAAGCAGTTGTTTTTTACGGAAACATTGACAGCTTCTCCAGCCTTGACTGTGCCACTAGCTATGTTTCCATCCAAAAGGGATTTGAATTATTAGGAAATGCGGATTAAAAGAAATACGAATCCTGTGTGTTTCCATTAAATGTACCGACTTTGTATATCACTTCCCACACAAAAATGGGAAAATGACCTACTGGTCAGTCCCAGTGTTGATTACTGGTCACAAATCTGCTGGAACACCTTCACAATGTCAAAAAATACAAATATACATCTAATACAGTATAAAGTCATTCACAGAACTCACCTCACCACACATAAAATACATGAAATGGGACTTATAGACACAGACATTTGCTCATCATGTACACTAAACACTGCAGACAATTACTATCATGCCATGTAGCTCTGGCCCCCCAGTACAAACTTTCTGGGAGGGGGTCATTGAAAAAATGTCAGATCTCTTGGGATGCAGCCTTCCATTATCCCCCTCACTCTGTTTACTTGGAGACCTCACAGTAATTAACCCAGCACCCAATAATACCAGACCAATACTTATAGCCATAACCACTGCCAAAAAGACCACACTCAGGAACTGGAAAACAAGGCACAAACTCAGCACATCACACTGGTTAAATATCCTTACAGAATACATATCTATGGAAAAGCTCTCAGCCGCTCTCCAAGACCAAACTCATTATTTTGAAGCAACCTGGACCCCTCTTCTTCTCAGAGCCCTACACTTGCTGCGTGTGAGCCCGTCTTCTTCTACGTTTTCTGGCAGTTGGCAACCAGCTTGTAAATGCATTACTGCCTTCCCGACCTGGAGAGTGGATATCACCATGGAGAGAGGTGCGCTACGTCAGACTTAATTTGAACATAACTGTTTCCATCCCCCGTTTTGCGAGTCAACATTTTTTTGAATCAAGCAAAACCCAGATAAAGCGAGCATATTTTAGTTTGTGCGAATCAGGGGATTTTAATTTGAATTTTGGCGTTTCCATCATAATTTTCTGGTGCAATACTAAACTAAACATGGCTAATGAAACCATTTTTAAGCAAAAATATGATCTTTCTCTAATCATAATCAAGAGGTTTTTGTGCTTAAACCTGACCACACATTAGCCAGAGTGTTGTTTCAACAACACTCTGACCACACATTAGCCAGAGTGTTGTTGAAACATAAGGTTTCAGCATTTCCGCCATATAGTAACGTGCAAAAGTAACATATCTGTGGTTTGTAGAAATCTGGATCTTAAACCTGCTAATTGCCAAATAATTTAACTAAATGTGTTATATTTTTAATATTTTGTCATGTTTAGGTTACGTGTTTCAAAGGCATCTGTGTATTGTGTACATAACAGAGCGCAATACGAATTAAAATTGTAATTTCTAATAGTGAAAAGCAATATTTATGTGCTTTACTACATTTACACAAGCACTACGAGTGGTCAGGAGCAGGAGTACATTTTATTAGTAACTACGAAAAGATCGGAGCTACTAAAATATTGATGAATGCAGACATGCACGTAAATTTCCGTCTGCAAACAGTTTACACACAAATTCCTTCTGCTCACGTTTCATGAATGACACCCAGTGCCTTTAACATCCTGACTTCTAATGTTGTCCATTTAGGAATTTCAACTGGATCCTTACTGCTACACCAGCAAAAGATGACTATAAGGACTGCCAGGTAAACTGCAAAAAACACAACTGTAGGGGTGTAGCCTCAGTAACCTGGTGAGAGGAGATCTCAGCTCATCAGATCTCTCAGAGGGTAATCCCATCATGCCGAGGATTTCTGGTGCTAAATACCTTCCACACACTGAACATAATGACAGGAGATAACGCATTGTACTGGGGCATTCTGTGGATGAGCCTTGGATGGAGATGTAGGTGGTGGTGTGGCTGATAGATTGAAGTGTAACTGATGAACCAGGGAGTGGGGGTGCAGATGGAGAGATGCCAGCTGTCTCAGCAGGGATGACAGGCTTCCCGCTGTGTGTGTTTTTGCACCAGTTTGTTTGTTTATCTGCCATTTGTTTGTTCAGTCTTGTTGTCTTTCATTTCCTGTTGTACTGGGAGGCTTTGAAAGAAAATGGCACATCTCCTCCAACCTCTCTGTCTCCACTACCTCTCCCTCCTTCTCTTTAATCTTTTTATTAAGTCTGTATCTGGCTCTCCTCTCCACCTCTCCTCCTCTTTGCCTCTCTCTGTTCCTCTATTTGACTTGTTGCCTTGTGTAGAGATGGGTAAGAAACCAGTCAACCAGTCCCTTAATGTATTGCCAATTGGCGTAAAATTAATATTCAATACTGCATTTAATTTTTTACTTACTTTATTTTTCATACAGTGGCAACTGAAACTCCAAAACATTACTAACAGCTGAGGTTAAGCAGGGATACTGCTGTACACCTTTCATACTTAATACAATTGTATATGCATCCTGAAAAATAATGCAATTTTTGCTTGGGAACATTTGCTATAAATCAGCTAAAAAAGGAAAAATTAACAAAATAACACAAAATGTGCCTGCTCAATAAAAGACTGCTAGAAGATGTTCTGTTTCTGAAAGGTTTCTTGAAACACACCAAAGACGTGACAGAGCTGCAGCACAACGGTCACGTGTGGTGGATATGAGGGTAAAAAGATTTCAGAGAGGAAAAATAGAAAAAGACAGATTTAGAGGAATGTTTCATTCATCCTGTGGCTTTTTGGGTGAGAGACATTAAGGCTGAAAGCTATAAAAGACAGAGAGGAAAGAAAATAGATTGTAAATCATGAAGACAACTGTTGACTTGTCAAAAGACAGAACGAAAGCAAAGAAAAAAAGAAACATACTTTAATTTTAACTCATCAGCCGGTAGCCTCAAATGAATAAAGTTTGCTGGAATTGTTACAGTGTCCCACTTTGTTTTATGAAGAGGCCACAGACACAAGCAATCATTGATTTATACATGCGCGCACACACACACACACACACGTCTACGTATGTGAGGTCTCACAAGACAGACTGGCTTGAGAGTAAATTGATGAATTATTTATTTATTATTTAGGTATTGTGATGTGAATGGGGGGGGTAATGTTAAAGGGGACTATGCTATTTTTCAGGTTCATAGTTTGGGATTCTACTCGAACATATGCTTTCAAGATATACTATACAGGATTCTCCTCAAAAACAACATATGGACTTACACAGATGTAATCCTTCTCATTCATCACTCTCTGTGTGCGGCAGTGTATTTTTCTGCAGAGACTCTGCCCTCTGCCTTTTTTCCCCCATTTCCTTCTTATTTTGCAGAACATGCATTGTGCCTTTTCAAAATACACTCCAGTTTTCACAAGAAATGTACAGTTGCTGCTTGGTTCAAAAATTCACTGACAACATATGTGAAAGACCACTCCAGACCACATCCTTCCATACTCCCAATAGCAAATAGGTCATGTGATCGTAGGCTTCCAAAATACAGTACATGGATTACACACAAATCGCAGGCGTGTCATTGTGTGGGATAAGTATGGATTCTGGTGCATTATTTTGTGTGGGAAAACGTATGAACAGTGTTATATAAATTTCAACCATATAATCATCATGAGTCAGTGGTATACAACCCATCAGGCACAGTGTGCCTGTGTTTTTGGCAGAATGTTCTCCAGCTGAGGGCAGGCTGGGCTTGGGACATTTAATGGGGCCTGGAGTGTTTAATGAACAAAGTTGTTCGTGACCTTGAAGACAGCCATAGATAATGTCATCAGAGAATCCCATTCTGTGCATCCCCTCGCTGTTGAAGTGCCTGGCTGCTGGCGGTGTTATCATTAAGGTGAGAAATACATTCCAGAAAGTACACTAGTATCTTTTAGGTACTCTCTCGCTGCTTTCTGCTTTGATCTTTTAGTTCTACTCCTTTTCCACAGTCTGATCCCCTCCTCTGCACCACACTCTTCTCTTCTATTCTCTTTCTTCTCTTATTTTTGGATTGTCTTTCTTCTTCATTCTTTCCTTCACATCTCCCCCTCCTCGCATTCCCTCCTTTCCTACCTTCCACTTATCTCCCTCTGTACAATTGTCCTCGCCTTCCTTCTCTTCTGCTCTCAGGGTAGGAGATAAACCCACAGAGTGATAATCTGTAGCTAAATAGACAGCTGATCCCTTTTAAAGCCATGCTACGGAGGGGAGGAGAGTGTTTACATGGCCTCCAGCAAATGTGCTGCACTACTGGGAAATTAATTAGCCGGCCCAACTCTCAGATGCTTCAAATTCTCCCTGTTTCTTCTCATTTCAAGTTATCTCTCCTTTTCTCTCTGAGATTCTCTCTCTTTCTGTATGTCACTTGGTTTCCATCCAAGAAAATTTTTTGCCAATTATGATGTAGCAAATTTGGAAAAGTGGAGGGGAAGTGGCAAATTTCAAAGCTGCAAGAAAGTTTCACACATTCCTGAAGTGGCATTTATTCATCATCAAAAGGAATAATGTGATAAACAACGATGGAAGTGCATGAAAACGTAACCACAGGCTTGGCACAGTCTGGCCATTTCATTCCACACATAAACAAAAAGTGGCTTCAGACTTTATGAAAAGTTTCTGTGAGAGTGCATTTTCTTTGCTTTTGTGTTCAAATGATAGTATCAAATGAAACTGGCTCTTACCTGACAAAAAAGAATACAGACGTGCCCAAATACTGCAGCTGGGACATAAAATCTGCAGCAGTATGAACTATATTCAGTCTCTGTTTGAATCTTCTACAAAACTTTTACAAAATAGAAAATTTAGTTTGATTGGTGCGTTTCTCTTTGGCATATTTCTATCAATCAATACTGCTATCTCTCTCTGAAATGTCAGCTGTACTTGTGTTGAGATGAGAGGGCAAAGTGGAAGAACAACTGCTGATAGAAAAAAGAAAAAGAGAACTGCTGCCGTGGTGTGTTTATTCTGTCGAGTGTGTGTAACCCAAAAGACCAAGTGTGTTTTTGCAGTACAATGTTATGAAAATCAGACATATTGTTGGTTCACTTTTCTGCACAGGGCCCATGGGAGCAGGATATTTTTCATAAGTTTCAGCTCCCTGTTGGCCACAGCTGGAAAGTCTTAATATAATTTGTTTGGCTCAAATTGTCTTGAGGCTCCTGAACCAAAAGGTTACTTTGTCCTTCCAGCCAGCTGTCCATCTGAGATGAGTGCTTTTAAGTTTCTACCCTTCACAACTCCCCTGCAGTTCAAAGGCATTTTGTGTGTGCATTATTATTGTGTATATCCTGTATTGCAAGGCAAGGCTGATGGAGACCTATTCACACACACTCACAGGTAAATTTGTAAGGCAATCAGGCAGTTTTCATAGGAGAGACTCACACTGGTGGGACTGTATAGCCTAGGCTGCACACTCCACTCCAACCCCTTAGGAAAGTATTCATTAGCTCCCAGTCATATCTCCAGTACATTGCTCTTCCAGTGGGGACTGAGCAGAAAGAAGCAGCCATGGCCAATCTTTCGAAATAAACATACAAAGGCTGGAAGCTGGCGATGATAGTCTGAAGTACATACTTATAGAAGACTTCCTTGGTATTTGGGAAAAACACAGTAGGTTGGAAATTCACATTTTATGTCTCTGCCACCATTGGTCATGGAACTATACACAGAGGGATAGCCGTGGGGACTTAAGTCCATGCTTGACATTTGCTTGTGGATGTTTTGCAGGATAAGGGTCACTTCACAGGTGCAACTTAGCATAGTTTATGTGTGCAAGGTGTATTTGGGTGGAGTAGATGACAGGTGTCACAGTCAGAAATGGGCAGAGCCATTTTGGGAGGCCTTTATTGGTACGATGGGGAATAAATTCACACACATAACAGTTGGTGAAATTTTGACTGTTTTCAGCTTCCATTCCAGTCAGGTTAAGATTGACGTTTGTGGAAATAAGCTGGTCACCTGTGGGGAAATTCTGGGGTCCAGAGTTTTGTCTCTGTTGAAGAGTGGAGACTGCATTCAAGGTGGGCCATGCCATTCTTGGCATGTTCTTTTCTTGAAGGTCAGTCATCACAGTTGTAAGAAGGGGATTTTCTATAGCAGCCCTCTGCCCCCCTTGGTTCATGCTGGCAGTGTTGAGGAGCCACGGAAGCAATAACCCAATCACAAGGACAGTCAACAGCAGAAATGTTGGTTGTCCTCCGTCAGCATCTGATCAGCTGAACGCTGGTTGATGTTGACATCTTGCAGGCCGTGTACCTTTTGCAGTGGGAGGCTCTGACCTGTGTGGGCTGTCCTCCACACTTCACAGTGGTGTTGGTGGTCAGTAGGACTTTGAAAGAACCGATCCACCGACTGTTTTATATAGACAAACTCACCAGGCTGGATATTATGGTAATTAGCATTGGTAGGAGGGGCCTGGACATCTGTCATCTGTGAATGAAGGGCCTTTGACAGACAGACACAATGTTTCGGAAAAGCCTATGTTAGTGTTTGTCTATCAAGGCAATATCTAGGGATGAAATGAGGAAAGAGTGATTGGAGATGTCACTGGTTTGTCCATTATTTTGAGATGACAATCCTTTTTCTGCTGCTCGTAGTAGTTTGGGCAATGGACAAGGGGCTTAGTCCATCAAAAGTAAACACCTTAATGATCACAAGACTTTAGAAAATTTGAAGAACAGATCAACAATAACAAGCACGTATTCAAAGGTACAGCATTTTGGCATTTCTATAAAGTTATATAATTAAGCTAATATTTACAAAGGATCCCCAGGTGGGAGGATGGGTTGCTTGGACTGTCTTTACAGGTTTTGGAATGTGCTGTTGACATGTTGCACATCTTTGACAAAACTGTTCACAAGATTGCTGAATAAGGATGAAACCAGTGTCGGCTTCTTTCAGCTATCTTTTGCTCATGTGACACAGCATGCAGGGAAGGTGGGGCAACCGGTCATTGAAGGAGCACCCTAAAAAATGAACAAATAAACAAATAAAAAAGAACATACATTTAAACCACTAAGGAATTAGAGGGAAACAGCAACTTTTTTGACTGCAATAAAAGCCAATAAAACAAAATAAAATAAAAAATAGTCTTAGTTGTAACACCTGTCATCTAATGAATAAAAATAAATACATGTGGCATGTACCATGTTAGGGTTCCACTTTCAGGAACTTACAGTCTATTTTAGCTTTTACCCATCTAAGAAACCATGACAATGTAATGAAGAAGATTATTAAAGTAATGCAAGGTGAGGTAGGAGAATGAACAAAAAGGAGAGGGGAAAAATGATAAGAATGGTAAATGACACAAGATGAAATCATAAAATAAATGGAACAAAAAATGTATAATAAAATGTAAAAGTGAATAAGATTAAAATAAAATTAGAATGAATAAAATGAGTTAAATTGGAGTTTATGAGAACACCAAAGACACAAAATGTCAGTGCAATTAGCTCAGAAACATACACCAACTATAAAACCAAAACAAAACATTCAAAACAGACGCGGACAAATAAAACTGGTTATAGAAATTTTCACGAATTGGGAGTCAGAGCTGCAATATCTTCTATATCAGAAAAAACTGGATGGTGTCAGATTCTCTGGTTCTCCAGCTTCACAGACCTCCAACATGCAATAACAATAACTGGATTTTATCTCTCTATCTGTTTATCTACAATGTATTTCAACACTTATTTCCAATTGCAAGAAAATAGGCCTCTTCTTTTCTCACGCACTGTTCATATATTTTGCTATGAAAAGTAACACCAAGATTCCTACATATGCCACGTAATGATGAGCCGGTAATTTAAGCATAACCCAGGTATTTGGATGGCTGCGATCACATGACCAGTGTGTTGACAGGAGTGAAAAAGGAACTGGCTGCAAGCAATCCGGTAAAGAGGAAGATTGTGGAGGTGGATGGATTACAAAAAAACAAACTGAGATGATCACTGGCTGCTGTTCCCTATTAAGAAGCCAACCAGAAAAGTTTTGCAGTCACTTTTCGAGTAGAATGTGTTCGGTGCTTTGGTACTTCAGACAGATTCTCAGAGGACTATCACTTTGACAGACATTAACATTCAAAGGGGCAAAATATGAAATGAAAGGCACCCTAAACTTCAGAATCACAGTCAGATGAAGGAAAACTCTCGGCAAAATGTCATTAGGGAGAAACCTCATTAGAAGCCTCTTCGTCCATTATCATCAGCAGCCCTCATTAGCACATAATTTGCCCAATCATTCAATTCTGATTTGTCTGATCATCAAACAAGTGACCTGCCTCTTTATGTCAGATCTGCTTTGCTGAAATGAGCCTAGGTGGAGGGTTCAGGCTCATGCTGTGTTCAAGTGAAATCCTGGAGGTTTGACTTCATCGCACAGATTTGAATGTGTTTGATTTGGGGTTGAGGGGGTGCAGCCGTTTTGCGTTAAGCTCTACACTGTGCTATACTTCTCAGAGAAGAAGTGCTGGAAAGCAAGAACTGCTCACTGGGGATATTTGAGAGTGGGCTTGATTCTTTGAAATGCAGGGGCTCATTTGGTAGCATTTGTGAAGTTATATTCTAACCCTAAAGAATCAAGTTTGAAACAGGCAAATATTAAAAGAAGAAAACATGAGTGGGAAATGTAGGTAAAAATAATTTCAATAATATCAAACAGTGTATGGGGAAGGAGTTGTAAGCAACTGGGTTACGAAGACAAAAAGTGAATAAATTTGTCTGTGTGTGTGTCTGTGTGTTTGTGTGTGTGCACCCCCTAGTGTTCTTCAAAACTTTTAAAAAGGACCAAATGTTCATGCCTGGGAGGAAAGCACATTCATCACGCATTGTATGTAGGCCAATATATCTTCATGTAACTGTGGCTGTGACTAATGTTTATTTTATAAGTCAGTGTGGCTTCCACAAGCGCAGATAAGCTGTAACTCAGGAGAGCGAAAGGGTTTTACGGCTGTTTTACATTTAAATTTTAGGATTTTAGCTGACGCTTAGATCCAGAGCGACTTACAATGAGCGCAACAGTAGGATGAGCTTCAAGTAGCTCATTTACATTTTGCATTTGAGGTATTTAGATGATTTTCTTTTCTGCAGAAACTTACAGTGTTCACAGTGAGCACAACAGAGCATAATCATCAGTTACCGAGACAGGAGAGAAAAGAAAAACAAGTGTTAAAAACAGAGCTGGAATGGAGTTTCAGAAACATCACCGTGTAATTGATAGCACTTGTTCAAACACTTGTTTGGTTTTGAATCTATTTTGGAGCAAAACTTAGCAGTTTGAGCTTACAGCAAAACTTAAACAGTAAAATATCCTTCAGTTTCAAAGAGAGAAGTTTTTTTTTCTAATCTTCTGGAAAAAAAACATTTGCTCTTAAATTATAAATTATGGTTCATTTAAATGGATAAGAGGCTTTCTGATTAGGTCAGTTAGCCTCTGTATTGCAAACAAATTGAAGAAAAATGTTGTTAATGTACATTTCTGTTACATTTACACAAAACTTTACGTTTCAACAACGCTGTGATTAGCACGTGGGTACATTTAGGCACAAAAACCACTTGGTTGAGATCAGGAAAGGATCGTGTCTTGGCTAGAAGTACATGATTTTGGGGCACAATCCCGGCAAAAAAAAAAAAAAGAGAGTGGCTACAAGTTGTTACTAAACACCCATGTTTGGTGCCTAAAAAGCTGCTGGAAACACTGAAATGACTCACTAAATCACAACTGGTTTTGCTGTTTGTTGGTGTTGAGCTTTAGTCTGCAGTAGAGCCCTGCGCGGAACTGTTTTCTTCATCCCGCTCCTGCCCGCTCCCGCTGAATTTCTGACCAATACCGCCCGCAACCGCAACATGTGTGTTACACTCCTGCCCGCACCTGCAGTGTGTATGTCCACTCCCGCCCGCTCCCGCAAAACTCTGAGAATTTCTGCCCGCACAATAATAGAGATCGATGATTTTGTGTCTTCTCCTGTCCCGCAGGAGAAAACACGTCATATTATAAGCTATTAATAAAGAGATTCATGGGGTTGTTTGTTTTGTTTCCCTGGTCTGCATGTCTTTTGATGCACTGGTCAAGAATAGTGCTCCTGTTTCGTTGTTTTCATTTAGTTTTTAATGAAATAAAGGCTGTTTCATATTCTGTTCTCCTCCTCTGTATTTATTTAGGCTATTTTTCTACCTTTATAATCATGATTGAGGTTAAGGCAAGCCCGGCGCCAGGATGAAGTTACTGAGGGGGCGGTTAAAAATCTTTATTATGCAACATAGGTTCACACAGTGAGTTATAAAGAGCGCGCAGCCGTGTGTAATAGTTGCCCGTAATGACAGCTCGTCGCCGGTGAAACACAATAAACTGCACGTCTTCTTGCATGTTTGTCTCATGACAGATGGAGCTGACAGACAGACAGACAGACAGACAGGTAGAGCAAGCGGCAGATTGGTATGAAAGCTGGTTCAGGGCATATTCGTCCATTTATGAATAAATATGGAGTGGAAATGCTCATGCAAGTTCCTACATTAATTGAGAGGCTTTACAAATATGCTGAAAATAATGTGTATATTTCTGGCTTTCTGCGTACACATTTTTATCATGTCATGAATCTACACAGTTTTTCCACTAGCCTAATCTGTCACCCAAAGCTGGATGTCCCCAGTTTCAAAACTCATTCATCATCAATCATCCTGCTGTCTGGATGCATGTCTGACATATCCAGCAGAAAAAGACATGTGTGACATAGAACACAGAAAAATAAACCAGCTATATTCTGTCTTACCTTTCCTCAGTAGAGTTTCAGCCTTCTTGTTTATTTGTTGAACTTTCTGAGTAAGCGAGGAGCCACTGACCTCGGCTGCAGTCTCTTTTTTTGTTTTTTTTACAAAACCACGTTCTTATATCCATCTTTGGCTTGAACTGCTTTTTGGGAAAAAAAACACACTAACGCGATGGCCAAGTAAGTTGACCAAACTATTTAGCAAGCAAGCTAGCTTAAATCACATACTACGGTGCGCCGTGAGGCCAAACCTAATACAACACGCAACAAACAGCGCTGTCCATGGTTCTGAAATTATTGCAAATAACAGGGGATTATGGTGTTTCACTCTCCTCTCAAACACCATAATCCTATGTTAAAAAAAAAAAACAACAGAAATACTGATCGGTTGGAACAGTATTTTTGTTGTTTTTGCAGATTTACTATGGTACACAAAACTTAAACTGAGGGGACAAAAAATCAAACTACCCCCCTCGTCCCCTCGTGGCGCCAGGCCCGGGATAAGGTCTATTTTCTAAGAGAGACCTGAATAAGAAACATTATTGAGAACACAATCAGCAGATAGACAACACTACACAATAAATTTAAATATAACTTCGTTTTATCAAAAACTTTGCAGTGCAACATCACACAGCCAGATGTCTCAGGTATTCTGTTTGAAAAAATAAAAATAAGAATAAAAACATTCAAACTTAGGCAGCCTATGCTCAATAACACCGGCATCATCATGCCTCTTTATGTAATTAACGAAAAGCAACGAGAGTAGGTTGTGAGTGGCTCAAATAACACTAAAAAATAACATAAAATAAACAAAGTTAACAAATGAATTTAACAAATGAATCACTTGGCCATATTGCTGTGGAGGAAGAGAATGTTGCTGACCGACTGTGGTCCCAATCCCATGCGTCTCTCTTCCAAGATGCGCCCACAGATACTAAAGGCCCACTCTGAAGGTGCACTGGATGTGGGGATACTGAGGATAAAATGCGCCAGCTTTGAGAGACCTGGGAAGTGCTCTTTGTTGAACTTCCACCATTGAAGCACGCTGTCTGGGTCTGGGTTATCAGAGAGCTACCTTTAACCACGTCTTCTCTTGCATCTGCGGGCAGCGTCCGTAGCAGTCGCATTTTAGGAGTCAGGAGCGTTGCAATCCTGTACATCATGTGGAGAGGGAATGCAGATGTGTCACTGGTGCTCATCAGTTCTTCCAGATGTGAGCCACACACATTGGCAACTTCAGAGAGCAAGGGCTCGAGGGATGCTGCTTGGCAGTGTTCAATGAGTCTCACGGACCACGGCAGTGGAAGTGATGCGCTGGGAGTGGGTGGAGTTGTCGGACTCTAGGTCTTTAGTAGCATCAATGAATAACTTAAGGAACGCAACTACTGTTTTCAAAGTGTTGATCTGCGCAATTCTTTCATAGTTATTGCTCAGCAATAATATGGAGATCTCCTCATGCTGGTGCAGTATGGAATCCAGCATATCATAATTTGAATTCCAGTGTCTTGATGGACTGCTTCAAGGATTTCTTCAAGCTGTTTTGCAGACCTGAATGTTTGAAATATTTCACCTGTTTTTTTGCATTGGTCAACAGTTCAGACAGCTCAGTAGTTTCAGCCAACATGGCTGGTGCAAATGCACTTCACAGGGTGACGTTCAGGATGTACGCGTTGCAGTTCAGCCTGGTGTATCCACGCAGGGCGGTGACTATGTTGGCTCCACGGTCAGTGACAAACACAACACGGCCAGATGGAAGTGATCTATTCCAAATTCACGGAGTTTCTGGAACAGCAGGCTCCTGATATTCTCCCGTTTTTGATACACCACTCTCGAAGGGAGCCGCGAATAACACCCTGGAAACGAGGTTGAAGTTGTTGTTTGTATAATGGATGGTGCCGGATATGAATGAAGTTTTATGGTAATCCTCCATCCATATATCTGTTTTGATGGCACATCCATATGTTTCGATGATGGGCTTTATCTCCGCTGCCACTGACGCCTGCAGTGCTTGTGCTTGCCAATCGACATGTCTGGATACACTGGTTGGATGAGGTAAAACATCTTTTACATCAAATTTGCCATATTTAGCGGCGACATTAACAAAGTGTTGCACTATGTCAACAAAGCCTTTCCTGGCAACGAAGTCATATGGCCTTATGTCTCGACAGCACTCTTCCACACATTTCTCAGTAGTTTCTTGTTTAATGTGTGTAGGGAGACCTTGTTTATCCTTGAAAAGCAGCTTACTTTGACCGGGGAGAACAGAGCAGGTGTGTCGCCTCAACCCAGAGGTGCCGGATTTGTGTCCATTGTAAACTAGTATTTTTGCACATTTGTCACAACTAACAAAGTCCAGTTCGCTTCCATCTTTGTCACAAACAATTGAGAAACTTCTCCAAATGTCAGACTTGCCTTGCTTTGTTTTTGTGTTGTAAAGACTTTGTTTGAGCTTCTTTTTTCGACATCATGAGTTGACTCCATCCTGTCGCTAGGCTAGATCTTCTTCTTCTGCTTCTTCTTCTTCTTCTTCTTCTTCTCCTTCTTCCACTGTTTAATGGTGGGTGGCAAACAGTGAATTGGTGCACTACTGCCACCAACTGGTGGAGTGTGGATCAAAATGACTACTACACCTTTTTAAAAAAATAATAATAAAAAAATAAAAAAATTAGGCTACATCCTGATCCCGCAGTGTTTCCCGCAGCGGGATTGGGTCGGGACCCAGCGGGACCCAATCCAAAATGCAGCCCTCTAGTCTGCAGCTTTGGTGCAAATGAAAGTGATGACAGGCGCAATGGAGAGGCAAACGAAAGACAACCCCCAAAAAGGGAATGATTTGTTCTCTCCTTATCCTTCCTGACTGATTATTCTCTAGTTTTGTGTTCTGCTAGTATCCTTGTCACGACTGGTAGCATGAGACAGTACCTGCAGCCCAATCAGGTTGCACAGGTTGTCTAGCTCCTTCAGGATGGCACATCCATACATGCAGTTACTACAAAGTTTGCTGTGTCTGCCAGCAAAGTCTCAAGAGCATAGAGCAGATTTCAGGAGACCAGCCCTTACATGGGGAGAGCTGGACAGGACTGGACTGCTCCTTTGTGTGAGGAAGAACAGGAGGAGCATTGGCAGAGCCCTACAAAATGACCTCCAGCAGGCTACTGGTGTACATGTTTCTGACCAAACTGTCAGAAACAGACTCCATGAGGGTGGCATGAGGGCCCGACATCCTGTAGTGGGACCTGTGCTCACAGCCCAGCACCATGCAGCTCAATTGGTAATCACCAGAGAATGCCAGTATTGGCAGGTCCCCCATTGGACCCTGTTTTCTTCACAGATGAGAGCAGGTTCACACTGAGCACATGTGACAGGGGTGAAAGAGTCTGGAGACACCACAATGAACATTATGCTGCTTGTTACATCATCCAGCATGACCGGTTAGGTGGTGAGTGATGGTCTTGGGGAGGCATATCCTTGGAGGGTTGCATAGACCTCCACATCATAGCCAACAATACCCTGACTGCTGTTAGGTACCAAGATGAAATCCTCAGAGCGAATGTCAGACCTTAGGCTGGTGCAGTGGGCCCTGGGTTCCAGGGTAGGCAGTCCCTAGATGATGAAGGCACTGATGCCATTGACCGGCTCTCTTGTTCCTCTGACCTAAATCCAACTGAGCACCTATGGCACATTATGTATCGGTGCATCCAGCACTGCCACAGACTGTCCAGGAGCTCACTGATGTCCTGATCCAGGTCTGGGAGGTGATCCCCCAGGACACCATCCACTGGCTCATCAGGAGCTTGCCCAGATGTTGTCGGGAGTGCATACAGGCACATGGAGGCCATACACACTACTTTTAGATTTTTAGCTTGAATAACTCATTCATCAAGATGTGAAATATGTGATTTAGGTGTTCCCTTAATTTTTTTTAGATAGTGCACTACACCAACTTTTTCAACATTTTCCTCTGCCAACATTTTCTTCTGGCAACTGGGCTGGTGCAGTTGCAGATTTGGTGATGCTGCTGTCGAGTTTGATTGTTATTACAAACAAATAGGAGTGCATCTTTAATTTCAACTGGTTTATGGATTCTCATCATTTTTGTGTAGAGGAGTATGCAGATTCAGTGACTGGATACATAGGGAAATGCATTGAGGATGTCACTGTTTTGAAGCTCATCACAACACGCGCCAACCAGAAGCTGTGGCTAACAGCTGAGGTCCATGCCCTGTTGAGGGCTCGGAATGCCACCTTCAGATCACAGGATGAGGTGTCTCTAAGGACACTGAGAGCTGAGCTTTCCCATGTCATCAGGCCTTAACAGACTACAGATCCACAACTCAGGCTAGAAAAAGTGATTTTCACCTTCCTGACAAACTAAATGACTTCTATGCATGGTTTGAGGCGCTGAACAACATGCCTGCATGTCATAATAATGACCCTCCCCCCGGGGAGCAGGTACTCTGTCTAGATACATCCGACGTGAGGAAGACCCTGTCCAGAATTAACCCTCGCAAGGCTGCAGGCCTTGACAGCATACCTGGGCTGGTGCTTAAGGACTGTGCAAACCAGCTGCCAGATGTCCTCACAGACATTTTCAACATCTCCCTGAGCCAAGCTGCTGTTCCTTCAGGTTTCAAGAAAACCACCATTATCCCTGTGCCAAAGAAGTCAACTGTGACGTATCTCAATGACTACCACACTGACCTCCATCATGATGAAGTGCTTTGAGCGGCTGGTCATGAAAAATGTCAAATCTGCCCTACCCACCTCACTGGACCCTCTTCAGTTTGCATATCGCCCCAACCGCTCCACTGATGCTGCCATCTCCTACACCCTGCATTCAACCCTGTCCCACCTGGACACCAAGAGCACCTACATCAGAATGCTGTTAACAGTTAAGCATTCAACACCATCATCCCCCAGAACCTGGTTTACAAACGTTCCCTGGATGGGCCTAAGTACCTCCCTCTGCAACTGGATCCTAGACTTCCTGACAGTAAGAAAACAGACAAGTGTGCACTGGCAGCAGAACATCAGGAACAAACACACTGAACACGGGCGCCCCCCAAGGTTGCATGCTCAGCCCATTGCTGTTTACTCTGCTCACCCAATGTTGACAAAACGAAAGAGATTGCTGTGGACGTCAGGAGGACGTCAGCTGTCCACTTGCCTCTATTCATCAGTGGCTCTGCAGTGGTAAGTGCCTAATAGCAGACCACTTCTATAACCAAGACGGCACATTAGCCAACGTTGCTAATGCTGCTGGTCCTTTTTTTTTTTAATGTTTCAATGTACGTTATTTATTTTCCATCCTGTGTATTTTTTAGATTCTTAGGTTCTTTTATAGTGTCTGTAATGTCTTGCATGTGTGAATGTTATGCTGAGCCCTGTCAGAGAGGAATATCTGGTCCCATTTGGTTCAGACAATAAAGTACCTATTCTATTCTATTCTATTCTATTCTATTCTATTAGCACCTCCACTTCCTGCGGTGACTGAAGAGTG
Organism: Epinephelus fuscoguttatus; assembly: GCF_011397635.1. Lineage (NCBI taxonomy): Eukaryota > Metazoa > Chordata > Actinopteri > Perciformes > Serranidae > Epinephelus > Epinephelus fuscoguttatus. The sequence continues at coordinate 38,066,486 of NC_064756.1, read as the reverse complement.
CCAGTTTGCCACCACCCATTCTAACCCCCTTCTACAGAGCCTGCATCACTGTGTGGTACGGTAACTGCAGAGCAGCAGATCGCAAGGCCCAGGACATTTTTCAAAGAGGCTGCGCACGCAGAGCCTCCTCCACTGTGAAGGACCCCTCCCACCCCTCCCACAGTCTGTTTGCCCCCCTGCCATCAGGTAGAAGGCTTTGCAGCATCAAGTTAAGGTCTGCAAGGTTCTGTAACAACTTCTTTCCTCAAGCTGTTTCAACTCCCTAACACCCTGCATCCGCACATCCTATAGGTTTGTTTTTATATTAAAACATTTAAAATAATTAGTGTTACATTAGAGTAATAATCTCCACCTGCAATTTGGAGTGCATTTTGACTTTAAAAGACACGCTTTGATGGGCTGTGTGATAATGAAAAATTTCCTACAGCACAAACCACCAGACTATTTATTTCCTAAGTAGCTGTGGAGAGAGAGACCTGTATTTCTATATTATCATAATCAATAAGCTTTAACATTTAGTATTTTCCTAATTAAGCATTTAGTATTTATTTTCATTGCCAGAGAGGGTTGGGCTTTAAATATCCTAGTGCAGCTGGATATCTAAATAATGTTTATTTTATAAGTTGCTGTTGTTGACGCCTCCCCCTCACTGCATACTGCAGAGTACCAAGACTCGGCTTGACTGAGGAAAGATAACTTTTAGCCTTGTTTTCATGCAACTAAAATATGGTCATTAAAAAAACACAATGCTGATGTGTGATTTTCCAAAATGTAATCATTTTAACCCAACAGCTAGCAAAAATGTTGGCATTGTACGTTTCTGCAAACCACAGATATGTTACATTTTTACATTGTTACGTAATGGATATGCTGAAACTTTACATTTCAACAATGTGTGCGGTTTGGCTAAGACACAAAACCACTTTGTTATGTCTAGGAGAAGATAATGTTTTGGTTTAAAATAAACCATTTTGTGGGCAGGATATGAAATAAACCTCGGCTTTTTGTGGCACTATCTCCAGAGAAAACACAGTAAGGACTAGCTAAACAGAACCGGTTTCGTTGTTTTTTTTTTTTGCCTCAAACAGGAGTCTGCAGAAGAGCCGGACACTCAATACAGATATGGGATGATACAGGAGTCATCTGTCCAGGAATGGCATGGGACAGGAGTAAAGAAACCACTCTGTGGCACCCTCTGGACTGCAGCGGTCTGCAGCTTGGCAAGCATCTTGCTCAGGTAACACATCGTCCACCATCCCCTCCACCTCCTGACGACAAAGTCAGCAGGCTGCTCTCATTCACTGTTCATTCATTTTCCTGCACTAAAATTTGTACCTACCCTCTCTCAGCCCGTAATTTGTGTTTAATTGGCATATTTGGGAAAGGATGCGTTCATGTGATAGATGTGCTAACAAGAGTAAAGAATAAAGAAGGAAGTAGATCATGAGAAGGCAGGTTGAGGCAGTGGATGGGTCACAAAAAGCAAGATTTTTCCCTGAAGAGTGCTGTAAGGAACTGTGTGAACTTTGAGTCATTTTAAAGTATGTCCTCACCGTGCATCTTTGTCTAAACCTAATGACAGTGACTTGTGTGCATTTTTGTAGGCTATTATACAAACCATTGTATGAGTGTATGTTGTAGTCAGCTCGTATACTACATCACTTTATTAGACGAATATGATACATATATAATGTGCAATGTGTTGGTTTGCAGAAACGTACAATGCCAACATTTTCTGCTGGGCACTGTGTTGCTGTTTCATGCTCTCAGAATCAGCACCTGCAAGTGTTTTCTGTGAGCAGCTGTGTGCTTCTTGCACAAGTGGATAAGTCATGGGTAAGTTACTGCTCTGTGCCCACATTAGGACACTGAGATTGAGTTTCAACAAGATAAGAAGAAAAGGTGCCAGTCAGCCTTCAGGGATGTACAGATAACAGAATGATTCCCGAACTCTCACAGCTGGATGCCGTGTCCTTTTTTCCTTTGGATGTTTTGGTTGTTATGGGGCCATTTAAACTTAGAAAATACTGTTTGTCTGTTGTTGTTTGTTTATTGACATCATCACTGCCAGTGATGAACCACAACAGGATAAAGCATCAGTAAGTGCTTTAAGGTAAATTTTTAACAGTTTTACAGCTGATCAAACAAAATGTTATATCCGCAGTTCCACTCTCAGCTAATGTGTATATTTTTAACTGACAGGAGAAAACACTCTCTGAAGGAGGTATGTACAGGGACATTATTCCTGGAAGGACATGTTGCTGTGTAGTTTTAGTACAACTAAATACATTCTAGCTACCTTGATTTTTTTTTCTGGCGTAGTATCTCATAATCACAAAAATTTGCATGGGTTAACACTATTGAAATGAAACTAAAGAAACAAGAGAAAATGTTCCGAAAGGCTTCAGTTTGAGCAGCCCGGTTGCTAGAAGACGTTGGTGTTGTAGGTTTCTGCAGTCCATGAATACATAACATGTACGTTTCATAAACATTATCAACATTTCTTAAGTGACATAGCGACGCAGTTAGGAGGTAGGTTGGGCTTGTCGATGGGTCGCAAAACACAGACTTTCCTTTGGGACTTCCTCCAGGAGACCAGTGTTTGGAACAGTATTTACTTTGAGTAAACTTTCAATCAGTTCAATCAATTTTATTTATAAAGCCCAATATCACAAATCACAATTTGCCTCACAGGGCTTTACAGCATACGACATCCCTCTGTCCTTAAGACCCTCACAGCGGATAAGGAAAAACTCCCCAAAAAACCCCTTTAACGGGGGAAAAAAAAAACGGTAGAAACCTCAGGAAGAGCAACTGAGGAGGGATCCCTCTTCCAGGACGGACAGACGTGCAAGAGATGTCGTACAGAACAGATCAGCATAATAAATTAACAGTAATCCAAATGACACAATGAGACAGAGAGAGAGAGAGAGAGAGAGATGCAGGTAATGACAGTAGCTTACAACAACATTAATGAAAGTAATAATATTATAGTTATAGTTCTGGCTACTGTGGTACAATATGTTGAAAGTATGTATTAATACCTGGCAGTATACATGTGTGACAATAATCATATGTGTATAATAACAGAAGAAGTATGACTAATGACTAATGATGGCAGCAGCAGCAGGAGGCATCTGGCAGGACCACGGCAGCAGCACAACCACACACGTCACGCTGTCCAGGCACCGCTGCGATATGAGTTAATCTGAGAGACAGTGGAGCACAAAGGCTCCGGAGAAGAAGCCGAGTTAGTGACATCCAGAATGGCCAGGTTAGCTAGATGCAGTAATAGAATACGAGAGAGAGAGAGAAGGAGAGAAGGGGCCCGGTGTATTATAGAGGGGTCTTCCGGCAGACTAGGCCTAAGTCAGCCTAACTAAGGGCTGGTACAGGGCAAGCCTGAGCCAGCCCTAACTATAAGCTTTATCAAAGAGGAAAGTCTTAAGTCTAGTCTTAAATGTGGAGACGGTGTCTGCCTCCCGGACCGTAACAGGAAGATGATTCCACAGGAGAGGAGCCTGATAGCTGAAGGCTCTGGCTCCTGATCTACTTTTGGAGACTTTAGGGACCACGAGTAACCCTGCGTTCTCAGAGTGCAGTGTTCTGGTGGGATATTATGGCACTATGAGCTCTCTAAGATATGACGGAGCTTGACCATTTAGAGCTTTATAAGTTAACAGTAGGATTTTAAATTCAATTCTGGATTTTACAGGGAGCCAGTGCAGAGAAGCTAAAACAGGAGAGATATGATCGCGTTTCTTAGTTCTTGTTAGTACACGTGCTGCTGCATTCTGAATTAGCTGGAGAGTTTTTAAGGACTTACTAGAGCTACCTGATAATAGAGAGTTACAGTAATCCAGCCTTGAGGTAACAAAAGCGTGGACCAATTTTTCTGCATCTTTTCGGGTCAGGATAGGCCTAATTTTCGCAATATTACGCAGATGAAAAAATGCAGTCCGTGAGGTTTGCTTTAAATGAGAATTAAAAGACAAATCTTGATCAAATATCACTCCGAGGTTTCTTACGGTAGTGCTAGAGGCCAGAGCAATGCCATCAAGAGAAACTATGTCATCAGATAAAGAGTCTCTGAGTTGTTTGGGGCCAAGAACAATAACTTCAGTTTTGTCTGAATTTAACATCAGGAAATTGGTGCTCATCCAAGTTTTTATGTCTTTAAGGCAATTATGGAGTTTAGTTAATTGATTGCTTTCTTCTGGCTTCATTGATAAATACAACTGAGTATCATCCGCATAACAATGGAAATTTATAGAGTGATTTCTAATGATGTTACCTAAAGGAAGCATATATAGAGTAAACAGGATTGGTCCGAGCACAGAACCTTGCGGAACTCCAAAACAAACTTTAGTACGTAAGGATGGTTCATTGCGAACGTCAACAAATTGAAAACAATCAGATAAATAAGATTTAAACCAGCTTAGTGCAGAACCTTTTAAGCCAATTAAGTGATCCAGTCTCTGCAGTAGAATTTGATGGTCAATAGTGTCAAACGCCGCACTAAGATCTAATAAAACAAGTACAGAGACGAGTCCTTTGTCTGAAGCAATCAGAAGGTCATTTGTAATTTTAACTAGAGCTGTCTCAGTGCTATGATGCACTCTAAACCCTGACTGAAATTCCTCAAATAAATTATTATCCTGGAGAAAATCACACAGCTGGTCTGCGACTACTTTCTCAAGGATCTTTGACATAAAGGGAAGATTAGATATTGGTCTATAACTTTGAGGCATTTCAATGTGTGGCCTCAATACGTTGCTTTTTCTAAAGCGAACCACAGTAACTTTATATTTGTGTCAAGGCATTATGTTGATAAATTAATGTCATTCATGGGTCACTAATTAGGAGAATGTCAGATGAACTGCTGTATGAGAATATGTTGTTTTTTATTTACAAAGACTTCACTGCATTTCCTGCCAGGATAGTGCCACAAAAAGCGAGTATTTTACACCGCAGCATTATCTTTTCCTTACCATAACCACATGCTTAGGATGAGCCTTAACCTTGCCACATATTAACCACAGTGTTTTTGAAAAGTAGGTTTCACTGTATCTGCTACATAATAACACTGAAATGTATCTGTGGTTAACAGAAACTATGTAACCCACTTCTGATAGGGTACACAGAGTAGTTAAATAGTTAGGACCAGTGTCTAGATTCATAGGAGGGATTTAAAGAGAGAATGACACAATAAGTAGCTGGAGCCAGATGATGGATTAAATGTAAAATTATATTAAAGGCACTTTGGAAAAATAACAAAATAAAATATTTGTTTAAACCAACACTGTAGCTTCACTCAACCAGTCAAGACTCTTAAGTGCATTCAATGCAACAAATCAACAATATTTCACCCTTTTGAACAGGTAAGGCAAATCACATAAAATTGCACAGTTCACTTTAAATAACAGAAAATGTCCCTTTAATTGAAAAAGAGTTCAATGTTCCTTTGTTTCGTTAAGTTCAGTTCAGCTAGCATCAGTCAGACAGTTAATTTCAGTCAAGTCAGGTAGTGAGGTGTGACCTTTGAGGTGTGATTTATGGTCCTGCGGCATACCTACGACGTACCTACGTCGTTGCCGTGACGCCATCGTGAACCCTTCAAACTTCTCCGTCACTCCATTTCGTCGCAGTGCAATTCACCGCCAGAGCGGTAACAGGCTGCGTTCTTTTCCTGAATGGTTATCGTCGTCTCTAGTTGATTCTTTATTTAGCTTCCTGGCTTTTCCGGTCACAGAGAAATGAACGCGGAGCATGGACAGACGGCTCCGTCCGTATCCGTATTGAACGTTGAGCATAAATGGGCCTTAATACTGCAACATCTACATCGCAACAGAAGATGTTTAAAGATGGCGGGGATGGCGCAATCTGGAAATACAGAAACAGAAATGCGTTGCTACCAAGCAAACCAATCACAGCCCTCTCGGTCTGCGCTGGGTCTGCGTCGCCTCGATGTGAAGTTACATTTTTGGGGAGGTACACGTCAGGCTATGCCGGGGGCTACAGCGAGCCTTCTGTGTAGCCACATACCCTACGATGTAGCGACGTCGTTGATTTAACGCAGGACCATAAATCAGGCTTTAGTCCTACAACAGAGGTGAAAGGGGAAAAGATGGGAACGGGGGTTTCCTCCTTGGGGCAAAGGTGATGTCACTCCAGCTCCTTGGATGAGGAGATGCTCAGTTTCACAGTTGGCTCGCCATCTCCTTCGTCAAGGAGAATCTGAATCCACATCTAAATCTAGGGGTTTTCTCCAGGGAATCTCAAAAACCTAGCCTGTGCCGAAACAAGGCTATTACTCTCTGGGTTATGTCTGAGTTCCTGTCTCTTATGGCCATAAGAAAATCACATCAAAATTCTTCAAACACTACTGTAACACAATAGTGATTAACTTCATGAATTACTGAATGACAGCACATCAGCATTGATGTTACACATCACACAGTAGTTTTTCTTAACCATAGTGCATATTATTAGCACTGGTGGTGCATAACAGGACAGCTATGCTGCAAGTGTGCCCAGTATAACATAAAAAGAATACAAAAAATAATTAATCCACCATCAACAGAAAATAATTGACTTATTACTCATATTGTGTATTTTTCTATCAGGTTACCAATGCAAACATTATGCTGCTTTAACACTCTTCATGTCATAGCAGTGTGTAGAAAGTTCACATATTAGCAAAGAAACAAACTTTCTACAGGACCTCATGACGACACATTGAACTTGCTATTGTTAGCTGCAGTTAGCCAAATTAGCTTAGCTCGGCTCAACTCACCAAGACGCTGCCAAAAGTTGTTAAAACTCCTGGCGCACAGGTCTGTGGATCCGGTCGGTCACTTCACACTCAGACTTCTGCTAACCACTAGTTTTAGTTTTGCTAGTTATCAACTCATTTAGCAATATGTCTGCTTCGTCTGCTCATGTCGTCTCCATGCTGTTGACTGACAGACTGCTATGTGACGAGGGTGGGACTTGTCTCTCCTCTCCAATCAGAAGTCTGCATTGGCTGATTGAACCAATAAGAATCAAGTATAGGTAGAATACCTGTCACTGACACCTTGATTAGCAAACAGAAAATAAAATGTGCTGGAATGAAATAAATGATTCATAAAATAGCACTGGGAGTAAAATAACTTTACAGAACTCAGTTTTCTACTGGGTTACACGTACAATTTCAACAATTTTTCTGGCAAGTGGGTTGGTTTGTGCAGATATGCAGTACAGAGACATCAATAAGAATAATCCATATTGGGTTTGAGACAAGACCTTTCACACAGTAAAAAAGACAGTTTGGCAAACACACAAACACACACCTCCTATCAGACATATGCAGATGAGTGTATACTGGCTGTTGACATCTGAACCCAATTATTGATACTGTTGCTATATGACAGACAGACGTTGAATCATCGCACAAATATAGGCCTATCTGCTGATGGTGAGGTGATTTCTGTGCATGCCAATTTCAGACTTTCCTCCTCACTGTGCTGTTATTTTTATATGCAAATGTTTATACTTCTTAGTTATATGGATTAAATTACATAATCAGCATTCAGCCTATTGATTGTCAGACTTTTACACTGTTGACTGATAATAGTACTTCCATTAGCCTGATTCACTGCACTTTTCTGAACAGACAGCTGCTCTATTGTTGGCCCGTGTTTATTAACCGGTGCCATTTGCTCAAAGAGAAGAGAGCGAAAACTGGCACGTGGCCCTCAACCTCACATCATCATCATCATCATCATCCTCTACATCACCATTTAGTCACCAGAAGCGTGGAGCAACACCCCGTTCATTCAGCCATCATCACAGATAATGCTCTCTTCAGTGTGTAACTTCACCGCTCCAACAAGCACCATTACAGTTGGAGTTTGCAGCATCTAATTTCACAGTGACACGGTTAAACGCTAGTGATGAGAGAAAGGTGTAGCAAATTAAAATAAAATGGGTTGCATGGGTTATTCAGAGGTACTGCTATCATGACCATTTATTGAAGCTCATTTATTTCATATCACTTAAGCTTTCAGTTTCGCATTACACAGCATAACATTTGTCTGTGAAAGCAGCCTAACTGTAGACCACTATCATCATAACAATAATAAAATGTCTCTCCTACACCTTTAGATTAGACTATTTAGAATATTTGGAGGCTTACTTAATGGATTTCATTTCCCGCTGCATTACAAAGATCATGATGTATTATAGATTACTGTATATCATGAATTAGTTATTAATCTATTATGTAGAATCTATATATCTATGAAGCAGGTCTGCATTAAAATGTAATTCTCCTTGAGTTTAATAACATGTAGACCTAATAGCTGACTCTATTATTATGGTTGCATTATTCACCGTAGATGTAAAGACAAGGTCATTATAGAAACAAAGCACACCCCGTTTTATTACCACCAGCTCTGTTCAGTCATGTCTGACCCAGCAGCATGTTTTAGTGCCTCTGCTGTCAACAGCTGTGTTTGACACTCTATCACAATAACTGAAAAGGTGCATTACTCTTTGCCTCTTCCTGGCTTCATCTGCTCATGATAGTGCTGCAAGCACAGGTGGACGAGGAACTACAGTGATACAAGGATAACTATTTGTCAAAAGGATAACAAGAAAAGTGGCAATAAGTCTGTAGAGCTCTGTTCCACCAAACACTTCCGAATAGTACCTTTGGAACCAAAAGTAGCCTTTCAGACATGGTACTTAGAACCGAGGTCTGCCAAGCATTTTTACTGCAAACAGTACTCTTAACTCTATGGGCCCTAGGCCTTTTTTGGGGTATTTTTACTGTATTTTTACTTTTAAGCTCATATCACAGTCATTATAAAGGCTACATACACATGCTATGTCTTGTTTTTTTTCAGGACAATCTGGGCTAACCAGATTTGCCATCATTTCATGTCCTTCTATGTGTCTGTATTTTATATTAATTTTTATATCAGTGAAAAAAAACAAGTCTGTGTGACTAAATTCTTACATTTTTACATGTATCTCACCATAGCAAGTTGGAAGTTGACATATTCTGCCATATATGAAGAGGGGAGACTCTCTGGAATCTGGCAATATAAGAACCATGATGATGGGACATTCTGTCAGTTCACAGCTGTCCAAAACATGTGGTTTGTGCCAGGCGGACATGATTGCCAGTATTTTTTCATTATTGCAAGAAATTCCATTGACTCATTCACAAGTCAAAAATGCGTTTTATCTGAAAGAAACATGCAATATTTGCATCTAAGATCATAGAAAAATAGTCAACCCAGTGCAATGATGTCCTCCAAGATAATATTTGTTTTTCAGTTTCAGTTATATACTGGGGGGACATTTTGGGCATTGGTGGGAGGGCACATGTCCCCCTCAATGTATATGGTGACTACGGCCCTGTCAGCATGCATAATTAGGCTACAGTTGTCTGGGTGCACAAAGGTGAAGTGGCTGGTCTTGTCATACAAAGTTTGATGGAGTGTCAACTGGACAATATGGAGATATTTGCATCTTGAAAGCCGGACTACAAATGTGGATAGACAGGGAGAAACACACGCAAGCCTAAGACGTAGTAAGATACGATATTCCTCACTATATGAAGTGACTGATAACAAGATCTGTATAATGGATTGTAAAGAAATTCGTCAGGTTTTTATTTTGCAGACAATTAATCTGGATTTATGGGTGGCATGGTGGTGTGGTGGTTAGCACTGTCGCCTCACAACAAGAGGGTTCCCGGTTTGATCTCAGGTGTGGGAGTCCTTCTGTGTGGAGTTTGCATGTTCTCCTCGTGTCAGCGTGGGTTCTCTCCGGGCACTCCGGCTTCCTCCCACAGTCCAGAGACATGTGTGAATGTGAGTGTGAATGGTTGTTTGTCTCTATGTGTCAGCCCTGCGATAGTCTGGTGACCTGTCCAGGGTGTACCCTGCCTCTCGCCCGATGTCAGCTGGGATAGGCTCCAGCCCCCCCACGACCCTCAAGAGGATGAAGCGGTTAGAAGATGAATGATGAATGAATAATCTGGATTTATAGCATGATGGGATGACAGCACAATGATGTGTGTGGTATCATTGGAAAGCTCTGCTCCTGTGCTTTCATGTGATATGCGTGGCATTTCTGTGCGACCCTGCATTCACGAGTAATCCATCCAAGAGTAATGTGTGTGCAGAGCTGTATGAAAGCTCTGTTATACATAATTTTAGTGTAACTTTATCATTTTTTTTGCTGTGAAAAAATTGGACTATCAACAAGTGGAAGTCTTGTCGGAAAGCTATGATTCCGCTGTTTCACGTGATATGCGTGGCTTCTCGCTATGATGCACGGTCGTGGAGAAAATCCATAGAGAAGAACAGGTGTAAATTTGGACGCGCTATGTGTCGTTCGGGCCCATAGGGTTAAATGTGGGCAGGGTTGTTGTATTTCCTCATCATTGGTGACACAGATGGAAGTCTGCACCTTGTTTATCGTCCAGGGAATGGGGTTACACTGGCATTTCCAGAACAAATAGAACAGGCTGGAGGGAGAGTCTCTCTCACTGGGATATTTAAAAACAGTGGGTATTAGTGATGGGAATTCCAGCTCTTTTTGGAGAGCCGGTTCTTTTGGCTCGGCTCACTAAAAAGAGATGGCTCTTTCGGTTCCCAAGTGGCTCCTCAATTTTTTTTTGTTGTTGCTTAAATGAATTTATCACCAACAATAATCTTTTTTATTATTATTTAAATGGCTTTATTTATATACTGCTGCTATAAAAAATAAATTATAAAATACAAAAAACAATCTTTTAACTATTTACAATTGAACATTTAACTATTTTAAACTTGTAACTACAGTGAATCAACAGAGAAGCTTACAGTATCACACAACAAAATATAAATTAAGATGTGCAAAACCAAAAGAAAAAAAAAGCAGCATCCAGGTAAGTTTTACTTAGTCTTTAGCGAAGATTGGCATTGGGAAAAATGAGGTGCCTCAGCTTTGAGGGGGTTGATCCGGTTTCCTCTCTGTTATAATCTGCCCTGTTTTGGAGAAGATTCTCTCTGAGGGGACTGATGTTGCAACGGAAGTATTTGTAAACAACAAGGCGATTCCCTCTATAGTCCGGCCAGACAGATGAGTCATGGCCTTGTAAAAGATTATGTTTGTTTCTTTTAGTTGGCGAGAATGTGTCGCCGCAAACGCGACAAACATCCACTAACTTTGACGGCGTTTTCTGCGAGCGCGGCTAAGCCATTTTGTACCGCTACATGTGTTTCTAGTGGGACTATGTTTACAAGCACAAGAGTTCAGCGAGCCACCGAAGGACCGCCCTGCAGATTTACTATTGGTTCTGCAACGTAGGGAGTTTTTTTAAACTCTGAAATTGTATCCGCCCATCTAAACACAAAATCAGGGAGAAAGTCATCAGTCTTTAGTTAAGCAAAGTGTCTAAAGACTGACTTGTGAGTCTATGCTGTGTGTGTCTGTAACCCCCGCCCCTCCCCCTTCTGCTCAGCATGGACACACAGACGCCACACATATTAACCAATCAAGTGCAGCTTGAACAGAAAAAAGAGAAAACAAAAAAAAACAAACAAATAAAGCAGCTCCCTGTCAGGAGCTGGCTCTCATCGTTCACTTCAAAGAGCCGGCTCTGAGAGCCATTTTGTTTGCAACCAACACATCACTAGCGGGTTTGTGCAATTAGTACTTCTCAGGCAAGTGCAGGCAGCTGGAACCCACAAGAATGATACTCTGCATCTGCTTTTTTTCTTCAAGGATCAGAATATACACCGTTCACATAATCCAGTTGAAATTAATTTTTAAATGCTTGAAGAGACACTCATTACTAAAAGTCTGTGTCATCCAGGAGAGACAATAAAAACGAATGGAATGGTCAAAGTTGTCATGTTGAAATTTAAGGTGTGTTGATGGATTCACGTCATCAACTCATGCCTTGATTAACATTACAAGTTTATGTTCCACCCTAAAAGTTGTCGGCAATCGGCCCAGTGAATTGAGTTTTTTTCTCAAACTACAGCTGCTACGAGAGGCAGAAAAACATCCTTTCTTTTTACAATTATAGTTTACTAATATGTGTAAAACCCTCCACAGTATTAACAGTGGTTACATGAGCTTCAAAACCAGCCACAACTTGGCCCTGGCCCATTTTGACTAATCAACGACTGCAGTGTTCAAATATCCACCTTTTACCACATCTGTTTGCTAGGTACCTCAACAGAAGGGGTCCAAAAAATGTGGATGGTATGGAATGGTGCCATTGGTACCATCCACAACTTTTACAGTGGAAATGGAAAAAATACATACTGAACTGAACAGAACCGTACCGTACTGCTTGGTGGAAACTGGGCTTAAGTCTCTTGTATGCTGCATACACACCATCTGTGCATTCAGTGATGTTGGAAATACACAACTAATGTGCCAGAAAAACGCTGGCATTGTATGTTTCTGCAAACCATGGATATGTTACGCTTGCATATTATGCAAGATATGATAAAACTTCACATTTCGACAACACTGGTTAATGTGTGGTCAGGTTTTAGACCCAAAAAAACTACTTCGTTATGGTTAGGTAGAGATCATATTTTGACTTGAAATACCCACTTTGGGGGCACAATCCCAGAACAAAATGCAGCAATGCAAAGGAGCATTCACGTTTGGTGCCGATAAGCAGCTGTAAATGCAGCAATGATTCTCTAAAAAACAACAGAATTTGTTGTTTGATGGTCTATAACTGTGGTCTGTAGCTCAGCAAGCATCTTGCCTAGGTGTCTTGCCATCTACCATCTCTTCTACCTCCCGATAACGTCTGTGCATTTATTACATCACTTTAAAAATGCTGATAAGATATGTATAAAGCATGCAAAGGAAGCTTATTCATGATTTGCAGAAACTTACAATGCCAACATTTTCTTCTGGCGTCTGAGTTAAAATGCAGCACACATTGCTCCCTTTCACAAAGGTGTTATTGTTTGACTTGGTCTCGATTGTAAATTATTGTGGCTTTATTTCAGAGTATAGTCTGATTACTACAGGGACAGCAGGAACAGCACCAAGAGAATTTGTTTTCTAGAGGTTGTACTCTCAAGTGAGGAGTTGAGTTTCTCTCAAAGTCTTTAATTATCTGAGCAAGACTATGTAAGTGTTTCCTAACAAACCTTTTGAGCTTATTCTGGTGACTCTGGAACTAATGAGCATGAATTCAGGTTGCTAAATGTTTTATCATCGATTTACTAAGCCATGAACATTATGGACAGTGTAATCTCAGCTATGACACATAATGTTAGTGTAGGACGTGACTTTTGTCAGTCATATGACCCTCGCTGCACATGTCATGGAGGTCCTTCAGATTCTCCTCACTCCTTGATAGCTACAACTTGTTCAGTGCTGACCACTTGCACATGCATAACCAATCAATAGTTCTTCCCTAAACAGCTCAAAAAAGAAAAGTCAAACTCAAAGGGAATAGAAAACAATAAAAACATGCAGTGTATTTGTTATGAGGGAAGTTGCAGAGTGCAGTTTAAACTCTTCCCTTTTCATTTTGCTCCCCCACCCCTTCCCTCCTGCTTGGCCTCCTCATAAACTTCTCCCTGGTTGACTTCTGAAGAGGCAGAACAACAGGAAACAGTGCAGACTAGTTAGCTGCGCACACAGTCAAGTGTGGAAATGAGATTAAGCTTTCTGAGGTGGCGGATAAGAGCCCCGCTTCCAAGATGGGCTTTTTTCATTTTTATTTTTTGTGTTTGTTTCTGCATTGAGAAGGCGCTTCCTCGCATCCTTGCCGACGAAACCTTCCTCACAGCTGAGGCTTACTGGCTGCCGACGCCTCCCAAAGCCGAGCACTCAAAACAGGGAGATGTGCCGCCAGTAACTGTGAATTGGGTTGTTTTGTTTTAGAGTGCAGATGTAAAATATAAAAAGGAGGCTGGGAGGATGAGTGTGTGTTGAGGCAGGAAGGAATGTGTGAAGATGCATGCCTGTGGGCTTTTTTGTTGATGTTAAGAGGAAGAAGAAAGGCTTAATTATGCTTATTTCAGGGGTGTAGAAATGTATTTATTTAAGCGTCGTCTGTGAATTCAAGGTTACTTTGAGGTCAGATAAGGGTACAATATCTTAAAGGTTTAGCCATGTAATAAAAAAAAGACTTTTTGAGTTTGACCTTTTGGATTTAAATTTTGTGAAAGCCATCAGTTCTAAATCTGAAACAACAAAGACCCGTCAAAGCAGATCCATGTTCCCTGCGGTGTCCAGGCCCCTGCCAATGAGCAGTCTGCTGGCTTTTGTTTCAACCAAGCGTTCCAGCAGCTGAGTTCACTAATTAGAAGCTTCCCTCTTTGATTGAAGATAATTAGTGAAATCAGCTGCTGCGGTGTTTGGTTTTGATAAAACTCTGTAAACACTTTGACAGCACAGGACTGGAGTGCAGCAGCTAAATTCTGATGCACAAAAAATGCTTGGCTCAAATCAAAGTCTAGGACATTCAGAGGCCGTTTACACGTACACAGTGATTTTGATAAACAGAGACATCTTCCTTCGTTTGTGCCCTTCGTTTACACGCAAACGGAGATTTCTCCTCTGAAAACGAGTCTTTCTAAAAACTCCGGCCAGAGTGGAGATTTTGGAAAACTCTGGTTGCGCGTTTGCATGTAAACTGAGATAAACGGAGATAAACGGAGTTATAGGCAGCCGACGTCACAGTATGCGCCAGAACTTGCGCCTGTGTCAAAAGTGCGACCTATGTTGCTATGGCGACAGTGGATACATGGAAGGCTTGAGTCTCTCGTTACACTGCCACCTACAGGTTTGGCATGCTCTTGTGTATATATACACGGGTAAGTGTAAACCAAGATCTTTTTGATAACGGAGACGGTGAAATGTTCGATTATGAAAATAGCCGGCAACATGTAAATGGCCTCTCAGTAGCCATCAAAATCAGTAGTGCACCAGATAGCTGCCACACTCTGCCAAGAAAAGTGTGGTGTAGTTTATTAGGAGAGAACATATAGTCCAAGGGCCAAGGCAGATTTTGGTATCACTTAAAGGGACCAAACAATTTTTGACTTCCTCTATGTGTCTAGTTTACATTTTGGTATGATAGACCTGCCTATGTAGTAGCTTAATAAAATTTTTTGGATGATCTTTGGGTCCTCCCCAAAATTGAAAATAGTCAAAATTGAGGCTTCTCCAAAAGGGACAGTGTCTGCCTTATCACATGAATCTCAGGAAATAATTATCAGAATGTCACCAAATTTGGACTGAATGTTCACAGACAGTTGCTGCACACAATGCAGCAAAGATTTCATCAGTACCTTGCTCCTTTTAAAAAATGTATATTTGGTTACTACATAGGCAGGTCTATTATACCAAAGTATAAACTAGAGACATAGAGGAAGTCAAAAATACCAAAATTGTTTAGTCCCTTTAAGTGATACCAATTTGTGAAAAGTAGTCCCTTGGCCCCTGGACTAATACACCAAGCTAACTTTGAAAGATAATATTAAAACATGCAGCTTGAAACAAAGCTGCAGATTTTAAGTGAAAATATAGTGATAGTTTGCAAAGCTTCCATTAGCCAAAATTAGACCAGAGAGAATTAAATCTTTGTAGTCTACCTTTCGTTCAAGGGATCTTGGCATTTAATGAGTATTATCTGCTAAACATTGAAAAAGCCAGTCACCAACAGAGCATTTTCAATAGTTTACAAACTTACCTGTTTCAGGCACCTGTGTGCAAGCAGCAATACCTCATGGTAAATGCACTTGTATAGCTCCTTTCTAGTCTTCTGACCACAGAACCACATTCACCTACTCACACACACACACACACACACACACACACACAGGTGGCCGAGGTTACAATACAAGGTGCCAACTGCTACTCAGTTTAAACACACTCACACACTGACGGCGCAGTCGGTGGGAGCAACTTGGGGTTCAGTATTTCGCCCAAGGATACTTTGACATGCGGACAGGAGGAGCCAGGGATCAAACTGCAGATCTTCAATTAGTGGACAACCCACTCTACCTTGTGAGCCACAGCCACCCAATAAGGACCCTTTTAAATAAAACTTGGGTAATGTACATTCTTACAGACCTGGCTTAGGACTTGCAACAAATGAGAGTCCACACACTGATGGAAGGTGACTGAAAGGTGTTTATTAAACTCAACATAGTAACTCGTAACAAAATGTGTCAATGTAGGCATCAGCAGTGTGAAGCATGTCTGGATGAGTGAAGTGTGTGGTACAAATAATCATGTCAGCCGCAGCATTCTCAGAACTTATATAATATGGCAAATGTCTCGGTTGAATGGCTGAATAAACAGTGGATACTGAGAAAGCACAACACAAAAATTTGCCTGTGATCTGGTGTGATTCAGTCAGCCTATTTAGTGGAACTAGAGTACTACCCACATCCATTTTTATAAAATCCTGCATTCACCCGTACCTGTAAAGCTCAGTACTAGAACTGACCCGTTAGCCATCGTTATGCCTAAATCAAAGCTGCACCCACCCATATCTGTTAATGAAGGGCATGCGACCCGACCTGTATCCGTGATTTAACTCACACGGGCTGCAGTCACTCACATTAAGCTGGGTTCTCTATTCTTGAATTACAAATCCATCGGAGGAAAAGTTTAACCAGCTGCACTCTATGCCAGGACAGAGAAGAACATTCTGCACAATCACTGCCAGGTTAGGAGACATTTTCCACCATCATAAAACCTCAAAAGGATCCTCCTTGGTTGTCTTCAACTCGATGTAGTCTGCCACCTCATCCTCCAAGTCGGTGACGACAGAGTCAGACATTTGACTTGTGTCACTGACTTTCAAAATAAAAGGAATTGTGGCTTGATAATAGTGATTTAGGTGTCAAAATATTACACATGTACTGCACATCTTTTTTTAATTTGTTTTTTTTTCTGAAAAAAAAAAAAAAAAGTTCCCACCTGCTGCCCACCCACATGTAGTTTATTTTCACCTGTGCCCATACCTGTGATTTTGTATACATATATTTTTACCCGTTACCTGTGGGACCCAACTGTGCAGGACTAATTGTTTGGAACTAATTTCTGAATAGGTAGGCCTATTACTAAGTAAGTAACGTCTATTTGTGGACTCTGTTGTTGTTTAACTTTGTTGTTTTATGCATTAGTGTGGCCAGAGCATCTTGCTGAGGGTACACCTCCATTACCGTCTGGGTGGGTAATCAGCCTGCTGGTTGCCTGGCTGAGTCACTGAGTTCTGTGTTTAAATCATCAACTGCCACTATTTTATTGCAACTGAGGGACTAATCGCATGGAAGTAGAGACCACCCCCAACAGGATAACAAGTCTTTAACTGCTGAGGAATTAAATATCTTACTGTCCTTGGTCAAATCCCCCTCATAGCGCTCAAACTGCTGACATCTTTCTCCTGCTGTACAAGGCTGGAAATCTTGTGCTCACCTCGACCCCGTAGAAAGAGAACACGTCACGTCACCTACCAGAAAGGACTGAAGTTAGGAGAAGGCTCAGATCATGGCACTGCTGCCAACAATAATACAGAAAACAACACTCAGCCTGACATTTTCACATGCAAAATGCAAACCAAAACTGCCTCAGGAGAGGCCGCATTTTGTGAACTCTCTAGGTTCCCCCTTACTGCTGGCAGTGTTTTCTGGAAAACTATGGAAAGGTGATCATCTGGGTGCTTAGGGTTTCATCAATTCAATCAATCAATTTTATTTATAAAGCCCAATATCACAAATCACAATTTGCCTCACAGGGCTTTACAGCATACGACATCCCTCTGTCCTTTGGACCCTCATAGCGGATAAGGAAAAACTCTGAGTGGCTGTATTGTTTAAGTCCATGTCTGTTCCTGCTTCCCTCTTTGTGTTTAGTGAAGGCCCTGCTCTGCTTGAGACCAGCTTGTTTAAAGCTTCAAAGGGACAATCAACACTGACCCCAACCAGCATCCAAAATGAGGCATTTTTGAGTCTTAACATGTTACGTATGCCTCCCGAAACACAGAGCTGGAGCTACGTCGTTGAAGTTTTGTAGGGGGCACTACTGAGCTATTTTGTCACACCTTAGCATAAGACCAGTAACATTTTTTTCACCAGTTCTGATGCGTGCAAAGTTTCATGTGGGTCCGAGCATCTTTAGCCCCTTAAAAAGGCAGTTCATTTGGAGGAAGAATAATAATTTCTTGCATTTCAATAGGGTCTTCACATCATGGTGCCTGGGTCCTAACAAGCAGAGAGAACAGAACAGAACAGAAGCAAGGGAGAAATTGTATTACAAAAAGAGACTGTTAAAGAAGGTTGGGTTGGTATTAAACACGTAATGACTCAAAATGGGAATGTAGATCTTGAACCTCAACTTTGAATGTGTAAAAGGTAACATAAAATCATTTGAGAAACAAAAAACTAACATTATCTTCAGATTAGCAATATAAAACCTAGCTGTACTACTCTATGGCACCCTTTACAATCTTTACAATGTGGTAAAACCTGGAGGCAGGTTGTGTAATAATTAAAGGACATTGCAATTTTGATAAAAGTTTAAGAGTAAATGTTTGTGGCAAACATTTCCCTCGGTGTGGTTCAAGTCCCATCAGTTTTTATGATTAATAAAAAGTTATTACTATACAACAAATAATTTTCCCTCCCAAGTCCTTGTGATGTGTGCATCTGTGAGGATATGTGACAAGGCATTCCTCTCGGTGTAGTGTAAGTCCCACACGCTGTTTATAACTAATACAGAGTTATAATCATGCAACAATTTATTTCCCCTCCTGAGTTCTTGTGAGCATTTTCCCCTGTATGAAATTATTATGATGAAATTCTTGGCCATGAGGTGTACAAAAGTAGTATAATAACAATGGAGAAGTAACCAGTCTGTCTCATTTGTATTAGTGCATAGAGAGGAATTCTTGAGTGTTTGAGAGTGTGCTCCTGTGATGTATAGTAGTCTCTAAGAGGGAAACTTTGTTATATGAATTGAATTGCCATAGAAACAGGCTGTACAAATGGTCTGTGAATATCATCTGTGGTTCTTTTTTTCATTTGTTTATATAGCAGGATATTTTTTTTTTGTAACGAGAGAGTGTTAGTGTGAGTGTACATGATGAGTGTGTGTGTGTCTGTGTGTGACAAAGCATTTCCCTCAGTGTGGGTCAATTTCTAATAATTGTTATAATTAAACATACTACAGGTGGTTGCTGGTAGCCTGAGAGTTACAATTATAAAATGATGAATGTGTGCTCTCTGTTCTAAAGTTATTATATCATGAAGCCTTGCCCTGAGGTGGATAATAATTTGGTGGAGTAACCAGGCTGCCACTTCTGTTATCGTAAAGCCCATCTGAAAGCTGGAGGTTTGATTCTTAGCATACTGAATTCTAGAGTATTGGACGTCTTGTCCAGAGCATTGTACCTTTATACAATGATTTGTATGGTATCCTACGAATTTGCTCCACACCAGTGATGTTACGTCCTTAACATAAAGTTACATACTTAATGTAAAGTGATGGACTCGAGGCTCGTCCTACTCTCCAGTGTGCTATGTGTGAGCTCAGTCCTGCGTGTTCTTTAATGAAGCAATAGGAGAAGATATTCTGTCTCAGTTAATGTAGTTTATTAAGCAGTAAAGGAATAAAATTACAGAGCTCTGGGTCTCAACTTCACGTCCCTGACGAACAACAAAGGTGTGTCAGTTCACAAAGTCTGACCTCCTGTCCTTCCCCTGACCCAGTATATTTCAGCGTAACAGAGTGTCATTGTGCACGCAAGGCGTTGTCCTCTTCTCATTGGCGGTTCCACTTCCTCCTTCACCACACCACGCCCCTGCCTCGTGTTAATCTGACTCCTTTCCGCTGACGGTGGGGGCGTGGTTCCTGTTTTGAAAGACAAGAGAACAACACAACTCCCTACACGTGCTGTACCTTACTATCTGTACATCACTTTCTATTCTTTTTACCATATATGAAACTAATTATCTAAGCATTGCGGTATGTGCTCCACAGACTTCATGTCTCTTCCTCTCCTGTACTTCTTCGCTTCTGCAAAGCAAACACATTCAGATCAGCTGAAATCATCTCAGTATTCTCATTGTTCACATATCTAAAACTTATATAGTGAAACACAACTGATAGTAAAACACATAAAATCATTCTATTCCCAACAAAAGTTAAAGGGATAATGCATCCAAAAATGAAAATTCAGCCATTAGCTACTCACCCATATGCTGAAGGAGGCTCAGGTGAAGTTTTAGAGTCCTCACAACACTTCCAAGGGGAGAGGGGGTAGCAACACAACTCCATCTAATGGAGGCTGACAGCGCCCCAGATTCAAACGTCCAAAAACACATAATTGAAACCACAAAATATCTCCATACTGCTTGTCCGTAGTGATCCAAGTGTCCTGAAGCCCTGACATAAAACGTTGTTTGGAAAAATGTCATCTGAACTCTGTTTTTAGCTTCATTGTAGCCTGTAGCTCTAACTGCCTCTCTGTACACCGAGCTCACGTGTGTGCGCTTGCGCGAGACTGTGAGATACGGGCACCGCCTTCATGTGTGTTCATGTGCTTTCGCTGGTCTCGCGTGCAAGTGCGCACACGTGAGCGTGAGTAGATAATGGCTGAATTTTCACTTTTGGGTGCACTATCCCTTTAAGTATTTTAGGTTAAGACAAGTAAAGTTACTGTGGTTAGGTTTAGGAAAAGAAATGGTAACACTTCATAAGTCAGCCCGCATTTTAGAGTGTACCTCTTGCCCACTTTCCCGGGAGTTAGCGTATAAATCGTTTGTTTGTTTGTTAGTGTTTGTTTGTTTTTACCTGTCAATCTAACTACATCGCTCTGGCATAGTCTTATTGATCAAACAAGGTGTCAATCACAGTCACTGTGCTTAGACCAGCTGTCATTGGTCAAACACGGAGGTGCACACTTCCCACTGGCTAAAGGTAGAAAGTCCCACCTCTCAGCAATGAGCTTGTACTCATAGGCACAGGAATGACACGAGCAGACGACAAAGAGAAACGAGTGAAATTACACAATGTCTACGGTGTGAAATGTAAACACAAAGCTAACACTCCGAGATACTCGCAGGAGACGTGAGGGAGGAACCGAGGACCTGTGCGATGGTAGTTTTACCGCGTTTATCATTGTCTTGGTGAGTTAATGCTAACGCAGGTAGTGATGCTAGCTCGTGCTGCAGATGATATCGGCGCCCGCCGCTGTGTAAAGTGTGTGCTTCCCTCCAACTGTTATACCATACTAACTTGGCGTTGCGACCTACTCTTAACAGTAAAGTGCTACAGTTGTTTTGCCTCGAGGTCGTTGCCGTTTGTGTTTGTGTTAGTAGTGTACTGTATACATTTGCACTATTACAGTTGGTTATGGATGTTATTAACGATGAATAGTCAAGCGTAACACAGTGTGTGTACTGGTGTAGCCCACAGTTTTGAAATATGTGTGTTAATAGCATACATGCTTTTGTTATTCATAGTTAAGTTGAAAAATCTTAAACAAATGGTTAAAAACATTAACTTTGGAGTTCAAAAGGAAATACGTATTATTTGTAATTGATTAATATGCTTAATAATCACAAGTTATGGATTAAACGGCTAATAATTCATGATGTGAAATGTAAAGACAGGATAAAGTATTATTCATCTGCTCACTTTGTGTTACTATGATGTAAAATAGTAATAGCTCTGTTTCTACACAGGTGAGGTTTTTGAGATCGTATGGAAAATTACATGTGGATTTGAGATTCTACCTGACAAGAGAGATGGCGAGCCACCCATGAACCTGATCTCTGCCTTAACCCATTTAGACCTAATTTCGCCTGGAAAAAAGGCATTATAAAGCCTGTATAAAACCCCTAATCCTGAGCATATTCTGAAAAATGTAAAAGAACTGTCCTCGCCTCCTAAAACCTTATTTTCTCAGGCTCTGGAGCAGATAGAAACATGAAATAAAAAGCATTTGAGAGCTTACAAGTGTAGCGTTTATTTGTACTTGTTTTACAGTAATCTTCAACTTAGATTTTCAGAAACTCAATAAACAACAGACAACCATAATACAGAGAGGAGAGTGTGTGATTCAGATAACTATTTATTCATCATTAATCGTTATCATTGTATTTCTATGTATTTATTTATTGCTGCTATTTATTTATCATCAATCATGTTATCATTGTATTTCTATGTATTTATTTATTGCTGCTAATTGAGAGCTCTGTAACATTACTATGAAGCTCAAATACAAGTCTTAAAAGTCAACGGTCCTCATTTATTATAGTCAGTCAAGCCATTTCGACAAATCAACACCCTGGGGGCGGTATGTTGATACCGAAAGGAAACAGGAAACTGGCTTCGCCTCTCGGCGCCCATGTTAACCAATTGTGTCATCCACACCAGCTGCGCCGCGGCCGGCTCGCGCCCTGCAGCAGTCGTTTCGGCAGCTTGTTTATTTTCTGCGCGAGCTGCAAGCGAATGTGTCAAGCCAGGCAGGAAGTCAGCTGGTTAGGGAGCTGAGCCACTTGTCGACCGGCGTGGAGAAATGCGCGTCTGATGTGAACGGAGGTGCTCCGGCTTGCGCGAGAATTTCGGTGCACTGCGCATCGCAGCACCTCCGCGGGCGGTGTGGCCCTGGCGTAACCCTAACCCCTCGCTTGACTCCATGATTGACAGCTGTCAAAAGACCAATCTGTTTTCCCGGCAGAAAATATAGGGGTCGGGTGCAAGCATGCTACACGTGTAATTCAACCAATAACGAGGACTTTGCATTACTTTGTTGTTGACTTATTCTGACCAATCACGAAGCTTTTTTTTGTGTCACGTGACCTCACTGACAAATAGATAGATATCCCGTGCACTCATCCACATGGGGTTTCAGCCAATCGTGGCGCATATCATCAGTCACATGCCTTGAAAAAGACAATAACGTGGAAATACACACACGTGTATTCCGTCCTTAATCCCTTTCATTCATGGGTATCCCGTCCTTAAAGGGATATACACAAAGATGTATCACTTGAGCATCACACTCCAGTGTGGTAGTAGTATCACAACAACCTTTTCCACTTGACTTGTGACTTAAAAAGTGCATTTGTCACAATAAAGGATTAAAACTAAACTGAACAGTTTATAACAGAAGGAACAAAACTGAACTTGAATAACACAACCAGTGGAACTCTGTTATTTTTTGTCAGGGACACTTTGATTCATCTTTGTATTATTTTCTGGTAATATTGTTACCTTGTGAAGCACTGAACTAACTGTTTTTAAAGGGTTAATATCTGAGTGCCATGCTACAGACTAAGGACGGGCAAACAGTGCAAACTTCATAATCCAGCCCGGTCTCTTTTGTTGGTATATACTTAGGTGGAAAGTACTGCCTAGTTTCCCTGTAAATTTTGGGGAAATTACCTAGTACTTTCAGACTAAGGACAGGCAAAGAATGCACACTTCATAATCCAGTTTTGGTGAAAGTACGCTGTAGATGTGAGAACAGCACTTACCATGTGGTTTCTGTGTAATTAACTAATAAAAACATTTTATAACTTTTCATGACTCATTATTGTGTATTTTAAGATATATGTAGGCTATATTGCTTTGTACTCCAGCCTGCCCGTTAATTAGGCAATTTGCAGAATATAGACCCATTTCTTGACATATTCATATTCAAACTCATTCAATGAAATGTAAACAAAACATAAATATTAAAACCCTGGAGTGTGGGGGAAATTGCCTGATGACACATAGGCTACATAAAAGTGACTGAATCAACTACCATGAGCAAAGGGCAAAAGCATTTGTTGCACTTCATACATATACAGGTTCATATAAGGAAATTAAACCATAAGTTTTGGGAAATTACATAAGTGACGAGTTATACTCTAACTCCCGGGAAAGTATGTGCCAAGTGACCGCGTCGTTATACACTAACTCCTGGGAAAGTATGTGGTAAGTGACCAGGAGGAATTATGCTCTAACTCCCGGGAAAGTATGTGGTAAGTGACAGCGAGGGATACTCTAACACTCTAAAACGCGGGCTGACTTATGAAGTGTTACCAAAGAAACAAGGTCAAGATTTGTGACTCATAAACCTCCATAACCTGCCTCTTATTCAGACTGCTTGGGATGGGTTCCTTGTCAGCACTTTGGTCAAGTGATGGCAATCATCCAAAATATGTGGCTTATTTTTTTATTTTTTTTTTAATGTGTGGGTTATGCACAAATTACTAGCTCACCATTACGTGGGATATGTACTAATTTTGGTGTGTTACTTTATGTAAAAAAAAAAAAAAGTACACAGCGCATGGGAACAGCCTACTTTTCTTACCACGGAACTGTGTCATGAATAGAACCCTTTGTAGCTTTTTTTAAAAATCAAACCATTCACAGAAACTTTTCAAAGTACTCCCAAAGTGTAATTTACCTCTCCATGGTCCATTGGTATAATCAGTATGTTCCAAACACTCAACATCCCTTTGCAGACATGGCAAAGTAACATTACTGGTTTCATCTGTCTAAGTGACGGCTTTCAGTGGCGCATCTCGAATGGATTTGTGGGGCTTTTGCATAATGCACTGTGGGTGGTTCAGGTGGCCCAGGAGATTATAGCATTCCAAAAAAAACCCTGGTAATCGTGGAAAGAGATAATAATTCACCATCATATCACTTTACAAGAAGACTGCTTTCCTTTGCTCTGTTCCTAGCTGTCCATCATTTTTCCATTTTGGGCACCAAAGCTGCAGGGAAGAAACCTCCTTTCACCATGAGCTCTGTGACAATACAGAGATTTAAAAACTAACAGTTATTAATTTCATGCAGCACAATTAGAATCTCCACTTCACCCTGATTGGAAGATGCTGTGTGTGTGTGTGTGTGTGTGTGTGTGTGTGTGTGTGTGTGTGTGTGTGTGTGTGTGTGTGTGTCCTTCTGCCTCATTGAATTCAAATGCCTATATTTGAGTAATGCACATTTTTATGTCAGTGCAGGCATTTGTTTTGAATGTGTCCCTTATTTATAGCGGTGGCTTTCATAAGCACTGATAAGCAGAAAAATGTCAAAGCATCAGTGCATTTGTGCATTACGTGTGTGTCCTTTTGTCGGTGGCATACTAATCATTGTAATGACTTTTACAGCTTCTCGTACAGAGAAGGCAAAAAAGTTTGTTTCATTAAATGTGGTTGTGCAGACCCTTGTGTGTGTCCTTCCTACAACAGAGGTGATTTTCACTGCCCATGATAAGCATAATAAAATGTCAACTTGTCCATAAATCCTGCTCATGTAGCCTGTGTGTCTGCTGATATAGCAGCACAGCTCACATGGGCAAAATATCCAATGAACAAAGAGGAGAGGCTCAGCTTTGTAACACCATGCTATTGAATTCCGCTTTCTCTGTAATAATTTCGATATTAGTTGTGGTTAATGGAAAGCTGACCAACATATGCAGGAGCATGTAAATGAATATCAGGCAAAGCATTTTCTCAAATCATATTTAGTGAAGTGACTTGGCAAGTCTTAAATGGCCAAATCTCCCCAAATTTGCTAGAGATGTGGACATGCTAATTTTCACCCTTTTTCCAGTGCGTTGCAGTAACAAAATACCAACCATCTCTGTCCAGGCAGCGTTCTAACATCTCTCAAAATTAGTCTGCTTCAAGTTTGAAAGAGAGACTGAACAAGTAACAGATACATAAAAAAGTAGTAACCACTATAACATTTTCACTGGGCTCTGCACTGTTTTCTTATCTTTACTAACCCTGTTTTCTGGTACATTTGTAACACTGAATGTGACACACCAGTAAAAAAAAAAAAAAACAAAAAAAAAAAACATGTACAGCTCTGGTCTACTGGCAATGGAAAAGGAGTCTATCACCTATTTTTAGCAAGTTTTCCTGTTTGCAGAAAGCATGCATGTATGCGGGGTTTTTCTGGTAGAAAATGGGTGTAGGATGCTGGGGTCATGAAAAGTCATTGAGCCCTTGTATAACTCGACAGAGTTGTATTCATGGTCTAAGCAGGAAGTCAAGCATGTTTTGAGCAGATGTTCGACATAACCAGGGTTATACCTTGTCACCAATTCTGCTCAGAATGTTAAGGTGCAGCCAAAGTTTGGAGAGTGTCTGCTTTGTTGGCCTCAAGGTTGCATTTCTGCTTTTTGCAGATGATGTAGTTCTTCAGACATCCCAACTGAATTTGGAGTTGAGATGGGAGGAGACCAGAGGAGAAAAGCTTTGATTCTCTGTCTGATTAGGCCCAACCCACAAGGTTTGAAAAATTGGGCTGTAATTTGTCAACATGCCCCCTGGCTTGAATTGGGTAAGGTTATTAAGTTATGCTGCCTGTAACATCATCCAGTGTGATGGTCTGGGGAGGTCACCTCCATGTCACAGCCAACAGTACCCTGACTGCTCTTGGATAGCGGGATGATTGTCAGACCTTATACTGGTGCAGTGGGCCCGGGGTCCTCCTGGTGCAGGACAATGCCCAGCCTCATGTGGCCAGAGTGTGTAGGCAGTTCCTGGATGACGAAGACTGGCCCTCTCGATGGGATGTTATGTATTGGTGCATCCAGTGCAACCAAGTACTGCCACTGACTGTCCTGGAGCTCACCATTGCCCTGATCCACATCTGGGAGGAGATCCCCCAGGACACTGTCCACAGACTCATCAGGAGCATGCCCAGACGCTGTCAGTGGTGCATACTGGCATGCGGGGGTCCAACACACTACTGAGTCACTTTATGAATTGCCATGATTAAATTCAGTTGGATCAGCCTGTGATTTCAAGTTTCTACTTTGATTTTTGGTGTGATTTCGAAGACAGTCCTCAAGGGGCTGATGATTCTGGTTTCTATTGACCATTATTACGTCATTTTGTTCTCAACAAATTATAGAATGTACACCTGTAAAGATTTTCAACCTGATTAATTCGTTCGTTAAGATCTGATTTGTGATTTAAGTGTTCCCTTAATTTTTTTGAGCAGTGTATATTCTCTTTGGCCTGGGTATCCTTTTGATCCATCAGGAAGACGTGAAGAATGTGCCTGAGTAGAAAGATGTTTGGGCTACCTTTCTTAGCCTGCTGCCACCATGATGAAATAAAATTCCCCAAATCAGATTTTAAAGTTTGAAGATCTGACTAACAGCCCAGTGACAGGTGCATTTGTTCAATCAGCCATGGAAAAGGTCTATTTATATGTCTGAATAAAGGAGAAAATTATTCTTCATTTTTTGTGCTGCCTAATTGAAAGGACTTTTTGTCTCAGCTCATGCCTCTGGAGCCTTGTCAGATCACGACGAGAGAAGTGAAAATTGTGTGTAATCTTCTCACAATTGCCCAAAATCTTCCATCTGTTTTACTCACTTCTTTAACTATGTGCTGCTGATTACCTCATGCTCACTAATCCTGACTTCAAAATTAGACTTCTGTGCTGTTACTGAAGTTGCACACAACCGTCCAATCATTCTATTTTGGAGGAACAGTCACCATAACTTCAATCTCTCCTTTTGGTATTTTCCTCCATCCATCAATCTGCTTTTCCTTCACCTTTCTTCCTTTCCTTCACTCTTCTCTCTGTTACTTCTTTTTTCTTGCATTTCTTCTTCCCTTCATCAATTTGCCCCCTCTCTCTGCTTGCCTCATATTCCTTCCGTTCCTCATTTCCTTTGCCTACTTTTTCCTCTACGCTTCTGTTTACCTGCTATTAAACACTTTCACTGGATTCTTATCTCTTGTTTGGGCCGGTATGTGGGACTATGGAGGAGAACTGTGTTGCATGTCAAACGTTAGCGTGTCGAGGTGAACTGCATTCTGGGATCTGAGACCACATTATTCAAGTTTCTGCTTCAGAACACACATGGGGTGAGGAGAGAATATCAAAAGGTACCCAGTGGAACATTTTAACATTACAACTTCATGAAATATTAAAAGCATCATACACAAATTATTCACCCCATATGGAGCCATTTCTAAAGGTACCGCTCAGACATGGAGGCAACAGAGAGGAAGAAACTGCATTGACATTCTTTTTACAGAACTGCTCAAATCACTTGCTGCTCTCATAAAACATTTAAAGCATAAATAACACAGACATTTAAAAAAGGCAAAAACAGCAAGTCTTGAGCCACGCTGGCAGCTCTGTGAGATTAAGGCCAGTGATGTTCATCAAGAATAGTGGCCATGCAGGCTGTTCTCATGCACTGTTTTTACTTTTTCCTGTGAAAACTTAGGCACCAAAAGGTGTATTTATCCTACAGAATTATTAACCAGTAATTTGTGCATAACCCACATATTTTGTACAGAGCACAAAGCAATGATGGAAGTGATGAAGGAAGTGGTTCCAAGCAGTCCAGTCAGAGGCAGGTTGGGAGGGTGGCTGGGTCTCAAAACTCTTTGCACGATCACAAACACTTTCTTTCCCCAGGGAGACCGGAATTCAGAATCATGTTAAGTCTGAGTCATTTTAAGGTACGCCCTTACCATGTTTCTTTGCCCTAAACCTAACCACAGTAACTTGACTTGCCAAAGCCTAAAGACGCCCAACCACAGTAACTTTAATTGCCTAAACCTAACCTCCGTAACTTTATGTTAAGTTATGTCAAGTATGTAACGTCATTTGTGGGGCACACATTCGTAGGCTATCATATAAACTGTTACATGAGGTTACATTGTGCAATGTTAACTATTCTAGTTTAGCATTAACATTTTCTAATTAGCACCACTATCATCTCTGATCTTTTCTCTTTCTCTTTACACCCCTCCTGCCATCCTCTCGCTTCATTTCACAGCTGCCAGCAGCAGCTTTGTGTTTT
Source organism: Epinephelus fuscoguttatus (assembly GCF_011397635.1). Taxonomy (NCBI): domain Eukaryota; kingdom Metazoa; phylum Chordata; class Actinopteri; order Perciformes; family Serranidae; genus Epinephelus; species Epinephelus fuscoguttatus. The sequence goes on along the minus strand of NC_064756.1, from coordinate 38,037,661 downwards.
TTGTGTTGAATGCTTGCTTGTCGCAGCAAGTGGCATCACGGGAGATCAGACCAGGCTGCAAACAAACAAATATGAATTAGGTAATGGGTGATGGGAGACACCATCCCACTTGGCCAAAATATGTGTCCCCCCTGTCAACCTACCATCCCTCTCCATCCCCCTGGTCCGGACCCAGACGCCAAACTTCAGGACCAATTACATGCATTAAATTATCTCTTATGATGAGCCAGTCACATCTGTGCATTTTCATAAGCATTGCGACTTGAGTGAGTGAAATACACAAAAGAGACGCAGTCACATAAATAAGTCAAAGAAAAGTGGCATGTCCTAAAAAGAGAAAAGTTCTGCAAACCATATATATGTATTATATCAGTGTGATGACAAATAGTCTGCAGATTTTTGGATTGATCTCAGCCTTTGGACCCTTTTTGTGGCTCTGTAGCCCAGTTACATTGGTATGTGGGTGGCAAGTATCATGCGGGTATTTCCTCTGCCTTCCTTTCTGGGTCTGGTAAGAGAAACACGGTGAGGACATACCTTAAAATGAGTCAAAGTTCACATGGTTCTGGACACATGTCCCCTGGAGAAAGTCCTGTGTTTTGTGACTCATCCAGCACCCCCACCTGCCTCCTATCTGGACTGCTCAGGAACACTTCCTTCTTTAGTCACGTTATCTCATCATTATGTGGGATATGTACAAGTTTTGGTGCATTCCTTTTGTGCAGGAAAACATACAGTGCAATGCACAAGAGCAGCTTGAACCGAACCATGCGTTAACCACACTGTTGTTGAAAAAGAAGTTTCTGACACATCCACTACATAACAATAACACACACATACACACACACACACTCTTCACCGTGCAGAGTTGTTGTTGAGTGCACCTGTGCTTAATGTAACACTGAACCAATGACTTGGACCCAAAAAGCAGACTCAGACAAGGCAGTGAAAGTTCAAACAAACAGTCCCTTTAATAAAAGCTTGGTTGGTACACAGGAGATCAGTCAGCAAAGCAGAGGTACAAAATCAGCAGGCAAAAGCAGGGTCAAAAAAGGCAGACACCTGTCTAAAACTATAGCTCAGAATAAAATCACACGGAGGGAATGGTAGGATGCTGTCACAGGGGAATGAGACAAAATGGCACAGAGGGAATAGATCAAAGAGACTAAATACTCTAAAGCCTCCTACAGACTGTGAGATTTTAGCAATGTTATAAGTTTAGTGCAAGCTACGCTGTGTGACATGGATCTAATAAACTAGGGTATGACATCGAGTTTGATGTATGTGTTAGCACCTGAACTGCAGCTATTTCTTTACTGTCCATCTTGTAACCTTCAGCTGTGATCACTTTCCAATGTAGCACACCTCATTTTTGAACAGATCATATTTGTCTGGCTTCAGTTTAATTCCCCAGGCTTGCTGACATGAGGATAGATCTCACATATCAACCTGCTGTGCCAATGTTGTGCTGTAGACTACGTTATGATCCAAGTAAGGAGTGCATATTTTGTCCTTGAGACCCTCTGGACTCTCTCTCATACTATGCTGGACAGCTGAGCATGTGTTTGTGAGGCCAAATAGATTTCTGTTTTATTCATACAGGCCCCATGGGGTTGTAAAGCTGTGTATTTCTTGCAGACCTTACTGATGCCACCTTGATGGTGAGCTTTGCCTTGGTCTAGCATGTTAAACTAAGCACTTCCACCAAGACCATCAACTAACTCCTGTATGCGCAGGATGGGGTGCCTATCTGGAATTGCCTTTTTATCAAGGTCCCTTCAGTCAATGCGTAGTTTTTTCCTCACACAAACCACTGCAGCTGCATGTGGGAAGGTGGATTTGCAGATGAAGCCTTTGTGCAACAGATCCTGGATGTGGTTCTCTACCTCCTCATACAATGGTCTAAGTATGGCATTGTATGTTTTGGTTACTGGGACATCATCAATTAGCTTAATGTCCATTTTAAAGTTTTTGACATAGCCTACATCATCTTTGTGCCTGGGGGCGGCACGGTGGTGTGGTGGTTAGCACTGTCACCTCACAGCAAGAGGGTTGCCGGTTCAATCCTGGGTATGGGAGCCCTTTTGTGTGGAGTTTGCATGTTCTCCCCGTGTCAGCGTGGGTTCTCTCCGGGCACTCCGGCTTCCCCCCACAGTCCAGAGACATGCAGATTGGGGACTAGGTTAATTGGTAACTCTAAATTGTCCGTAGGTGTGAATGTGAGCGTGAATGGTTGTCTGTCTCTATGTGCCAGCCCTGCGATAGTCTGGCGACCTGTCGCCCGATGTCAGCTGGGATAGGCTCCAGCCCCCCCGTGAGACCCTCAAGAGGATGAAGTGGTTAGAAGATGAATGAATGAATTAATTAATTAATGGATCTTTGTGCCTCACAAATGCACAGATTCCTCCCTGAGCATTTGTTTGGCCACTGGTCAAGTGGTTCACATTGACAGATGGATTCCACTTTTTTTCTTGGGGATCAATCTAAGACCTTACTGCGGTGGAGTTGAGGGGATTCTGAGAGTTTTCAACTACTAATGCATTGACCTGGTGTTCTTCTGGGTACACTGGCCAACACTCCCTGTATGCTCTCTATGACAGTTTTATCAGCATTGTGATGACATGATGGGTGGTATTTCTCATATAGATATTCACTTTGCCTTAAGAGCAAGAAATGTTTATCAACTGGCAAGTAATTTTGAGTCCCTCATCCAATGAAAGGTTTTCTTTGGGTTTAAAAACATTTTAGTTTTCACTTTGAGACCTGTTTTGACAGGGCAACTAATGCCCTGTATTTGTTCCACTTTTGACAGTGCAATTAACATTATCATTAGTAGCTTCTTGAATGAGGTTTAGCAATACTTCTGCTTTTCCTGACCCTAGTCTTAGTGAATTTCTAAACAGAGCAGCTATTTCACTGGGCTGAACCTGGTTCTCTCTATCTCTCATTAGCTCCTCAGTGGCAAGCCTATTATTGGTCTCTGTACTATATCCCTGCTCACTAGCACTGGAAACTAGTATGTCGTCAGATCTTACTGTTTCAGCTTTTGGAGACTAACCACTACCCGGACCAAAAAGGGGATTTCTGAGCCATTGACAGTTTTTAAGTCTAGCAGTTCACTATCCCTTAACAGGTCACTGATAGGGTTGATTTTTGCATCCAGGAAATTTGGGGATTTCCAAGCCTTACTCCTGATGGACACTTGGGCTCCTGTGTCCTACAAGGCTTGAGTCTTAATGCTGTTCATTTTGCACTAAACACTTTTTGCCTACCAGCTGTGCAACTTGCTTACGTTTTGTGCAAGGCTTGTGTGAGTGAGACACTTTATGCTTGACATTTGACTTTAAAGGTGCTGTGGGGTGATGAGGGGGCTGTTCTTTCCTCCCCCCCTGCACTGCATGCAGGTTTGAGGGCTCAGTTTGAGGGTTCAGTTTTGGGTTTGGGGCATTTTGAGACTTTAATTCTGAGGTCATGGGGCGTCCCCCACTCACAACCTCTGCCAGTTTCCAAACAGCTTCTGTTTGTCACCTACCCTGCAACCTTTTGACCAGTGTGTCTGGACGCACTGGATGGATCCTCTGCCTCTACGTTGAGTCCCTTCATACCTGGCTACCTGCTGCTCCAGCAACGACAGAGGCTGCAAGCTGTTTCCTTGCTGTCCTCCTAAAGTGGGCTGAGCCAGGCAATCTGCCTCCTCCTTTTCCTCGTCGGCCGCAAGTGAAGAGAAAAGTGCTGCTGCTCCTGCGTTGTCGGTTACCGTGGATACTTTATGAGAAAGTCAAGTGTGTCGTTCAGTTCCAAAAGCCAGCCATGCCTTCATCTTCCGTCTCAAAAAACTCCTCACGTTCACAAAACGTAACAACGTGTTTAACAAGAGCGCAATGACTTTTGTTTTTAATGTTTTCTGAGTCTTTGCCAGCAATTTTGCAGTACTCAAAACTCTGTGAAGTTCTTTAACACTCAGTCCAAGCATCTTCATTTCTGTTTCCAAAAGAATCTCTTCTTGGTGCTCTGACATCTTGCTTATAATGTTTTGCACTCTGTCACACCTGAAAAACAACAAAACGAGATGGTGTTGCGCTAGCTGGACTTCCACTGTAGCGTTAGCTCTGTTAGCTTAGCCTACTGAGACGTTCTCTCTGACACACCGGTTTACCATGTTTCTAATCGAATTTCCATTCTGAAGTAATAATGATCCTGGATAAGCCCCCAGATTGCTACACCATCCAGACAGCAACGATATTTATGGTGCAGAAAAGTGCGGTTTTATGAACTTCACGGGCAGGACTGATCAAAAAGATAGCTACAAACTGTAGGAGCACCGGGCGCATGCACACAGACATACTTTTACCACAACATGGGCTAGACTGAACAATGTCTCTCCTTCTATGTCCTATTAGGGTCACAGACAGGTTATTCTGCCGCCCACTTGTGAGTGATACAACATGTCCAACAAATATTAGCATTATCAAACCAAATGTATAAAATAAGGAAATGGACATGTATTCTAATAAAAAAAAAAATCTTTTTTTTTTTTTTTTTTTTTAACAGGTGCTACATAAGCAGACTGTACTATGACAGCGCCTACTGAAATGCAGGATATGATGTGAGATGCAATAGCTTCCCATACTGAGTGCACAAGGATGCTGCACAGGTTATTGCTTCTCCAACTGTGAAGTTTTGTGGGCACTCATATACTGCGGTGTGCCTGTGTGTGTTTGTTAGCTGCTGGCTTGCTCACCTTGCAGCTGCAACTCCACTGTTATTTCCTTCCGTGCTCCATATTTATTTATGTGATCACTGTAAGAGCTGGAGGATACATCATACAGGCAAGGCTTCTGCTGCCAGAGCTTTTCCTCTTTGCTGTAATCCCACACATTTCTTTTAGTGCGTTTTGCCTCCGTGGCAAGCTGCTATGCCCGTTTGTTTGGGTTTACTGCCAGTGCGTCATTTCATGCTGCATTTCTATTGGTTGATTAGCAGACATAGGTCGTAACAGCAGGCACACATTAAGATGGTTACCCCAAATTTCTGACACTGTCAAAATTTTATCCTAGGCTGTCTTTGATCGCAAGACCGAGACAATGGCCACCCTTGAACCTCTCTCAATGTGCAACATAGAACCACCGTTTCAGAGCCACGACCAAAGATATCACCATGTTTCTTTCACAATTGTCATCTTTCGTCAAGGAAAGCTCAGAATGGCACAGTGTATACTGGGTGTAAGGGAGGGGAGACAATGAGACATGGGTGCAATACATCAGGGCGGGACAGGTAATCACGCAGACCTGAGACAAGACAAGATGTGCGTAACAAAATAAAACTACATAATACATACATGACATACATATATGTATGTATGTACATGACAATGAAACATGAGGAGAAGAAAAATGGAAACTTAAATATCCTGGATGAGATGTGCAGGTTAAAATGACTGGAAAGACATACAGACAGTGCCAGTGGGCCTCTTTGGCAGCTTACGTGCTGGGTGTTGGTTGCAGTTTGACTATTGTGGTTGTGGCATACTGGAGTCTGTAATCTTCACTCCCCTTTAGAGGGAGGATATTGAATCTTCTGTTTGAGTTATAAATCAAAAATCATTGATTGCCAATTTAAAGCCCCTACAAGGAACTTTCATTTTGAGTTGATTTTGGCGACCCTGTGGACAAAAGCGGTAGTGTTTTGCCGGAATGAAGCCTACATTTCCCATGAGTTCTAGCGCGTATTGTCGGAAAGACGCTTACCTGGCTCGCGCATGTGTTTGTTTTGGGGATGAATGAAACAACAAGACGGGAAAACTTTGCCCCCACTCCTATCGGGGATCCCAGCTCACCTCTGCCGCACCCCAGCTCCACCTCTCCGGCGTAAGCGCCACTGCCGCCGGGGTAAACGCAGTGGTCGGCTGGTAAGGCTGAAGGCCTGTTTGGCGAGCACTTCCACGACTTCTTGGACTGAGTATGGAGCGGTGCCTCGCCTCTTTATTTCTCGGCACTCGCTGGACCCTGTCGACGCCTGGCTGGTACCTGTCGTCAGCCCGGATGAGGTGTTCCAGCCCCGCGGCCCCTGCTCTCCTCGTCCGCGCTGGCGCCGGAGTGAATCTGCGCAACCTGCGGCCTCTGTGTGTGGCTCCCTGGACAGCTAACGCCGTGGACCCGCTGGCTCCTGCCAGGATTGGGCTGGTAAATGCTAGATTGCTAGCGAACAAAACGTTTATCCTGAAGGATTTCCTGACTTCCCGAGGATTGGATTTTCTCTCTGTGACTGAGACGTGGTTGACTGTTGGTGAGTCCAGTGCTTTCACAGAACTTTTACCCGATGATTGCTGCTATTTTAACTCCCCGCGGACGTCGGGTCGAGGAGGAGGAATAGTGAGTCATTATAAATGTAAGCAGCGAGGTAAGATGCAGTGTGCGTCTGAGTGCCGTAAATCGCTTCGTCCCGGAAGCCACCTGGGACAGACCCGTACAGTTTCCTAAAGGTATGGGTATACACTATATAGAAATAGCTTAGCTTCACACCAATGGTCTCATATGCTGTTGTAGGTCACGCACAGACATCAGCAGAAACAAGAGACTTTTGCATATCCAGTTAAAAGTTCCTTGTAGTGCCTTTAAAGTCACTTACCTTTGTTATAAAACATAAAAAAAACCAAAAAACAAACAAAACAAGAAAACGCAATCGACTTTGCAGGCTGGTGCAGTCCTAAGGAGAAGAAAGGGTTGGCAGAGCAGTGACAGGAGCTTGCTGTGTATTGCTACACTGCTTAGATGCTAGCCAATTTGCTGTGTTTTTCTGCAGACACGTTAACAGCGGCAAGATTATCTCACAGAGACAGCGCATGAAGATAAGTGACAAGTGTTACAGAACAAGGGGAGGAGGAGGAGGGCAGGACTAACAATACACTTAGCTGCCGAAAGATCAAATGTTGCATTTTGTAGCTGTTAAGTCTTACATCACTGACACTGTAAACAACCCAAAGAGGACAGAGGGAGGAATCAGATGAGAGTGCAAGAAGAGATGAAAGAGTGATGAAGACATCACCAACTACAGACGAGCAGCAGCGACGTGTACTGCAGAGATCAGAATAAACCAAAAGAGAGCTTGTTCGAAGTCTTTAAATCCATTGAAGTGCCACTCTCGGCAGAACATACACACATCTTCTGCAGCACTCGTCCTTTCCTGTGCGACTTGATGTGTTTGTGAAGCAGTGAGACTTTATGTTGTGACGGAACATTGAGTCTTTGTTGAGCTGGGGGACTGTGACGCTCTACCTGACCTGCTCTCAAATGTTCTGTTGTCAGCTGAGTCACTTTTTTAGTGCTGAGCAAAGACGAGCACAAGCAGCCAGGAGGGACACACACACACAAACACACACTGAACAATGAGTCACACATCGTGCTTCTGTGGCTGAGCCTTTCTGCAAGTTAAGACTAGATCAGTCTTTTTTGTTTTTTTTATGGTAAGTTAACCTTACTAAGCTTTCAGAAATGTTCAGAGCTGTGATTACAACTTTAAGGTTGACGTGAACACTTTTATAAGTTGGAAACCAAGCAATAATTCCGATATGACATGCATTTTTCACAGAATGAAAATCAGGATTTTCAGTTGCAGCTACTCTTTAACCCTTAAACAGGCATTGTTACCACACAGCTGATATTTTTTGCAATCAACTTTCTCTTGTAAAAACTCAGCAAAACCCATTTTTGACTGTTTGTTCTTTTCCCGTTATTGATTGAAATATGCAGTGACAATTATATATAATGGGTGGCGTATGTTGTAAAAAAAAATAGAGGCATCTGACAGCTAAAAAAAAATGGATGTTTTAGACCTCCTGATGACCATTTGTTGAATGGCTGAAACGTGACGATATAATGCATTTCTATTTAACCATGGAAGAAGTGTGTGACAACTGTGTGAAGTTGCCCAATTATGGTAAATGAAAGCTGATGCTGTCTTTACCTCAGTATTGAACACTGCAGGAGATCATAATGCAACATTTATTACTTGCTAGACTAAATTATATGTGTTTTATCTTAAAATTGATGTATTTCTATAGCCATTGACTTTTTACATAAAGGGGTGGCTTGGTTTTAATTAGCACAGTGGGCTTGATTTCTGTCTCTTGCGTTCCATATAGGCTCGTAATTGATGGATTGCATATTGAACTTGATAGCTATGTTTTACTTGCTATAACCTTGATGTCTGTCTTGTTACCTACAGTAATTGCATAGTTGTGTGTTATGAATAGCAGTATAGCTATTAGTATATGCCATTTTTCTAATCAATTTATAAGAAATTAACAAAAATATGTGCTTTGTTGCATATCACCAGAGGTGCCACAAAATGGACAGACATGTTACCAAGCTCCAGCGCTGGAAATGCAGTTTTGTAATGTGTAAAAAGTTTGCAGCATCCACCAGCACCAGCTTCGAACAGATCCGGCTGCTGGGAAGTGCTGTCCTGTTAGAATGACAAAATATTAAAAGAATCACAGTGCTGTCCAGGGCACTGTCAGTACTGAGCTGAAGTGAAAGCAGCCTTTTGCTGGTGTCAGAAACCAACAAAAAAAGAGTCCTTTAACATCAGCATGATATGCAGCTGGTTGCAGTTATAGTTTAACAGCAGGACAAGGATGAAAGGTAAGGCGCCAAAAGTCCAAGTGGGCCAGGCGGAAGGGGTTGTGGATGGGTCCAACAAACCCTGACTTTCACTCGCACAGCAGTGTTCACGCCCCGTAAGATGCCAAAGCCAAACCCTGTTCTTTTTTCCTAAACCTAACCACTTCCTTTTGTTGCCTAAACCCACACGTGTTTGTTGTTGAAGGAAAAAAAAACAACAATTCGGTTTACCGATGTAGTGCGTTTATTTTGAAAGAGACTGTATGTAAATGTTAAATTTCCTGTGGAAACGGAAGTGTATCTTGAAAGAAGAGAACTTGACATGGAGTCCTAGAACGTCAACAACCAATGCACCCAGGGTACTTTGCCTGTCGAATGGGGATGTGGAAAGTCCATGATGAAAACTGTAATATGTGACGAGGTCGAAGTGAGAATGTGTTGCTATCCTTCCTGCTGCAGCACGACACGGACGGTTAGGAAGAGAGTGAGTGAGACAGAGTTGGTTGTCTCATTTGTGGTCTGATACAGAAATAAGTGACTGTTTTGCTTTACTGTCCAAAATTAATTGTAATTTATAAGGTTGGCAGAAATAAAATTCAAAATCACAATGGACTCTTAGTACACTTACACCAAAGTTCCATTGTGATTTTGAAGTTTTGAAAGGTGGGCATGAAACCAGGTGAACTTTAACAGTTAGCAGATGGCATGAAGTTGATTCAAAAGCTATTCATGAATGCTGCCATTACAGATCCGTCATTGGCTGTTGTTTAACATTGCTGTAGTTGCACTGTGGGTCTCGGGAAACCTGTGGCAAACCTACTTTTTCTTTAGTAACGACATTTCATGAGTCAGAAATTAACAGATTGAGCATATTTGAAAATCAGGGGGGCTGTGCCCCTCCAATATATATTATAATCACTGCCTTGAATTGATAATTGGAAGGATATTTGCTCTTTGAGGCTTCAGAAAAAGCGAGTAATCAAGTACAATCAGGAGATTTATCAAATATTTATATTCTTGAGGGTCGAATTGGAATTGTGATATTGACAGAATGACAGAATCTGTCATGTCAGTGTGAAAGAAACTGTATCATCCCTGCAGCCATGACTATCTGTTCAGACCATGCAGGTGATAGGAATAGAGAGCCTTTTTTGAGTAATGGATTAAAATTGGCCTGTTCAAATAAAGGCACGGTTGTGATGCATATTTTCAGGAAACAGATTTGTCTGCTGAAAAGAGATTCCTAAACCATAAACAGATTACCCTTCTTTATACCTACTTCTGCAGCTGCTTCATGACCAAACCAATCATCTCAACATCCAGAATGTCAAAATGTTGGGGTAGAAACTGATCATTTTCCTTCTCCCTTAATCTGATGATATTTTTAAAATTGTTTATTGTTTTGTGTCAAAAAAGTAGAAAAAAAACAGAGGCGACATCTTCAAAATGCTTTCCATGTCCTACCAGCAGCCCAGTGATAATAACTTCACAATAATCTAAAACAGGAAAACACAGCAGACTTTCACATTTAGACTGAGATTAATCATGTAATAATCCCAGCACTAAATGTGATATTCAACCAGAAACACTTAAATTGTGTTTATGCAGATCTTTTCTCTGTGTTCAGAACAGCTCAAGAGTTTTCTTTATTACTGTAATTAAGCCATAATTAAATGTGTATGTATTCATATACACAACTTTGCATTACCAGTACTTCTGAGTATGTGTGCATTTATGTTATATGGAAATATTGTAAATGTACTGTATTAAACTCAGATAAGTGAATCTGTAGGAATTTATTTGACTTCCTTTATATTCCCTAATGTCCACTTATGTGTGCAGAACAGCAGATTTTGCAGCAGTTTGTGTGTTTGTGCATGTATGTACACATCCGTGCCTTTTTTATGGTTAAAATTCCCTGGAAGCAATCACAGTAAAATGATAGCTTTAGTGGAAATAAATGAATATTATGTAATGAAAAAACAAACTGTAAAACAGAACAGATATGAGCTTCAGTAAGTTGCTTTTATCTGTTCTGTCAGTACCTGCTTTACTGCAGTGGATCAATAAGCCTCACCAAATCCCTGAGCAACTACTATTATTTATTTTTTCCAAATATGTAATTGCTGGAGGGAGTCTGTGTTGACTTTAAAAAGACCGGACTGGTTGAAGATAAGGGAAAAATTGTAATAATTTTCAGTAAGTCTGCCCTCCCATTAGAACATGTACTGTCCTGTTTCTACAAGGGCCTCTGAATCCCAAAGAGGGGGATATCTGATATAAAACCCTTCATGCAATCTTAAAGGACAGGGCCTGGTTGAGATGGGAAAAAAAGGCTTTTCAAAATCTCTGCCAACCCACTGTAAAATGTCCTCTACTATACTTACAAGGTTGTCTGAATCCCTGAAGCCCCACACTGAAACACAAACCTGAGTTCCAGAATTGGCTAGGACCAGAGCTCTGCTCCTGCAGTTGTTGCTGTTCTTAGCAGAATTTAAAGCCCTAATCTATGTTTTTGTTGTTGTTGTTGTTGTTGTTGTTGTTGTTGTTGTTATTTTTAGAGGATGCATATACTGTAAATACCACAGATAAAAAGATAGATACACATGATCACATTTAAGGTGAAAAATTTGTGCAGGAAGTTTTGAGCTTTACTGATAATAAATATCAAAGTACCAACCAACTCTGCAGATTAAAAAAAAAAACGTTTATGGTATGAATTACGCTTGGGCGATATCGAAGTAGCGAAGCATCCCAGGGTATTTCATAATCCCAAAGGTATGATTTCAATACTGTCAAAAATACAGATGCTCAACTTTCTATTAAACTGATGCGTAGATGCTGTATTGAGGATGACTGTATGTAGTGCACATCACACGTCACCAGAGATCTGTTTGTACTGGTGGAACAGGCAGCTGAGCTGATAAAGATGGTGACTGCGAGTGATGGGGATAACGTTACAGGACTAGTTACAACAACAACAAAAAAAAAAAGTCTTTGCCCTTGTTTGGGAGTATTGCCACATATAGCTTTATCTTGGTGAACTGCCAGTCTGCCACCACTATACACGCATCATCTTTATTAAGCCTAGTAATGTATCGATAGGAGCTGCGGCAACAAGTGTCATCGGGTCTTCCAGCAAGAGGGAAGCTTCTTTCAAATCTGTCTCATTCTATGGGCCATCAGTATTTAAACCCAACAACACACAGGCTAATTGCATATCAGACACTCAGCATTGTAGGCACTGTACACTGTCATACATGCTACAATTAGTACGTTTACATGCACAAAAATATGCCACTATTATTCTAAATATAACAATATTCTGAATTTGATGCAGGTCATGTAAACAGCATAATCCATTTGGATTTTTTTTTTTAATTAGACCTTTATTCAAATTTAGTGTGCTCTGATTTTGACATGGGAAAATACATATGCTGAAATAAGTTGGGTCTCAGGAGCATTCTTTGGACATGTATACAGCGCATTCGGAAAAAGTGACTCAGCTGAGGATTTTACTGCAGTCTGCAACACAGGGCCTCTTGTCTGTTTCATTCAGGTCTATGCATTGTCATGGAAACGTTGCACACAAACCAACTCACCAATAATTTGCAAGGCTGTGTAGAGACGCACGACCAAAAGAAACTTCCACATTTCTGGTCAGAAGGAGAAACACACCTACTTTATGAAACATTCTGAAGGACTTGAATATCACAAGGCTGACCTTTTCAAGAAGGTGGACAAAGGCATGAAAACTTTGAAAAAATCCTACCGGAAGAGATCCTTTTGATACAAAGACACACATGAAGCTTCCGCTTTTCCACTTTTCTATATCTAGACATGACACATTATGTTACAGCACATCCATTAGAGAATATTCGGTAGCACTTTATAATACAGCCCGTGTTTTACGACGTAACTCCCCGTGTCTTACGGCGTAACTTCCCGTGTCTTACGGCGTAACTCCTCTAAGACCTGCCGGGGTCTTACAGTGGAACTGCTACTGTCTTATGCTGTCACTCCCAGTGTCTTATAATGGAACTTCATGCGTCTTACCTTGCACTTACTGGGACTTCCCGGGTGACTCTCTGACATCTACCATGACATTTTGGGGGAGCCTATATGGTTTAGTTTCACTTATGACTTACAGTGTAACTCGCTATGTCTTACAGTAAAACGTCTTACAGTCCAACTCCTTTTGTCTTACCATGTAGGCCTACTTATTAAAACTTATAACTATAAAATCAGATATGATTTACAGTTTTAAAATACACGAAAATCATACTGCAATATGTAACCTGTTTAATCACACAATGAGTGTAAGTACCAGGTACCTGCATGGTAAGGAAGGGTGAACAGTGTGCACTTTACAATACAGCCCGGTCCCTGATAAGTACAGTGTAGGTCTCTGGTAATTACAGGGAAAGTCCCTGGTAGGTACAGCAGAAGTCTCGGGTGCTTAGAGTGTAAGTACTAGGTACCTGCATGGTAAGGAAGGGTGAACAGTGTGCACTTTACAATACAGCCCGGTCCCTGGTACTTACAGGGGAAGTCTTGGGCACTTAGCATGTAAGTACCAGGTGTCTGCGTGGTAAAGAATAAAGATATTTTATAACTCTGAAGTTGTCATTGTGTGATTAAACAGGTTACATATTGCAGTATGATTTTCGTGTATTTTAAAACTGTAAATCATATCTGATTTTATAGTTATAAGTTTTAATAAGTAGGCCTACATGGTAAGACATCAGGAGTTGGACTGTAAGACGTTTTACTGTAAGACATAGCGAGTTACACTGTAAGTCATAAGTGAAACTAAACCATATAGGCTCCCCCAAAATGTCATGGTAGATGTCAGAGAGTCACCCGGGAAGTCCCAGTAAGTGCAAGGTAAGACGCATGAAGTTCCATTATAAGACACTGGGAGTGACAGCATAAGACAGTAGCAGTTCCTCTGTAAGACCCCGGCAGGTCTACTGTAAGACAAGCGAAACTACACAACAGGTTCCTCTAAAATGCCATGTAGATGTCAGAGAGTTACCATGAAAGTCCCAATAAGTATATGGTAAGACACGGGAAGTTATGCCGTAAGACATGGGAAGTTATGCCGTAAGACACGGGAAGTTATGCCATAAGACACGGGGAGTTACGTCGTAAGACACGGGGAGTTATGCCGTCAGACACGGGAAGTTACGCCGTAAGACACGGGGAGTTACGTCGTAAAACACGGGCTGTATTATAAAGTGCTACCGAATATTCATTTTCATTACACATGCAAACAGCTTAGTAGGAACATTGTCTTTTTTGGAATGAGGGCAAAATCTGATTTTGTAGCCAAGAAGTCATTAACTTTGCTCACCAGTAGTTCAGCTTTTATATATTTATTTTGTTTTTTTGTTACACAAATATGTTATGAAGATATGAAATGATAAATACCGCCCAAGGCTAGTATGAAGTAGCTAGGGAAGGGAATCACTAGAGGCCTTACAATACAACATTATCACAATACATTATTGCAACTTAAAATGTGAGTATTGCAATAAATTATCTTGTGATTTTTTTTAACCTGTTTTTCAGTGGCAATTTACATCCCCAAAGGGAAACTTCATCAACAGCAACAGTTTTCCCATGTGTTCATCTCACTTTATTTTTATGCAGAAAAAATGCATCTCGTAAACTGAAGAAGCAACTGATTGTATTATTCTAGTAGGCTACCAAAGTTTACCAAAATTTCTATTTGTAATATTAATAGCTTATATAACAATAAAAGAATTAGCATGGTGTAAATCACATGTAATATTTTGACTGTCTTCAAGAAGCTCTTTAAGACTCCTGATGCAGCAAAATGCATTATAGCAGTGGTACTTGAGGTAGCTGCTGCTGCTGCAAATCATTGGGTCATCCCAGTGCTGTCAGGCTGAATTCTGGTTCCTGTGTGCTTCTCTGAACCCTGCTGTGGTTTAAAGCCAGATCTCTGAGTCCCTAATGTAGAGGGGATGTTATAAACCATCTGTGGTGAGTCTAAAAGCCCCTGCGAGGCTTCCTCTTTACTGAAGTCATCCCTGATTGCCCCTGTACTGTCAGGCTCAATCATTCAACTTTTTACTTGTATTGTTACAGGTCTGAAATAAAACATTTATTCTGCCATGAGCTCTAGTTTGCATTTCTGTATTTGTTGTTTACATGGCCTTATACTGGGGTCACCATGGGTTACATCTTAGTCACTGTGCTGACAAGTCCAACTGAGGTCTTTCAGGTTTGATGTTTCGACAAGGACATAAATCCATCACCAAGAGTTTTTTTCAATTTCTCTGCCACTTAAACATCTGTCACTTGTTGTCACTGCCTACTTAACTGTAAGCCTAGGAAAAGTTTACATGTGGTGACAGCTGCTGATTCTTTTTAAAAGTTAGTGAAAAGCTTCACCAGGAGGACGTTCAACCCCCTCCAGTCACGTGCCCTGACTAACCAGAGGAAGTTACAGGTACAAAAACAAGAATATCCTTCACTAGTTTCCCACCCACA
Source organism: Epinephelus fuscoguttatus (assembly GCF_011397635.1). Lineage (NCBI taxonomy): Eukaryota > Metazoa > Chordata > Actinopteri > Perciformes > Serranidae > Epinephelus > Epinephelus fuscoguttatus. The sequence continues at coordinate 38,022,518 of NC_064756.1, read as the reverse complement.
TGCACCTGGCATGTTACCTAGGCGAAATGCCTGCTAAGCTGCACACCACTGTTTGAACAAACAACAAAACCTGTTTTGTTTTAGTGACCTGTTGTTTTCCAGCGACTTTTTAGGCACCAAATGTGGTGTGTTGTTTAGCTACCCGTTTCTGTTTTACCACCAGTGATAGTGCAAAAGACAGTGTGTCCTGCTGAGATTGTGCCCTCAAAACATGGCATTTTAAGCCCATACCAGAAAATTTTGAAAAACAACCCCTTAAATGGTGGCTTCAGGTGACTTTTAAGGGAATTACAATGGCAAAATTTACACTATGCAAACATATTGCTAACCAATGCATTGTTAATACTTTGTTAGCATCTTTATGTTGGATGTGGTTGAGTGACAGAAAGAAAGGGGTCAAAGTTCAATCAGCTGTGGAACAGGGGCTTAAAGAACGTGACGCAAGCCATTTGCTATGTTGCTAACGCTAACCTTTAGACGGTAGAGGAGGGAAGCAGACAAACTCGTAATGAGAACGTAGCAAATGTAACCTGTCATCAAAATATAAAAAATGTCATACGTCGTCATTTGACATATGTCGACATATGTCGTCAAAATATCATAAAAAGCCTCATAGTATAGCATGTCATCAAAATATAAAAAACGTCATAGTATAGTATGTCATCAAAGTGTCATTAAAAACGTCAAAGTATAGTATGTCATCAAAGTGTCATTAAAAACGTCAAAGTATAGTATGTCGTCAAACTGTCATTAAAAACGTAATAGTATAGTACTAATGCAGTGGCCGTAGTAAGCATATAGTTTGGTAAGGAGGCGTCAGTTGAAAGATGAAAGGCTACATGTGTCTGTGATTGATATGGATGCAGATGGAGGTGTATATGTTTAATCAGTTGTTGTTTATGAAGTTGTTGTGTTTGGCTTTTAGTAATGACACTGTAGGGAGTTGAACCCCATTTCACTAATGTGAAAGTACCACTACCAGTATCTTTTTGCTTTGTCATTGGGAAAAGTGTAAACACAAATGGAACATCAGTCAACTGAGTGAACAGATATTGTGTGGAAATATATGGGAAGGTATTTCCAAAGATGAAATTAATTAAAGTAAAAAGTGAAAAAGTGTGTGTGTGTCTTATAGAGGCCAACTCAGGCCTATGTTCTAAACTTATAAGAGCCGTGAAGTGCAATGTACTTTCTGCAACCAACACCAAGCTATCGTTAAAGCAGGTGAAGTTAGCGGACAGTTAGGTTTGGATGACTGATGCTAAAAGCTTTAACGCAGGTTCCGATGACTGACTTGCTCTCACTGCTATGCGAGTGAGGGCAAGGCTTAGCAGGTTCCATAATGCGTTGGCCTGTGGTTAATGCAAGTTACCTGGCAATGTCACGTATCCATGATCATGATCATTCGAGTGTGCCTGGGTGTGCGTATCCATGAGTGAGAACGTTCTTCCTCCTCTGCTGGTGAGAAGAGATAACGTCACGCCCTGCGAAATCCCGCGAGAGGGCGACAGGAGAGGACAGACACACACACACACACACACACACACACACACACACATATATGTGTATTTAAAAAAGTTGCACATTTGACTTCATGTCCCTCAGAATTACTGAGGGACATGAATTTCAATGTCCACAATGTCCCACATGAAAGTCAGATTCATGCTCAGCTGTCACACATCTGACCATATCTCCACCCTCATCACTGTCATTACACATGTACACCAGAATAAAAACAAAGACATTTATTTGTCATCATTGCACAGTTTTGAAAATACAAAATAATGTAAGTGATTATTGCATTTCACTGAAATAATATTTTATGATTTCATTTGACAAATATATTGTTTGATTAATTGATCCTTTTTTTTTCAAACTTCCTTTAGAATGTCTGTGTGTGGTTCATTAAAGGCATGTGATACCACATGTCATGATGTCACCGTGTGTAGGCTTTTGTGTGTGTGAGTCATAAAGGCACGAAATGTGATGTCACAGTGATGTCACCAGCTGCCTGTCTGAGCAGGGAAATACAAGCCATTCAAATGTGTCATATGCATTTGAGATTTTAGCAGATGTCAGATCCAGTATCATTTCATTGAGCTAGTTTCTTTTCCGGCTATAAGTCATGCATCGTCATTCATCATCAATCATCATTATCATCAGGCCACTGTCTTAAGTAAGGCAAGAGACCTGAAACCAAGTCCACCACTTCCCAGAACTTCAAATGAGGCTTTAACTTAAAGGGGACGTGTGCAAGGCGACTCCGACTTCCCGCTGGGGCTGTGGGGACCACAGATACAGAGGAATCATTACCCAAATGTGGCAATGTGCCAGTGGGGGCCCTCAAACAATGAACTGAATGCCACCCACTGCAGGTAAGTGACGAAGAAAACAGTGAGGTTGATCATCAGCCTATCCGTCTCCCCCCTATTTCCACAAGGAAGGCATCTGCAGGAGGTCGTTATTTCCCTGTTGAGACGAGTGTATCATTGCCTAAATATGGCAATACTCAAGCTAGGGCCCTTAAACAGCACATAGAACGCAACCCACTGCAGCTAGGTGACAAAGAAGACAGTGAGGTTGATCCTCAGCTAATCCGTCCACCCCCCATTTCCACAAAGAGGGAACCTGCAGGACGACGTTGTTTCCCTGTTGAGACAGATGTATTGTTGCCTAAATATGGCAATGCCAAAGCCAGGGCCCTCAGACATTACATAGAACACAACCCACTGCAGCTCAGGTGGACTTAAAGGGGAACACTACTTAAATTAAGAATTCTGATAAGTTATTTCCATGGCCTTGGAAAATCCTATCAGTATTTGTGAACATGAGCTACTCTCTCTCAAAACCAGAAACCAGAGAAGAAAGTCTCAAATTTGTGACTTCATAGGGTGTAAAGTCTAGAGCTGCTCCGGAGACAATGAATGGCGCCTGATTTTGTTGACCCACAAAAGTGGTCATGTTTTTTATACCCAGTTGAACTCAATCTTATTGTAGTGTTATCAGTTCTGAAACAGAAAATATATCCGTAGAGTCAGAACATTCCCCTGGGTGCTCTCAGTGTTACTAGAACCTCTTTCCCAATTATTCTCTATGGAGCAGCTCCAGGCTACACATCCTCTGACATAACAAATGTGAGTTTTAGCATTCTAGCTTTTAGATTTGTGAGAGAGTGATTTATTTTAATTTTCAGTGGTGAGCACTGATGTCTCTGGGAGGTTCTGCTTCACGCCAGACCTTTCTGTGAGAACTTGAGAACATGTTTTCCCATGTGTGGTTTTCCCCGGGTGCTCCAGTTTCTCCCACAGATCATAATATAAGACTGGGTTAATTTGGAAAAAATAAAATAAAAACAATCAAAACTATATAATGTATGTTTTAAGAGTTTTATTTAGCACTGCATGAACTAGCCCGCAAGAGTGAGATAGCATATCCTCCATGGAGTGTGGGTGCTGGAATGACCTATTTCACATTTTTTACTACTTCCAGTTTCCACTATGTGACGCTGGAAAGGACACTAATTATACGTCATGTTGCTACGCTTCAATTGTAGACCCCACCGTGTAAATGTCATGTAAATCAAAAAATAAGTGCCTGACGAAACTTACTTCCTGTTGCCAATAGGTGGCGCAATCACCATGACACCTAATGTGCATGTAGATGACTTTGGGCCTGGAGCCTCATAAAAGATGTGAAGTTTGGGGAAGATTGGACCATGTATGCTAGAGTTACAAACCCTGTCCTGTTTGGTGGCAAAACATTGAAATTTGACATCACGCCACGGTCACACAGTTTGACGAAAACTCAACAACTCAAGCAACTTTTGATGTCAAAGGTCTTAAGATGCTGCAGACAAAATTTGAAGGCAATTAGATCAAGTCTGTGGGAGGTGTTTATTAAAGTACCACCCCTGGAAATGGAAAAAAAAATGCATGTAATTGAAACATTAAATTAAAAATGGCTTGCTTCCTGTTCGGTTTGGGGAATGGCTCCAAGAGGCTTTTCTTTTGTACCAATTATCATACTTCTAGGCAAAATGTACTGCGGGGGCTGCTTTATTGAAATTTTGTAGGGAGCGCTACCGAGCCTCCTTGGCACATCATGTGTGTGCCAAGTTTTGTTAGTTTTCAAGCATCCCTTGCCCCTTTCAAACAACTTCCTGTTTCATGGCGAACAATGCGATGCCACAGCGATGGTGTTTGATGAAATCTCTGAAGCGTAATTTCTGAGTATCATGGAGGTCTTACGACTTCTCTGATCAAATTTGAAGTGGGTCTGATAAACCTGCTAGAAGGAGGACATTGAAATATAAAAACTGTCATTTCCTTTTGCCAGTAGGTGGCGCTATGATAGCGATTCAAAATTCCTCTGTAGATGTATTTAGGCTGTGACTGTCATATGCAGGAAATTTCAGTAAAAACGTCATAGTATAGTATGTCGCCAAAATATCATTAAAAATGTCTTCGGATATTATGTCATCCAAATATCATAAAATAAAGTCACGGTGTAGTACGTCATCATTCATTGTTAGTTTGAGCGAGCCCTTCCGCGGCTCCAGGAGGAGGCCCCGGTGTGCCCATACAGGGCGAGGTACTCTGCTCACGAAAGGTCCGTTTTTCGAGGTCTTTGAATCGCTCTTAGTCTGGTCCAATCACTTTGCCTTGGAAGACCCTATCAGCCCCAGACAACACAGCTCCCAGGTTCACAGGGACACTCAAACCCCTCAACCACGTTAAGGTGGCGATTGTCGTCGGAGGTGTGTGTGTGTGTGTGTGTGTGTGTGTGTGTGTGTGTGTGTGTGTGTGCTTTTTTTTTTTTTTTTTAATGATCTGACGGTGTGAGGTGATTCTGTCACAGCCTGCATTCTGCTCCCCTGCTCTCCCAGTGTTTATCCACTGTATGTGCCAGCCACTCCCACCTGATTACCCCATTCCACTCACCTGCCGCCACAGCTGCAGCTCAGCAGCCAATCGGCCTGGTATATAAGCCTCTCCAGCGCACACAAACTCTTTGCCAGATTGTTCTTCAACCCTGATGCAACTTTCCAGTATTTCTTACCTGCCTGGTCTCTTGTTTCTGACTCTACCTGCCCCTGACCTGTCTATGTAATCTGTTACCCAGTAAACTCACTAGTCTTCTGTCCCCGACCACGAGTTCTGCCTCAGTGTCTCTGGTTTCTGTCTGCCTGTGGCTGTGGTGTTTTTCTGACACGACATTTCAGCGTGAGTGTTCCCACCTGCTTGTCAGTTGCCTGCTATGAGACACCACACACTGCCTTGTGTGTGTGTTCTCCTTTCACCAACCTGTCAGCTCCTCAATCCATCGCCTGGTCGCTACTTCCCTGCTGCTCATCCCTCGTTAGCTCTGCTGCTTTGCTGGACTGCTCCTCTGGTTCTGGACTCCTCCCCTTCTCAAACCATGCCATCAGTAAGCCCAAGGACTCGGGATTCTTGAGACCTTGGGACCTTGGATCCAAGGACTCACGTCCACGTTCTCGGTCCCACTTCGAAGTTCAGCCTGGTCCATTCCCTGGCCCCTGAACCCAGAGTCTGTGTGTGGGCTCTGAGCCCGAAGAATGAAGTATTACCGGAATATCTTCATCAGCTCAAGGTCCTGTTCACTCTGTGTATAAATAAAGGTCATTACCAACTGTGTTGCATTTGGGTTCAGTCACACCCGTTACAGTTAATGCAGACAGCCTTTGCAGGCAATGCAACACAAACCTGCATTCAGCCTTACAAATGCGTTCTCTACAAAAGCACTTAGCTGTCAGACTTTTAAAGTGAGATAGCAACCTGATGGAGGATTAAAAAGGAAGCCGTGAGCGTTGCGAGCTGTGAGTGCACTGCGTCCGGTACAAGCCAAGTTCTCTAACTAACTGAGCTGACTTTGGATATGTTGTACAAACTGACATAGGAGTGAGCTGACAGAAGAAAACCTACTGCGGCTACTGTGCAGTAACTATTTCTTCAGAGGTGTGTGTGTGTGTGTGTGTGTGTGTGTGTGTGATGGTTGTCAGTTGTTGTTGTGTTAAATGACAGAATGCTTCCTGACGAAGCCACTGTGTGTTGCACTTCATACCAAGCTGGAGCTACGATAAGTGTTTTTGTGTCACAGACAAAAATGCTGCTTCACCGAAAGCCAAAGGACACTACATGCAGACACAACATCAAGTTCAGGTCACTCCTCTCAGGTTCCTGGTTATTCTTTACTATTAATTCCCAATTTTTAAATAAAGGCAAAATGCTAGAACAAATAAATAAATGAGTTTGCTGCTGGTCCTCAGCTCTTACTGGACTAAAAATAAAGTCAGGCACATGTATAAATGCAAATTATGGTATAATATGCATTGGGAAATGTGCAGCACATTGGTCATTATGGTTAAATAAGGCCTGATAGGTTGATTCAGTAACTGACATCAGGCCTGAAGGGGCTGATTTTGCTGTATATTAGCTGCTTTATCACACAGCTGTTTGCAAAGGCATACATAATTTATTACAATCTTAGGTAAGGTGCAAGTTTCAGCCAAAAACATCTGCACTTACAATGAGGCAACATGGTTTTCAAAAAAGTTGTTACAAGTCAATCTATATCAAGAGCAGCTGGACTGCTGCTATTCGGAAAGAACAGATCTTACAAAGTGTGGACTGAGTGCCTTTTCTTTTCTGCTGTAACAAAAGAAATGCTCTATGTAAAAGGTGTTCTGAGAGAAAAGGGAAACAGGGGAATGTAATGTATACAAAAAACACAGAAAAGTCCACGGCACTCTCTTTAAATCTATAAAATGCCTTTATTCACATGGCATTGTCACAGTGACATTAAAAACCAAACTTCGACGCGTTTCGGCATATAGCCTTCGTCAGGGAGTCAAACAGAGTTATGAAGAAACACCTTATTCTTTTGTAGTGGTGTTCCACCAATGAAAATCTTCCACCTGGTCCCAGTGACACAGAGAGGGTGTGGAAAAACAGCCAACCTCTGTAAAGACCCACCTTAAAATAAAATAAAACTGAAGAAAAAGGGCAAAATCATCAGTATTGACAATCATCAGAGAAGTTAGAGACATGCAGCGATATACACAATAACAGTGGTTGCCCAAACAAACAAATATTGACAACTTAGAAAAAATATAATGAATTCACAGAAACACTGTAAAATCTAGGTCTTCATTAAGTCCAGGATGTCTGGTAGCCTGTAATTTGTGTATCCAAAAAGCTTCCCGTTGGTTCAGTGTTTGTCTGTCACCTTTGCGTGTGGAGGATGGAATGTGACTGGGACACTCCAACCTATAGATGACAAAAGTAGTTTTACAGTTTATGAAATGATTGATAGTGAACTCTTTCTGAGATGTAAAATCTATAAATGTTTTGGTTTGCATTACATTTGTGCAGTGGTTATACTGGTTACACTTGTAGGACCCCCTAGGTTTGATACCCAACCATGTTTGTTGGGTGTTTGTTTTAAGATGGCTGTGTCCAATTTTATCCTGTAGGGTGGGGAACCTCCTGAAACTGATTAAAGGTGGTTCAGGGAAAACTTGACTAAGTGTATTATCACTTTCAATAATTCCCCAATTTCTTTTTATAATATGTTTAACATTTTCTGCTTCTGTGCTGTATGTTGTTACAAACGTCACTCTATCTTTTGTTTGTTTTGGGGCCTGTCTTTGTAGGAAGGTTTTTCTGTTGAGATTATTGGCTCTAGTGTATGCTTTCTGTAGGTTTGTGTTATTATATTCCCGTTCTAGAAAACGTGACAACATTTCTTTAGATTTCATCTCAAATTCCTGTTCCTGGTCACATATTCTCTGCACACGCTGAAACTGTCCATAGGAAATATTTTCTTTAAGTCTCTTGGGGTGGAAACTTCTGGCATGTAATGTGGTATTTTTGTCTGTTGGTTTCCTATACATAGATGTATGCAAATTCCCTTGATTATCTTTACAAATCTCAAGATCTAAAAAATGTATGCTCTCCTTGCTGTAATCTAAAGACAGCTTGATGTTAGGGTTAGTACTGTTCAAAAAAGTGTGGAAGGCAAGTAGCTCTTCCTCTGACCCCGACCAAAGCACACAAACATCATCAATGTACCAACCCCAATGAATGAATGGGAATGTAATGTATTAGGGTATGCTGGCATGATGAAATGATACATGTTTTGTGTGGTTTAAATGAACTCTGATGAAAAGCTTCTGGAAGTGGCAAGTGGAAGTGGTTATTTGTCCCACCTCTGTTATAAAACAATTCAGTCTTTCTTTTTTTTGTTTTTTTTTCTCTCGTACAACCAATGAACCTGCTTGATAACCCTTCAGATGAAGCAAGAATCTCACCTTTCAGTAGTTTGTCCAAGTAGGTTTGCTAGTATGGCGTCTTCTTCACCTTATTCTGATGCATCAAGCTAATAATAGGCTCGTTACTGTCCCCTGAGGCCCCAGTGCAGAAATCACACACTGGTACTTAAGGTTGGTGAGAACCACAAACTGTGTAATGAACACAGCCATCACAACACAACCCATAGGTTTGTGGATACCCATTTTGAAGTTGTTTTTTGGCCTTTGTTATCTTGTTTTCTTGGAGACAGAAGTGACCATTTTTGGACAAGTGGGTGGAGGTTACCCTAATGCTAGCTGCTGCCTTGGCTAGCATGGTACAGCTATGGTTTGTTGTGATAATGCTAAGGCTAATTTTTGATAGTGAAAAACAGGCTTAAAACCATTAAAACAAAATATAAATACCTGAAAAAACAGTGACCTCCATAGAGGATCTATGAGTACAACCAAACTATGAATACTAATGTGAAAACACACTGATATACGTAGCTGTGTCTACAGTCACTTTAAGTGGGGTTATGCCACGGTTACGTTACCTTACCAACATTGCTGAGAGCAATAGTGAGTTGTCAACAGGCGGTACCCACTGGTCGTTGTCAGCAGGCACACCTGTAATTATGTGTAACTTAAAGGGCTCTAGTTTCCCGGCGCAGCGCAGGGTGGCGAATCATGCACAGAGCTAGTTTCAAGCAGCGCAACCTGAGGCGCACTCAGTTTGGTAGTTTGGCAGACCGATGTGCGCTGAGATGGGTGTGGCGGCGCAGCAGGGGGAGGTGTCGACAGATCCAGCTTGGTGCAGTGACAGTTTCGTGTCAAAAGGCTTTGCCAAAGGTGTGCTAAAAGCTCGGCAGCTGAAACCACATTTACTGTCAGCGCAGGCGGAGCGCAGCCGGTGTAAGTGGAAGTTTGGCTGACCGGCGGACAGTGCGCACACGTCACCAAAACCTCACAGGCAGGTTTCCAGAATGTCAGGCACATTAACAACGCAATACATACCCAAAAACCATTATTCAATGCAACTATCTGCAATCAGCACATAAATGTATCTCTATTTTGACTGTCCCGTCACATCTGATGTCAGATCAAAGGGGATTGGCACCGTTTGGCACGCATAATGGAAACCCAGCTAATGAGTTCACGTCCCTCTCAGCCAACCACAAACAGCCACAGCATCAGATAGGGAGTATATATTCAGCATCTGTCAAGAAACAGAGTGAGACTACGAGAGAGAAAGAGAAAGCGCGTGTGCGCGCACGCACGAGAGAAACGCAACATTGATTTACAATTGTGGTGACCTCCTCCCAGGCTACCTTTGCATCATCAGCCCGTGGAGGTCTGCTCGCAGTTCTGTATATTCTTACACTGCGAGCTTGGACCTCTCAGACCAAAACATCAGTTTCCTCCTAGGAGAAGTTTGGCCGTCTGACGCTGCTGCTCTCTTCTGCCATGGTGAATTGAGTAAACTCTCAATACCCTTAAATGAGCCCCTCTCCTCGCCCTTAAATTTAAGAGAGAGAGAGACTGGAGGTGACTGCTGACACTTTCTCTTTGTTTCTGTGGACCAAATATGATGACTTCGGTCTTGTCTGAAAGGTGATAACAGAATACTCTAACTTTAACTTTCATTCCTGCTCGATTTAGAAAGGTCACAACAAGAAAATTTGTTCTTTGGTTTGTCAGAGGGAGAGTGAGTTAGTGGGCTAGCCACAGCACACTAGAATTAGCATGCTAAAATCAGCATGCTAGTGTTAGCGTGCTAACCCGCCAACTGTATTCCTAATTTTTTTCCATGATTGTGCCTGACAGTTAGTAATTCATAATTAAAGTGAGGTTTATCGAGAACCAATCTAAAGCCTATGATAAACCAAGCCTTTTTAAATGGGCAGCAGGGGAAGTTATGAACTTAAATGATCAAGAAATTGATTAGTAGCATTAGCTCTGTTAAAAGATGTTATCTTGAGACCATCACATGGATGTTGACCTCAAGTGGTTGCTATATTCGCTGTTTCATAATGTTGTCTTATCAGTCATATCAATCATCATATCAATAACCTCAAGTTGTCGCTTTATTCTTTGTTGTACAATGTTGTTTCCAGATCATCACATAAATGTTTAGCTTAAGTAATCGTTGTTGACTTCTATATTAATGTGTACTGTAAATGTAAATAAAATTAGACTCAAAAATGCCTGCATTAATATTCATATTTAAAGGGCACTACCAAAATATCAAGCCTTAGCTAACAAAGCATAATCTTCTTTCAATAACTAATGTTGGTGGAGCTTAGGTTAATGATACTTTCTGCAGTTTTATGGGTGATGCTGCAAGCAACAGTGACAGCTAGAGTCAAAAATCTGTCCATTATCCTGGGGCAACTCCTGGGCATCTGTTGAACATCAGAAGTTGCCCATAATTACTTTGTCCATCACTATCCTTGGGTTAAGGACACATGACTTCAACGTCATAAGTGATACAAACATGGGATTTTGACTGGCGGCAGAGCTCTTCACACACAAAGTGTAAAGAAAAACAAATCAGTTGAGTCTTTCCCCTTCAGATGAAATGGCCAGTCAGGTTACATGCTACAGAGAGAGTTTAAGAGGTCCTGATCGCCTTCAGTATGACGAGAAAGTTAAAATGATAGGAGGTGTGTGCCCTTTTCAGCTGCCAGCCTCTGTATGGATGAATGACTCTGTCACTTCATTCATTCAATTCATGTCCTGTCGATTCATTACTTAACATTCATTAGAATTAACTTCTTGGCTTTGAATATCTCATGTTATTGTTGAGATCAACTGACTTTAGCTAGCTAGTTAACGTTAGCCAACTAACCTGTGATGAAGTGCCAAAGAGGTAGGTGTAGTGACTGGCTGGATCCCACAGCTTTCCGTCTTTACCCTGCCGTTTGATGGCTGTGAGCCACAGATTTCTTCTTCCCCCATTCTTCATTCTATCCGGGAGCAAAGAAAATCGCAATTCAATTTTCATTGTTTGCTGTGCAGTGAACAACACGGCAACTTTTCCGCATTATGAACTCCTAGCCGCAACTAGCGTCTCTCCCAGGACCAACCCATTGATACAGACAGACTCCTATCTGTGGGAGAGGTACCGGTTCAGCAGACAAAGCATAGTGTATCTATGTAGTTTGCTGGAACCACACATTATAACTGTGCATTCACACCAAACGTGAATTCGCAAATTCGCGCGTCAAGATTACATACAAAGTGAATGCAAAGACGTGATTAGACGCGAATGGTTGTACTATGAACGTTAACGTTAGCACTAGCTTAGCTCCAGTTAGCACAGCCGGCTTCCCCACCATAACGTACTTGTCTGTTAACGTTACTGATTGTGTTTTTTGTCAGTGGATCAATGTCGAAAGAAATGGAAGAGCCTCAGGGACACTTATTTAAAGGAAAGGAGGAAGGAGGCAGAGAAAAAGAGCGGGGCAGCGGCAGGGCCAGTGAAGAGGTGGAAGTACTCTGCAGTCCTTTCTTTCCTCGACCCCTTCATAACCCCGAGGGAGACCAGCAGCAACATGGGTCGAGGGGTCGAGGATAGGGCCGCAGGGTACAGAGAGTCGGAAGCAGGGCCGGTCGAGGACCAGGGAGAGGCAGCAGGCCCCTCAGGGATTGAGTCCGGAGGTTTGTTGACAGATGAAGATGCACACACATAAAGCATTGCAAACTTATAGAAGAGATTTCTGTATCGATGGATAACTGACTTGTATAGATGTCTCAGTATAGAGATTTCTTTTCACAGCCTGTACTATAAATACTGACAAAGACGATTTGAAAATACCCTATACTAATATGTATTCTCACCTACAAAACCTGAAATTAAAACACTTGGATATTGAATGGAACAAGCCCGTGGAAGAAGACAAAAACACCAGAAGTCATCGCTGCATGAAAGGGTTGTGGAGGCTAGATATTACCATGGCTGGAACTGTATGATGTGTTAATATGGATGCATTTGTAAAATGTTTTTTTGCTGTAATTGGCAGTGAAAGCTAGAATGATTGAGACAATTAAAATGTAACAAAAAAACTAAAGACACCTTTGTCACTACTACAGACCACCAAGCACCGGACTCTCCCAACAGCAGTGACACAGAACCTGCTCCTGCTGCCTCTCCCGCTGATGGCCCTGCTACTGGCTCTTCTTCTGGCCCTGCCACTGCCCCTGCTGCTGCACGAGGGAGAGCACCCAATGGTATGAGTATAATTTTTGCATGGTGTTTTTCAACATGAAAAGTACCTTTCAAAGTTCCTTTCAGTTTCACTCATATCTTTTTGTCTGTTTCAATATTTTAACAAATATTCACCTAGATATTGTGTAACTTAGACCTTTTGAATTGATTGGACGCAGCAGTTTATGTTTCCAAAAAATATGTTTCCATTTCACACAGTGACGAGAAGGGCCAGGAAGAGAGGGAGGGAGGACGGAGAGACCAGGCAGAGCCAAATTGAGGAGCTGCTCCTGGAGGCCCTCAAGAGGCAGGCGCAGCCTGGTCCACCTGCTCCACCTGATCCTCCTCGTCAGCCTCCCTCGGAGGATGAAATGTTCCTCCTCAGCCTGGTTCCTTCCCTGCAGAGATTGTCGCCCCAGCGGAAGGAGTATGTGAATGATCATTGATTGATCATTGTGAGTAGCTGTTTAGCTGATGGTGCAACAATCTCTGCAGGGAACGAACCACGCTTGTCCGTTTTTTAAAAATAGGTGTCCCTGAGGCCTCGATTTCAAATTGTTCACCCAAGCCTGCTCCTTTTTGTTCTTTGTAGAGTAGACATGTTATTTGTATATATGTTCACTTTTTATGTTTTACAATGGAAGATTTTTATATACATACATACATATATATATATATATATATATATAAATCTACCTCAGCTGTCTTTCGTCTTCTCTTTCCTACAGAAACAATTCTCATCTGATTTCATGTATTTATTGCACACACAGAACATTGTGTACTGTATTCTGTAGGTTCCAGCTGTGCAGAAGCTTATAAAATAAAGTACACAAAAGTAAATAAATATTGCAGGATGTTTGCTCAGTAATAATGTGTAGGTGGCTCTTAAAATAGCTGTTTTGTGAGTGCTTGCACACTAGACATTGGCCTGCCACGGGACCGTTCCCTCTGCAGAGAAGTAAGCTGCGAAGGTCTCCCAAACCCTGATGGCCTCTCTTGCTTGTTCGCAGCCAGTCTTCCCAGACCTGGCAGAGGCTCCACCACACCATCGGAGATGCTCCCCCTCATTGCAGGCGCTGGGGTTGTCTTCCGCAGGAAGTTGTGCAGGACACAGGTCGCCTTCACACACTTCTCCGCAATGTCGGGCTGGAGCTCCATGGCACGCTGGTACATCCGCCACTGGGATGCAAGGATCCCAAAGGCGTTCTCCACCACCAGCTGTGCCCGGGACAGACGGTAGTTGTAGATCTGCCTGTCTCTGGTAAGTGTGCGTGCCGGGGAATGGCCTCATGAGGTTTCTCCGGAGTGGAAAGGCCTCATCCACGACAAACACATGTGGCTGGGGTCCCCTGTGGTCAGCTCGTGGTAACAGCCGGTCAGCAGGCAGCTGGAGGGTACCAGAGCGAAGCGCTCGACCAAAGGCTGAGTTGGCCAGGATACCGCCATCACTGGTCCTGCCGTAGCCCCTGACATCGATCACCCTGAAGCAATACCGGGAATCCACAACAGCAAGGAGGACTATTGAGAATGTCCCCTTGTAGTTGTGGTACTGGGATCCCGAATGTGCAGGGGCTTTCAGGACCACATGCTTCCCATCCACAGCGCCACAGCAGAGAGGAAAATTCCACCGCTCCTCAAACCCCTCTGCGATGGACCTCCACTCCTCAGTGGTGGGCACAGCCATGAATTCTTCCACGAGGCAATCCCAAATAGCTGTGACTACAGCTGGAACAATCAGGGAAGCAGTGGAGAACCCAACGCGGAAACTGTTTGCAATGGTCCTGAAGGAGTCACCAGGGGCCAGGTATCTGCAGCATAGAAGAAAACATTAAATTTAGCTGAGCTGAAGTGAATGTAGGTGGCAGTCTACATCAAATCTGTTGTTACTTGTACTATTTTATTGATATGGCTGAACAGGTGAAAGTACTCAAGTATTTATGCTATTACATTATTGCAGTGGATAAAATGAGCTAATTTTCTATTGAAATGCATGACAAGCAGGTCAAGATCTAGGATTTACCCATAAATTGTACAAATTGCACATGAATTCAGACTTTTCATAAATCGACATCATGAAGTAGACTAGTAATTTCATCAGCCTTTTACATGCTGTTATCTTATATACTGTATATGTATGTGTGTGTGTGTAATTTTATGTAACATTACGTTTTTAACATGTTTTTTGTTCATTTTATGTCTATTTTTAAAGTGAAGCACACAGTATTTTTGTTGTAAAGCACTTTGAGCTGCATTTCGGGTATGACAGCTGCTATACAAATAAAGATTATCGTTATATTATGCCGTTATTACATTATACTTTTGATCCGTTTATTGAAATTGAATCACAGCAAAATGTGGGTTCATACCACTATAGTGTCAGATAAGCCGACGTGTGACTTGCTAGATCCAGTGAATATTTAATAATTTTGACAATAAACAATAAACTGCTACTCACCGGAAACAGATGGATAGGCGCTCCACAGCTGAAATGAAGCGCGTGTAGTTGGTGTCCTGCTGGGAGATCCTGGCACCAACCCTCGCCAACAGGTCCTCAAACTGGGCCCCAGTCAGCCTGAAGTACCGCTGAAAGTGGCAATCATCCAGACGAAGTTCCTGGAGGAGGTGGTGAAACTCGCCGAGCTGGATGCGCTTCTGCAGGATACTGTGAACCCAAAAACGATGGTGTTTGGCCCTCCGACGCATCTGGGACTTCCAGAGCAGGTACAACGCAGCAATGGTGGTTATCTCTGCCATGGCTGAGGAGAGAATGGCGGGCAAGATGTTGTTATCTACTGAAAATGGGCGGGCTCACTACTAACGCAAATTAACAAAATGGTCAGGCGTCTAAACCCACACATTACACACAGCGCGTTACTCGCGTCCAGCGTGAACGAACAGTAAAGGTCACACGCCACAGCCAGTCTCTGACCACTGTGCAGTCAGTCTGTATTGCACTGAGGTTCTTTGCTAGCGGTACATTCCTGTATAGTGTTGGTGATGCTGAGAGGCTAAGTAAGGCAACTGTTTGCAGAGAGGTAAAAAGGGTGTATTTTCTATTCATTTTGATTATTTCTAGCATCATGCATAGCGCTTGAGATGATGACATTAACATATGGTTATCTTTTATATTTATGAATTAACCATGACACAAAGCAAGCACATTACAGGTAAGAGCAGTCTACTTCACCTCGAAACAGTTTGACATCTTTATCACCTTCCCTGGACATCATGATACCCAGAGGATCAAGGAGGCATTCTATGCAATTGCAGGTGTGTGACATTCATATGCATGTGATGGAAAATAGAAAGTGGCCCACAGGTTGATACAGTATGTCATACCTTCATCCTCTCACATAGGCTTCTCCAATGTCCTTGGGTGCAATAATTGCACCCATGTCCGCATCCAGGCCCCACCCGGACCTGTGGAAAGGGACTATGTGGACCGGAGGAATCTCCACAGCCTGAATGTGCAGGTATGTAGCCTACTAGTGGAGCCAGATGTCCCAACACTGGTAGTGTCAAGTGTCATTGATTGTTACCTCACATGCTGACAGATGATCTGTGATGCAGACTACCTCATCACCAGCATTGAGGCAAAATGGCCTGGAGGTGCCCATGATGCCAGACTCTTCAGGACATCTCCTTTGGCACAGAGGCTTGCACAAAGTAAGAGAATGTTAAGAAATCAGCCTTCATTATGTCTCAACACTAATGTGGAGAGGGTCTGTGATTTACCTAACTCAAAAGAATGTCATGTACATCACATTCACTCCTTTTGCACCCTGCAGGGGAGTTTGAGGGAGTCCAACTTGGGGACAGAGGCTACCCATGTCTCCCATACCTGCTGACCCCCTACGCTGAGCCAGGGACTGATCCAGAGGAGGCCTTCAACCGTGCCCTCAACACCACCAGGGCATGGACTGAAATGGTTTTTGGCCAGCTAAAATCCAGGTTCAGAACTCAACAGTTCTCAGGCCGCATTGCGCAGCCTCAAATTCAGATTATAGCCTTCAAGACAATACTGCCCAGACAACCCCACAGTTTTGCATGTCTTCTTACTTCAATCCCTGCAGGTTCCAGTGCCTGAAATACCTCAAGGTTGCTCCTGACTGGGCGTGCAACATTATAGTTGCCTATGCCATCCTCCACAATACTGCCACAATCCGGAAGGACAGGCCACTTGAGGTTGTCCTGGAGGAGAGATGGGACCCCTAGACGGGAGGACTGTGAAGGTCCTGTATAGGGACACACATTTCAAGTAATCCCCAATTACTTTCTGTTGAAATATAATTGTGTATTTATAAATTGTGAAAAAATACATGTGCCTAGGTTGTTTGAATGACACCTGAAACCTATGAATGTAGAGAATTTTAGGGTAGATATTGATAAGAAAAAAAATGGATATATCACAAGTCGCTGACAGATAAATGTTTCACCTTCAACAATAGTAAATGTTTGATAGTTTGTGTCTGAAAGCAACCGGCCTCTTCCATATTCCACCAGCATTTTGCTGGTGGCAGGTGCCAATTTCCATTAATCTTAGGCATGAACTGAGGTGCTTTGGGTTCTATATAGAGCCATGTAATTATTATGTTTCTAAACGAATTAATCTTTTTTAAATGGCATGTGATTATTTCCTATAAATTGATCATTTTGGAAATGTCATAATCTACAATCAATTTTGTGATAAATGCGATGATTCATATAAAATAGTTTGATTAAATCCATCATCTGAAATTTACAAAGGAATCAGTAGATAAATGTGATAAATAGTCTATCACTAATATTTATTTGATGAATTTCATTAGGCATACTTGAATTGTTAGATTTAATAGGTGTTCTTATCTACATACATTTTGTCCCTTTGATGCAGGCCTTATAGAACATGATATTATGCTGAAATGCTGAATTTTCTTTGTCACTTACGCATTTAGTCTGTCAGCAATATTCTGCCATGCCACCTCCCTGGCTTTATTGGTCGCTGCCGTATTGCCTTTTCTTGTAGTTATATCTTTGTAATCATCAGCAATATTCTGCCACGCCACCTCCCTGGCTTTATTGGTCGCTGGTGTATTGCCTTTTCTTGTAGTTATATCTTTGTAATCATCATACACTTCCATAAGGAGTGTATGCTTTGCTGCTGAAAATGCTTCCGCTCTCCTTTCCTTTGCTATTTGACATTTTGCAACATTTTCAGCACTCGACTAGTGAGGGCTTCAGTGTTGCCAACTTAGCGACTTTGTTGCTATATTTAGTGACTTTTCAGACCCCTCTAGAGACTCTTTTTCAATAAAGCGACTAGCGACAAATCTGCCGACTTTTTCTGAGAATTTTGGAGATGACGTGAAAGCACATATTGTTCTTATTCTTATTAACGTGCAGCGGATGCTGCCGTGGGCCCCTCCCCCGCCCCAAAGCACTCACAGGCGGCCCAGTCCTCCATCCCAGCTCCAGTCAGAGCAGGAGATTGAAGAGGCAAAAATCGGTGCCTGGAAGTGGGCCTGTAGGCTCCCGACCTTGTCCTCAACGATGCTTCTCAATTGTCCTCAGGTGTCAGTCTGGTACCTTGGATTCAACTAAACAGCACTCAAGAAAACACTGGAGACAGGCAGAGTCCGATGCAATTGAGTTTAATGTGTTCACAAGCCCAACACATACAACTCATCGAGTCAAGCCCCGGAGCTGGACTGAAAACCGCTTCTCAGCTCATCTGCTTTTATGCTGGTGGAGACTGGGTGGAGTCTCCACCTCTTTTTGCTAATCCGTCCCACTTTAACCCAATTCTATTGGTGGATACCTTTTTCTTTTTGTCCAATCATGAGCAGGCCCGTTTTTAATGGTGTAATCCTTTTGCTTTGAGCCTGGAGTTCCCCAGGTTTTCCACCCTTAGCTCCGGATTCACTTTCACTTTATTTTTAAAAAACGTGTGAATTTTAGGGACTTTCTTTATGTAACCCCTTGTGCCCTTATGTGCTCTCATGCAATATGAACCTTTAATGTGCACTAGATAATACAAACATTTGAATGTGTGTGTGTATTATCATTTCACAAAGCATAATAGGTTACACTTGAGTGCGTGTGTGCTTTAGTATATGGATACAATGTGAGCTTATATTATGAATACTTTGACATGTATATCAAAATTTTAACACATATAGATACACCACACTCAGTATTATAAGAACTTATGCGTTAAGCATGGTTATGTGATGGTCACATGGCTTTGTTTTCTTAATCACCTATGCAGTGTAACCATTCTACTAGATCAGGAATTGTCTTTTTACACTACAAGATGTTGCTAGCTAGTTAATGCTTTCTACTAATCAACTGCTTTATCATTTAAGTTAATAACTTCCCCTACTGCTTGTTTAAAAAGGCCACCACATAAAAAAGGTGTTCTTGGTTTATCATGGGCTTTAGATTGGTTACCCATAAGTCTCACTTTAATTATGCAATACTTTCTGTCACCGAGCAGAATCCTGAAAAAAAAAAAAATTAAGGATACAGTTGGTGGGCTAGCATGCTAACGCTAGCATACATCGGACCAGATATTGCGTCATCACTGAGGCATCATGGGAGTTCTGGGGGAAAACAACCGTCATTTTTAAATCCCCGACATATACCGGTATTCAAGATTAGATAAGATTAGATTGGATTTTTTTTAGATTGGAAGATAAGATTTGATTAGATTTAGGTAGAAAGGTATAGGTATGAATGTCCACTAATTATTTAGAAAGTTTAACCTGATCATTCACGTTATTTAAAGAAATGATATGCTTGATCAATCTGCCTTTATGTCCATTCAGTCTCCCTCCGTCCGTCTGGATCAGTGACCCAACACAGTGGCCGGAGATAAATTTTGCGGACATCTACACTTATTTAATAGAGTCACCAAGTAGGCACCATGCTGCTAATATTAAAACATTAATAGCCAACTATTTGATCTGGGCCACGCTGAGTGGAAGATAACATTCTGATGTTAGCCTGATGCAGCCTTCGTCACTATAACGTTAGCTAGCTAGGTGTCAGGCTGTTATGCGTTAGTCTCCTGTTTTTTATTCCGCATATTTAAAATAATTTCTAATTCACATTTACTGTCACCAAAACGCAATCGTCGCCCATGGACGTTTCTCTGGGTCGCTTTCCTCTTCCTTTCTGCATAACGTCAAAGTACAGGCTCGTTTAACGGCACTCCTAAAACGGCTCAGTTTTTTGGGACCACAGAGGGTCTTCCGTCAGTGAGAAAATATTGTGGGGACGTAATCAGGATGAATCTTGTCATTCACATGGAACCCTGAAATCATGATATCAAAGTTAGTGCTGTTAGCTATAGCTAACGTGTTAGCCTACTTAAGAATTCGGTAGCTAATAAACACGGGGATAGATAGTAGTTAAAATTGTAGCTTTGGCTTTTTCTTACAGTATTAATCTGGCCATAGTGATTGTTAAATAAAGTTAAATAAAGTTGTGTGGTTACGTTAGACCACAACATCAACTCAACGTGAATAAGATTAACAAGGATGTCTACATCTGTTCTAAGATGAGTCAACATTGTGTTTGAGGCAACATATTGTCACTTTTATGGAAATAAATTTAAAGTTATCTTTAACATCTCTAGTTAGCCTAACGTTAGCTCCTAGCTGCGTTGTTCATCGTGTCACCTTGTTTGCTGGGAGTTCATTAGCCACTTTGTTCTAGTTTTGTACTTTGGTGATCGTACATCATTGTTAGCTGTTGTCTAAAGGGCTCTAGTTAAGCTAACGTTAACTTCTGGAGCTTAGCTTCATTAATTTATCTGTAATTGCAGTAACAAAGGTTGGCAAACATTATGCTGAATGATTCAGTGTTAAATACTGTAACATTAGTACCAAACTAACGGAGAGACACTCTCGGTAAAGATGGTAAAAAGGCTGTTATCCTTTTCTCATATTCTGTGCCAAAAACCTTAACTCAGTGATGATGCGTAACCAGTCTGAAGTATGCAAATTTTAGCACACTTGAAAATAAACTTTGAGGTGCCAATGCAGAGTGGGCTAACACAAGATTGTGTTATGGTGGATACATGATGTGAATAATTTGTCTGATGATCAAAGAAAATATGATCATGTACTCTCCTACATAGTGATCCAAGGTTAACTGTTGTTATTATGGTAACATGTAGGCTACTGTACATGTGTATATTTCTCCCAACGCTAAATGCCAACCTGAGCTTACCTACATTTTTACAAACAAGTTCTGTTTTAATACAATGGCTTCCCATTTCCAAGAGTCATTGATATTCAGCACTGTCACTTGCTGTCACCTTCGTTTTCCCTGCTGATGGATCATATTGTCGGGACTCAACCTCAAACGGTAAATATATTCAAGTCGTGTTTTCAGGACAAGTTGAATATGAATTCTAAATACCTTTTTGGTATGAAACAGCTGCTTTGTTATGCAGGAGACATCTAAAATCAAAATATCATTTCAATTTACTACTAATATTAATATTGTTTTCATCACAGGGGCTGTGTGAGGAGAAAGCAGATCCACGCGTACACAGGTAGAATCTAAAATGCAAATATAAGTTCTAGGATATGGTTAATAAAAGTACAAGTTGTCTGTGTTCATACTGTGTATTTTATAAAACATGAGGCTGAATCTTCAATAATGCTACAAATAACACTGGTAAATTTGGCCACCCAGATAACTATTGTGTCAGTAAAACAACTAGTCGTCCATGCCTAATAGTCGAGCCAAGGGAAGAATTCTGACTGAATGATCAGCCCATCTGAGAGACAACTTGAAAGACAAAAATAGAGAGGCACGATAACATTGGTCCATCATCAGTATTGGGCAATATGAGCTTTATAATAAACTATTAGAATCAGCCAACGTGCTGTTTCTTATTTTGCATAATGAATTAATCTTTAATACATTGCAAAGCATTATATTTCATGTCTCCAGCTGCTGGTGGGCCATCATGATAAGAGTATGCGTGGCATAATTTGATGTTAATTCCACAGCAGAAGAGACCTGATGATCACTAAAATTAGGTGGGGAAAAAAGTGCATAGATAGGTATGGGTATCAATATCAGTACTGGTTATCGACCAAATGATTTTGTTATAGTTTGGTATAGTGAATATCAGCAAAAAATAATCCAAAATAGTGCATCCTTAGACAAAACTGTAGAGTAGTCCGATCTCAGAATAAAACTGCCAGTGTACAGAGAATAAAACCTCTTGATTTAGGTAATAACTTTGTTGTTTTTGCCACATGTATTAATAATCTGAGGTCACCACAGTTATGTCTCCATTTTGCATCCCTCTGTCACTGTTGTGTTCTGGTGTGTAATGAGCATTACAGCCTCACAGGGCTGCCAGTGAGGGTAAAGACTTCTAGTGTGTTGTTACTTATTTTTCTCTCCAAGTCATCTCACTGTCTGGATGAGTGGAGATTGGTGGAGGTGGAGACGAGACTCCAATGTCTTTTAATGTATTTGCAACAAGCAGGAAAACGAACAAACACTTATGAGCTAAGAGCCAGAGAAAAACGCCGGGGCCTGGAATTTTTCCAGAAGGTCGCTGCTTGATCACATCCTTGGAAAATATTGCTGATGTTATTTTTCATCTTCTGAGAAGGAAATAAACGGTCATGACAAGGCTGAAAAACGAAGGGAGGGAGAGAAAGAGGAGGGAGGAGTGGAGGTTAGAATGACCAACACCAGCTCAAAGAGCTGTTTGAACTTCAGATGCTTCCAATAAATTATTGATGTGAAGCCTGTTAAATAAGGCCAGTTCTCATTTGATTACAAATCTCATTAGGGCTTTACAAAATATGCTTTAATAACAAAATCCATCAACGTAATTGCTATGTAAAGAGAGTGAAAACTGTCATTACACAGAGCATACAGCAGCGATATTGTTACTGTAGGCTACAGATTTAGACTGGCGATGAATTCTCTTCATACACTTGCTGTTTGAATGAATTTATTAAATATTCTTACAGAGAGGAACAAAATGAGTCACTGTTGCAAAAATGTATTGCTGGGCCAGATATAACTCCACCCAATATTAAAATGCATTAATGTAACCTAATTAGATATCTCATCTAGATCAGGAAATACACTTTAAGACAATATTTGAATACATGGAGCACACATTAAGGAAATGAGATCAGACTGTAGTCCCAGTTGCATGATACATACTAAAATACCAGTCAACCCAATTTAAAGTATGTATTAAAGCAAAAGTGAAAAATTACTCAGCTGCATTAATCAGAAAACCAATTAAATAGCTGTGTACTGTGATGGAACTCACATGTAATGACAAGACCATGGATAATTACAGCCAGCTCTGCAGCTCCATGCAGCTTTTTAACCTCTTCTAGCTCATAGTACTGCTTTTACAGCACACTTCCTCTCTGGTTCAGTCTCAGTGAGCCTGTTCATACTTGGTATAAACATGCGTTTGGGTAATCCAAACACAAGTGGACAGCCAAGACACACCAGCATTCACACCTGTGTGTTTTGTGTCTCCAGCTGACCACCTGTGCTCAGGTTTTGTTAGGGCCATCTCTTATGGTAAAAGGTAAAAGAGCCGACGTATGATTATTACGTCAACAGTCTCGCTAAATGATGGATGGTCATGCAACACTTTGTCCAACTTGTCTGAAATATGCAAGTTATGAAGCATTAGCCCACTGTTCCAAGATATTCAAGATGGCGCTGTGCTGGTAGCAGCCTTGTCACATTTGTCACTTCTTTTTTTTTATTTTTCCTTGCTGCATGTGTTTTTCAAGTATTTATTTCACTGACTATCCAGCAATGCCTGATTTTTGTTTTGCAACTTTTCTTGTGGTTCTGCCATTACAGATGCAGCCACTTCAAATTTCCGTTTGGTCCGTGGTGGAGCCGTGACCGATCGTGACAGGTCCCTGTCGTCGCCTTGACGGGCTCATACAAGCCCCAACCTCCGGGGGAGACGAGTGAGACCAATGCGGAAGTGCCAAAAACTGCAGTTCACTGACTGTCCACTTGAGGCTGGCTCCGGAAGTGAGTCAATTCCCATAGACCCCCATGTTAAAATGCCCAACTTTAGAGCAGAAATAAACATGTTTACAGCCTGGTACAAAAAATGGTTTTGGTCTCTATAGTTAAGTTCCCCTTTCATGACAACTCTGGGGGGGGTGAATTTTTTTCTAACTCTTCCGTTTAAATGTTATTAAGGTTTGAAATTGTGCATAATTAAGGGCATGGTCACTTTGACTGACAGGTCGCACCATCACGGGTGGCTAACTAGCATGCTAACTAGCTGCTGGCTCTGCTGCAGAGCTGAGCCTCGACTCGGCCGTCTGCTCGGCGTCATCTCAGCCAATTCGTGCCCATGTTCAAGGCATTGAACCTGTACTCTCAGCCGTGTTTGCGCCTTTCGGATAATTTTTCAGGCAAATATTGGAGTAATATGGCTTGCTGTTCGACTAATTATACCAACAGACCGTCAAGAAGTCTGTGCTCCAGGTTTTTCGGTAAGTGAAATTCTGAAATTCTAGTATTATTTTATTTATGTTTATATGTTAGCACTAATTAGCGGTCATCATCTAGCTTGTCAGCAGCGTGTATCGGTGTTTGCGGTCACCACCTAGCTTGTCAGCTTATTATTATATTATTAAGTCTTTATTTAATACATGTAAAATCACGTTGATACCGGAGGTCTCATTTTCAAATGCGACCTGTATCACAGCAGCAACATCCACATCAAGTTACAGAGCCACAGACAATAGGATACAACACAAGCTTAGCTCGTTAACTAGCTAACCAGGCAGCTAACGGTTAGCCTTCGAGCAAGACGCCAGTCCGGGGATGCATCGAAGTCAGAGTCTGACAGAGAAGTGTTAGGATTTAGGCATTTAGGGAGAGAATATTTTGAACAAAAGGCTGAGGCTGTGTGAGGTTTGAAAATAAAGGTCCACCACGTTAGTTAGCTAACGTGTTGCAATGTTAACGTTGTCATATGAGCAGTGTAACGTTAACGTAACATTAAGGCTATACTTGTGTATTTAAATTAAAAAGTGGCGAACTGTGTGAAATTACAATAAGGTGTGTAACGTGATTGAAAAAAAACTAATGTGACATTTGACTGTCACATATAAAATATTAATAAGATTACTGTATGATATAGACCTGTGTTTAAACAACAATAGATAATGCACAGACAGAATATGAGGACTGTGATGGCCACCACCTTTTTGTTTTGCTAAAATAAATTGATTATGATCTGTTAAACATTGAAGTAAGTTAAGTTGTATTGTTTGCATGTAAAGGTGTCTGTAAAGTAGGTAGCTAACACATATATTACTTTTAATATCTATTTGTCTGTGTAAAGTTTTCCTCTAGGTGACCCAGACAGACTGGACCAGTGGACACTCAACACGAGGAGACAGAACTGGACTCCAAACAAGACTTCCCGTCTGTGCAGTGAACACTTTGAGAGTCATCACTTCAGCACTGACTCCAGGATAAAGACACCTTTTTTAATACAGTACCTCACAAAGAGTCAAGAAACTTATTAGTTTAAAATTATGAATTATTGTCCATAATACATTTAAATGCATTACATAAATTACTAATTGTCATACATTACTAAGTACTCGATTAGGGCACAGCTTGCTCTGTACTATTCCTAATAAGGTGAAATTACTGACACACCAGTGCAGTTTAGTGTTCCCCTGATGCAAAAGGCCAAATGAAGATTTTATTAATCAAGGAACATGACATGTATTTACCAACTTTAACATTTTAGTGCTTTTTATGCAAAGACCCTTTATCAAAGTGAGAATTACTACCTTTTTCCCCACACAGTCTGTGAAGAACCAATGGAGAAAATATTCTCATAATGAGACAGCTGAACATAGCATGATTCCACAGTGGCAGTGAGCTTTGAGAACAGTTCAGTTTCCTTTTGATAGCAACAATTATTTTAATGTGGATGAATTGCATACTGTACATTCATACTCCACTTGTCTTGATAGTACAGTTAAATTTAAAATCACATTCAAATATAAAGTTGAATATCTACAGAACTTAAACACAAAACTATTTTATGAATGACAGCCACTTACTCAGCAATAAGATCATTTTGGTGGTGAGTGGGCTTTTAACCAAGACAGGCTGTAGACAAAACTATTTTATGAATGACAGCCACTTACTCAGCAATAAGATCATTTTGGTGGTGAGTGGGCTTTTAACCAAGACAGGCTGTAGTCAGTGTTTTCTACCTGTGTTTTTAACCTATTATCTTTCTCTCATGTAGGACACTTGAGGAAAGTTACAATGCCTCGGCCAATGTGATATTTACTCCACAGTAAAGAGGTTGTTTCACAAGAAATTAAGATTTTGCAAATTATGACACTGGGTCCTAATCCATAGGTTTTATAATTACTGTTATAAATCTTTTCATTTATTTCATGTGTACTTTTTGTAACATTTTAAAATGGATGTTTTCATGAATGCAAGCTTTGACTTAATTTTGTTAAACTGTTTGTGAAATGGTTCGAATTTTTGTGATATAAAGTGGATCAGACAAAATTTACTTTAGAGTAAAAGCAATAGTTTTAAGTCCCGTAGGAGGTATTGTTTATTTGTGACGCTGTGACATATGAGAAGGTTCTGTGGGTATTGCTCGGTATTGAGACTTATATAGTGAGGCTAAAAAAAACCCAGCAACACATAATTGGCTGATTATCTTTCTGCTTGCCTCACTATAAAAACGTCACAGTACCTTTGCCTGAGGAAGACCCTCTCAGAGTTGGCAACATAGCGAACAAGTGATACCTCCTTGGGGGCTTCAAAACTATTGTGTCCAGCTAATTCTTTGTTTTTCACTTTGAGCCCTTTTATCCAGTCTCATTCTTCTGTGTTAAAACTAGACTTCTAACAGAGCAGCAAACAAAGGTTACTCTCCAAAATCTTCCCAGGCTCTGCTGCTGGGTGTAATGTGCTTAGTTATCTTCAAGTACAAAGTTAAAATAATCAGGCCCACACAGAAATGGACAGCTTAATTTTTTTGTCAGTGACAATGTTAAACATTAATGCTTAATGTTTTGTCTGTAGTATATGATTTGTTTGTCCTTTCAATTGACAGTCAGATTTGATTGTGAAATACAACATTCAGTCAGTAACAAAGACAAAAGGAGTGCAAATATAAATAGAATTTATTGAAATTTTAAACAAGTTATAGATGAATATCAAAAACTCAACATTAGCCATGACAGCCTGGGCTATGATCAGGCCTAACAAAATGTGTCCTAAAGGCCAAATTCAAAAGCAGTAACACTGCCAACTGTAAGCAGTTCACTGCGTTTGGAGGTGGTCTTTAAGACAATTAACTAATTTACTTAAAAACATATAATTTCTCCTAGGTGTGAGATGAATGTGTCTGATGTGAGGGTGCTCAATTATGGCACCATTTAAACTATGAACAAATGTAGCCATAACACACATTTCCTGGCCTTATCAATCTTTGCTGGATTGCCACCAGCCTCCCACCTGCATCTTTGGGCCAATGAAGAAAATATTATCTTAATGCCAGGATGCTGGAGGTGAAGCTGGTGCAGGTCCTCCTTCATCATGCTGACTAGCTTCTTGACACTGCTGACCTTCCCCATGTCACTGCCGCCACAGTGGATGATGAGGACATCTGGTGCTGCTCTTCCTCGCAGGGAGTGCGAAAAGAAGGAGAGAAGGCCTCCCCACTGCAGTCCACCCCAGCCAAACCAGCAGACACGGACGCCCGGCATGCTGAGGGTGCTTCCCAAGGTCTCTGCAGCTCTCTGGACACCACGCCGGACATAGCTGTCACCAATGATCCACGCTGTGTATATGAAAGTAAAATGAGTGTAATAAATTATTAGCGTTATATATTTTAAAAAAAGTTGAAGCTTTTTTTTTTTAAGATAACAGCTGAATCATTGTTTCAAAGTTTGTTGTATAACGTTAGTTTCAGCTAAACTCAACTTACCTCAAGTTTCGTGAGGGAGCTGGCACCAAGGGAGCAGCCAACACCACAGGGCTAGCCAAAGTAACGTAGCTTCTTAGCCTCGTAGCTTCTTAGCCTAGCTTGTTAGCCTTAGCTAACTTAGCAGCGCCGAGCGAGGTGGGCGTGTTTAGGCAGCCAGGCTTCCTTTGGCCCACCTCTTTGCCCATTTTTGATTGTCCGGGAGTTGGGCGGAGTCAGGCACTGCCAAGATGGCGACGTCCAGAGCGGAGTATTTTGAGCTTCAAATCCACTCTTCAGAAACGGACAGATGACGTCACGGTGACTACGTCCATTATTTTATACAGTCTATGGGCTCATAGCTCTAATGAGATCCCCCGCGATGGAGTAGAGAAAACTGGGCCGACCTGTAACGCCCCTAAGAAGAAACCAGTTGCAATGGTGTGTCTATCCACCAGGAGGAGCAGTGAGTGTGGAAGCCGAAGCGGTTTACTGCACCTCTTATTATGGAGAGAGCTTCCCACACATAGCATATTAAATGATTATCAGGCTACCATATCATAGGTCATTAATATTATGCTTCAGCGTTTTGTTATTCAAAAGAATTGCATGAAAATTAATGTGCTGTGGCTGGGAACTGAGCAATATACAGCAAGAACAAAACTGCGTTTGAATCATTAGTGGCTGAGTTTATCTGCAGTGGTAATGATAATAATGTTATATAGTAATAAATATATATATTACTGTAAACGGAGTGGGGTGGTACATAGCCATAATAATGGTATTATATACTACCATTATTATGGCTAATGGTATTTATGTATATATATATATATATATGATACATATATATATGATACCATTATTATGGCTATGTACCACCCCACTCCGTTTACAGAATGTGCGAAAGACAAGAGGATTTTTTTAACCTCAGCGAAAATGTTGTTTTTCAGACTACACGCCAACAAATATGGACTGAAGCAGAATCTTTTGTTAGATAAAAACAGCTTGTGATTCTTGGAAATGATTACAGAGATCTTTTCTTTTTAAATTCGGACTGTAAAAGGCTCTGCACACGCTCTGCCTCACTGAGCTGTCGCTGTCTGTCTAAACACATTCATGGAAGCAATATTTCACAAGATCTGATGCAAGAGGAATTTGTGATAAAATGTCTATTACTATTTATTAACACTAGAACCGCCAGGGGTCATTTTTACCCCCCTGCCATTTTCAAATGCTTTACTTTGTCACAATAAAACTAAAATATCTTTGCAAAAGTGCACTTATTGCGTGCCTTACTGCTGATGTCTGAGCAGCTTCATGTAAAACTAACGAATTTGTTAGTTTTAAATATAAAGAATTGTAAGATGTCACTTTGATGAGGCTGTCAGTCAGTCAGTGACAGATCATGGGCTCAGTGTATCCCCTATATGCATCTAGCAGCGGCGCACCTAAATATGATCACCGCTGCTGATTTTTTATTTTTTTCTCCGTCTTAGCTCTTTAGAAACTACCTTTTTATTATTTGGCGCTATATCCAGGTCAATTCACACACTTGTGCTGTGAGTAAAGCATATAAGAGGGGAGGAGAGGGCTCGGTCTTATCTCTTTATAAACCATACTATACTATAGCCGCACCGACGGTCAAGCTGCACGTAGCCTGCAGAGTTTAACTGGAAAGGAGTGAAGTAGCCTTTCACTAACGCGACAAAATGTGGTCCTGTTTATCTTGGAAGGTGAGAGAGCTCAAACACATAATTAGCATTACCATGAACCTTTTCATTCCCTCTGAATGGGTGAGTGTTTCCATCTGAATAAGTTTCAGTCACTCACATCATCACACCAAGTCGGCTATACAAACTTTTGATGCAAACATTCAACAACACATTGTCACTGTCGATGTCTTAACTACCACATAAAAGGGACATTTTACAATTCCAATCAAATCCAATCAAGCTTTATTTCTTAAGCACCTTGAAAACAACAACAGCTGAAACAAAGTGCTGTACATCAAGAATAACAATTCTTAACTTTAATAACAATTCTTCACATCATAAACAAACAAATTTGTCTCTTAATTAATGTTAATGTTATTTTAAAATTTAAGTGTCTTAATGGGCAACTTTTAGTTATTTTCAGAACCGTTCTCATTACTCTGAGAGACTTAGTCAATATTTTCGGAGACCTGGGCCAATAGTAACAACATTTTAGGTTTTCCTTACCTAATAACAACTGTGTTTGTAACACTGATGCTGCAGCAGATAAAGGTGGTCATTTTAATAACTTAAATACTGCTGGGTGGTTTATTGTAACCTATAATAATATAACCTAACAACTAATTTATATTATTGTACAAAACTACTGTAACTACTAGGCCAAACTAAATCTTTAAAATAAAAATAATGCAATTAAAGTGTAATATTAGCATCTGAGACTCTAAACCTTTGTTAGATTCTGTGTTTCTGTGAGGAAAGTGCCATCTCATGGTGACACCCTGTGATTGAATAAATGGGCGTGTTACAGTGGAATCTAGGCACACCCCCAAAAAGGAGGGGTGGGGGGGGAGGGTGATATTTGGCTGGGAGTTGGCTGGCTTCTGACTGGCGTGGGAAATTTGAAGTGGCTGCATCTATATGTTCTATATGCTTTGTGATGGAGAGCCAGGTAGAGCAGAGTGAGGGCGTTGTTTATATAAGCGAGCAGTTGATTGTGTTGTGTAAAGCAGTGCTACTGCCTGGGATGAGACCTGAAATCCTGGAGGAGCTACGGGGGTGACACCGGGATTACAGAGCTGGAGCTAAGTGGGAGGCGAAGAAAAGGAAATATAAAACCAGACACAGAGGGAATACCATGAATGCGGCATGTTGTGTTTTACGGAGACATGGCTGCACCGGCACTCTCTGCTTTCCACTCTCTGTTTGGGTGGACAGGGACATTATACAGGGCAGTAAGAAGAAGGGAGGAGGTGATGCAATCTAGGACATATTAATGTAAAGGAATGTTTCTGTGCCTCGGACATTAAACTGTTAGCTGTGGCGATGCCTCCATTTTACTTGCTGAGGGAGTTTTCTTCTGCCATTGTTGTTGCTGCTTACATTATTCCATCAGCTGACGTGGCAGCGGTGATGTCATTCACTCCACTGCTGCAAAACTAAAACTCTGCATCCCAATGCTTTTGTGGCCATTACCGTGGACGCTCTGACTGTGGACATTTTATTAGTATGGTAACTGTCCCTCTGGAGACAACAAAACACTGGACCTCCTGTAAATGCCAAGGATGCATACAGTGCCACTTCCCTTCCCCCCTTGGTGAATCTAACTGTAACCTGGTCATACTGACACCAAAGTACGTTCCACCTGTCCACTGGCAACCTGTACAAGGACCGTGAGGATGTGGGCTCAGCAGGCTAAAGAGGCATTGCAGGACTACTTTGAGTCCATGAACTGGGATGTGCTCTGTGTGAGGACATCAACAGCATAACAGACTGCATAACAGAATACATGTACACATACATACATTTTGTGAACAAACCATCTTGCCAGCCCGGCCTGTACACTGCTTCCCTAAAAACAAGCCCTAGACCAGTGACCCTGAAAGGTTGTTCTTATTAAGAAGAAGAAAGCCTTCAGGTCTGAGGGCAAGGAAGAACTGAGGAGCATACAGCATGACCTGAGGGAGAAGCTGAGGGAGTGCAAAGACTTCTACGGAAGGAAGCTGGAGGCTAAACTCCAGCAGAACAACACAAGGGATGTGTGGACCGGAATGAAGGAAATCACTGGATTCAAGGTGAAAGACAGACAACCAGTAGACAGCCTGGAGAGGGCAGTTTTTTTTTTCAACAGGTTTGGTTCACACCTCTTAGCTGTCTTCTCCACCTCACACTGCACCTCCTCCACACATCCTGACTTGCTCCTAATGCTTATTTCCTACAGAGCAAGAGGCTACTCGCATTTCTTTGCGGACGCATATGGGTGATTGTCAGATCGAAGGTCTGATATTTGGAGCAGCCTTTTGTAGTTATACCTACAAACAGTGCTTAAGAACAGCTCATGTTGGTTAGTTACAGAATGTCAGTTCCGACAGCAATACACAGAGATGCTCCCAAACAACCAGGGAAGAGAGGGTGCGGAACATTAAGAGCCAGGGCTGACTGATTGCAGGCCAGGAATCTTTCAAACTACAGGAAGATTGTGTGTTTTTGCAACCGCTATTGGGTGTTTGTTTTCAGGTAAACAGGCTGTCAGACAAATGGGCCTTCGTCAAATGGGTACTTTTCAGTCCGAGGGGATTTCAGAAAATATTCAGATTTGAAAAATACATAGTTTTTCTCCACACAAGTCTATATGGAACAATGAATCTATTACTAAAAGGAAAAGTCACTTTATTTACAAAATTTGGTTGACAGAAACATCATCTTTCAACAAACTTATTTGATTCTTTGAACCACTTCATAGGAAATGTTCTATCTTAAACAAAGTTTTATATTTAATTTCAAAGAATTCAACTCTTTATTTAAATTGTATTGACATTATGAGCAGTCGATGCACAAACAGGTCATTAGGAAATGTTTCTGCAGTACCAGGTAAATATATTTTCATCTACTAAGTTATCTCTAAACGCTATTTTGATCTTTTAAATTTGTTACAGATAGAAATTAATGTCAGTAGCTAACAAAAATCTACACTGAGATATTTGATGAAGTCTTGTCACAAAATGATCGGGTTTTTTATAATTAATGTTTTTATTATCGTTTTTATTAATATGTTTCTTACTGCTGTGAATAATGCCCTTCTTTCTTTGAATTGAACTGGTGTGACTGTTGCACATTCTTATAACTAAATAAATAAAAGAAAAAAACAAGTCATCATGTGTAGAACCACTGTCAGGCCTCCTCTGGGTTTCAGATTGAACAAGCCGCTCTCATCCTTCACTCAAGTACACACACTGGAATTGCGATGAGTTGTGCCTTTGACAAATCTGATTATGAACACAGTGCACAGCCAACAGCCAGAACACCTATAAATGCCAAATGTGAATGCAAAAGAGTGTGACTGGATTGTACCGTATGCAGAGAGTACATCCCTATGCTGGTCACATTTTTAATTAAGAGGACACGACTGAATCACTTTAATCTCAATGGGGTTTTCTCATTAAACAAAGATGAAGCAGACTGCAGAGTTTCACTTCCAGATTTAAGTATGTGAAAGTGAATAACAGGCAACACTTCATTTTACAGGTTCGCAAATTTCATGGTAATTAGGTACCAACTTCCCAAAACATTTTTAAAATTTACTTGAAATTACCCTTTAAATTATCTCAACATTTACCCCCCAAATTTACCAAAATTATTGCAACATTATTTAATAATTGTATTCAGCCAGGGCCAGAAATTTCACAGTATTTAGGTAGTACTTTAGGAGTTTTTAAAATGTTTTGAAATTACTAGGGATGTCCCAATCCAATCTCAAAGATCAGTAATGGGGCCGATCAAGGCATTTTTTAACTGATTGGGAGATACCAATATTGAAAGATATCAGAAACATCCAGTTCGGTACAGTTTATTTAGAAAGTTCATCAAAAAGGTGCTCCTAGTGCTTTTTTAATCATATTTTACTTTACATATTTTTACTTTACTTGGCGCTGTGTGCACACTAAATCATGACAAGAACAAGAAAGCAATGTTCTCTAAATGAACCCACAGTCTCCCTAAACCTTATAGCTGCTAGTCATGTTTATAGTTATGGAGACAGAAAACAAATGCACATAGGGAGGGAACCTGTGACTGAAGCAGCCATTATCAAGTGAAGTCGAAATGCCTGACTGTATAATGCCCCCACAATCAAACAGCTGTATTGCATTTTGAAACAGTCAATACAATTTTGTAAGGAGTGAAACTAAATAAACTAAATATACAAATGTCAATTCGATGGCAATCTGTGTAAGAAATAAAATGAATAAACTGGGTATAATGACCTGAACATGATCACTATAGTTAAATGTTTAAGTGTGTAAGTACATTACATTAAGAGCAACACAAACCGGAGTCACATTGCCTGTATGTGAACATAGATTTGGTCAAAAAGCTGATTCTGATTCTGACATGGACTAGTATTGCAAAAACTGGAAACAACGTTTGGACACACAATCCTCAAAGCTCCTGCTACAACTCAGAGACAGGGCAGTTGCTCTAATGTGGCTGTTGAGGCAGGCAAACATTGGCCACAGGTAAAAGCTGTCTGAACAGGCAATCAAGTCCAAAAGAGCATAAACAAGCAGGCAGGGTGTCCAAAAAGGTCAGCTGGGGTCAAAAAACAGAGCAAACAGAACACGCTGAAATACTATGGATAGAGGATGTAACAAAGAGAAAGTAGAAATGGGCAGATGTACAGCTTGTACTAGGAGGGTAATTGGAGAATGAGTAGCAGGTGTGTGAGTGGGTGTTGAGATCAGGTGACTGGAACTGGTGGGAACACAAAGAGGATTACTGCTAATTGAACTGGGAATGACTCACTAAAAATGCTCATCCTTTGCCCATGCTGTCTGTGATGGTGACAGGGCAAAAGCTGAGACAAAAATCCAGGTATGTGTGTCTCCAATGATTGCAAATGCACAGAGTTCATTGGTAGTCATCAGTTTTAACTTAAACCCAAATTCACTGCCTGGCAAGATACCACAAGGGGTAAATTAAAAAATGTATTGTTGAGGATTTCCAGCCCAGGGACTGAAAGAAAATGTACACTTTTGGAAATCACTGATTGGTTTTGTATCATATCAGTGTTTGTCATCGAGAGGTGGAGGGGATGATGGATGGCATGTCACCAAGGTTAGACACACTGATGACCATTGTTTGAGACCAAAAAACAACAAAGCAGATATTTTTAGTGATCATTGCTGCGCTTTTTAGTAATCAAACCTGGGTGTTTTTTAGCAACTCGCTGCTGTGTTTCCTCTGGGGATAGAGCCATGAGAGCAGTTGTTTTTTTACTGAGACGCTGTGTTTCTCGCCATAATTGTGCCACCAAAAGTGGGAATTCTAAGCCAGATTTGATCTTTTTCTAATCAAAACCAAGTGGTTTTTGTGACTAAACCTAACCACATGTTAACCACAGCATTATTCAAACGAAATGTCAGGTTTCAACATATCTGCTACATATTAACTTACAAATGTAAT
Organism: Epinephelus fuscoguttatus; assembly: GCF_011397635.1. Classification (NCBI taxonomy): domain Eukaryota; kingdom Metazoa; phylum Chordata; class Actinopteri; order Perciformes; family Serranidae; genus Epinephelus; species Epinephelus fuscoguttatus. The sequence goes on along the minus strand of NC_064756.1, from coordinate 37,987,854 downwards.
GTACAGTTTGCATAAACATACAATGCAAACATTTATTCTGGAATTTCAGTAAACTGACCTCTAAAGTGATGGCTACAATATCCATTAAATGCTAAGGAATAATGTGTTCCTTGACTCACCATGTGAGAGAACTGAAAAACAAAAAAAAAAAAGGAAGGAAAAATCAGGAAGACAGGAAGACTTTTCAAATATATAAGTCAGATGTGGGTGCAGAGAGCCAAAGAGAAGTGTAAATGCAGCCTGACAGTACAGGGACATTCAGGGATGACTTCAGTTAAGAGGAAGCCTTGCAGGAGCTTTTAGACTCATCACAGACTGTTCATAACATCCCCTCTACATTAGGGACTCCGAGATCTGGCTTTAAACCACAGCAGGGTTCAGAGAAGCACACGGGAACCAGAATTCAGCCTGACAGCACTGGGACAACCCAGTGATGTACAGCAGCAACTACTTAAGACTCAGAGTTGTTATTCATTTTTTTGCTGCTTTAGGACTCCATTTGTCTTTAACAGAAATTTGCTGAAAAGTTTTTTTTCCCTTTCTTTTCCAATGTTAACTAATGCCTCAAATACCTTTTGATAGTATGCATTTCTAGAGCACTCTCACAGCACGATCACAGTTTGACCCTGCTGTGAGAGTAAAAAACAACCCCTACTAAAGATGCATCAATTCAATATTAAGACACAAAAATGCATTTAATAAAGTGTAGATGAGGGTTGCATGCCTCTGATCTCTAAGTATAGACTCACACACATTTTAGTCATGTAAGAAATGCCATGAATCAGACATGGCCATGGTTTGTGTAAGCACCATGTTCAGTGTGCTTCTGCACGTCAATGATAGTTTAATGGGTGAAGCAGCTGCAGTTCATGATGCAGGCAGAAATGGGATGCACTGCTTTGGCAGCTTTGTGGTTTTGATAAAACTCAGATTAATACCAGCAGGTCTGTATGGGGCCATTATGGTAGCAAAATAGCTGCAAATGCATATCTCAATCTGTGTGTGCGTAATCAGATATGTAAATGTGTAAAAAAAAATCTACAAATCTATATTCAGATTTGCAAGTGTATTGCGATCTGTAAATCTGTACAGCAATCTGTACAGCAAATGTGGGCCCCATCATGGGCTTGCTCCTGGGATCCACATGGGGGCCAACCGTGGATGCCCAGATGGGCTTTAAGTGGGATCTATAAGGGTCTTATGTGGGTCCTAACTAGGCAGTTCATGCAAGACCCATCTAGGCCCCACCTGCCCAAATGGGATTAAAGTGGGATGCACCCGGGATCCACATGGGGGCCAACCGTGGATGCCCAGATGGGCTCTGAAAGGGTCTTACGTGGGTCTTAACTGGGCAATTCATGCAAGACCCATCTAAAAACGAAGAATGAAATAAGTGTATAAAGTTTTGCATGAAAATACAAGACAATACACTTTTGATGCTTTATGAAACTGTATTTCTTACAAAAATGAATTATCCTTTGTAAAATAAATTAAAATGTTACAAAATTAAAATATATAACAAAATAAAATAAAAACATCAAATATCTAAAAATCAAAATAAATGAAAACTATCAAAATAAAAATATTCAAATCCAAATAAATATATATAAATCTAAATAATAGGTATGTAATGTTACCAAAATATATTGTGGAAGGAAAAGAAAAACACCGAAAAACATTAACAATTCAATTATTTGCAGGCACATACTAACAATACGTGAACAGCCACAGCAGAAACCAGCAACATCACCGAAAAAGGTACAGGTGCTTGAGCAGAACTAGAAAACAACCCATTCGTAGTTTGAACTTGTTTATGGTGTCTGTGTGCCATCTTGCTGCGCTCTTGTTTCTTGCTCTCTTCGAGCTCTGGCAGCTCTTTCTCCTCCTCTGTCCCGTGCCCCGGTGAACCATTTCCCCAGCGCCATTTCCTCATCCTTCTTGTTGACCCCTTGAGTGGTGGCATTCTTCTTTAGTGCCCCTAAAAACAAATGATAAGTCAACTAATTAAGGTTCTTTTTTGCTGCAAATAGCAGCTCTTTAAATCAGTCAGTCAAAAAAAAAAAAAAAAAAAAATTTCCACATGTGGTAAGCTAAAATGTTTGCCCTAGGTTGACATTTGCCATGGAGGTTTATGTCTACCCACCTGCCTTCTCCAAAATAAAACCTATTTGGAGGGTTTTTTGAAAGTTTCAAGGTGGTGCTTTTGAGGCATTTGGACACCTCCAGGACAGATGCTTGTGCAAAGTTTCATGAGTTTTGGACTAGGGGTGTCAAACCATGTGTACACACGGATAGCAAATCATAAACGTGTACATGTCCCCCCCTCCTCCTCGTCCATTTCCCACCAATAATAACGTGGTGAAACGCTGCATGAAAGCTAGAAATGATAATATTAACTTTACACTAAATGTTCCCACAAGTGAAGTTATTCTCAAACGTAATAGATGCATGGGGCACTTATTACGTTGATATATTTAAAAAAACAAAAAAACAATATCACATCACTTCAAGTTGACTCACAGACGCGACGGAGGCCAGCAAGAAGTGAAGTGCTGTGTGGAAGTTTTTCAACAAAAACACCAGCAGAGATCATATACATCCATGATGGAGATACAGTTGAGTGTACACTTTGTCAGACCAAGTTGATGAGGATGTGCGCATGCATGCGGTGCTTTTTAGGTGAGATGACTCAGTACGATGCTCACTCCAAATGACTTAATTTTGCAGCCTCCCGCGGGGTAATTTGCAGATTTTACACAGTTTATATTTCAAGTTTTCTCTTCTGTATTACAATTTCACTTTGAATATTTTAATAAACGTTTGTGTCTGATAGCCGACTTGAATAGCTTTGGATCCATGTGATTGCGGGGTATTTGATCTAGTCGTTATATACAGTTATAAAGTGCAACTGTGGTCAAAATTCATAAATCACCGTGTTCATGTGTACACGCTATTTTACAGCTCCGTGTAGAAATATTTGTAAACGTTGACACCCCTATTTTGGGGCACGGGAAAGCCACCAAAAAGGTGATGAAATGATGATATAATTAATAATAATCAATACAGATCCAATAGGTTCTCGCACCGTCTTCGGTGCTCAGGCCCTAATAATAATCGGACCAAATGAAAGAGGGCATTCGCACCGTTCGGTGCTTGGGACATAATGAAGCTTTTAAAAAGACAACTATTGCATAACATTGGTTCATTTATTTTAAATTATGAGGGTCAACTGCAGTGTTATTTTCACATTGAAAAGTGATGATCCTGAGCCAGTGGTTGCAATGTTGAAATCTTCCTTGATGTCATCTCCAGCTAAATCATGTGTTTTGCCAAACTATTACATTTAATTTTGGATAAATAAAGGAAAGGCCAAGGAAAAGTTACATTGAGCAACTTGAATTTACAGTAGAATACGTCAAAAAGACACGTCTTTGAAGGAGAGCTTGTTCATCCGTCCCGTGACATTGTACTGGCGTTGGAGTTCTGGCACCATCAGGAAGGACATCATCCTCCTGGTGGCATCTTCCAGAGATGTACCCCCAGTGTCTGCAACCATGGCAACCTTAAGAGTATACAGTGCATTGAAAGTCACAAGAAGAAAATTCCATATAACATACAATAACTAAGATATGAATGCTAAAATATTCTCTCTTTGTCCCCATTACATAACCGCACGACCCCCCTTTATAAACTGGTTTACCCTATTTTTCTACTAGACAACTCTCATCTTCAAAATGTATGTTTATCAATGACCAAAATCACTTGCAATTATTCTATTGGCATTGTGTAAGAACAAACAATTGATTAATCACTTTAAACCTGGCGTCCCTATTTTGGCATTTTATTAACAACATGAGATGTGATGCGTATTGGGGTATTCCTTGTTTTTCCTTTTATGAGCTCACTTTCTGTCTGTCTGTTACAGCGTCATTTTCAATATAATATCTCCGAGGCCGATCACCGATCAGTAGTTTAAATAAACCGATAACCAATCACGATCCGATCATGTGAGGGAGCAATATGTCTATTTAAATAACTTATTTAATGTAGATAGCATCCTGTATTTCCCTACCATTCCTCACAGAGACAGAGAGAGAGAGAGCTACAGCAGAGAGAGAGCAGAGAAAAGACAAGATACATGTTACGACACATGTTACTGTAATGATAAAACAAGCCATCTGCAATATATGCAATGCTAAAGTACCACATGGGGGAGCATCTGCAAAAAGTTTCAACACGACAATGACAGCTTAAAAGACAGCTACAACAAAATCTTTAAGGCCCACTCCACTCATTTTTGAGATTTTGAAATCATTCTGTAGCTTTACATTAGTGTGCTAGAGGTATACCAATCCAAAAACTCAACTTTTGGTCAAAATATGAATGTTCTACGGTCAAAATGCTATTTTTCCACCCCCTTCCGAAATCTTTTTCTCACGTGATGTGACATTGAGGTTCTGCTGAAAATGCTGCAGCTCTCTTTCTCTCCCCTCCTCTCCTGTGCGAGTGATCCAGTGACATTGCTGCTGTGGCTAACGGCTGAGTGGGTGTTTCTATTTGAAAATCTAAGAAGGAAACGCCAGTGGAGTGGGCCTTTAAATATATGTAGCAATTTTGCAAAACAAAAATAGCAGCAGTGGAATGAAGTGGAAATTCTATTCTTATTAACCCTGTTTTGGTGCCTTTTTGGATAAGGTTGATTTTTTCCATATAAAAATGTAAATAAACAAATCTTAAAGTAAGTAAGTAAGTAGTAAGTAAGTCATCTATATTGAAAATGGCATAGACTCTTGTGAGCAATGAGTAATAAAATCAAAACAAGAGAAATACTCCTTTAAATGGAGTCTAATCCAAGCGTTTCAAGCGTCTTTGAGGCGTCTGCGTTTCTAGCGTCTCCTCCAGGTGTGATCGGCCCCTGAAGCAGCCTTTGATCGTGCACTCACGCTAATGCGCCTGGAAAAAAAAAACAGTCGCTCACTCCCAAAAAAGGTCACATATGGGACTATTTTGGTCACAGTCTCGAGCCCTGAAATCCCATCCCTAGCTGAGACCCTAAATTTGTCATTTACCCCCGCCCCAGCTACTACCATTTCGGAGAGTCCAGTGTAATTATTTAAAACCTGTCACATGAATAGAGTGCCGAAGTCACGCCCCTTCCGGTGAACCTCATGGGACCTTAGATCGGAAGAAATAGGAATGGGAGTGGATGAAGCGAGAAATATTATCTTTTGGTCCCATTTGAGTTGTGACATGAAATCCAAATATGTTGTCAATAAATTTAAAAAGAAAATTTTAAGGTCCAGAAAGACAAAATCAAATAGGTCTCAATGTTGTTTACAAGCAGTAACAGTTTTATTTTTCCTGCATACTCAGCCTTTAAACAGCCCACCTTTAAACGGCCCAAGTGTCAAACACCATTTACTGAAGAACAATACATAATCTGCAACGGTCTGTGTTGCAATCTTAACAACTTATGTCATATCTGTGAAGAACACGTGTGATTTGTACAAATCAGGACCTAAATGAAATTAGGCAAACTTTTGTCAATCGTCCAACCATCCCCTCTATGTATGTGTATATATATATGTATGTATGTATGTATGTATATGTATATGTATATATATATATATATATATATATATATATATATATATATACACAGTACAGGCCAAAAGTTTGGACACACCTTCTCATTCAATGCGTTTTCTTTATTTTCATGACTATTTACATTGTAGATTCTCACTGAAGGCATCAAAACTATGAATGAACACATGTGGAGTTATGTACTTAACAAAAAAAGGTGAAATAACTGAAAACATGTTTTATATTCTAGTTTCTTCAAAATAGCCACCCTTTGCTCTGATTACTGCTTTTCACACTCTTGGCATTCTCTCCATGAGCTTCAAGAGGTAGTCACCTGAAATGGTTTCCACTTCACAGGTGTGCCTCATCAGGGTTAATTAGTGGAATTTCTTGCTTTATCAATGGGGTTGGGACCATCAGTTGTGTTGTGCAGAAGTCAGGTTAATACACAGCCGACAGCCCTATTGGACAACTGTTAAAATTCATACTATGGCAAGAACCAATCAGCTAACTAAAGAAAAACGAGTGGCCATCATTACTTTAAGAAATGAAGGTCAGTCAGTCCGGAAAATTGCAAAAACTTTAAATGTGTCCCCAAGTGGAGTCGCAAAAACCATCAAGCGCTACAACGAAACTGGCACACATGAGGGCTGACCCAGGAAAGGAAGACCAAGAGTCACCTCTGCTTCTGAGGATAAGTTCATCCGAGTCACCAGCCTCAGAAATCGCAAGTTAACAGCAGCTCAGATGAGAGACCAGATGAATGCCACACAGAGTTCTAGCAGAAGACCCATCTCTAGAACAACTGTTAAGAGGAGACTGCGCGAATCAGGCCTTCATGGTCAAACAGCTGCTAGGAAACCACTGCTAAGGAGAGGCAACAAGCAGAAGAGATTTGTTTGGGCCAAGAAACACAAGGAATGGACATTAGACCAGTGGAAATCTGTGCTTTGGTCTGATGAGTCCAAATTTATATATATATATATATATATATATATATATATATATATATAATATATATATACACGCGCATATTATATTATATATATATATATATATATATATATATATATGTGTGTGTGTGTGTGTGTATACATATGTGTATATATATACAGTACAGGCCAAAAGTTTGGACACACCTTCTCATTCAATGCGTTTTCTTTATTTTCATGACTATTTACATTGTAGATTCTCACTGAAGGCATCAAAACTATGAATGAACACATGTGGAGTTATGTACTTAACAAAAAAGGTGAAATAACTGAAAACATGTTTTATATTCTAGTTTCTTCAAAATAGCCACCCTTTGCTCTGATTACTGCTTTGTACACTCTTGGCATTCTCTCCATGAGCTTCAAGAGGTAGTCACCTGAAATGGTTTTCCAACAGTCTTGAAGGAGTTCCCAGAGGTGTTTAGCACTTGTTGGCCCCTTTGCCTTCACTCTGCGGTCCAGCTCACCCCAAACCATCTGGATTGGGTTCAGGTCCGGTGACTGTGGAGGCCAGGTCATCTGCCGCAGCACTCCATCACTCTCCTTCTTGGTCAAATAGCCCTTACGCAGCCTGGAGGTGTGTTTGGGGTCATTGTCCTGTTGAAAAATAAATGATGGTCCAACTAAACGCAAACCGGATGGGATGGCATGTCGCTGCAGGATGCTGTGGTAGCCATGCTGGTTCAGTGTGCCTTCAATTTTGAATAAATCCCCAACAGTGTCACCAGCAAAACACCCCCACACCATCACACCTCCTCCTCCATGCTTCACAGTGGGAACCAGGCATGTGGAATCCATCCGCTTCACCTTTTCTGCGTCTCACAAAGACACGGCGGTTGGAACCAAAGATCTCAAATTTGGACTCATCAGACCAAAGCACAGATTTCCACTGGTCTAATGTCCATTCCTTGTGTTTCTTGGCCCAAACAAATCTCTTCTGCTTGTTGCCTCTCCTTAGCAGTGGTTTCCTAGCAGCTATTTGACCATGAAGGCCTGATTCGCGCAGTCTCCTCTTAACAGTTGTTCTAGAGATGGCTCGGCTGCTAGAACTCTGTGTGGCATTCATCTGGTCTCTCATCTGAGCTGCTGTTAACTTGCGATTTCTGAGGCTGGTGACTCGGATGAACTTATCCTCAGAAGCAGAGGTGACTCTTGGTCTTCCTTTCCTGGGTCAGTCCTCATGTGTGCCAGTTTCGTTGTAGCGCTTGATGGTTTTTGCGACTCCACTTGGGGACACATTTAAAGTTTTTGCAATTTTCCGGACTGACTGACCTTCATTTCTTAAAGTAATGATGGCCACTCGTTTTTCTTTAGTTAGCTGATTGGTTCTTGCCATAGTATGAATTTTAACAGTTGTCCAATAGGGCTGTCGGCTGTGTATTAACCTGACTTCTGCACAACACAACTGATGGTCCCAACCCCATTGATAAAGCAAGAAATTCCACTAATTAACCCTGATGAGGCACACCTGTGAAGTGGAAACCATTTCAGGTGACTACCTCTTGAAGCTCATGGAGAGAATGCCAAGAGTGTGCAAAGCAGTAATCAGAGCAAAGGGTGGCTATTTTGAAGAAACTAGAATATAAAACATGTTTTCAGTTATTTCACCTTTTTTTGTTAAGTACATAACTCCACATGTGTTCATTCATAGTTTTGATGCCTTCAGTGAGAATCTACAATGTAAATAGTCATGAAAATAAAGAAAACACATTGAATGAGAAGGTGTGTCCAAACTTTTGGCCTGTACTGTGTATATATATATATATATATATATATATATATGTGTGTGTATATATATGTGTGTGTATATAAGATGCATTTATTTTTCTTGAAATTTTACAACTTTTTCTACATTTTCTATAGCTTAGTACCCCAACCCCTGTTTTTTCAGTAGCACCTACGGGTCTTTATAGATTTACGTCTCCATAAACATTCAAATCAAACATGTACTCACCTCATAGCCATAGATGTTAGGAAGGTTTCCAGGGGGGGTTCCAGGTGTTTGTATTCGTTATTGTTCAATAAACATGCATTTATCACAGAAGCTGGAAATTTTCTCCTCAATTCATATTGGTTTCTACTGCGCTACTAGCAGTTGGAAGGTGTATTGCACACTGATTGAGAAAAACATTTCCATAGCAAGGCTATATTTTCTAGAAATTTCTTTTTAAGAAATGTGGAAATTCTCAAAATGTTATATTACATACAAATATCAATGCAAAGATGACTAATAGATGAAAAAAAGTCATACAATTTCAAGGAAAAAGGCATAATATTTCAAGAAATCTCTTCTGTGCTCCTAATTATTTAGGAGAACATATACTCCCTGGGGAAATGTTATCATGGAGCCCTGACAATAGCAGTATCCTGACTCTGTTTGACCTGGATGGATCAGAACTTTAATTAGTATCATTTATCACTTCAGTGTCATTTATTATCACTTGTGTTACATGTCAAAACGGCCGCCATGAAAAAGGTCTATTGGCTGTCAGGGTCCATATGTGGCCCAGTGCTGTGAAGCCCCTATGCCAGACACAGCTTCTGAGCATTAGAAGGATACTATCTGACAACAGCTTCACACATTTAAGATTTGTTGATTTATGTTGATAATGCTCCATACATCCATCTTCTGCTTTATCAAGTTGGGACACAGAGGTAGCAGTTTCAGAGTCCAGACTTTCCTCGCCAAACTCAGAGGACCCTGAGATGTTCAAGGCCAATATAGTTCTCCTACATAATGCTGCAAAATCTGAGAGTGTGAACAGTTGGTATAGTGTGTTTCGAGAGTTGGTGTCTTATGTAAAACTGGACAATAATCTACCTGTTGATGTTGAAGCCTCTGTAACAGGTCTGTACAGAACCCAAAAGCAGCACAACTGAAAAGCTTTACAGTTGGTAATGACCTTTATTAAACACTCTGAGGTAAAGCAGACAGCTCAAGTACTTCGGTCTTCTGCGAGGGGCAGAGACAGATCTCAGCATCCAAGTACAGATGGCTGGTAGGTTACCAGGGAGTCAACAGCAAATGTCAGGAGCAGGCAAGGTTGGCAACAGATGATTAGTCTGCTGAAGGACAGTCTAGGTCAGAGTGGTGCAAGAATGGAGCTTAAAGAGTAACTAAACCCTCATGAGGTGCTTCCTGTTTCAAACACACACAACCTCTCTGCTCCACCTCTCTCTCTCTCTCTCTCCCCCTCTTCTATAGCAAGGGTGGAGCAAACGAGGTTGGTTGGTTATGTAAGCTGCCTCTAAAGCATCATCGGCCTCCATCTCAGACAATAGCAAAATTCAATTGCAGTAGCCAGGTTTCAACCCATAGAGGGCAGTCGCTATAGCTGTTGGGGTTTAGTTACTTGCATAGGTTACTCCTGAGTAGACCAGTGCAGCTAGCGAGCTTGATTGCAGGGCAGCAGGGCAGATCTGTATAATTGGCTGAGAGTGAATGAGTGCCCTGAACTGCATTCAGAGTACCAACAGAGAGCAGGCTGTGTTCAGAGTCCAAACTGTGAGAGCCCCATGTATTGGTTTGTGACCTGTACATTGTATTCTATGAACTGGCTTGGTATCCTCTATGAATCCATGCCCACTTAGCCCAGGTTTATACTTCATGGGGCCCATATATGTGTTCCCAGTTCCCTCACTGGGCCCATGCAGTCAGCTCATGTGGGCCTCCTATGTGGGACCCATGTTTTTAAACCCATGCAGGACCCATATATGTTTCCCCAGTTTAAACCCATGCCCACATAGCCCATGCATGTCCCCTAATGGGCCCATGCAGTCAGCTCATATGGGCTTCACATGTGGGACTCATACTACAAAACCCACATGGAACCCACTGATTTGACCCAGCCAAAGCCCATGCCCACACAGTACCCATGTAGCCCGGGGTTAACCCACCTGGGCCCCACATGACATTGTTGGCTGGGGTGAGCGCAGGCTGACAGGCTCAAGCTGCATCACGTTCAGATTGTTTTGCCCTGAGCACAGGCTCACAGGCGCTACTTTTTTTTTACTTTTTTCTGTTTTGTTGTTGTATGGACAGGCTGCAGCCTTGGAGGCCTATGGTTTCTCATTTGCTCTCTGTAAGTACATGTTCAGGTTTTTTGCAGTAGTTGTCATGAGTAACTTAGTATTGCCAAGCTTTGTTAAAATAAAGTCGGTAACTTTATCTATGAAGACGTTATCTGCTCAGCCTCAGCTCACCCAGCAAAAGCTAGTGGGCCTAGTAAGCTAATTAGCAAATTAGTAACTCTTTGCAGAAGCCATGTAGAGACGGATAGCCTTTCTCCAAGTGAAGTTGTCAGAATGAAGTATAAGTTTAAATGAGTCACAGAACTTAGCAAAATTAGCAAAAAATGTGTGTAAATAAAATAAGAATGATGTATGAACCAACAGTCTATTTGTATCAGCCCGGCCACAAAAGGCCCCAAAACACCTGTACATTTCCCACTGTGACAAGCCAAAATGTATACTGTGAAAAATGCCTGTAGTGCAGCAGGTATCCTTGTATTCTAATGAGTGGTTGTCATATACTCTGACCTACTCATGGACAGGTGGCATTCATTCAGTAGAAGTAAGCAATGTAAAGAAAAGAAAAAGAGAGTAAAGTAAAAAGTATGACAAGTTTAGGATAACAATATGTAAAGGTTCTTGCCTGAGGCCCACTGCCAGATGAAATGAGTTCAAGTGAGAATTTCATCATGCACACTCTCAAAAAGCTGTGGTGCTGGAAGTAGATTCCCTTATACGTTTTAGCTGAAAAATGATACACTCCCGCACACGCTTCACTCTGCTTTATTCTGTCAACGTTTCGGTTAGACCTTCATCAGGACAGATACTATATATATGTATCTATCCTGATGCAGGTCTAACCGAGTGAAGTGTGTGCGGGAGTGTATCCTTTTTTCAGATGAAATGAGTTTGTCATAATCAACAGTAAGTTGACAATCAGTGTTTGTCATGTCTCTGTCTTTCTGTAGATATCTGAGATACTTCACCAGGAGTATCCCAAACTCCAGAGCCTGAATGCCTTATGGCTGTTCTATAAGGCTGCAGGTAAACACCCACTGAACTAATACATAACACTAGTAAATTTTCTTTTAGACCTTGGTATCAATTGACTGTCATACTGTGATGCATTCCTTTTGTTTGGATGACCCAATTAAATATGCATAAAATTAGTACGAGTCTTAAGTGTTGGAGAACTTGGCATTAATATTTTTTTAATTTCTGAGACAGTTTTTGTGCTGCCATTATGATGTCGGAAGTTATTCTTGCTGCAACCTAGTCATGATATTTGCAAACACTTCTTCAGTGTTGACTGAGGTTTTTATGTTTCAGGGGGAAGTGGTCGAAGGCGGCTGACAATTATAAGCCCCCAGGTGGAGGGCTACACCACCTCACAACTGAAGAGGGCATCAAACGGTAGAAAGAACACACTGTACATAGACCCATTACAGAGTGAATTAGATGTTACCCCCCTCATCAAAAATGCCTCAGAATTTTCAAAAATGCCAAAAGCGACTTGTGAAAATTGTCAGGAGACAATGCCATTACATCTTTTGGCCCTCCATGTTGACTGTTGCACAGACAAGGTCAGCAACTCTGAAGTAAGTTGTTCCCTTACATGTCATTCGGCCTTCAATGTGACATTTAGTTTAAATCCTTTTTGTTTGACCAGGACTGTAACTCTGATGTGTATCCTATACACAGCCTAGAGATGCATGCAAGTCTCTGCGGAGAAAGGTGCAGTAGTCGTGTAGATACTACTTATTGCTGGTTTTATTATGAGTAGTAAGAATGGCTTAATGGAGACAAAGTCTGCTAAACCCACCCTTGTTTTTGCAGCATCCATGATGTCAGTGATTATCCTGCAGTACCACCTCCTCAATGATGGTGGAAAGTGAGCTTTTCCTGATGGCAGGGCGAATGATGGGGCATTGCTTCTTGTATGGTGGTCCTGGTTTTCCTGGTCTCAGGCCAGCCATCAAACATGTTCTGTGTGGTGGTCCTATTGAGACTGCCACAGTCACGATCAAAGACTGTCCTGATGTGGACATCCGTGAAACAAGCTGGTAAGTTCGGCAACCTTTATTTTGCTGCATATTGTTAGTGAAGGCAAAATCTTTGCCTTGTTCAACATTGGTAAAGCAAAGGCTATCAATTTTGTAGAGAATTTGTGGAGCCCTTTTACCTTCCAGAGTTTTCCAACATCACATTTTGACAATTTTATATTCCTCTTAAGTGGTACAGTATTCTTTGAATGACTTTTCAAAACTGATCAAGTCGAGGATTACAAACAAATTTTTACACTAGCTAATAAGATTGGCTAACTGTATGTCCAAAAAGTCACATTGTGATCTGAATTGTTAATGCCTCTAACATTCCATGCTGACCAGCAGGGATGGGAAACTGTTATGGTCAGCTTTATAGCTCATAAAAGTTAACATCATCCTTAAGAATTTTGCTCCTGAGAGATATCAAGACCTGTGTGACTTGCATTAATTACATTTTTCTTTTATGTCTGTCTTTTCATTGTTTTTTTCCTACCTTTTTATCCCTCCGTCCTTCCTGTCTACCTATGTGAAGTTGACAAAAAACTCTGCACTTGGAGGTGAACAACGTGACCATGTTGTCAACCTGTGCATGGCGTGGGACCTTCCGCTTCCAACTGTAAACAACGTGAAGTGGCTCCATGACAAGCTGCTCCTGCATGCGGTGAAATCATTCTGTTTGCAGTGTCAAGAACTTGATTTTAAGTTTACATAATTTGTTCATTATGATAATATTTTTGTTTATTCTGTCTCATACAGGTTCTGGGGCGATCAGCTAAACAAGTGAAGCAGTTAAGAAAGGGAGTGAAGGAGACAGGCATTTGGCCACTTCTGTCCAATAGAGCAGATGTGGTCAACCTGCTTTTCCCCTCTGAGAAAGAAGCTGAGATCACACCAGAGGTACATGAGATTAGTTTTAGTGTATTAATGATTAATCAGAAAGAATTTTAAGTCACCTTCTTGAATACCACCTCCAATTTTTATTACAAAGTATGAATGAGTCTTGATATCAGTCTCTGTCTTTGTAGATGATTCCTGAACACATTACATGGCCCACACTGAATCCAGATTCGGACTCTGATGACAGTGAAGCTGATGTCTCTGTAGAGGCTATCTCTAGGGTTTTATGTAATGCTTCAGTTTTTCCATTGAACATCATTTCTTTTCTTCCTTCCTGCCTGCCTTCTTTCCTACCTGTTTTCTTCCCTTCCTTTCATCCTTCCTGCCCAGCTTCTACCTTTTCCATTGAACAAAACTTGTTTATGAAACTGTGAAAGTATACGTGTGATGTCTGAGTGTAGATGAAGTGTCTCACAGGTCTGTACTGTCTTTTCAACAGCCTCTTCTAAGCATCTGAAGGATCTGCTGCGGTTCTGGGTAGGTTGGGAGGTCCCGCCCCAGGAGCTGATAGTGAAGGTGGCAAGTGGCTGATTCCCCAGGTCCACAACTTGCTTTGACACGATAACATTGCCTGATCATTACAAAGACTACAAGGACTTAGAGTCTGACTTGGTCTCAGCCATTGGTACTTGCGACACTGGATTTGGTCTAGTGTAAAGGCCCTTACCGGACATTTGCTGTTAGGCAGTTTTATGGACCCCTGCCCCTTTCTACATCCATGGATGTGGTGAGCTGCTCTGTTCTTGTATGCTGTTGTGATGAGAATGTTTTATCTCATGTATTAAGAGGCAAGGCCCAAAAATTGGCATAAAAGATCAAATTGAGCTAAAAAGATGGCAAAAGGCATCTTTAACCTGTACCTGTGCACATCCTTAATTAGTGTTAATTGATTATATGGGGTGGATGTTTGGAGGCTAATCTGAGATTATAATGCTTAAGAGGGGTTAAAATTTCCTATTGTTCTCATTAAACTACTCTTGGTAGTGGACACTGTCTCCTCTTGTTCTTATCAGATATTTAAAACAAAACTATTCCAGTTCTGAATTAGGATGGCTTCAGGAAATAGTGCTTACTTCAGTATTAGCTTTACTTTACTTCTTGCTAATGAGTTTTCCCCCCCAAACCTCCCCACTATGGTGAGGCATTTACAGGGTGTTTTCATGTCCTCAAAACTTAAATTATCTTAAGTTCAATTTTATCAATAAAATATAGCCTTAAAAGTAATTAGTCTTATATTTTAATTTGTGAGGTCTTAATTGCCACAAACATCTAATTTAATGTATTCATCTTTTATTTTTTTTTCTTGTATCAAAATTAGGTAAAGCAAAAGTTCACTAATGTTACTACTGAACCTAATGGGTTTTTTTGTTTTTTTTTTTATTGAACTTTTACTTATCTGTTGGAAAACTCCAAATTAACCTACTCACCCTGATAACCATATTCATACCTTTGAGCAACCTTTTTATTATGAAATCAGTTGTCACTTTTACATTGGGAAATGATATTAGGCCTTAAGGCCTTTCAAACAATATTGTTAGTAACAATATCTTAATATGTTCTAGCTAGGTGCAGTTGTTTTCAATAATGAATATACTCATGTATGGAGACCGGGACGCGACATGCATATGTTTTTTGTTTGTTTTTTGCGCGCTTGCGTGTTTTATTACTATTTTGCACGCGTTTTATAAAAACAATAGTTTAAAAGGCTGTGCGTGCAATGTTGGTCCATTTGGAAGAGGGGAAAGCTACGGAGCAGAAGGAAGTGTTTGTTTTAAATGCTCAGGTGGACCTGATTAATGTGAATGATGAGGGAAGAGTGAGGAAATAAAGAAACATCAATATGTCATATGAAAGTTTTTTTTCAACGTATTTACTAAAAAGCTACACTCTAATCCAGGTTACAAAACCTGTACAGATGCTTCTACCAGAACCACAGTATAAGAACATACATGTCAAACATGTAAAACAATGGACTACACAATGAATTAATGTATCTGTCTATGCGCAGGCATATTAAAAATGGGTAATTTCACATAAATACTATGGATGAGTTGTAAACAATATGACGTCAATATAACATTAAAAGTGTGATAAGCACAAGATTTAACAGACAAGATGCCTCTTGACTACTGGCTATCTACACCTTGAAGTTACAAAGAAACCAAGACAAGAAGAAAGGTGTCTGTCACCCAGTCAGTGGTGGAAAGTGGTTAAGTATATTTACTCAAAAACTACTTGAATACAATTTTGAGCACACAGTGGATAATAGAACAAGCTTTTAAAATACAACACATTGTTAAAGATGAAACCAATGATTTCCAACCTTTTTGGCTTTTGACGTGTGTAGTTGGGGGACTGACTGAATACAACCCTGCAGGGTGGTTGTTGAGGTGTGGTGAAACTTGTTTGTGTTTGGTCATACATTTTTGTGGATGATTTTTTAATTCTACCTTTGATTGTGTACGCTCTTCCCAGCAATAAAACTCCCGATTCCAGTGCCACGAACAGAGAACATGAGGTGTGCTACACCAACATTCTCCACTCCTTGCTTGATCGGCTCTTACTCTGAAAAATGTACATGATAAATACAACAACAAAATTGTTATGGAACTTTGTGGAACAAAGAATATGTTACAGACATATCAATGTATGGCCATTAAGAAACATAGTAGACGCTGTTCTGGTCAATTTTTATAGTGACCTAACTGTCAGCTGTCAGCTTGTTGACACATTTGAAATGATTAAACTGAGCCTCATTCAATGTGCAACTTAGATTACCATGTCAATTAACCTGCTTAAATGTGAGCCTGCTTCATGACATCTTTTTTTCTGGGGCAATACTCAAAGTATCTTAAAGCTATAGAAACTCTTAACTCGCAGAAATAGGAGAAATTACAAAAAAAATAAGAAACAGGAGTCGTAAGCATATGTTATAAAAAATGTGAACACTGCGATGCCTGTGAGAAGTAAGAGGCAGTTCTCTGCCTTGTTTCTTGCTGCATATTGGCGCACTTATCCCATGTGTTTTTGTGATAAAATGTTTGGATAACAGACTATGAGGATTCCACCAGGTGATAGATCTTGTAGTGCATGACCTCCTGTTGTCGATCACTAATGTAGCGTGCAAACCACAATGACTACAAGAATCCTGATCACAAGACGAACATTGTGTAGTGTGAACTGTACAGTGATCTGTCAACTACAAAATTCATGTAGTGTGTCCAGGACATAAGACCTGCTCACAATCAGTCAGCTTATTTAGATAATGCACCTCATCACGCCAGTGTTAATAATGCCTCATTAAAATAACTTTTACATGGTGGTGAGTTGGGCGGCACGGTGGTGTGGTGGTTAGCACTCTCGCCTCACAGCAAGAGGGTTGCCAGTTCAATCCCGGGTGTGGGAGCCCTTCTGTGCAGAGTTTGCATGTTCTCCCGTGTCAGCGTGGGTTCTCTCGGGGCACTCCGGCTTCCTCCCACAGTCCAAAGACATGCAGATTGGGGACTAGGTTAATTGATAACTCTAAATTGTCCGTAGGTGTGAATGTGAGCGTGAATGGTTGTCTGTCTCTTTGTGTCAGCCCTGCGATAGTCTGGCGACCTGTCCAGGGTGTACCCTGCCTCTCACCCAATGTAGCTGGGATAGGCTCCAGCCCCCCCACGACCCTCAAGAGGATGAAGCGGTTAGAAGATGGATGAATGACTGAATGAATGGTGGTGAGTTAATAAAAATCCAATTAACTCACTGGTGGATCAAAACAATCCAGTAACATCTGTACTACACTAACTCTGGAAAAAATGTTAGCAGCGATGATGAACATGAAATTTCTCTGCTGTCTGTCAGACGTATAATCAGTAAAACTGATTATGTAGAAACTCTATATAAAGCACTTTAAGTGAATATATAACTCAAATATTTCAAATGGCATCTATCTTGTTGCACTCCAGTGAATGAAAGAAATGCTGATTCACTGACACTGACCACTCACCTGTCAACTTACACAAAAGTTTAATCATGAAACATGGTGTCCTCCATAGCAAAGGGGTCAACCCTGCCCAATCTCTTAGCTTATCTTATCTTGGTTCTTTACCAAGGGTGTCACTGAGCAGCTTTGTGACAAGGCCTCATGAGGAAACTATTGGATTGTTGGCAATATTAACATGTCCATTGTACAGTACTTCGATGGGAAGCCAAATTTTTCCACAGACTCATGGAAAAAGGTCAGGGTTGTTGATGAGAGATTGTTTATTTGCAGCTACAAGGTACATTAAATAATAATTTTAAATATGTCTATGGCTGTGTCCAAAATCACTCCTGCATTCACTAATCCCAATAAAATAAACACTGATTGCTTAACTAATAAGTGACCAATAAATTGAGATTTCAAACAATTACTAACAGTGTTGTGCTAATAATGTTCAATTTTCTATTTTTTTTTTAAGGGTTAAAGGTATACAATGCAGTTTGTGCTTGCAAACACAAAGCATTTTAAAGTTGGCCCCATTTTGTCCAAATCAGTGTGTACTGATGGTTTAGTGGGCAGGTTTCAAAAACAACCTATGTGTATGTCCAGAATGATCCACTAATTACCAAATAGTGCTCTACATTTACAGTCAGCCATTCTATTTTAGTGTCAAAAATGAAGTAAGTTTATCCATGATGTTGTGCCCTCCAAAAATGTAGAGCCCTACATCAACATGTAAACTACAGTCATGGTGTAAAATGATGATTTCTAAAAATGTCCAAAATGTCAATTTACTGCTAACTGTTGAATAAACCAGTAAGTGTCTAATGTATTGGGAATACTGAATAAGTGAATGGGACAGCGGCTTAAGACACAAAGGCTTTTGTTATATAGACCATATATACGTTATTGTGCACTGTTTAGTAAGTAGGGATACATTTTTGAAAATACCTATGAAGGACATGAATTATAACAGAATCAGAATATATGTAATGATTAAACAAAAAAATATAAGTTTTCCACAATTACAAGTTGTCATAATATGTACACAAACCCACCTTCCTGGAATACCCATCTACTCCGCCAAAAATAACAATGCTGTTTATGTTCTGTAGATTTTGCCTAAACTCACACAAAGTCAGCAGTCTAATGTAGCATGGAGCCACGCCATCATTGTCTGCTCCATCTCTTATGAAGTATTGTTGTAAAGCTCCTTTTTTCCTGCACCAATCTATAAATCCCACAATGGCAATATCCTTTCTATTAACAACCAATCATCCCATCATAGGTAGACAATCCCTACCTATGATATCAAATGACATCATAGGTAAGTAAGTATATAAACATTTTTCTGACCGAATCAGCTTGTGGTTCATGTCAATGTGTATAAGAGACCTTGGGCAGGGCACTGAATATGTGCGCCGCCTCACAATACACCCCAATGAGGTCAGTCTTGTCAGCACACCTATGGTGTCCACTTTGTGTATTGAAGCCCTTACACGCTCCCACTGAACCAGGCATCCCCTGGATTTAAGGACCCCCTTCATCATTCGGTACCCACAGTGCGGCATCATCAACTTTATGTCAGCAACCATGGCATCCAACTCTTCAACTGTCATTTGACTGTACAGTGAAGTCACTGACATGTTGTTTTCTGACAGTCTTCTGTGGACTGTATGTTTCAACACTCCCAACAAGACTGCAATGGTTGTGACAGGTAAAGGTATTTCAAGCAGATGCTGCAGTTACTCAGGGCTGATATACAGCTTTGGACGCCCTACATGACCTGCACCTCTTTGGACCTGAAGATTTACTTCACAACCCTGGACATGCTCCCTTTCATCCCTGATGAGCCTACACATTTCAGACAGTGTATCCATGATGCTTAATGGAATGTTGATGCTACTTGAAAGGGCGCTACAGAAAACCAAGTCTTGAGTACACACAAATTCCATGTGGTCCAAATCCAACGGCCTGTGGTCTACAATATGCAACAGTTGTAAAAGTAGCCTCTCAAGGATGTGGCAGCGTAGCAGAACCTGTCAAAGAAAAATTAGTTGGCATTTGTTTAAGAGTCCAACCACAGCACCTAAGCGGAGCTTCTTATTTCACATGTATGAAAATTTATTTCAATAAACACCAAACCTGTCAACTTTATGACAGTCCACTGTCAGTTGGGGTCAGTTACTAATCCAGGTAAAGATGGTGTACTGTTACTCCATTAAAATTATTTTATCCCCCCCCCCCACCTATACTAGCTAACAAAAGAGGATGATTAATTCATTAGTCTTATTTAAGTTAAAGATATTGTTAAGTGAATGACAGACATTAGCATAATTTTAATCTGGAATTATGTGAAGCTGAAATCATGAAAGGTGCTTACCTAAATTTAATAATAAGTAACATTATGCTAGCATTTACAAAGTGAATGCACAGTTCAAGTTTAGTCTGAACACACCATTAAAGCTGATGTAAGTAAGCTAACAGTTAGTAGCAAATGGCCTAGTACATTCACTTGAATTATTGGTATTTGAATGGCAACATTTTGAGGCGCTTCTTTAGTTGTTTCAGCTTCATCAGTAGCATATTATGTCTCTTTACACTTTTATACTATTATAAATTTGTTACCTTCCATTTATTAATAAAACAATAAGAAAATACTTACCCATGGGTTATCTGGAGATCCAGTCAGCTGGCCTGCCTCATTGACTGCAGCCATCATTACCAGGTCAATCAGCTTTATGGAGTAGCATCCAATCATGTCTGTGGAGATGCCTCTGACTTGCCGGATCATAATGTGAAAATGGGGGGAAAAAAACAAGCTATGTTAATAATTTTCTGAGACAATATTTTGTAAATACAAAGTATCCCAGAATTAACACTGGAAAATAGTTTGATTGGTCAGTGCGATTGCTTGCACTTGCGTTGCACTTTGTCTGGATATTGTGTGTGACAGTTGTCTATTTTGTCTTAATTGCTGTAACATTGTTTTATGTTGCTCTCTTGGCCATGTTTGACTTTTCCACAAAATGCTGTCTGACAATGTGAACAGTTCATTTTATTAATTGTTATTGTTCAGCTAGATAGCAGTTATTCTTCTGTACTCATAACCGCCCAATTTACATAATGTGGCACCGACTTTTTCAGATTGATGCACCTTAACATTAGCTAATTTGCTAATTAAGCTTACTGGGCCCACTAGCTTTAGCTGGGTGAGCTGAGGCTGAGCAGACAAAGTCTTCATAGATAAAGTTACCAACTTTATTTTAACAAAGCTTGGCAATACTAAGTTACTCATGACAACTACTGCAAAAAACCTGAACATGTACTTACAGAGAGCAAACGAGAAACCATAGGCCTCCAAGGCTGCAGCCTGTCCATACAACAATAAAACAGAAAAAAGTAAAAAAAAAAAAAAAAAGTAGCGCCTGTGAGCCTGTGCTCAGGGCAAAACAATCTGAAGGTCGCAGCATCTTGAGCCTGTCAGCCTGTGCTCAGGGTGAAGCACACTTTGAGTTAAAGACACAAATCTTAAGATAAAAAAAGAGTAGCAAAAATCACGTGTACAAAGAGAGCCACTTGAGAGGCCTAACTGATTTAAAGCTGAAGACATAGGTATTTACAAATCTGTCTACTTATATACGGATCTCTGTACGCATTTACAGATCATTGTAAAGATTTACAGATCGCAATACACTTGCAAATTTGAATACAGATTTGTAGATTTTTTTTTACACATTTACATATCTGATTACGCACACACAGATTCTAAATACACATTTGCAGATTTTTGTACGCATTCACAAACTTTATTACGCTTTTACAAATTATTCTACGCATGTACAAATCTGATTACGCACACACAGATTGAGATATGCATTTGCAGCAATTTTGCTACCATAATGGCCCCAAAGGTGTGACTCTCATTTCTACTACAGATGTAAATGTTTCTTATGCCACTATCATGCTGGAAACACAGTGATGTCCTGACTGGAAGTACCATGGTGTCGTGGTTAAAAAAATTAATTAAATAAAAGAAAAGAAAAAAAATCCGTGTCACCATCTCGGCTGAAAACACTGCGGTGTCCTGGTAAAAAACAATTGCTTTTCATGGCACTGTCCTGGCTGGAAATGTGGAAATGCAGCAATGTCTCTATAAAAAATAACTGTTGTTCCTAGCTATATCCCCTGTGGAAATACAGTGACGGGTCACTAAAAACACCCAGGTTTGGTTTCTTAAAAGCCACTGGAAAAGCAGTGATGACTCGCTAAACAACTTGTTGGTCTCTGACAGTGGTCTGCAGCTTAGCAGGTATTTTGCCTAGAAGACATGCCACCCATGACACTAGAAATGTTGATTTGATTTATATTAAAAGTAATTTATCCACAGTTTGCAGAAATTTACAATGCTATCATTTTCTTCTGGCGACTGGGCTGATCACCTAGAAAACATTTTGCATAATATCTGATCCATATTTCCACAGAGCTGCTCTCCAACAGCAGCAGTCACTGAGAGTGACTAGAGAGTGAGTGGGCGCTCCCTTGCCGTTGTTAGCTTTGCCTGGCTGTTGATTGGGTGCTGAAATGGGTACTGTTAAAGGTATGGTGGTCATTGCTGTGACTGGCCATTGCTATGGCTGTCACTCCTCTTTGCACCACCTCATGTTTGATATAACCATGCCATGAACTGACAACTGTACCTGAACTGGTATTCCTATCAGATATAACTATGCTACCAATATACAGCACAGATTCAGAAATAGCTTGACCACAAACCGCTTCAATCCACTGCACCTGAGCATTCCCTAAATGTGTCACAGCCCTCATAGTTTAACCTCCCTATGGAAATATGGATCTGAGGTATTTCAAAAACAATATGAGGTTACATTAAATCTTGTGGCCTGTAAGGGCTCTATACATTATTACTAAAACCAAATGCAGTATATCTCAGCCTCTGCTGCCTTTATGTCCCAACATTCTGTTTTATTTAAATTTGTCATAATTAGCAAAAATCAGCTGTTTAGTTTCCTTCATGGATTTCTATGTTTCCCCCTCTGTCTTTCAGTCTCTCCCCTCCCTTTCTTCAGTGATAGGAAATGTTAAATGGCTTTTTTAATGCAAAAAATGTTTTTCTTTACACATTCTCTTATCTTTGCTGTTCTCTCTCTCCCTCTCTCTTCCTTTCCCTACCGGTGTGTTTGGTTTGGTCTTTGCCTTCTCTTTTGTTATGCGTGGAAATGTTAATGTTCTTTTAATGTCAAGAGGCCCGTTTTTCTTTCTCTCCCCATCTGTCATTTTGTTTATGAAATTTAAGTGGTATTTTAATGTCAACTCTTCTCTCGCTCTACTCCTCAGGTATGTAAATGCACTTTTAATGTTTCTCTACCTCTCGTTTTTATAAATGGTGTTTTAATGTAAGCTCTCACTTTCTGTTGTCTCTCTGGCTCTCTACCTCTGCCGTCTTTCCCTTCTCTCCTCTTCTGCTCTCTTCCCTCTTTTCCTCCCCCTCATTCTTTAATCATTTGTACATTTTTTTCTCCAGTTTTCCCTCCTCTACACCTCATCTCTTCTTCCCCTTGACTCTCATTTATCACTTTCCCTCAACCTCTGCCCCCCCCTTTGTTTTTTTCTCCTCTCCTCCTCTTGCTCTCCACCCCACCTTTCCTTCACTTGTATTCCTTCACATGTAACCATCTAATTTTCTCCTCTTCCTCTTATTCCCCCTTTGTCCTCCCTCTACTTTTTTCTTGCCTCCACTTCATGTGTCTACTCACCTTTCCTAACCTCTCTTATTTCCATTTCTAAAACTGAAATAACTGCTGATTCTGCTGCTAGTTCGATTCCCAGCACCTCAACCCACCTGACACTGTGAGGTTCAGCTAATTATCAGCCCAGTGTGGGGCTCCTTCACCATGTCAAGACTAAAACCCCAGGGACACAAACACTGAAGAATTTTTGTAGTGTGTGTGTGTGTGTGTGTGTGTGTGTGTCTTTATACTTTAAATATTTTAATTACAGCACTATGAATTGCCCTGTCGGTATAATGCTATGTGAAAACTTGCCTAAAAAATGTGTGGGTGGATATATACGTACACCTCAGTTTATATATATATATATATATATATATATATATATATATATATATATATATGTGTGTGTGTTTATAGGAACTGAGGTGTATATATATATATATATATATATATATATACAGTACAGGCCAAAAGTTTGGACACACCTTCTCATTCAATGCGTTTTCTTTATTTCCATGACTATTTACATTGTAGATTCTCACTGAAGGCATCAAAACTATGAATGAACACATGTGGAGTTATGTACTTAACAAAAAAAGGTGAAATAACTGAAAACATGTTTTATATTCTAGTTTCTTCAAAATAGCCACCCTTTGCTCTGATTACTGCTTTGCACACTCTTGGCATTCTCTCCATGAGCTTCAAGAGGTAGTCACCTGAAATGGTTTTCCAACAGTCTTGAAGGAGTTCCCAGAGATTGTGAGACGCAGAAAAGGTGAACGGATGGATTCCACATGCCTGGTTCCCACTGTGAAGCATGGAGGGGGAGGTGTGATGGTGTGGGGGTGTTTTGCTGGTGACACTGTTGGGGATTTATTCAAAATTGAAGGCACACTGAACCAGCATGGCTACCACAGCATCCTGCAGCGACATGCCATCCCATCCGGTTTGCGTTTAGTTGGACGATCATTTATTTTTCAACAGGACAATGACCCCAAACACACCTCCAGGCTGTGTAAGGGCTATTTGACCAAGAAGGAGAGTGATGGAGTGCTGCGGCAGATGACCTAGCCTCCACAGTCACCGGACCTGAACCCAGTCGAGATGGTTTGGGGTGAGCTGGACCGCAGCGTGAAGGCAAAGGGGCCAACAAGTGCTAAACACCTCTGGGAACTCCTTCAAGACTGTTGGAAAACCATTTCAGGTGACTACCTCTTGAAGCTCATGGAGAGAATGCCAAGAGTGTGCAAAGCAGTAATCAGAGCAAAGGGTGGCTATTTTGAAGAAACTAGAATATAAAACATGTTTTCAGTTATTTCACCTTTTTTTGTTAAGTACATAACTCCACATGTGTTCATTCATAGTTTTGATGCCTTCAGTGAGAATCTACAATGTAAATAGTCATGAAAATAAAGAAAACGCATTGAATGAGAAGGTGTGTCCAAACTTTTGGCCTGTACTGTGTATATATATATATATATATATGTATATATATGTATATATGTATATATATATACACATATATGTATATATATATATACACATATATGTATATATATATATACATACATATATATGTATTCAATTCACACACCTGTGAGTAAAGAATAGAAACAGAAAACTTTGCACTTACCTGATAATGTCTGTACAACAAGTATAACAACAAGCACTGAGTAGATGTCAACAATGAAGCAATGCTGACTTAGCATTATCATTTACTGAAAGAGAAACAGCCCTGCAACTTCACGAGTATCACACAGTTACGGCCCAGACATGTATCCACTACAGATAATATACTTTTTATGAGTGTGAGCAAAGTAAAATGAGTCAACATCTGTACTTGTGATGAAAGAAAATCTTCATTTGGGTAACTGTGTTCAATCTCCTATGTATGTGGTCCAAAATGATCTGAAGCTCAATTCTGTGATTTCTCTTTAAAATGTTATTGTAATAAATAAAAATATAGCAACTTGAGCAACTTCTGATCAACTCATATCAATTTCTGGTCTCAAATAACAACTTCTGGTTTAAAGCCCGCCCACTCCAAGAGCAGATACAGCTCATTTAGTTGGTTGAGAGAGTCATGCATTTGACAAGTACGCTGTGTAGACATTACACTGAGGTGAAATATGTTTGGGTGCTTTGAGTGTTTAAAATGTTGTTGTAAGCTACTGTCATTACCTGCATTTCTCTCTCTCTCTCTCTCTCTCTCTCTCTCTCTCTCTCTCTCTCTCTTTCTGTCTCATTGTGTCATACGGATAACTGTTAATTTATTATGCCGATCTGTTCTGTACAACATCTATTGCACGTCTGTCCGTCCTGGAAGAGGGATCCCTCCTCAGTTGCTCTTCCTGAGGTTTCTACCATTTTTTTTCCCCAGTTAAAGGGTTTTTTTGGGGAGTTTTCCTTATCCGCTGTGAGGGTCTTAAGGACAGAGGGATGTTGTATGCTGTAAAGCCCTGTGAGGCAAATTGTGATTTGTGGTATTGGGCTTTATAAATAAAATTGATTGAATTGATTGAAATAAAGCCAAGGTGTAACTTATCCAAACACCTCCTAATGCACAAATTTTATTTTTAATTATTCTGTGTATTTTGGTATTTTTCAGTTTCAAGGCATAAGAGAAGGTTTTTCAGATTTACAGCCTGTTGAGACCTGTTGGCTACTGGAAAAAACATTTCTTCAGAGTTCCTACAGTGTAACACAAGTGTATGAAATTTACTTATTTTTATAGTGAAAAAACTTTACCAAAGTTGCCAGTGAGCAACTTTGCTAAAGTTACTTCAGTCCCCTGCAGGAGGCTTTGCTCCATCTTTGACACTTGCACTACTGTTCAAAATAAATCTAAATAATTATCTTGTCATGTTAACCTCAGTTTCAAACACGCACTGAACCATGACTTTCGTATTCTATTACACGCTTTGAAATCCCAGTGCAATTGTTTGAAAGAATACACAAGGATACACATACCTGTGAAATAAACATTTGGAAAATGCATCTTGATACAAAGATGGTAGGTATCCCACATGCATCAAACATGTGTAAGCTGGACAGACATTTCCCCTGCCCATTATTGTGCACAAATGTACTGTATACACATAGAAACCTCCTGGCAGGACATGCTTTGTGAGCATGTGTGCTTCACCTCCGCCGCTTTAACCCAATGCTAGGGGAAACACTGTCATAAATAAATAGATGTGGCATGCTGCATCTTTGTTAACAGGTATGCTGATCTAGATGTGAGGAAACAGAATGAATGAACCTGAGTAGACAGTGGGGGTCAAGAGGACTTTTTACAGCTCAGAAGTATTCTGACTCACCGGAAGCAGACTGTGGCTATATGCCTGCCAATGGGCCACTGATTTTGGCTGGCAATCTCCTATCCTTCTGCTATCTGCATGTTAGCATTTACAAATCCCCTTTGCTATGGGAAACAACAGCAGCCTATGAGCTAACAACATATACACTGAAAATGGCACGTTCTGACGAAGATTTGGATCATGCAATGAGTCATGTGTACTTTGTTCTTTTGGTGAATTGTTGTACAGATCTACAACAAATAAAACAACTAGTGAACCTTGGAAAAACACAGACTCTGTCTCGCAGTACTCTCGTGCCTGATGTTGATTGGTTGTCTGACGCGAGGAGTCAGAGTTGATTTGCCACACTATGGCAGTGGCACGTGCCAGTAACATTGACTTCACTAATGTTCTGCAAGAGCCACATACAGCCCGCAAATCATCCAGTAAACTCTTTCAGAACTAAAGTATAGTCAGGCTTCACCTCTGGGGCTCTGATTATCAAATTATGTTTGTCTGTTTATCAATTACACCTGAATCACACAGTGACATACAACTGCTAAGATTTTTCTTTTGCAGAGTCATTTTAGTGACAGTGCTCACCTCCCGATGAGCAAATATTCCACTATTGCTGCATCATGTGCCTAGTGCCGCCTAAGATGGCTGTGATTGGTTTAAAGAAACAAAAACAAACCAGAGCGTATTTTCCTAAATAGAAAAAAGATCATCTGTGATTCCAAACCTTTGTCTACCGCTGACACAGCTAAGTGGAGAAAGGTATGGATATGCATGACTAGCTCAGAAGTACAAACAGTGTTGTCTGTCTTCTTATTGCTCTATTTATAGTTTGCTGCCTTTTCTCTTTACTCTCTGCATCCATCTCATTTCTTCTGCTCATCACTCTGTCTTTGAATCTTTCTGTCCTCTGCCATGGTTAATTGATCGTCACTAATCCAGCTCGATCCACCTCATCTTGAAAACCCCTAGTAAGCAGACTCAGAATTAATATATTTTTTTTCTGTCCCAATTCTGTTTCAAAGGTCAAGAATAAACTTTCACACTAAACTTTGTCTGGCGGGGGGCCAGAGTTCCAAAAAATAAAACAAAGAAAAGGGAAAGAAAGCAAACTGACTTCGGAAAATCAAAATTTCCAAAGGTGCATGAGTGAGACATGGATCAAGAGAGGCAGGACGGGGGCCCATAGACACTGCTTATGGATAGGGCCCAGAATTTGGTGCTACACAGTGCGGTCTGCAGTCAAGTCCTTTTCAAATTAAATGAGAGGCTGAGCAGGTATAGACAAAGGAAAAGCTGGACAGGTAGTAGTTGCACAAATTCTCAGCATTAAAGATAAAAGTAAGTGCAATATTAAAAATAGCATAAATATATGTCATGACTGAATGAAGCGAAGAAAGAAAAAAACAGCAGACACTGGACTCATATAAGAATTAGTTCCAAATAATTAATTAAGCTCTTATCTTTCTCTTCTTGTTAATGGTAATGAGGCTGATAGATCAATATATCAAACAAGTGATGCCCTTTATCGGATATGACGCCTCACAGCCTCAAATAAAC
The DNA here is from genome assembly GCF_011397635.1 of Epinephelus fuscoguttatus. Classification (NCBI taxonomy): domain Eukaryota; kingdom Metazoa; phylum Chordata; class Actinopteri; order Perciformes; family Serranidae; genus Epinephelus; species Epinephelus fuscoguttatus. Next base: position 37,959,738 of record NC_064756.1, on the reverse strand, counting down.
AGTCTGGAACATCTGCAGGGTGATAATATTTTCATCAGCACTGTTTGTTCATTCAATTGCTAATTTCTGATCTAATGAAAGTAATAAACTATTTATACAGCATATTTCCTCTGCAGTGCTTGCAAAGTGCTCTAAGATGAAAAAAATAAAACTAAAATGGCAAAACAAGAGATGAGATAAAAATAACAATAGGCCCATTAAAAAAAATTAAACAATATGAAAGAAAGATCAAAACACATAAATGGAACATGTACATGAAAGCAGCTTAATGGGTTTTCGGTAATGACATAAAAGATGACATCTTGTGATCAGTGATGAATAATAACAGGAGTTCTATGAGTTCCCACTGTGGTGAAAGTTTCTCTGAGGTGAAACACATGCTGCACACTCATTCTCCAGCACTGTGTGTGTGTGTGTGTGTGTGTGTGTGTGTGTGTGTGTGTGTGTGTTTCAGAGGAAGACGGTATAACTGCAGTTCACTTTACGTACCTATGAGTAGGAGTGAGCAGTGATTTCCACGGGGACGTGGAACCTGCCAGGCCACAAACACAATAATGGATTTGACTTACACACACACACTCTCTCTCTCTCTCTCTCTCTCTCTTGCACACACACACACACACCCATGCACACTAAAACAAAGGCTCACAATCATCTGAAGTGTCACAGTAAGATGTCAGGTGGTCATTCATTGTGCCGACCAGACTGTTGGCCACCCAACAACTAATCAGTAAAGCAGTCAGTCGGTCACTGAAGCAGTAAAACACACTGTGTAGTGTACTGAGAGGGGACCCCTAGTAACTGTCACACTGGGGCTGGGTACAGCTTGCTACAGTACATTCAAGAGCAGATGAAGAAAGAAAGAACTCAAACGATCAAGCATCAGTGATGGAAGTCAGAATAAACACTTTTGATACCAGAAATAGGCAGACTTTGACTTCATTGAGGCCATAAAATGTTGGTGTGATCAGGCTGTTTTCATGCACTGTTTGTTTGTTTTCCTATAAAAAGTAATGCACCAAAATTTGTCCACATTGCATGTAATCATGAGTCAGTAATTTGTGTATAACTCATGTCTTTGGGGAGGCTGTGATCGGGTGACCAGTGCACTGATGGTAAAGGAGGAAGCAGTCTCATGAGAAAGCAGGATGGAGTGGTGGAGTCACACAACCAACCCTTTCTCATTCCGGAGTTGTCAAATACCATCGCTTGGTCAGTGATTTTGGCATTAGGCACTGACGAAAAAAGGTATCCTGTTGCAATGGTATGATACAATGCTGGAGGGGGTCAGTTTGAAATGCGGCCAGATAACAATTTAATTTAAAGACTTGGAAAGTCCCTATAGGGCAGGTGAAAGGGGTGGTGGATGGATCCAACAAAACCAGACTTGCACCCAGGAGTCCAGTGTTTGCTTCCTGTATTAATTTCTTTTAATTAACAACCATGATGGGGTTTTTTCTAAACCTATCTATGTGCTTTTGTTGCACAAGGAAATAAACATGAATAGGAGGTGTTTTTTTATTGTATTTTACTGCAAGTTTATTTTGAAAAAGACTGTAGTCATTGAACGACTAGAAACTGTACAGTTTGAGAAGTGTATTTGAGAAGACACAATGCATGTAACAGGTGTAAATTGACATTGTGCCCCTGAACATCAACGACAGACGCACATACCTAGCATATTATATGTAGGTGTGAAAATCTGCAGACCAAATATTTGACAAGTTGTGAGTGAGAACGCACTGATAACACATAGGACTTTCCCCAGTAGACTGTGAAGAACTGTGTGAACTTTGACTCATTTTAAAGTACATTGTCACCATGTTTCTTTTCCTTAAACTTCAAAACTTTAACCGTTGTGTGTGAATTTTCAAATGATCTCATACAAACCGTTGTATGAAGATACACTGGAGTGAGCTTTTGGATCCAAATGATGCATATACTCTAGCAATGCTAAGGGAAGCATGTTGTGCTGTGTAGGCGAGATGGCTGCTAAGCTGCAGACCACTGTTTGAGGCCACCAAAAACAAAAACGGTTGTGTTATAATGAGTAATCACTGTTTTTCCACTGGGGCTAGTGATAGTCTGTCTGTTTTGCTTTTCCAACAGAGAGTGTGACCCCAAAATCAAATGTTTTGTGCCTACATCATTACACATTAACCATAGTGTTGTAGAAAAGTAAAATACACACATAATAACGTACAAATATAATATATCTGTGATTTGCAGGAACACACAATGCCAAAAAAAATTTCTGGCGACTGGGCTGGTTAGTCACATCAGTGTGCCTACCAGTAATCAGGATGTGAGGTTTTGCAAAGACGTGTTTGGTGGATGAGTTTGAGGCAACACTAGAATTGCTGTCATCAGTTTATGGTCCTTTTGCACAGATAAGCCTACTGTCACACATAGACCAAAATGAAAGTGTTTGCTAATGCATAAATTAAACGCATCAAAAGATATGGTCCACCTGTATACTAATATTTTTGTTTTGGGACTTTGGGTTTGTGATTCACTGAGGTGAACTTCTTTATTTCTCAGAGACACCTCAGGACCTCTTTTCATGGTCTTTAATTTCAATTAACCATCATGTCTTTTTCTTTTGTGCCATCTGCAGGAAAATGTTGGCTCCATTCAGCTGTTAAATGTTATGAGGACTGAACACTGCAACCTCTAGAGGCTGCTGCTGAGGTCTTACACTCTATACCAAATGGGAATGTGTGTGTGTGTGTGTGTGTGTGTGTGTGTGTGTGTGTGTGTGTGTGTGTGTGCAGGATGACAGGAGTACTGGGGGTAGAAAGGGGGGGTGCATGTCATGTTGTCACGGACTGTTAAAGAGATTAGTGATGATTAAGGAGGAATTAGCACATGACTGTGTGTCACACAAAGCATGTAAAATGTTTGTTTCATCATGTTCTGTTTGTGTGATATAAAAGCGTCTGTATGTTTGTGCATGCATTTGTTGATCGTGAGTCCACACTGCCTTTGCTCCTGTGTTTGCGTGTGTGTGTGTGTGTGTGTGTGTGTGTGTGTAGAAGCAGGTAATGGGAAGCTAAACCTGCCATTAATTATTCAACCGCAGGAAAGAAACAAGGCAACAAGGACACGAGCCAAGGCCAGCTCCTCCTTCTCCCCTCCACTCCTCTGCATCCATCTCTCTTTCGTCTACATCTCTCCTTTTTATTTCCCTCTTTCTCGCTCATTTTTCATCTTTTACTCTCATCTTCCCTTCCCCCACACCAATCATCCCTTCCTTTCGCCTTGGTTCTCACATTTCAACATTTTCCTTCCTCCTTTTTCCCGCTGTCTTTTTCTTCTTAGTTATTGAACTTATTAATTGCTCTTATTTTCTTCCCACTTAATTTTCTTGACATTTCTCTTATTAGTCTCTTACTTACGTCACCTCTCCCCCTGTCACTTCTCCATCCACTTTCCCTCTTTGTTCACACTCCATCTCTCCCTCCATCCCCCATTTCCTTCTTCTTTTACTCTCTTTTCTGTCCCAGTCTCTCCTTTTCCTCCATTTTATTTATTTTCACTTTCTTACTTTACCTCATTTCCCCAGCCCTCTTTGTTTCTCTTCTTGACTATCTCTTTACCTTCGCTCCTCATCCCTTCTTCATTTCCCATCTCTGCATGTGCTCTTTACTCATTTTTCTTTTATTCTCTCATCTTCCGTTTCCTCTATCTTTACTTTTCAATCCATTTCCTCATGCTTGTTTTGTTTCCTCTTTCTAGTTTCCTCTCTGCCAGCTCTTCTCTTTACCTCGTCCATCTCTACTCTCACCTCTCTCTGCTCTATTCATTATGCCTGCAAACAACCAGAAGTTTCATTATATTTGTCCCTACTTCCTGAGTTGTGGCAGAAGCAGAATATCAATGAGCTTCAAGAAGAAGTTACAGTAATCTGAAGCGTCAGCCAGCGGCCTGCAGAGGGGAAAAAGATTTTTTCAAGCTGCTTCTCTTGGAACTCTGTGAACACCAACGGAAGAAGCCTGCAGATCAGATAATAATAAAATGTCACCACAGCCTTGCCAGAGAAAATAATGGGCTGGTTTCCTGCTCAGTTTTCTCATACGTGCTAGACACCGATGTAACAAAGAGTAAGACAGCAAAGGGAGATGTTTGAATTGGGGGGGCTGCCTGTGACTCAGTGTGAACAAAGATAATTAAAACCAGGCAAAAGTGTACAAACCAGTCAGGCTGGTTTTGTACATTATACATTCCTGCAAACCACAGATACGTTACATTTTGATGTTATTGTGTAATAGATACATTGAAACTTCACATTTCAACAATGCTGTGGTTAATGTGTAGTCAGGTTTAGATACAAAAACCACTTTGTTGTGGTTAGGAAAAGATCATGTTTTGGCTGAAAATACCAGGTTTGGGGGGCAAAATCCTGATAGCCATGTCTGGGTAAAAACAACAGGTTTTTGGCATTGTTCCTGGTAGATCCCTCAAATACACCCATGTTTGGGGGCTTAAAAGCAGCAGGAAAAACAGCAATGACTTGCTTAAACACAACCTGTTTTTTTGTTTGTTGGTCTCTAACAGTGGCACTGCAGCGTGGCAGGCGTCTCACCTATGTGTCATGTCCCCCACTATTCCCTCTACCCCTAGATGATGAAGTCAGCTCACATACTGCATCACTTTAAAAACATGGTAATGATATGTCTAAAATGAGCAAATGTGATTTATTGGTGGTTTGCAGAGATGTACAATGCCAACACTTTTTTTCTGGTGACTGGGCTGCAGTGTGTGTGTTCCTGCCCTATTTGACTGTACTGTAAGTTGCTGATTTGTAAATTCCCTGCAATGAAGTTGGTCGACATTATGTTACAAATACTGAGAGGAATGATGGCCAAAACATGTCTCATACTCTTTTAGTGTTTCATTAGATTTTAGTTCTGTAGAGACATACTTATTTGTAAATTAAAAAAAAAAATTCCCAACACGTCTGTCCATGCAAATCAGATTCTTCTTTCTCACTCCAAATTCACAGAATCTCTTGCTCCCCAAGTGTTTGGGGTTTGAAAACACGTTATTTGACAGATGGTGGCTGCTGAGCACACTGACATGTTTTATTTGCTCACTTTTTGAAAAGGAAGAAGGTGCCTGCGGTCTTTCAGAGATGGCATATTTCAGACGTCGCCATAAGGCTGTTTTTATAGAGATATGCATGTAGAAAATACTGAATTTCTCCTTCTAACACAACAACCCAAAAAAACACATTTCTTTTCTTCATATCCAACTTTACTGATGTGAGGATGAAAAAAAGCAGTGTTCTGTTACTTACTAAGCTACTGTATGGTTTTGGCTGCAGAAACAAAAATCTGAATAACAGATGATCACAACTTAATACCAAGTATAAAATAAGATTATATAAAAACAGATTTTAGAAAGTTGCAGGAGAGGCATTAATTGCTCTGACACAAAATGTCTTTGTACAGTGACCTATGTTAATTATGCTTAAACCTGTGCAGGTAATCAGCATGTTGGTGTTGGGAGACAGCCAGCAGCAAGTCGACATCGTCATGCCAGAACACAAAGAACACTGAACTGAAACTAAAGCTCAGTGAATTGATTCTAATGATTTTAATTAACTGTAAACTGATGAGCTTGTCACAAGAGAAAATCTATTCAGAGCAAATATTTAGGCTGTGTGAAATGAAGCAGTTGCTACAATCTTCGGGTTATTCTTCTTAATGAAGATGAGGAGCATGTGTTCTGTGTGTGTGTGAGTATGTGTGTGTACGTGTGTGTCTGTATTAGGAGTCATAGGAACAGAGGGACTCGCGCCAGCTGCTGAGCTGACAGCTGAATGTCTAGATTTGAACTGGAATTGAAATCAATAACAGTTTATGTTATTATCTTTATTGATCTTATGAGTTAATTCATCAAAGTTTATCCAAAGTAACGTTTATTAGCTGACAATGTGAGGTGGTGGGGATGTAGGATGGTGTGACACCACAGGAAGATGCCAAGCTGCAGACCCCAGCAGAAAACGATTACGACCATATAACAGAAGCTTGTGTGAAATGGAACATATAGGTACATTAGTCAAGTCAGTGTCACTGGTACATGCCACTGCTGGAGTTAAAAGATGTGGCAAATCAACAACGGCCGACTGTGTCAGAAAACAGATCAACATCAGACACGAGGGTTCTGCGAAACAACAATTAACAGAAACAAAAACGCAGGCATGCCTTATTGTATGATCCAAATGTAACCCACTTCTGATAGGGTGCCTATAATTGAAAAAGAGTTCAATGTTCCTTTGTTCCGTTCCTTTAAGTTCAGTTCAGCTAGCATGTGTCAGACAGTCAATTTCAGTCAAGCGCTTTTTATATCATCAAGTCAGGTAGTGAGGCGTGACCTTTAGTCCTACCACAGAGGTGAAAGGGGAAAAGACGGGAAGGGGGGTTTCCTCCTTGGGGCAAGGGTGATGTCAAAGACAGTAGATAAACCAAGACGGTCCACTGCCAGTCAGTTTCCTGTATCAGTGTCACGTGGGGTTCGTGACCACCACGCCCCTTAAGGAGACTAACAGCAGGTCCTGAGTCCATTGACTTCAGTGGGAGAAATGAACGTGATTACAGATTATGGCCGATTCTTTTGCCCCATAGTCAAATATTGGACCCATTTTTCACAAGCCACATATCTTCAGAACATTCCAACACCAAAATGGCAAATTTCAGACGGACAAATCAGGAGAAAATTTACTTTGTTCAAGACCTGTCTCAACAACACACTCTCGCGAGATCTGGCAACAGATATCTCCTCTCTGGTGCTGAAATCAGTGCAGTTTCACCAAAGATACTGGATTAAAAAAAAAAAAAAAAAATTCCAGCAGACATCTTAGTTACAACATGAGTGAGCTAGCAAAGCAGTTTTGTGTTGCTATGTGTGGTATTTATTCAGTTTTGGGAAATCACAATGTCTAGAAAGCATCAGTGGCTACAGCTAACAGGGACACGTAACAGCAGCAGCAAAGCTAACATCAGGACGTCATCTGTTAAAAGCCTCCCATTGTCGGATACGACATGAAACTACTCCAGTTTGCTCAATCATGTTGTAACTAAGACATCCGCTGGAAAAAATATTTTTTTCACGGACTGTTTATTTATTTAACTTACGGCCAGTAAGGGTACACATGTTGACAGAAGCAAGGTTGGAGATACTCGTCTTTGATTGGCAGTTCTCCATCGTCTTTGATTGGGTACAGGGGACAGCGCCTACTTAGGAGACGGGAAATGTATACCATTTCATACAATGGGAGTATATTGTAGGTGGGCTTCACAGTTGGCTCGCCATCTCCTTCGTCAAGGAGAATCTGAATCCACATCTAAATCTAGGGGTTTTCTCCAGGGAATCTCAAAAACCTAGCCTGTGCCGAAACAAGGCTATTACTCTCTGGGTTATGTCTGAGTTCCTGTCTCTTATGGCCATAATAAAATCACATCAAAATTCTTCAAACACTACTGTAACACAATAGTGATTAACTTCATGAATTACTGTTCTGCATTTCTCATGAAATTTTTCATCCCTTTTAACATAACTTATCTTTTTAGCTTTTTAACCATGAATTAGGATTATTTAACATTTTAAACATTAAATTTAAATCATGAGCTGAATGACAGCACATCGGCATTGATGTTTCACATCACACAGTAGTTTTTCTTAACCATACTGCATATTATTAGCACTGTTGGTGCATAACAGGAAAGCTATGCTGCAAGTGTGCCCAGTGTAACATACTAAAAAGTAGGGCCCAACCAAAATGGATTTTTTGGGGCAGATGCCGATTCCGATATTATGGAATAAAAAAATCCAATAACCGATATATCGATATATATTTTTACATTTTTCAATTTAAAAAAAACCTGCAATACCTGCTTTTGATGGCTTAAATATAATTCAAACACTCATTACAAAGATATAAATTGAAGGAAGAAAATTTTACTATTTTCAAATACTTTTATTATCAGAAGTTGTGTGGAACAAGCAGCATATGCACAATTTGAACACAAAATAAATCAAAAATACGATGGCAGTAAACCTCTGGGAAATAAAATAATCATGCAAAGTCTATATGAATAAAGACATTCATGTGTATGTTCACAGTACCAGAGTTCTTCTTATTATTGCCAATTTCACAGAGGTAGGTTATAGTGCAAAAAGTAACACAATGACATCATTTCTAAGTAAAACACCATATTCCCTGCATTTTATTAGTGATGAAAATATGTGTTAACATTTATGTTATATTTTCATAGATTATTCTCTAATGGCTATAATTGGCCGATTAAATCGGCCAGGCCCTACTAAAAAGAATACAAAAAATAATTAATCCACCATCAACAGAAAATAATTGACTTATAACTCATATTGTGTATTTTTCTATCAGGTTACCGATGCAAACATTATGCTGCTTTAACACTCTTCATGTCATAGCAGTGTGTAGAAAGTTCACATATTAGCAAAGAAACAAACTTTCTACAGGACCTCATGACGACACATTGAACTTGCTATTGTTAGCTGCAGTTAGCCAAATTAGCTTAGCTCGGCTCAACTCACCAAGACGCTGCCAAAAGTTGTTAAAACTCCTGGCGCACAGGTCCGTGGATCCGGTCGGTCACTTCACACTCAGACTTCTGCTTAAATTTATACAGACCACTAGTTTTAGTTTTGCTAGTTATCAACTCATTTAGCAATATGCCTGCTTCGTCTGCTCGTGTCGTCTCCGTGCTGTTGACTGACAGACTGCTATGTGAAGAGGGTGGGACTTGTCTCTCCTCTCCAATCAGAAGTCTGCATTGGCTGATTGAACCAATAAGAATCAAGTATAGGTAGAATACCTGTCACTGACACCTTGATTAGCAAACAGAAAATAAAATGTGCTGGAATGAAATAAATAATACATAAAATAGCACTGGGTTTTCTCAGTTTCTCAGTTTTCTACTGGGTTACACAAATATTCGTCATATTCAGCATGTATACTGTTAGCATGGTGGTTGTTGTTTCCTGCAGTGAAGGGCATTTGGAAATGCTAAGATACAAATAGGGGGGAGAAAGGGAGAATGCTGGCGAAAAGCAGTGGCTGAATGGCAGGCTTATAGCCACAGTGTACATCCAGTCAGTCAGACTAGGTGCGTATTATGTGTTTATAAAGTTTGGTCGAAGCTAGCTAACACAATCAGCTAACACAATTTAAATCACAATGGTCCTTTTCTCTGATATTCTGCTTGATTTACCTGCTAGTGAAATTAAAATGTGTGGGATTTTTTTTTTTTTTTCAAATAAAACAAGTTATCCCCATCCAGATGCTTACTCTAAAGGTGTTAATCCTCACTTACCTCTGCAAGTTTTTTAGATCATTAGATCATTAAGATGATGGACACAAGCTTAAATACGCTGATTAGAAGATTACAAACTCCCTGCCCTCCATTTGTTTTTACTTTTGTGTCTACTCAGTCCTTTTCTTAGAGTTGTTTTCTTTCTGTCAGGACAGTTTGCTTATCTGTTGTTTTTGTGAGATATTTCATTAGTGAACAACGTCAATCATGTTTATCTGTCCGGGGCTCTATCTTTCTGTCTCTTAGCAGAAGAAAAATACAGCAATAGTTGTCAGGCCTTTAAAAACGGTCTCTGTACATCTTCTTTTCCTCTTCCCGCCTCTTTTATTACTCCGTGTCTCTCTCTTCATCACCCCATGCCTCTCAGCGGTGCAGTATGAAGACGAGTCCTTGTGTAATAAATGTGTCAGTCAGCAGCATTTGGTCCATTAAAGAACTCATGAAGCCTGCAGACTTTGCTCTATTTCTGAATGTTCTCTCTGTCTTTCTTTCCATTTCTTTCTCTTTAATTTGTCTTTCATTTTGTCCACTCCTTGTAAAAAAAGTGATCTCTCATCTCTCCTGCTGCCAGTATCTGCTACTATACTTCTGTCTTCCTCTCTCTGTCTGTCTCTCAACAGGGAGCCTCTTAATAAGGTCAATTCACAAGAACTTAACAGCTCAGAGGAAGAAACAGGAAATAAATAGCTCTTCTACACACACACACACACACACACACACACACACATAAATGCAAATGCAGGAGCTTTTTAAGCCCAATTTTAGTGGGCTGTCCTGCTGCTTGCATGTGTGGTAATCCTCTGAGAAAGATGCTGGATATCCTGGAATCCTCTGAATAAAACACACACAGGAAAGCCGATGAGAGTCTGCTCTGATAAGCTAGCAGTTAGCCATTTTTTTCCTGGAGACATTCACATTCCTGCTGTAGAAGATAATTTATGGTGACTACAGTTACTATCGTCTTTTAAAAGAAATACTAACATCTGCCAATATCTTGTTTGCCAGATATCATCCATACTGCGTGAGTTGGAAACGGACTAAAGGGACTTCATAAAGGTGCTGGATGAACATGCAGCCAGCAGGTATTAGAAAAGTGAAACTCATGTTGGATGTGATCCATTCAAAAAAAAAAAAAAAAAAAAGATTTTTCCCACAAGTTGATCGATTTGCTCGTTGGGGACACGATCGCTGTTACAAATGACCTCGTCCTGCAGCCCTTCTAATGTTACTAACGTTACGCCGCGGGCCGAGAAAAGTGTAAGAGTCTAGTGTACTGTAAATATTTGGTGTAGTTGGATCAATGACTGAAACAACTGCGCCCTTGTTTCTGGCAGGGTGGCATACTGAACACTCCAGAGGTTAAGTCTGGGATCAACAATGTCGTATATGAACATGATATGAAATGCTGCATGCAAGAGACTCACTCTGACTTAGTTTTTTTTTTTCTTTACCAAGAAGCTAACTATTGTGTTGTTCCTACGAGGGCTCTGGTGCAAGTGTGTCCCTTTCAGAAGCCTTATAATCCCAGCTTGAACTGCAGTGTCTTCTTAGAGACTTTGTAAAATAAATCCATGATGACAAATCCAACACTGAATGTCTTTTGTGATTATTTATCCATTTTTCCATGTTGAAAACTGTTGTTAGTCATCCCGACTAGCCATCCATGACGACTGCACCAAAATATTATACTATGAATGCAGTTTGCAGACGCATATTGTGGTCCTTTCTGTCTGATATATCTTTAAAAACTACTATTCCAATAATTCACTATTATTTCCTTTAGATTATCTTTAACAGATATTGTTGAAAATGACATATTGACATTGTATGTGCAAAAGTTTGACAAGCTTGAAAACAGTAACCAAGGACGGCGTGACCTAGCAAAGAGCAAATTAAGAGTGAATGGTACTTGACAAATAGGCAATCAAATTGCAGAGGGACAACAGTCAGTCTGTCCCTAGAAGCGTAAAGTTTGTGCCATCCGCTTTCATTGCCAAAGGCATTGGGCATTCGTATATTTGTTTTCCTACACTCGGAGCACTTGACACTGCAAGCGTGGGACTATCCCCTTATAATGGCCTCTCGAGCAAAATGCATTCAAAACACCATTTTAAAACAATTTTTTCAGCCGCTAACATTAACCTCCTGAGTCCAGAGCTTTTGTTTGGTATTTTTAATTTCTCTTGGCTATTTAGGATAAGAAGGCCCTGATAAGTGTAAAAATCTAAGCCATGTCTTTGTTTTAAAAAAAACAAAACATGATGTCAACAGTCAGTGTGTAATTAAGTATAAAACTGTCCATTCCAATGCCTTCACATGGCTGTGCAAAAGTAAAATTGCAAAAAATGTTACATATTTACATGTTTTCCTTATTTTGCTCATTTCTCTATGAATTTTCTCTGCTCCATACTACAAGCCAGGAATATCATTTTTTTCTGTAGGAACAGTCTATCACACCTGCCTGGCTAGCATGAGTTGCTGCGATAATACATTAAAGTCCCATTGTCCTCAAACAAGACTTTCTTAATTAACAGTGTTTAGCTTGTTACCATTGCCACTGTTTTTATCTGGTTTTGTACTTTGATCAGCTGCAGACTGACTTTGCAGAAGAAGCCTGGTTCAGACCAATGATTCACAATGAGACAAAACCGTTTTAGAATGTTACAGAGAAGAGTTGCAGCGATGTGAACTGGCCGGCCTGAGCTCGACTCAAGCTGGCTGATGGTGTCACCTGCAACTCGGCTGGTCAAATCACCTGTGGCTGTTTTTGGAGCGTAAATTACATCAGCTTTCTCTCTGTTAATTGGCAGTGGTTATTTACATTATTGTAGCGTATTCATTATGGATACAGTCCATCCAATGCTTGTTTTGTTGATATTAATGCAACTGTAGCCAGTATTTCACTTTCAAGAAGCTACAAATTATGTTCAGCAACAAAATAAGCCTGAAAAGCTGGAAATTAGAACAGAGAGATGATGCGTAGAAATGATACACCGTCTCATCCAGTATCATTGGTGTGAAATGACAGGTTTTTAGAACGTTGCAGAACGGCACATTGGCAGTAGTTGACTGTTTTAACACGTCTCGTCATGAGTCTTTGGTCTGACCTGGGCTTAAGGTGCAGCAATCCCCCCAATTTCTTTATTTTTTATTTGTTTTTCTTTATATACTGTATGTCTAACCCTATTAAGCAGTTTTATTATACTAACTATAAAGTGTCACTCCAATAATAGAAATAGCAAAATATATTGTACAAACATGCTCATGTGTAATATAAATGTAAAGTATCAAACCAAATATAAAATAAAAACATGCTAATTTGCAATATAAATGTCAAATATAAAGTGGTTAATGTGGGGGGGAAAAATCACAATTCATGCAAACAATTTATTCTAAAACTATTGAATATTTAAACTAACCATAAAGTGTCACTCCAATAATAAAATATCAAAATATAAAGTACAAACATGCTCATGTGCAACAGAAATGTAAAATATCAAACCAAATATAAAATAAACATAAATGTCAAATATCAAATATAAAGTGGTCAGTGTGGAAAAAGAAATACCACAATTAGTGCAAACAATTTACTCAAAAACTACTGAACATTCAAATAATGTAAACAGGAATATAAAGAAATGAAACCGTTGCTGAACAATAAACTGCTTTGTTCAGTTCTGCTTCAACAATAAAACAGAGTGATTACTGAAGTCCATTTCCATGCTGATACTCAATGAAACAATTTCTCTCAGGGCATATGCAAAGAGAGACATTGCACTTGGAGCAGTAAATGGGTGTCTTGTGTTGTTCCTTACACTGGACACAATTTCTGCCATCCTCAGTGGCAGTTTTCCCTCTGAACGGTTGCATGTGTGTGTCGGTGAGGCTGGGGCGGGGGCGGTTTCGGTGACAGAAGCTTTGGCCCGTTGAAATGATAAAAGAAGGTTTTGCACCACCGCATTGTTTTTCCATGCACAGAATAATAATGTATAAGGGCATCTGAGAGGTCCACCCCACCCATGTTGACATTGTAGTCCTTGCACGCATCAGAGACATCCACAGCAACTTTCCACCAGTGTCCATCTGCTCCCTTCACCCTCCTGAGTGCAGTGGCTCTGCTGTATGCCTTGTGAAAGCTGCTGCAGACATTCACAACGTTTGTGTCCATCCATCGCACAAAGAGGAGGTTGTCATTACGGATCCACTTCATGTCTTTCCTCTCAGGCTTCTTTGGGAGGTCGTTGGTGGTGGTTCTTAAAAATCCCTCCCTATTGATACGAATAGTGCCACAAGCTCCTTGTCCTAGTTTGTTGAGAAGTAGTGGGCTGGTGTAGAAGTTGTCAATGTAAAGATGGTAACCTTTACCAAGGAGGTCAAACCTCATCAAATCTATGATGGATGTGACACTGAGGCCTTCCTCCTTCTGTTTGACCTTTGTCTGATCTTTACCTTGATACACAAAAAAGCTGAAGGTGTAGCCAGTTTTGGAGTCTGCCAATACAAATAGTTTGTAGCCAAATTTTGTTGGCTTGTCCTTCGTGTACTGTCTGAATCCAATTCTGGCTTTGCTTGCCACAATCCTCTTGTCAATTGTTACGTCCCAGTCCGGTTGGAAAAGAGAGTTACAGGCGTTAACAGTCTCACCATAGAGTGATTTGATTTTGAACAGCCTGTCAAACTGGGGTGTTCCTCTCTTTCTTTCGTTCTCTTCATCTTCTGTCACATCAGAAAGATGAAGAGACCAAAAGATGGCCTCAAATTGGTCCCTGCACATGGTGTTTCTAGGGAACGGAAAAATATATAGCCACTCTCTCCTCCAGTAGTCGGGCCTTGAGTGCACATGTACCGAGCCAGAATACAGGATGATGGTCAGAAAAATGTAAAATGTGTCTACTGTGAGGGGAGTCCACTTGTACTGTGCACCATGTGCCAGGTGTCGTGCAGCATTAGTATTTGTGTTGTTTATAATGGTGTGCAATACACTACCGCTGAAGAACAGCTTGAAGAGGCTGAGAGGAAACCAGTTGACAGTGGTGTGGTTCCTGGGGCCAGGTGGGTGTTTAGGCTCAAACTTTGGTGTTGGAGGTGCAACATCTGGCTCTTCCTTGGTGTGCCACCTCTCCTGCTGAGCCTCAAAATCTCCAGCAGCCAGTTTTGGCCGCTTGCTGGTTTGCCCACCACGGCCACGGCCACGACCACGGCCATGACTATGACCCCAACCACGACCTTTCTTTGACGGCACTGGGTCAGGTGAAGGGGACCCTTAACTCGAGGATGTGGACCTGTGCCTTGCCAGATGGGCCTGGAACCCCACTGTCTTCTTGTTGGCTATGAAAATGAGGACAATATATATATTTTTTTTTTGGACTATATAAATAATGAAATATGTACATTAGACCAAAAGAGACAAATCCAGTGGAATTATGTAAAAATGTATTCAATTGAATTGAATTGCCCTGATTTTCTTATAATAAAACACAACATACCTGTGCCCTAATGATCAGTATAAGTACTCAGTGAAGAAACCCACTGCCATTCTAATTTTTTTTACATACCTATACAGTGGTGCAATCCTAATTTCAAGTCTAGGTGGACACTATTTGATGTCACATGCACACGCACACGACATGTGCGCATGCGCACGCGCGCAGCTCTGTTGCTGCTCCTACCAGCATTATAAATATGCATTTTAGTCTACTGCACTCTGTAGCTAGGATGCTCTGTTGTGTATGTGGGAACGCACTTGATGAACACACCTGGCATACTGTTATGCAAAGTAGCCAGGAGCAGCTCGTGAATAGAGGGAGACGCATTCTTGCGTGCAAGCGAGAGTACATTCATGCATGTAGGTGCACATGCATGCTGCTCAACAAATAGTTCACAGTTCAAAATAAACACAAAAACTTACTTATTAACTGGGTCCATGTCGACGCAAAGGCCTCCTCCTCCGCTGAACCAACTCCATCATCATTGTCCGAGTCTGACGAATCTTCAAACTCATAGTCTGACTGACATTGGATCAGGGCTAAGATCTCAGCCATGTCCTTCTCACCGTCATATTTCTTTTTGCCATTCCTAAACTCAACCTAACAAGAGAAACTTGATAAAACAATCGCTTTGCAACGCTCTTCTCTCTGCAACAAATACTGTTCACCTGCGCTCTACTTATTGTGCGTAAAATCCTGAACACAGACGTAGTTTTATGCATGGAATTTTTGGACACCTGGGTATTGTAGTCCATAGAATGTTTGGTATCATTTGATTCAGTTGCTTCTTCCATTTCAAAGGACAACAAAAATGGCCGCACCAAGGAGGACATGACTTTGAGGTAGATCATTTATATTAGTCGCACATTTGTATTTTGCCCATAACATTTAAAAATCATACCTACACATTCATGTTTGCATTAAAACACACTTTCGTTCTTGTTTGGTGAACATTAGGGTCTAAACTTTGAGCTAGAGTTGAGAATAAACACCATTGTTTACAATAGAGAGGGGGAGACCACGTCATTTAACCACCGCCATTCTCGACCAGCTTGAATAGATTTTATCCATCAACCAGTCTGTTGCCTTGCTGCAACACTGATGGACCAAAGCAATGCTGTGTAACAGACTGTTGACAGTCAAACTAACAGTTCATTTTAAAATGGTACACCTACTGACATCCTATCCATCCATCTTCTCATGACTCACATATGGACAAACAAAAGTTAAGAGTGACAACCATAAATAACACAATGACAAAATCAATTTCTCATTACATGGGAAACAGCTCAGTGACTCATACACACAAACACACACACACACACACACACACACACACACAAACACTGGTCAGAGCTGAAATAACACAACGCTAAGCTTCCCAAAAACTCCTGATGTGCCTGTGTACACGCTGTGGGCTTTACTCAAATCCCTGTTTAAACCTCAGCTCTCCCTGGGAATTAGAAATTAATACGCTTTATTACTGAGGTGGTAAATAGAATACAGGCTTAATGCCAATATCATCAAGCTTAAGCAAGAATTCAATAAAGCAGCAATTCACCTCGAATTCAGAGTCCGAGGAAAGAGAAGAGAGGAGAGGAGGTAGAAACTAAACAGCAGTTGCACTGAGACTACAGAGAAATATAGATGGTATATTAATGTTACCTGCTCTGTTGTGAGAGGATTTTTCAAAGTTTGGGTTGATAACTTGGTGACGTCTTCATCATTTGCTGGAAGAATCCTGGTAGAGCTATGGTGAAATGAGCTCTGAGTTGTGTTGGTCTTTCTCCTATCCTTGGCTGCTCCATTAGCTCACTGGGTAGAGCGTGTACCATCTTACCGCAGCCCCCCAAGTTTGAGTCCCTCCCATGCCCCCCCCCCCCAACACTTGTTACTATTAATAAAATCATGACAAATGCCAAAAAAACTATCCTTAGAAAAAAGAAAGTATCCTTTTCTTACGGATTTAGGACGCCAACTACGCCGACTACAACTGCAGAAAATTTCCCAGTCATTTCAAAATATACAGGATATGTTTCGTAGTAATATTGAACCACTAGTGTAAAATGATTTTGAAATCACTCAATTCACCATTTGCGTCTGACGTCATGCTCTGCACGCGTCAATGACGAGTGCCATGATGGACGGCAGCGAAAACTGGACAGCAAGCCGGCAAATCTCAAACTAGACGTCGGATTTGCAGCAAGCATTTTTTACAAGGTAAGATTCACGTATTTCCCAGTTATGTTTCCTATTTATATATTACATATAATGTCAGAGTAGGACTGTCAGTAGCCTTGGACCAAGACATTCAATGCATGAACATCTTGAAAACAAACCCCCTTTTGCATGTGGGGGTTACAGGTCTAGAGAGATTTACGTCTCCATAAACATTCAAATCAAACATGTAATGTACTCACCTCATAGCCACAGATGTTAGGAAACCTTCTGGGGGTTGCCAGGTGTTTGTATATTCGTTATTGTTCAATAAACATGCATTTTATCCCAGATGTTGGAAATTTTCTCCTCATTTCATATGGGTTTCAGTGTGCAATACACCTCCCAACCGCTAGTAGCGCAGTAGTCGGGCAGACTCGACGACTTGGTTAGATCCGTGAATACATGGGGAGGAAGAAGGTACGGGTCGGTATGTAACTCTGCTAACACCAGTTTCTCCAAATACCGTTCTTTGTGAGTACCTACAAGGTGACCCACCTCAACTGACAACTGCACAACATCTTTTTAACTTGTAGTAGTCATTTATAAGGTCAAAACAGTGTTAAATGTTCCAAAAAAAATGCTAATTTCAATTGAAATCGCTTCTCTCTTTTGAATTTTCCCACTCGTCTGTTACGGTCTGTTTACATCCATCATTACTTCCGCCGTCCATCATGGCGCCGTCACATGATCATGTGACGTATGTGCAAAGGGTGAATAGGGGGTGCCATTATACCATTTTCATTGTTTAAAGAAAAACACACCCACATTTTTGACATCTCCTCCTAAATGATAACTCCAATTTGTGCCAGCTTTTCTGTGGATCAATAGTTGACCATTCATTAAGTATTCATAGCTTTTCCTTTTCAGGGTCATAGGGGGGCTGAAGTCTATCCCAGCTAACATTTGGCGAGAGGCGGAGTAGACCCTGCATCCTGAACCACGCTTATCAAAACTTATCAAAAGCTTGTTGATATCTCATTGCGTGTTGAAGATACTGACCAATGAACTTCAAAAGGGGTGTGGCTCAGCACATAAGAAGAACTAACTCCTTATCCACTGGGCCAATCATCATGACACTTGCAGGATATCTTCACATAAGAACCCAAATTATACCCTGAAAGTTTCATTCTTATCAACCTCTAGGGGGCCCTACAAATGCAAAAAATGTGCATGGCTTTACACAAATAAGAATGAATCTGAAATTGTTCATCCAATTATTAAAAAACTCATAGGATATGTTTCATAACTGTATTGAGCCATGTGTAATATTATTTTACATTCTAAACAAGTGCATTAACCATATGCAAAATTTTAAGTGCCTTCCAGGTGACCTCAACAATAATGAGGGTGTGGAGAGTTTTTCAGTTTCACACAGCAAGCATCGATTCAGCGATTTGCTTGAAACGAGAAGGGCTTTTTGTTGTGTAAGTTTCATATCGTGTCAGCTGCATTTCAGTGCAAAACATTTTAACAAGTAATTATAACAAGCTCACACTGCAAGTCATTTTGAACTTGTATATCACCAAAACAATGCTTAGTGGGAGGTTTGGGTAACAGGCAGTTTATTTCAGTTACAAACATCCTCTGACAGGGTTTCTGCAAACTCAGATACTTTACTGTAGGTTTTTAATGAAGTAGAAGACATGCATCTCCTTCTCCACTCCCAAAGGAATTCAGTTAACTTTAAAAACACGAATTATGCCGAGTTTGCACACAGGGAGTACACAGCCAGAGCCCACTTTTCAGCATGGGTATCTGAGAATTCTAAGAGATGCAAATATAATTCAGAATAAATAAATGAAGAGTGGACATGACAGGACAATACAGGCAGAAACAACAGTCAAATGAAAACTGAAAAATTTGCTGAAACCCACGAGGCCTGAAATAATATCCAGGGATGAGTGAAACTAATTTAATTTCCTCTCCACATCTTTCACCTTGTTCTCTGTTCCTGCATGGCTGGAGTTGATATGCTGGCTGGACAAGAGAGCACCAGGGTTTTTAATCTTCATGCAGCGTTATGAAGAAATCATTTTCAGGTTTTTGGTCCTGTTTATATTGTTGTGCACGTCAGCAATATATCCTGGTTTGAGAAACCCAAATACATCAGCTTATTACTTTGATAGAAACTGGGCAGCCCTTTCTCATCCTAGGTCACTGAATACCAATGCTGTGTCACGCCCCCTCAGCATTTCATACCAACATACCAGGAGTCCTTTAGCGTTTGTAGGTGGTGCACAGCTGTCTCCTGGGTGAAATACGTTATAACATGGTTAGGTTTAGGCAAAAAAACTAGTTGGTTAGGGTTAGAGAAATATTATGGTGTGGGTAAAACTAAACACATAACATGACAGAAAACAAAGTATTCTCATCCCAGGCCATCAACTATCGATGCTTCTGGGTCGTCAGTTACAGATGATTTCTCTTCATCTGTATGAGATGCATCCTTAAAAGTCTCAATGTGACACACAGCTGTGTCCTGGATGAAACTTGTAACGTGTGGTTAAAGTTCTCATCCCAACTCATCAAGTACTACAGCTTTGTAAGTAAACATACACGTCAAAATATAACGCATTAGGTACCCTCCTGCATCAGTTTTGGACATTGACAGATAGCGTGTCAATTTACACTTGTTACATGCATTGTGTCTTTTCAAAGTACCCTTCCATTTTCACAGGAAATATATAGTTTCTGCTCATTATGTTCATATAGTCTTGGGTTAACCCTGTTGCCTGTAAAACTGACTCATATGGTTCGATTCTTATCACTGTGCAAGGTGTCGGACCCTGAAATCACTGACAAAGGGGTAGTATTTGATATGTTAGGGGTGAGGACAGGCTGTTAAAGTTGTCAGACGGTCACAGATAGGTTTTAGCAACAAGACTACATAGCTAGATTTGAAAAAACATTTTTTGGGTTAGAATAACATGTCGTAAATTTGTGAAGCGTGTGGCGCAAGTACTACACGAATGGACATAACTTAGTGTTACATTAAACCAGCACTGACTTTTGGTTTTTCTTTCTTGCTCTTTAAACTTTGTCAGCTGCTCTGAGCATTAATTATTAATGGCTTTACATCGGAATTAGTTGACAGCCCACTGCATCTCACAGAGACCCCAAAGGGTGCCTTCAGCAGCATGATAAAGCATCAGTATTTGACAACCCGAGAATGAGAATGGGTTGTACCATGATACTATGTCATGTGATCATCTTATCTAAATGTCTGATAATTGTATGCTATCATTGCAGGTACACTGTCAACATAAATCATATTTAGTGACTTGCTCAAGTGCAACTTAACATTGATATTGTGGGAAGAGCAAATGTTGCCCACAGCTTTTTAAGTCACTGATATAGTAGATCTAAAGTGTATGTATCAGTTAGGTTACTGTACATATCAAAGAGATTATCTGTTTAATTCATGGATATTCCAACTAACTCTTAAACATTTCTTTTGTACGATTTTTCCCATCTGAACTCATCTCCTAAGGTGTGTGCCAGCTCCTTTGTAACTGTGCAAGTTAACCGAAACACCCTTCTTCATGTAGACCTGTAGAAGGGTGTTTTGTGCAAGTTAACCAAAACACCCTTCTTCATGTAGACCTGTAGAAACACACACGGGCGTAGTGGATGTGGGGTACGCGTGGGTCATGTCCCCCACACTTCCCGTATCTGTGCCCTCTGTCCCCTGCACTTTTTACAGCTGTTGCAACCGTTCAATTCATTTTTAACATGTGGTAACATGTTTTTCCAAGCCGTCTTCAAACGCACCATGTGTAGGCAGTGCCAGGCGGCATACACATGCTGTCATATTGTGATCTGAATCGATGGCACAGACGAGATGTGCTGCTGGGCAGTGCTGCTGTGTGTTAACTATGTTCAGCCAGCAAGAAGCAAAAAACCAACCAGAGTTTGGCAGCTAAAACTTTAGATTTCGATAGTATATAATTTTAAAGAACTAAAGCCGGTCTCCTGGTGCTGTACTGTGGCTGTTTGTGGTTATGTGGTTCTTTAGCTGCTAAGGAGAGGTGCAATTGAATGCGAGAGGATGATAAATCACTCAATAGACCTCTGAGCAATTTGTGCCCCTCACTTCTGAAATGATGGCTACGGCCCTGGAAACACACACACACATATACAGTTCAGAACATTTATATATATAAGAAATGGGACTCAGAATGATCAGAATAAATGAGAAGGGATGTATCTCATGTGCAGTTAAAAACTACAGTGGGAAATATTCAGCTGCTGTGTGAATATTGCCTTTGAGATCGGGAAAGCTCATGTCTCTTTGAAGGGATCCCCTGTAATTTCACACTCTGTATGCACACAGACAAAAAGCCAAAATGAGCCAATTTGTCAAGAATAGCCAACAATGAAAGTGGGAATTAGACTCGTAAATGTGTTTGAGTGTTACTGCGCAGGGCACAGAGAGAATAGGACATTAGAGCAAGGGGAGTTAAAGAGACTTACTGTACACCACAGGGACTGGAAAGTTTGGGCCAGACCACACAGGGAGTGACTGATGAGGGTCTTAAACTAGCAGAGGAATGGCAGAAAGCTCTTCTCTAAAGGGCTCTTTGTTGAAGGAGGTTAAGGTATGACACATCAGAATCTGGTCTGTGTTCAGGAGGTGAGTGATCACTGCTGTACTCTGCCGGGGATAAGAGTACAACACTGCACAGTGGGGAGATTAGCCTTTGGTGAGGAGGCCCAGAGCGCTTTTGATAAGTTTCTTTCCTCTGGATTTTACATTTTTCTAGGTCCCCTGGGGAAGTAAAGGAACATTTCTGGTCCTCAAGGCTAACTGTGCAGCTACTATTCTCGGATTCTTTATGGGAAGTTCTGCATTAAGAGTGTCACTTTTGAATGTCTCATCAGAAATATCTTGGCGACTCTGGTTGTGATCTGTAAAAAAAAAAAAAAAAAAACAGCATCACCCTCCACTAGCAAAACTAGGGTGGTTATTGATTCTTGCTTTTCTGATCCAGGAGGTAACAATGGCAGCAATACTACTGATTATGGTATCTCAGGATCTTTCATAAACAAGATGGTGAAAGTCTGGAGTTTGTTGGACCCATCCACCACCCCTCCTGCTCTCCCTACGTGGACTTTCCAGCCCCTGGAAAGGGAGAAATCATTACCAGCAGCATTTCACGCTGACAATGTCCAGCGGCGTATCACGCTGCCACGATAACAGGCTGTCTGGCCTCATTATGAATTCATGCGAAAGGTGGCAAAAGGTGGCTTTTGGCATTGGTGTCTGACGCCGAAATCACTGAAAGGCTGGACAGACACAGTTAGAGACCAGCTGGTGAAGGCAGTAAGAACTGCTCAAAAGCTAGAGAATTTTCTCAGTAGTTACACCAAACCAGGAAAGTGAATGCTAGACTTAAATTCAGGTAAATGAAAATGAACACAACTCCAATGGCTTTGTTGCTTTGTCTGCTGGATGTGAACATAAGCAAATATTTTGTATACACGTCATCTGTATCAGCTTCTACAAAAGTGTATATGATAGTGTTATGTCATAAACCTTAATTTTAACCCTTTAAGTGCTTTGAGCTGCTTAAATATAACATAACAAAACTTTACAAAGCCATGCTAGCAGTTCTGTGGGGCTCTGTTAAGGTGCAGCAGTGTTTTGAGCTAAATGTCAACATTAGCACACCAACCTGCTCACAGTCAACAGTTGGAGGGGAGGGTGGATGGTGTGACACCTAAACGAGACGGCTGCCAAACTGCGGAACACTGTACCTGTAAACAATTTGCGGCATTTCCACTGGTGTTTGTGCTTCTGAATCTGGGTGTTTTTAAGTTAACCTGGGTGTTTTCAAGCACCATTTATGGCACAGAACCTGGGTGTTTTTAACAGACACATTGCACTGTTTCCCAGCAGCATTTGACCCACCAAACCTGGATATTTTTCACCACCCCATCCCAGCTTTTCCACTGGCTTTTGTGCCACCAGACGTGGGTATTTCAAAGCATAATCTTTTCCTTCTCAAAACCACGTGGCCTTTGTACGTAAACCTAACTACACATTAACCATAGCGTTGTTGAAACCATAAAGTTTCCACCTATACACTACAAAATACTATACAAATACAACTTATCTGTGGTTTACAGAAACCTACAATGCCAGTATTTTTCCTGGTGACTGGGTTGTGGAGAGACAGCCAGAGTCATGAAAACACAGTGTTTGGGGACTGTGCATGTCTGTACAAAATGGCAGTCATTGAGATATTTCAGTTGTGCCCAAAATAGGCAGACGAGCTGACAGGCTGATGCTGCCATCCATTGTGAACCAATCTCTCCTCCTATTGACCTCAACAAGGTATTTTTTTATCTATCCTCCCACTGTGCACAAATATAGCTATCACCTCCTTTTATCTTAATGAAAACCATTGAAGGTTATTTTTTGACAGTGAGACCTCAGATCACAGGGCCCCTCAGCACGAGAAACCACTCACCTCAACACACTGCTTAGACCTTTTAGCAACTGAACCCATTTAATGATATTTTTTTAGCTGTTTTAAACCATATGCTCCCCAGGTTTCCTCTGCCACTCATTCGTGTGCACGAGCTGTTCAAAGCCAATTTAAAAACCACATGGATCCCTCTCCTATTTATTCATATATTTATATCAGCTGTTAAACTGATTTGCACATCAAGTGGTCTGAGTAAGCAATCTAATTGGTCAAAGACTCATTCCAATCATGCTGATAACCCCTAAGCATTCACAGCTAAAGTTATTGGGCTTCTTGTTTCATCTTTTGCTACCCAACCCGCTAATTAGCAGTTTTTCTGGCTCTCTTCTGCTGTTTATTATGTTCATGTTCACTACCTTGAGGAAAGTCGGTACACACATATGGATGACTGTTAAGTAATAGCCATAAAATCCTCAAGAATTTTGGTACTTCTTTCTCTCTGCTGACGATACCTAACTAACTAGAATTAGTCTAATGACTGTGGTTCATACAGTAACCCCATTTTAAATGTTTATTTTTGTTTACTGTTCCTGTGAAATAATGATAAAGCATTATGCTGCAGGATTTTAGCTACAGGTGCTGGTTTATTTCTTAGGTGAGATACCTGCCAAGCTGCAGACCACTGTTTGTGGCCAACAAACAAAAAACAGTTTTTAGTGAGTCATTGCTCTTTCTAGTGGCTATTTAAGCACCAAATGTGGGTGTTTCATAGCAACCCATTGCTGTTTTCCCAGTGGGGATAATACCACAAAAACTGTGTATTTTAAGCCAAAACATCAACTTTTCCCAATAAAAACCTAGCTGTTTTTTGCCTTTACCTTGCCAAATGTTAACCACAGTATTCATGAAACATACCTGCAACATAATAGCATGCAAACCGAACATATGTTGGTTTGCAGAAACATACAATGTCAACTCTGTTTCTGGTGATTGGGTTGCAATTATATATTTAGTAAATGGTAAACAGACTGCACTTGTATAGTGCTTTTCTAGTCCTCCAACCACTCACTTTCACACTACATGTGGCATTCACCCATTCACACACACACACACACACACACACACACACACACATTCACACACTGGTAGCTGAGGCTACTATACAAGGTCCCACCTACTACTCAGTATCCATTTACTCGCACTCACACACCAATGGAACAGCCACCGGGAGCATTTTGGGGTTCATTATCTTGCCCAAACAAACTTCATCATGCACACTGGAGGAGCCAGGAATCAGACCACTGGTCTTCCGATTAGCGGATGACCCGCTCTACCTCTGAGTCACAACCATCCAATATTTGCAGTCACAGTTTAAATGCAGTCCACGAGTTGTCAAATTGTTGAACATGTATTCGTCATTGGCATCTGTTAATTTCTCAACTGTTTGGCTGTGTTGGTCATGATACTTCAGAGTTCCTTGAGCAGTCCCCTTCATGACACAGAGTACCAAAAGGGTGTGTGAACTAAGGGCATCATCAAAGAACAATCTGGAGAGTCCCTGCAGCTACAATCTGAGGATCCCCTCGACGTTTATAAAAGGCCCTTTTACTTTTTAAAGTTTGGAAGGACAGTGTTACATCAGAGCAGTGAAAAAAGACTTTCAGGGGACTCATGCCATGCATATTAAAAAAGAACTGTGTTTCAATCATTCAACATTAAACAGCTCCTAGCACCTCGCGTGGCATCTCAGGGACTGAATCTGTGGGATCAGTGGCCTGATGTTCACCTATTTGTGTCTGAAATCTGGCTTCAAATGACCTACCGTGAAATACCCGCGGCCTTTGCAGGTCTGTATCCCATGTAATGCATTAAGCTTTGCCCCAGTCTGTGTCAGTGCCAAGTTGAACACGTCTGCTGGTTAGTGAACTAATGGGGAAACCATGTCTGTATAGGCTCAGAGCTGGTGTGAAGAGCTCCATTACTGTTTGGGTCATAGGGAACATGTTGAAGCAGGTCTGAGGTGCTTCCATGTATAGGACGTGGTCTCTTAGCTGACTCGTATAACATAACCATTTTGGCTTTCACACTTTTCCATCTGTTTCTCTGTATTTTCATCTCTTATGGGCAACACACATGCCAGCACATTCCAGGTATCAGTTAAAGCACACACTAGGGAAGTCATACACACAAAAACAATCAATAATCAAACTTATTTATAGAGCACCTTTCAAACAAATCAGTGCACTTCAAAGTTCTTTACAAGCTACTGACAAAAAGGATGCTAAAAATAGTAAAATGTAAAGAAAATGGGCAGCAGTAGCTCAGTCCATAGGGACTTGGGTTGGGAACCGGAGGGTGACAGAACAATACGCACCAGGCATGTCAGTGTTAGAGGCAGTAAGCAAGAACCCAAATTGTCAAATACTGGGGCTTTGTCAGTGGACATTGGCATC
Organism: Epinephelus fuscoguttatus; assembly: GCF_011397635.1. Classification (NCBI taxonomy): domain Eukaryota; kingdom Metazoa; phylum Chordata; class Actinopteri; order Perciformes; family Serranidae; genus Epinephelus; species Epinephelus fuscoguttatus. The sequence continues at coordinate 37,933,789 of NC_064756.1, read as the reverse complement.
AGACACCAATGCACAGAGGCATCTTCTGGATGGTTGGAGGTGGATAAGTGGAACAAACTCCAGACTGTTATGTGGGATTCTGCTGTTCATTTCCCATGTGAATTTTTAGCCAAACCATGATGTTGTTTTAAACCTAACCATGGACCTTTGTTGCCTGAACTTAAGGAAATAAACAAAGCATTTTACTTACACTGTAAGTTTATTTTGAAAAAGACTGTATGCATGCAACAATCATAACTTGACATGCTGTCGCTCAATGTCACAGGTGTGTCAGATGTAATGTTGCACATGTCAAAAGCATAGACTGTCAAAACATATTACTCTCGAAACTGTCAGGAAATTCTCTTCCTCTCTCTCTCTCTCTCTCTCTCTCTCTCTTCAGAGTCACACAGCCCGGGGAAAAGAAACAAACGCAGCCTCCCTTTTCTGAGGCTGCCAAAATATTCAGTGGAACAATTTCTCCATTAAAACATTAGAAGAAAATTGACTTTCTAAAAAAGAATAATGGGAGCAGATTTTCCCTAAAACACCACAATTACCATGACAAGTCGGGCAAAAAGCTTTGCTATTTCTATTAGCAGGACTGGTTGTGGTTAAAACTTTTAATGTGCCTCTGTTCTCCCTCACACTCTGTCCCTCCTCACATCGCAATGTTTTTTTTCCTTTATTGCTTTCGCTGTCTGTGTAGTCCATCCATATTTCTCTAATTTCTGTGTGTTTGTGTGTGTGTGTGTGTGTGTGTATGTCAGAGAGTTTTTGAGGTGTTTTCCCTGATTTTTGCCTGAGTCTTGTGAGCATTAAAGTGCATGAAATTCTGAATTATTTTGTACCTCTCTTCATCTCTCTCCATGTCTTCCCCTGGCAGCTGTTTGATGTCATGACCTGACATACAATTATCTGTAAGGATAGAGATGTCAGAGAACCTGTGATGCCCACACACACACACACACACACACACACACACACACACACACCAGGTGGGTGATGTGACAGGATAATTGGTTAAGGGGAGAAAATATTGCAGAGATGAAAAATGAAATGGAGACAGAAAGAGAGGGAGATACAGGTTGGGGGGGTGACGAAAGGGAGGGAGTGTTTGCAGGGATCTACATTGCATCACATCTTAAAATGATCTAATAAGCACAGGGTAAGCCTTGGACAGATCTGACGACTTGCTGGAACAAAGACTGGAGAAGCCACACACAGAGAACATTTCCACCAAAATATTAATTATTTCCTTTTGAATGGTGGTGGACTTCCAGTTGTCTGTTTGCTGAAGCCACTCACACATCCCCTGGGCAAATCAAAATGTTATGTCCACCCGCGTGCTGCTCTGTCATTAGTTGCTATAAAACTCCATCCAAATGGATATGCCCTTGCAGTGAAAGCCCCTCACAGTCTTTCTTAGCCTGTTTAGTCAGTCCACACCATTGATTAGCTCCTGCCACAGCAAATCTCTTAGCTGACCCATGGGCCGACCTCAACCCTTGCACTTTGACCTGAGGTGATGACACTGTCGCATTAGATTGGAGGATTAATTAAATCTGCACATTTTAAACACCTTTTTTTCATATATTTTCAGACAGGCACATTATCATAGGCTTTTCAAAATTTAAAGCAAATGTTCAGAAAGTACATGAGTTATGGTAAAATAGCCAGCTATTTACAGACTGTGTTGTTCCAGTCCTTGCCAATAAGAGGTGCTGCAGAGCATGCAAGAAAACACAGACAAATGAACCAGTTCAAGCTTTTCTGAGCATATATGTGACAGTGAAAAAACAACACGATTTTGTCTCATCAGAGTTAAAGTGATGATGCTACACCAACTGCCAACCGCCTCACAGTTCATTACCTCTGTGCTCCTGTTGATGGTGCGAATGAAAACAGCACTCAGGGAAAAGTCCCCTGACGGCAGTTTGGTCTGAGAACAGCTTATAATTACAATAAACCAGTTAAATCCCATCTGATGAAAAAAAAGGGAAAACAAAGATGAACTCTGAAACCAAGCAGGATGTAAGTAACAGTACACATGAATGGAAAATGTGACATCTTGAATCAAGGTCCCTGTACCTTTAACCCCTCAAACTTTACAAGAGTAATTGTTCACTAATGCCTACACTGGTATTTATTCTTATTGTTATGTCATTTCTTGGAGTATCTTCAAATGTTTCCTATCTTTAATATCTGAACACGCCAAGCTAAAAAGATATACAAGTCAAAAAACTTTATTTATTGATAAAAATATTAAAAGTCATTAAAAATAATTCAAAAACTGGACATGTTGTTTGATCAGATTTTATAGAATAAAAGCACAAATCATATTAGTCAAAAAATGTAAATGTAGAAACATAAAGAAAATATTTCTTAACACTCCATAAGTTATTTGAATTATTTACATTATTTCATTTTGTGAGATATGCTTATTTTTATGTGCAGAGAGCAAAGTTGTTGGGACAGATGAATCATTCATTCCTCTGTTATCACTGTGCGGTTTCGCATGGCACCACAAGTAACGCAGCTATTGATGTCACTACGAGCGCACAATGTGATGACATGGAAGACAGAAGCCTTAGCTTCCTGCTGCAAAAAGAATGAATGTTGTAGCTCTTATGGTTTCTATGTTTGATCATTATATATATGTGGGATTATGCAAACAATGATCTACCGCAGCCATTATGGGGACGTTTTGGGGAAAACGTGTCATACGGATTACTGTTAATTTGTTATGCTGATCTGTTCTGTACGACATCTATTGCACGTCTGTCCATCCTGGAAGAGGGATCCCTCCTCAGTTGCTCTTCCTGAGGTTTCTACCGTTTTTTTCCCCATTAAAGGGTTTTTTTGGGGAGTTTTTCCTTATCCGCTGTGAGGGTCATAAGGACAGAGGGATGTTGTATGCTGTAAAGCCCTGTGAGGCAAATTGTGATTTGTGATATTGGGCTTTATGAATGAAACTGATTGATTGATTGGTTGGTTGGTTGGTTGGTTGATTGATTGATTGATTGATTGATTGATTGATTGATTGATAACTGCCATAATTATGAAGTACCACAATTGCATGACACGTAAGGTAAGTTCATGTACAGTCATGATGATGGGGTAAACAACAATGTCCTGAGGCCTTCCATGAGATGTCCATTTTAAAAGGGTTAATATTTACTGCAATGTTTGATTTAGAAATAATCCAAGAGTTATCCAAAAGTGTTCAGATTATATTATGTTCCTTAGTCTATGGGTTATGTTGATAATGACAAAAACTGTCATGTAATTTGCATTCAGCAACTGACTATGTTTCAAAGACACCTCACCCACCTCTGGTTGTAAAATATATTAATTTATATGTTATTGTAGTTAAATGTACAAAATGTTTGCTTCTGTTCTTAAAATCTGCTTTATTGTCATTAATGCAACAGAGCCAGCTTTGCCAAAAGATTTGCACATCACAAATCAATTATATTTCCATTACAAGTGCATCATGGAGATATAGAGGGGATATTAGTGGAACATAATTTAAATTAAAAAGATGAAACTCAGATGTGATTCTGATTTTATCTGCAGAGATGATGAAAAAATTTTGGATTAAATGAAATTAACCAAAAACCTTCACTGTCAGTCACTGTTCCTCTTTCATCAGCAACTTACTCTCATGACTCCTCTCCCTCCTTTTTTTTACCTTCCCTATCTTCTCTTCTCTCTCCTCCTTTCTCTTTTTTTATTCCATCTTTTCTTTTTCTTCCCTTCCTCCCTGTTTCTCATCAGCTATCCACCTCTCTTTGACCTCCCTCCTCCTCCTTCACTTCTTTTTATTTCTCTCCCCTCGTCTCCCTCGCTCTCATCTTCTTACATCACCCTCTCTCTCCTCTCGTCTTTTTACATTTCAATTCCCAAAAGTCCCTCTTCGACTCTTCTGCCTTCATTTCCTCGTCTCTCCTCCTTTTTTCATCACCCTCCTCTCCTTGCCTTTTTTTATTTACAGCACCCTCTCATCTCATCTTCCCAGTTAGATTTGCTCATCCCTCCTTCTCTCCCTTCTTTTTCTCCCTTCATTAATGTTGCCATCCTCTCTCTCTCTCCGTCCATTCTCCCTCTCTCTCCCAGGCCGTCTTTTCTTTCTCCTTTTCATTTAATCATTCTCTCATCTTGGAGTGTGACAAAATGATGACGATATGAATGAATCATATTAATATGTTTACATCAATGTCTCTCACCTACTCTTTCTGGCAGAGCTGAAATCATCAAGGTGTTTTGTTTTTGTTTGTTTGTTGGTCCAGGTAAGTCCCCAAAAGGCCTGCTGGTGGTCCCTGTACAAGCTGCACATTAAAAAAACATCTCCAGTGAATGATGTCCATGTGCAGTAGTTATGAACACACTGCACAGCAGGGGCCTGTTGCACTAAAGAGATTTGCAAGCACTGCTTACAAGCAGATCACAAATGGTGGCAGCATCACAATCCACAAATGTTTGTTACTCCCAAGAGCAGACACAATCTCCTACAGGGCTCTACGACACTAATGTACCAGCTGCAAGTATGTTGTTTGTTTTCATTAGTGAAATGTGCCCACATTACTGTAACACTGAGGGAAAAAGTCCCCGCTTGCATGTTGCAAATGTGGTGATGTGGGGCCCTCCATCCGGGTCATGGCATGGGGGTCGTTTTTGTTCACAAGATTAATTTTTAGCACATTCAGTGCGTTTACATGACAGTTTAATTCCCTTTTCATTCAGAATCAAAGTTCATTCCTATTAAGAGTGATCTTGTAAACGCCTATTTCGGAATGAAACTGGCCAATGCAATTGAAAATTCAATGCGCTTGTATACACTCATTCCTCTTTAAGTTCATTCCGGTCTTTCTGTGCATGCTCGTTTCCTTGCCCTTCTGGCGTGATGACGTACATAGCGCGCATAGCAACGGGCTGCATAGCAACGGGCTGAGATAGAGCAGTCGGACTCGTTGCACTCACCGGTTTCCATTCGCCACAACACGGTCTTCTGTCTCCCTTCTTCAACCTTCTACCTCCCTTCTCCTCCTCAACAGATGAAGCATTAGCAGAACAAGGTTGTTGTCGTACTGCTGCTTCAAGAATATAAGTAAAACAAGCCCGAGAAAGGCACTAAGAACAGCGTTGTCAAGTATCTTGTTGAATGAGGACTACAGTGTTTTCTTCCTGTAAACGTAAACGCTTAACATCTGCCCCGCCCCCTATCCAATCAGAAACCTTCCCTGCCTGAAACCTTGCGCGGACCCGAATAAAGGTGATTAAACTGATCTCCCGTGTAAACCCTCATTCGGAATGAAGATTTCCCATGTAAACTACCTGGAAAGACTTTAATTCCGAATGATTTCATTCAGATTTATTTCATTCTGAATGAGAAGCCATCATGTAACCGCACCCATTGACTCAATGAAAAATGTTTGTTCTGGTAAATTAACATTCTGGTTTGCCCAGCTTGGCTACATGGGGGCCCTAAAGAGAAACATCCGTGTCCACCAGTCCCTGTTAATGTAACGTAAGTTTGGAGATACTCATCAAAACACCCAGACATTTTGATGTTCACTATCCTACATTTGTCACTAGCAAACATGCTGTCTTCTTTCCTTCCTTTATGTCTGAATTACTGCATATCTTGAAATGCCAGCTTCAGATCACTGGAATAGTGTGAAACCAGTGTATACTGCGCCTTCCACATGCACTCCCACATGCACACACAGGTCAAGTTTTGTCTTAAAATACCCAGTTTTTGTGGCACTATTTCATCTGGAAAAACAGTGACAGGTTGCTACAAAAGACCCAGTTGGTTGTTAAAAAGCTGCTGGAAACAGCTATGACTCACTAAAGAACAACCGGATATGCTGGTTGTTGGTCTCAAACCAACACATTCTCACTCAGACCTCATCACATATCGACGTTTGGTCATTGACTTTCCACATCCAGATACAAGGTGCAAGGTGCCCTTGGTGCATTGGTTGCTGATGGTCTGGGACGCAGTGTCAAGATTGTCTTCTTTCAAAATACACTTGTGTTTCCACAGGAAATTTACTGTTTACATACAGTCCTTCAAAATAAACACATTATGTTTGTACAGTTCCGCAAATTGTCATACGGGATGTGAAAAGCTCTCCCAGGTCAAAGTCTGTTTGTTGGATCCATCCACCACCACTCCCACCAACCCTACTTGGACTTTCACAACCTCAACTTTTGTTCTTGTCTCGCTGTGCTTCCCCCTGATGCTGCCAGCTGCTGTTAAACTGTAATGGCGACCAACTTAATATCGTAGCGTTAAAGGATGACTTTTTTAATTGGCGTATGATGTCGGAAGTCACTGCTCAAGTCCCACATTTCAGTGACTTGACCGGGTGTGAGTGAGACCAGGTTGCTCAAACATGTCACACCATCCACCATCTCCTACACCTCCAGATGAAAAAGTCAGCTCACATACTACGTTACTTTGCAGATGTTGCTATAGACATAAGAAACATGCAAATGTAACTTATTTTTAGTTTGCAGAAATGTACTATGCCAACATTTTCCTCTGGTGACTAAGCTGGTGTACATGTGTATCTTCATTCATGTGCACGAGACAAACAAAAAGGGGACCCACATTAAAAAAAACCAGCTCCACGGTGCTTTAAGAGCTCAGAAACTCCACAGAGAACCTTCAGAAACGTACTCAGCTGTAAATGGTCTTTAGGAGGAGTTTCTTTTTTTCTTTTGGTTTTTGGTTTTTAAATAAGCAGATATTTTTTCAGAATTCAGTTCTCCCTTTATCTTCTTCAACAGTCAGGTAGGGATTTGCTCAATCTGAACTAGTGTTTGAGGTGTGCTGCCAGACCAAGATGGAAATCAAAAGTTTTTAAAGTTGTTCTGAACAGCTACACTTGAAGGTGGAGTGAAATGCTGGCTGTCATAGAGGAGGGAGACATGAAAATTGTTAAATGCAAGGACAGCAGCGCAGTTTCTCTCCTGGAAAACAGACGTTGTGTTGGCTCAGTTGTTCACAAGAAAAATGACAGAAATAGTTGTCAAAGAGGGTTAAAGAGAGAGACGTTCAAACTCTGGTTACTTTCCCCTCCACACAGCAGAGTGGGTGTGAATGTCAGATTCAGAGAAATACTGAATTGATTGGATGCAACGCCCCTTAATCCTGCATCGGAAAAGTGTGGTGGGAGAAGGTCTCTGAAGCTATCTGACCATCTGGCTCTCTTTTTCCCTTCTCTCATGTTTGCAGTATTACCCCCGGCCCTCTTCTCTTGCTCTTTCCACCTTCTTTTTCTCTCTTTCTCAAGACCATCACCCTCTTTTTTCAGCCTATCTTTCTTCTCCTTCAGTCCCTGAGGCCGCCCCACTGTCCTCACTCTCTTTCCTCTACTTACTTTGCATCTCTCTCTCTCTGTCTCTCCCTGGGGTTTACCGTTGCAGTGATAACCAGTGTTGGCACTGTGTTACAGTGTATGGGTGCTGTTGATAGCTTATCTTAGGAAGGCTTACACCCTCGGGAGCACAGACACCGACTCCACTGCACGCACACACACACACACACTGCAGAGAGAAAAGCATTCCCTCGCTGCTGTGTAATCATCTTCATTCACACCACTGTAGATTTGAAAAATCCACTGGATACGACTGCGGGGCCAAACAGAACAAGGTGGGGTTAAATCAACCAAACCTCAAGTCTCAACACTCTATATATTGACATATGCTCTTGAAATGGAGAGACCATCAAACAATTGGGAACACATGTTTGAATAAATTACTGTCTCATAATTTAGAATATAAATGCTATAAGCTTTTCCTGTACTGTATATTGCATTGCCTTTGAGAGAGGATGCAAAGATGTGTGCAATGTCTTTTTTTTAATTTATCAGCAGCATTGGATTTTATCATCAATACTCATCTGTCAATGCATTTTGGCCATAAATCCAGTTCTTCGTTTTACTTTTTAATGCCATGTCCAGAGGCACTGTTTTTGGGCTGTCCATCTGTATGTCCCTTTCTTGTGACTTTAGTATGTGACTCAACAATGAACTGATTTGAATGTGGTGGTTGGTTGTAGGTCTAAGGTCAAGGCCACTGTGACCTTGTCTGTCTCAATCTTGTGATATCTCATGAACACCCTGGGGGATTTAGGCACAAACGTCCACTTGAATGATGTGAGTAAATGTTGGTGGTCCAAGTTGAAAGGTCAAGGTCACCATGACCTTGCATCCATCTTATTCTCATGAACACAGTGTCTCAAGAACATCTTCAGGGAATTTATTCAAATTTGGAACAAACAGTCACTGATTTGAATTTGAAAGTCAAAGGTCAAGATCACTGTGACCTCACAAAACATGTTTTTGGCTATAACTCGAAAAAATCTATGCACTATTTACAACAAAATGTTACACAAATGTCTAATTGGATAAAATTATGATGGGCTGACATTTTATTTGTAAAAGGTCAAAGGTCAGCTTCACTGTGACATAATAATGTTCTGCAAAAACACTTTTCCATTACTCAATGTCATATTCAACCTGGTCTCACTCCGAATGCGTCAAAAACCGCCGTTTGCTTAGTGACTTCTGGACTCAGACACCTACAAAAAAGCCGTCCTTTCACATCGGCACGATTCGTGGTTGGTTGCCATTATTGTTTGACACAATGTTTAACACAGCAGCACAGCAGGACAACAACAAAAGTTAAGGCAACATAAGTCCGAGTTGGGTTGACAGGAGACGTGGTGGATGGGTCTAACAACCACTGACTCTTAACCGGGAGGGTGGTGTTCACTTCTCATATGATTGCGAAGTCAAACCCTTTTCTTTTTTTCCAAAACCCAACCACAGTGTTTGTCGTTGAAGAAAAATAAAAATACCAATTTGTGGTCTTGTACCAACGTAGTGCATTTATTTTGAAACTGACTGTATGCAAACTGTACATTTCCTGTGAAAACTGAAGTGCATTTTGAAAACAGACAATGCGTGTAACAGGCAGAAGTTGACATCGCATCCCAGAACATCAACAACCAACACACCCAGGGTACCTTGCACATCATATTGGGACGAGGAAACTCCATGATCAAATGTCGATCTGTGACGAGGTTGGAGTGAGAACGTATCATATCTCAGGAACAGGAAGGGAGACATTTGGTCAGATATTGAATTAGTGACACTGACTGTAGGTGTTCACCTTGAAACTGTGCTGACTGTGTGGATCTTGAGTGCTGCCAGGGGGTGAGATGTGAAGCATACATGTTTTCACAGACATGTAAACAGAAGCTGTGACTTGCTGCATCTTGACAGGTTTGCAGAGGCATTCAACCACGAGGCAGTACTCTACTTTTACCACTGATTTTGTCTTCAAATGTCTCTAGTCAAATACATGAGAAACCCAATTGCCAGAAAAATGTTGGCACGGTATGTTTCTGCAAACCACAGATATGTTACATTTTTACAATATTATGGAGCAGAATGTTGAAACTTCACATTTTAACAATGCTGTTAGGCACATGAAAACAGTTCAGCAACCTGAAACTTGCAGCAAAAAGTGTATTAGAACTTTAACCTGAAAAAACTTGGAGTTAATCATTTCACTCATTTCACCAACAGCCCAGTCTCTGTTATTCAAACAACATATGCTACAAGCAACAGCTATGCAATCAATAAAAAAAAACTTAGCCCACTTCCATAGTTCCAGAAAAGTATTTTCACAGCTGTTGTTTGAGGATATTTTCTACAAGAAGTTGTTGTTCTTTTAAATTTATGCCACAGAGACTTATATCCCTGCTTCCTTTATCCAATAACAACACGATCAAATGATGTCAGTCACTTTCTCATGACTGGTCAATGCTTTATTGACCCAGAAGGAGATGTTATGAAAAAGTAATAAAAAACGACTGGCAGTACGCTGGCCACGTCCTCCAATATTGCCTTGGAGAAGACTGACATGAAGCCAGCTTTAGCTGCAGTGAAGAGAGAGCAAACCTTCACAGATTCATATAACTTTAGATCTTCGAGAAACTGTTACAGTTACGTTAGTTATCGGAGAAATTCTGTTGATACGAAAACCAATAAAAGACACAACAAAAGAAAAGTATGAACTGAAAAGGACTGGAAGAAATGGAGGGGGAAATATAATTATAAAACCTGTGAACTCTTTTAAATCTTCTAGTACATCGGATGTAAAAACAGGATTAATAATCAGTTCAAATTAGTTATTAATGTACTATAATGACTTGGATGAATTCATGCAAACTGTGGGTGTAAGTACAAGGGTTAGTGAGTGTTTACCAAGAAATATGTGATCTTGCTTTTTTCTTGTTTTGATCACTTATTTTATATTTTATGCTGCTTTCAACACTGAACATTCTTATGAGAAAACAGCCCAGACACCAGAAGAAAATGGTGTTTCTGCACACTGTGAAAACATTGCATTTGTATGTTTACTATATATCATAAACATTTTTTAAGTGAGGTAGCTGAATTTGTCATCTGGAGATGGAGGGGATGATAGATGACGTGTCACCTAGCGAGATGCCTGCCAAGCTGCAGACCCCTGTTTGAGACCAACAGCTGAGTGTTGGACCCAAAATCAGACAGGAGGAACAGTTTATGAGCTTTAATGCACTGATGCAATGCTTTGATAAGTAAAAAGAAAACAAAGTGGTGAAACAACTGAGAGGGTCAATGTCCAGGTTCAAAGCTTTCTGAGAAGCTGGTTCAGCCATGGGGAACAGGCGAACAGAAATCAGGAAGGAGGAGGCAGAACTCTGTAGAGAGCTCAGAGGCAGGCGAGATCCGCAGTCTGGGAATAAACGTTGGAAAGTCTTGCATAGGAATGGTGAAGAAAAATTTGGCAATGAGAGTCTGTGAAGCAGGAGTCTTTATAGTGGCAGGAGGTAATAATCCATAGGTGAGAGGCATTAGCTGGATGAGGTGGGTGTGGTGGCCTGGCAAGAACAGGAAATGTGTGAACAGGTGAAAGGCTGGCAGGTAGGCATGATGGTGAGGTGGAGTGAGTGGAAAACTAGTGAGTGGGCTGAGGAGATGGCATGTATGGCAGGTAAAAAAAATGCCCACTGTGACAAATAAACAACTGAACGAACAGTGATTTAGCAAGTCAGTGCTGTGTTTCCAGCAGCTTCTCAGCCACCAATCATGTGTGACCCAACACTGTTTATCCATCAGGGATAGTGCCACAAGAAATGGCTACTTTAAGCCAAAAATTATCTTGTCTTAACCAAGTGTTTTTTGTGCCTAAACCTAACCAAACGTTACCACAGCATTGCTTAAAGATGGGAGCATGCCTATGTTCCCACAGCCCTATGTTCCCACAGCCCTATGTTCCCACTGCTCTATGTTACCACATTTCCTTTTTCATAAATTTGTATCAGATCTTATCCCCCTTTCTCCCAATTTGGTAGCCAATTACACCCAACCTATTACCCCCCTAACCCCTAACCCCTAACCCTTGTGGGGGGGATAGGGCTTAAATTGAAGGGAAATGTAGGAACACAAGACCTAATTTTGAAAATGTACTAGAAATGTGGGAACATAGGGCCTAATTTTCACTGAAAAAAAATTCTTAGAAATGTGGGAACATAGGGCTGTGGGAACATAGGGCTGACCCCAATGAGATAGAGTTGCGGATTGGGGGATAGCTGAATGTATGTAAAGCAAGAAATCTACAGCCAGCAGCTACATTTTAATTTTTGTTTTCATTATGATGGTTCTTAGTGGAGTGAGGTGACAGAGATGTAATCCTGTTAATAGCTAAAGCATCAAAGTTAACCTGTGGCAGCAAACACTATGTTGCGCTCATTAGCATGAAATTATACTTTCACTGTGCTGTTGGTCGGGCCATCAGTTTGATCAACAACAAGAGATACCAAGAACCACTCACTAGATTGCCATCAAATGTCTTTTTATTATTATGATTCTATTATGTGATAGCTCCACTTACTAGCTACTCAGAAAAAAGTGTGCTTATTTGTGTGTGTGTGTGTGTGTGTGTGTGTGTGTGTGATCAATCAATCAATCAATCAATCAATTTTATTTATAAAGCCCAATATCACCAATCACAATTTACCTCACAGGGCTTTACAGCATACGACATCCCTCTGTCCTTATGACCCTCGCAGCGGATAAGGAAAAACTCCCCAAAAAAAACCCTTTAACGGGGGGAAAAAAATGGTAGAAACCTCAGGAAGAGCAACTGAGGAGGGATCCCTCTTCCAGGACGGACAGACGTGCAACAGATGTCGTACAGAACAGATCAGCATAACAAATTAACAGTAATCCACATGACACAATGAGACAGAGAAAGAGAGAGAGAGAGAGAGAGATGCAGGTAATGACAGTAGCTTACAACAACATTATTGAAAGTAATAATATTATAGTTATAGTTCTGGCTACTGCGGTACAATATGTTGAAAGTATGTATTAATATCTGGCAGTATACATGTGTGACAATAGTCATATGTGTATAATAACAGAAGAAGTATGACTAATGACTAATGATGGCAGCAGCAGCAGGAGGCATCTGGCGGGACCACGGCAGCAGCACCACCACACACATCACGCTGTCCAGGCACCGCTGCGGTATGAGTTAATCTGAGAGACAGTGGAGCACAAAGGCTCCGGAGAAGAAGCCGAGTTAGTGACATCCAGAATGGCCGAGTTAGCAAGATGCAGTAATAGAATACGAGAGAGAGAGAGACTCTATGACTGTTTTGTCCCATTTGTCGAAATTTTGATTTAATTTAGGACCCCAGATTTCACTTCCATACAGGAGAATTGGTTGTAAAGTTGTAAAATTTAATTGGTTGGGTCTGATTGGGTTGGTGTTTTGGTCTGCAGAGAGCCTCAGGACCAGCCGGCCGAGGGGACATCATTGATAGAGAGAGAGCAGTCATGCTTCATGATAGCTCCTGAATCAACCAGTTGTTTTCTGTCGAAAAGTTGGATGAACACAGAAGATTTATGAGAAAATTGTAAAAGGAGTGATGAAAATCCATCAGAGGAGAGAAAGAGAGCAAAAGGAAGAGGAAGAAAGAGAGGAAATACAGTTGGAGGAAAACTTCAGAGAGAGAGAGAGAGAAAGAGAGACATCAAACAAAGGAAGAAAAAAGCAAAACAAACAAAGAAGGAAGAGGAAGGAGAGGACAAGGAAAGTGACAGCAATCAGCCAGCTACTGGACACTGAAATCAGTGAGTTTTGTCAATTATATCTATAAAACAAGCTCCAACTGAAATATTGAAGCTAACAGCTAACAAGCTAATCCTAGCTAAACAACAGTTGGCTGTGTGTGGTTGCCTAGCAACGGCATCAATAGCAGCAGCAGCAATAGAAGCCTCCCTATTTCAAGGCAAAACATACAGATACTTGAATATCAACAACTGTGTCAAGATGTCTACCTGCTCTGAAACAATCGATTATCCTCCAGCTGTTAAGAGCAAAACAGCAAGGAACAAATATAAACAAAAAACACTGCGAGACAGACCAGAAACCCTGTTCCTGGACCACTACAAAGATGGCAGGACCTGCAATCTAATCTTCTGGACTGATGAACCCTATGCCTGGCTGAATGTCATCAGCTCTTATTACTCAACAGTAATGCGAGCAGGCATTTGTAATGGATGGAAAATCAGTATATTGGAAGACAATGATCCAGACTCAACCAGAACAACAATCAACCTGTTCAAAAATGGAACTGCCATGATACAAGGATACCTTGGACAGTTTGAGCACGATTTTGCTGCTATGAAACCAAGTGTTGAGAAGGAGAAAGAGAATCTCACAGGCACACCAACAACCCTGGGAGTCAAAGCGTCCTGTTCTCCTCCGGCTCCAGACAAACGGTCGACAGATGCCGACAGCGAGTTTCCTCTCCTAGAGCGCTCTGAGGACCTGGACTGCATGAGGGAACAGTTCTCCCAAATGGAGATCGAGTTAGTCCAGCTCAGGGAGCAGATGGACCAACAACAACCTAACTCTCATCCCAAAAATGACATCGTAACAACACTCAAGAGAGAACTGGACAATGTCAACTCACAACTGAGAGAGATTCAACAAGAAGCAACCAACCAGAGGAACCAGCTGGATCATCTCAGGGAAGAGGTGAAGGAACTACAGAAAGACAGAGACGACTGTAGAGCTGAGCTGGCCACATTGAGAGAGGAACTGAAGGAGAGGGACAGAACATTGTCCAGTCAGCAAGTAAGACTGAACTCTATACAGTCCCTTATGTCCACAGACCCCCCTCAGATCCAGACCAGGTCCAGCCAAACTCAGACTACACCAGCTGAAGAACAACATAGTCCTCTCCTCGAGGGCTCACTCCCTCCAACGCAGCCGAATGTAGCCCCTACTCACCTTCCTCTCCCAACCAGCTCCCCCACTATACATATACCAAGTTCAACCTCTAGTCACACCTCGGGGCAAGTCCTTGACCCAACCACCAGCCAACCCCCCATGTCCACTGGAGACCCAACCTGCAGCTCTGGACCTGAAACTACCGCAGCAGCAGGAACAGCCCCACATCCAGACACAGCCCAGAGTCAACAAACACTCCCAGGCAGAAGGGCTGACATCCTCCTCCTCATGGACTCTAATGGAAAGTTCCTGGATGAAAAACCCTGTTCCCAAGGCACAGAGCAGAAAAGATCTGGTGCCCCAACACGAAGAAAGCTCTGGAGCTGCTGACGGTGCGTGAGCTCGGTGAGCCGAGCCACATCATCATCCATACAGGCACCAACGACTTAAGGCCCCAACAGGACAGAGTGGCAGACTCTCTGAAGAGAGTGATCGAGAAGGCCTCCACCACTTTCCCCAACAGCAGGATCGTCATCTCCACACTGCTGCAGAGGAGAGACTTCCACCCCCGCACCATAGACAGAGTGAACTTCAGCCTCTCCAGGGACTGCGAACGCAAAACCAACGTCTTCTTGGCTCAACATCCAACTCTAGACCTGGACTGCCTTTATGACAACATCCATTTGCACAAAGAAGCAGTCCCCATCTTTGCCAAGACCCTGAAAGACGTTGCCCTCAGCAGGAACCCTACAGATACCCCAAGGAACAACCGCACAGCGCAGATCCCACGCAGACCATCAAGATCTCTTCAACCCTCCAGACCACCCAGACCCCCACGATACACTCACCCCAGAGCATCAGAGAGAATGGCCGGCCCACGACACCCGCATCACCACCATCACAACGAGCAGCCTACACCACAGCTGATCCAACACAGACCTCCAATACCCAGCCGAGAACCACCCTGCCTGGAGGTCCGTGCACCCCCTCCTCCCAACAGCAGAGACGAGACTACAAGAGCAGCAGAACATCGGACGGAGCTACGCTGCAGCTGTGAGAGGAGCATCGCCTCCCTCCTCTGGTGACATCAGGGACATACAACACATGTTAAACTTGCTATGCTCTCACTCATAGGGATGTGGTAGAAGAGCCCAGAGCTTAATGAGCAAATAATAGTTAAACATGATGTTTAGATTTTTAAATTGATTGTTAGAAGAGCAGAGAGCTTAATGATCAAATAATAGTTAACTGTTAAACATGATGTTTAGATTTTTTTTTTTTTTAAGTGGTTTGTTAGAAAACAACAATTCCTAACAATATTTCAAACCACATATTATCAGTTCACTTATCATATATTATTTCGCTCCTTTTATTTATCTACACATGATTTTTCTTTTCTTTCAGTGTTCATCTTATGCTTTTTTTTTTTAACAGATCACAATTACAGATGAAGTCACTTACAATAACATGTTGGAACATTCAAGGTCTCAGAACTTCTGCTTTTGGTCTAAAAAGCAGAAACTCTGACTTTATTAGAGAGTTAAAAGACTCTGACATCATTGTCTTACAGGAGACATGGTGCAGAGAAGACGTTTCCACTGGTCGTCCTCAAAAATACAATGAGATTATTATCCCATCAACAAAAAATCCCACAATCACACAGGGAAGAGACTCAGGAGGCATGATTATATGGTATAAATCAGAACTCATTCACTCATTAGAAATAATTAAAAAAGCAGAATCATATATTTGGCTGAAAATTAACAAAAGATGCTTTGTGTTGAGCAACATGTCTACATGTGTGCAGTCTACATCCCACCATCAGAGTCCCCATACTATAACCCTGATGTTTTTCTATCCTTGAGGAAGACATTAACCATTATAAAAGCATGGGAAATATTCTGATCTGTGGAGACTTGAATGCTCGAACAGGGGAAAGAGCAGACACTCTGAACACCCAGGAGACAAACATTTACCTGGAGGATATACTCCCTCCTGAATGCCCAACCAGAAAGAGCTTTGATAAAGTTACAAATACAAGTGGCATCCAGTTTCTGCAGCTCTGTCGTGCACTGGGTCTGTACATAGTCAACGGCCGGCAGGGGACTCTCTGGGTCGCTACACTTATAGTTCAGCTCTGGGCAGTAGCACAGTAGACTACTTCATCACAGATCTACACCCAGTGTCTCTCAGAGCCTTCACAGTCAGCCCCTCACACCCTCTCAGACCACAGCAAGATCACAATCTATCTGAAAAGGGCACCATCCAACAACACAGTCCCCGACCATGTCAGCTTTATAACTGCACACACTCATTCAGATGGAAACCAGACAGTGTAGGGAAGTACCAGGAGGCGCTGGAAAATCAGCAAATACAGAGTTTAATTCATTTATTTCTGTCTGAAATGTTTCCTCATAATAACATTGGTGTAAACTTTGCTGTGAACAAAATCAATTCAATTTTTCATCATTTGGCTTTATTATCTAATTTGAAAATCTCCGAACAAAAACATAAACAAATAAACAACAACAAATGGTTTGACATCGAATGCAAAAACTTGAGAAAACTTTAAGAAGATTATCCAATCAAAAACACAGAGATCAGATAACCAGAACATACGCCTTCAGTATGATGATGTTCTGAAACAATACAAATATACCCTAAAAACAAAGAAAGAACAGCACACCAAGAACCAGCTCTGTGAAATCGAGGAATCCTTAGAGTCCAACCGGTTCTGGGAGAAATGGAACACCATAAACAAAAACCAGAAAGATGAACTGGCACTTCAAGATGGCAATACCTGGACTAATCACTTCAGAGATCTGTATAGTAATATCACAAAAAATAGTGATCAAAACAATATCTACAATAAATGGAAAACCCTGGAATCTGCGCTAAAGAAAAACAAAAACCCCCTAGATTACCCAATAACAGAACAAGAACTCACATAAACCATCCAATCCACAAAACAAAAAGAGCTGTGGAGTCGATGGAATATTAAACAAATGATCAAATACTCAAACAATAAAATTAAATCGGAGATTCTCAAACTATTCAACATAATTATATCAGTTGGCACTTTTCCAGACATCTGGAACAAAGGTTTAATAACTCCAATTCATAAATCTGGGGATAAATATGACCCAAATAACTACCGCGGGATCTGTGTCACTAGTAACCTGGGAAAAATATTTTGTAACATCATTAATAAACGAATAGTAAATTTTCTTTCTGAACATAATGTTTTACATAAATGCCAAATTGGATTTTTGCCAAATTCACGCACAACTGACCACATATTTACTCTCCACACCTTAATTGACCAAGAATTAAATGTAAAGAAAAGAAAGGTCTACGCCTGTTTTGTTGATTTCAGAAAGGCCTTTGACTCCATCTGGCACGAGGGTCTTTTCTACAGGCTCCTTGAAAGTGGAATTGGGGGGAAAACATACGATTTCATCAAAGATATGTATACAAAAGCAGATATGCCATAAAAATTGGAGACAAACAAACAGCCTTCTTCTCCCAGGGCCGGGGTCAGACAAGGATGCAACCTCAGTCCCATCCTCTTTAATTTATATATCAATGAATTAGCAAACCAATTAGATCGGTCCACAGCACCTGGCCTCATCCTGAAAGACACAGAGGTCAAAAGTCTCCTATATGCAGACGACTTAGTGCTCTCGCCCACTAAAGAGGGTTTGCAACAGCACCTGAACATCCTGCAGGACTTCTGTCAGACCTGGGCCCTGACTGTAAATACCACAAAAACAAAGATAATGATCTTTCAAAAGCAATGCACAAATCTAATGAACACACACAATTTCTATTTGGACAACACTAAATTACAACAGACAAAAAACTACACATACCTCGGCCTAAACATCACATACACAGGAAACACCAACATGGCTGTGAAGGATCTGAGAGACAAAGCCAGAAGAGCTTTCTGCGCCATAAAAAGAAATATAAAAACAAACATTCCAATTCGAATCTGGCTAAAAATATTCCAATTTGTAATTGAACCAATTCTCCTGTATGGAAGTGAAATCTGGGGTCCTAAATTAAATCAAAATTTCGACAAATGGGACAAAACAGTCATAGAAAGTTTCCACACTGAGTTCTGTAAGAACATCCTACAGGTCCAGAGAAAGACCCCAAACAACGCCTGCAGAGCAGAACTCGGCCAATACCCCTTATTTTAAAAATACAAAAGAGATCAATTAAATTTTACAACCACCTGAAGTCAAGTCACCCACAGACATACCATCACAAAGCCCTCAGCTGCCCAGAGAAGAGTCCCCTCGGCCGGCTGGTCCTGAGGCTCTCTGCAGACCATCAGAAAGAAAAATACATTACATATTGGAAAGAAACAACCAAAACACAGAGTAAATTACAATGTTATCTGGCCCTAAAAAGAGAATACACGTTAGCAAATTATCTGAGCACAATCCAAAGTGCTTCAGTGAGGAAAGTGTTGGCTATGTACAGACTCAGTGGACACAGTCTTGCCATAGAAACAGGTCGCCACAGGCAGAACTGGCTGCCAGAGGAGGACAGACTCTGCTCCCAGTGTGACAGAGGACAGGTAGAGACAGAGCTCCACTTCCTCACCTCATGTCCAAAATATCAAACGTTAAGAAACAAATATTTCACACATATAACACAAACATGCCCCGAATTTGAATTTAAAACAGACACAGAGAAACTCCCTTATTTACTGGGAGAAATCCCCAAATGTTTAACGACTGCAGCAAAATTCATCTGCTGCTGTAACGAGCTGAGAACGACCAGTGGACACTGAGATACACAACTAATACACACACACACACACACACACACACACACATGAACACACACACACACACATGAACACACACACACATAAACACAACAATGTAACACTTCAACCCCCTCAGACACACATACATGTATATAGTTTAATGTTAAATTTTATATATCACTTGTTATTACTTATTATTACTATTATTTACTACTACTTTTACTACTAATACTATTACTATTATTGTTGTTATACTATTTTTACACTTATTTTATGTTATTAATTCTCTAAGTGCTTTGACAATATTGTTATTATAACTTTCATGTCAATAAAGCGAATTTGAATTGAATTGAATTGAGAGAGAGAGAGAGAGGGAGAGAGAGAGAGAGAGAGAGAGAGAGAGAAGGAGAGAAGGTGCCCGGTGTATTATAGGGGGGTCCTCCGGCAGACTAGGCCCAAGTCAGCCTAACTAGGAGCTGGTACAGGGCAAGCCTGAGCCAGCCCTAACTATAGGCTTTATCAAAGAGGAAAGTCTTAAGTTTAGTCTTAAATGTGGAGACGGTGTCTGCCTCCCGGACCGTAACAGGAAGATGATTCCACAGGAGAGGAGCCTGATAGCTGAAGGCTCTGGCTCCTGATCTACTTTTGGAGACTTTAGGGACCACAAGTAACCCTGCGTTCTCGGAGCGCAGTGTTCTGGTGGGATAATATGGCACTATGAGCTCTCTAAGATATGACGGAGCTTGACCATTTAGAGCTTTATAAGTTAACAGTAGGATTTTAAATTCAATTCTGGATTTTACAGGGAGCCAGTGCAGAGAAGCTAAAACAGGAGAAATATGATCTCGTTTCTTAGTTCCTGTTAGTACACGTGCTGCTGCATTCTGAATTAGCTGGAGAGTTTTTAAGGACTTACTAGAGCTACCTGATAATAGAGAGTTACAGTAATCCAGCCTTGAGGTAACAAAAGCGTGGACCAATTTTTCTGCATCTTTTCGGGTCAGGATAGGCCTAATTTTCGCAATATTACGCAGATGAAAAAATGCAGTCCGTGAGGTTTGTTTTAAATGAGAATTAAAAGACAAATCTTGATCAAATATTACTCCGAGGTTTCTTACGGTAGTGCTAGAGGCCAGAGCAATGCCATCTAGAGAAACTATGTCATCAGATAAAGAGTCTCTGAGTTGTTTGGGGCCAAGAACAATAACTTCAGTTTTGTCTGAATTTAACATCAGGAAATTGGTGCTCATCCAGGTTTTTATGTCTTTAAGGCAATTATGGAGTTTAGTTAATTGATTACTTTCTTCTGGCTTCATCGATATATACAACTGAGTATCATCCGCATAACAATGGAAATTTACAGAGTGATTTCTAATGATGTTACCTAAAGGAAGCATATACAGAGTAAATAGGATTGGTCCGAGCACAGAACTCGGAACTCCAAAACAAACTTTGGTACGACGATTCATTATGAACGTGAACAAACTGAAAACGATCAGATAAATAAGATTTAAACCAGCTCAGTACAGAACCTTTTAGGCCAATTAAGTGATCCAGTCTCTGCAGTAGAATTTGATGGTCAGTTGTGTCAATTGCCGCACTAAGATCTAATAAAACAAGTACAGAGACAAGTCCTTTGTCTGAAGCAATCAGAAGGTCATTTGTAATTTTAACTAGCGCTGTCTCAGTGCTATAATGCACTCTAAATCCTGACTGAAATTCCTCAAATAAATTATTATCATGGAGAAAATCACACAGCTGGTCTGCAACTACTTTCTCAAGGATCTTTGACATAAAGGGAAGATTAGATATTGGTCTGTAGTTGGCTAACACCTCTGGATCCAGGGTGGGCTTTTTTAGGAGAGGTTTAATTACAGCTACCTTAAAAGACTGTGGTACATAGCCTGTTAATAAGGATATATTGATCATATCTAATATATGAGTGTTAACTAAAGGAAAGACCTCCTTAAGTAGCCTAGTTGGGATGGGGTCTAAGAGACACGAGGATGATTTAGATGAAGAAATCACTGCAGTCAATTCTTGAAGAGAAACTGGGGAGAAGCAATCGTTTGCTCTGGCATTGCGGAGGCCCCTCTTATAAGTTTTGAGACTGTCTGTCCAGATTAAACGAGATTCTTCCAGTTTGGTTAATCGCCAATTCCTTTCAAATTTTCGCGATATTTGTTTTAACTTACGGGTTTGAGAGTTATACCAAGGAGCGAACTTTCTTTGCTTTTTTAACTTCTTTTTAAGAGGTGCTACAGAGACAAGTGTTGTTCGCAGCGAGCATACGGCACTATCGACAAAATGATCAAAGTCAGTACAGGAAACCTCTGTTACTGAGGGACTTGGTATTGAATTTAACGACGGAGTAATCTTTTCCTTAAATTTTGCAACAGCACTATCTGATAAACATCTAGTATAGTAACTGTTGCTGAGTGGCGTGTAATCGAGTAAAAAGAAATCAAAAGTAATCAGATAATGATCCGATAGCGAGGGATTCTGTGGAAAGACTTTTAGATTATCAATTTCAATTCCATACGTCAGAACTAGATCGAGGGTATGGTTAAAACAGTGAGCGGGTTCATGTACACCCTGACTGAAGCCAATGGAGTCTAATAATGAGATAAATGTGGTAGCCAGAGAGTCATTATCAACGTCGACATGAATGTTAAAATCGCCTACAATAATAACTTTATCTGATTTAAGAACTAAACTGGATAAAAACTCTGAGAATTCAGATTCAAATGTAAGTGTGTGTGTGAGTGTACAAGTGTGTGTGTGTGTGCGTGCACGTGCTTTTTTTGAGTATGTTTTTCTTTTCTTCAGGTTGTTTGATCCATTATAGATCAGAGACAGAGCAGGAGCCAGACTGAAGAATAAAAATAAAATAGTTATAAAAAGTAGCACTGCAGAGGGATGGGAGGGTGAAAACAGAGACGGGGAGAGGGAGGACAGGTGAAAGATGGAACTGGCTACAATTTTTCACACTCTTTCAAAACACTTTGTGCAGCATGTCAAGTGGTTTGGATGTGTGATGAAATCCCACTACTAAAACTGACAAAGTGCAGATACCCTCGCCTTGAAAACCACAGCAACTTGAACAACTAAAGCTAGGTCTGGTTTGGAAAGAAATGGTGAGTGAAGCCCCATTTACACTTGTCATTTCATTGACCCTTCTATAGTCCAGATGGTGGTGGTACTCCACCTCAGGCTGTTTGATAACTAGCAAAAACATCAGAAGATTAACTTTCAAACTAAAGCAGTTTAGTTACAGCAGTTTAGCAGGATTAGATAATAACATATGCAGATGCATAAACACAAAAACAAACGGCGTTACTAACGGTGCTACTTTTTTCAGTAACGAGTAATCAAAAAAGTTGTTGTCTCCCCATTTAGTTACAGCAGTTTAGCAGGATTAGATAATAACATATGCAGATGCATAAACACAAAAACAAATAAACTGGCTTTCGTACAAGCCAGCTCCTTCTCAGCGGAGCTTTAAAGTGTTTCTTCTATGGTGAGGGCAGGTGAGGGGGAAGCCTAAGTGATGATGATTGGCTTATGGAGAGGAAAATTTCATCATAAACCAATCAGAGGCAGAGTAGGGCAGGTATTCACAAGCAGGGTTGTCAGGTCCTCTTATTAGTGGTGACTTTGGGCTTGTTTTCCTGTGAAGTCGCTTACAAATATCGGCAGTCGCGGGTTGCAGTTTTTTGGGCTTGTTTCCAAAGTGGAGTTGCTTATTTGGGCTTGCACTCTAAACATCGCCTTTCTCTATATATCCGTCTAATAAGTTATTTAAACGCATGATAGTATGTCAGACTGCAGGATGTTTCCGAGAGCTCCGCTCCCTCCGCCCCTCTCCTTCTCTGCTTACACACAGCTGACGGTGAGTCAGTGAGACTTTTAACATTTAAATTGTGCGATTAATGGTGGTTCTTACACACACACACACACACACACACACACAACAATGCAGTGTCGTGTAGGTAAGTGTACAGTGTTTTATAATAATGATTTATTCTATTAAGTATCAATTTCATTCATTTAACAGTGTTGAGTTTCATTACATGCAGTTCCATTAAGAGGGTGTGTCCAAGCAATTTGACATATTTGAGCATTTTATAAAAAAGTAACGCTATAGTTACTTTTCCTGGTAATTAATTACTTTTACAGTGCAGTAACTCAGTTACTAACTCAGTTACTTTTTGGGGAAAGTAACTAGTAACTATAATTACTTTTTTAAAGTAAAGTTCCCAACACTGCCCATACATATTACTCAAAGGCTCCACTGTGCAGGGACCGGGCAACCGCTTTTTATGGCACTGTCCTGGCAGGAAATGTAGCAATGTCTCATTGTAAACAACTGCTTTCTTGCCACTATCCCCTTTAGAGAAAAAGCAACTAGTCGTTAAGAAACACCCAAACACCAGTTTGAGTGATAAAAAACAGTAAGAAATTGTTACAAACCCAGCTCGTTACGGGAAAAGGGAAGTAACACACACACAACCCGATGGAAGGATTGCAAATTAGAGTGTATTTATTTATAAAGACAAATGGAAGTTAATAATGAAGTCAGCAGAAAGGGCCGCCAGGTGCTGTCAAATCAACAACTAAATATAACCAAAAGAGGACTCCTTAAAATAAAATGGAGCTATCTGTCTAATGTTTAACATAAATCGGGAATAACAACAAATCAGGCAATCTTAAAACAAAACCTAACTAACTGCTCTAGTGAAATGGTGGAAACAAAAATACAAATGACCAGCACCCCTAAACCTAGTGTTACTAAACAATGTGACAAAAACCTAACCGTGAGTGCAGGTGATCGAAATCAGTGGTGAACTTACCCCTGGCCCAAATCTGGGTAATACACAAAACAAGAGCTAACGCTCACAGCACACAAATCAAGAGCTAACGCTCACACTATACAGAAAACTGAACCACACAAAAAGAGCCTCTAAGGTGTCTGCCAGCAGCTGCAGGGCACACCAGCCTTTTATATCCTTTCCCCGCGCCATCGCCCTCTGATTGGCGGAGCCCCGCACCAACCCGCCGCACCAATCAGTCGCCGGGGAATCCATCTAGGTGCTGGTAGGACACGCCTGCTGGAGACACTCTGCTGCAACACAGCGGGATAGAACACACACCAGAGTGGAAAAACAATGCCCACAGCTCAAGGCCGTAACAGAAATACAGCCACAAGTCACTAAAAACACCCATATTTGTGAATAAAAAGCTGTTAGAAACACAGCGCCATCTCGGTTAAAAAAAAAAAAAACACATCTGGGGCTAATAAGCCACAGGAAACGCAGACAGATGCCGCAAAGAAAACAGCAACAAGCTGCAGTTCACACAGTAACATTTAAAAAAAAAAAAGGAACACCCAAATTTGGGGCTTCCAAACCACAGGTAAAACAGTGACAGGTCGCTAAAAAACAGCAATATTTGGGGGCTAAAAAGTAGTTGGGAACACAGGGACATCTCTTTAAAAAGCCACAGGAAACACAGCCATGGGCAGGGCTGGACTGAGATATGAAATCAGCCCTGGACTTTTGCCCAGACCAGCCCACCACAATCGGCTGGACATCACCCATCCTTGCACTCCCCTTCAATACATGAACATACCAGCCCCAATTAACACATTATATGTCTATTATTATGGTTTTTAATTTGTTACATGACAAAAGGAATTGGAGTTGTAGGGAGTTTTGTCGATCATTCCATTTGTGTGATGCTTCAAACCTAAATGATGTTTTTCCTAGTTCAGTATTTACATGTGGAACTTCTAATGTTAATTTGCTCTGACTACATATTTCAGGGTTTTATATTGCAGTAAAGTGTAGATAGACTTATATACAAACAATATGCAATGTTGGGCCCTCCTTACACTGAGGGAGGACCATCCTACTTTCTTATAAAGATCACGGTGGTGTGCAGAGGTTTGACAATTTTCTAAGAACTAGAAACTCTTAAAATGCAGTCAGCTAGAGTTCAGTTTGCAGACAGCTAATAAGCTAGCTAGCAGAAAAAAAACAGCATTTGTTATTTGTCATTTGTTATTAATTGTATCAAGTTCAAATAGCTAGACATACACTTCCTGTAGTGCTGCTTACCACTTTACCTCCATCACCTAGCGCGCCTCCCTCGCCTACACTGTGGGCCTCCTCCTGTTCCCTGCCATCCTGTCCCTCTGCCTCGGTGGGATCTCTGGCGTCACTCTGTTCCTCTCCTCCATCATCACTGTAGCACTCTAGCAGATGCACATG
The DNA here is from genome assembly GCF_011397635.1 of Epinephelus fuscoguttatus. Lineage (NCBI taxonomy): Eukaryota > Metazoa > Chordata > Actinopteri > Perciformes > Serranidae > Epinephelus > Epinephelus fuscoguttatus. Next base: position 37,908,442 of record NC_064756.1, on the reverse strand, counting down.
CACCACCACTGCCAGCCCCAGCCCCCGCAAACAAATGTGTAATTTTCATACACTTGGCGGCCTCCGCCTGTAGAGATTTAATCTTTTTATCTCTCACCTTCCCTGCAGGGACATCTTGGTTTAAACACCCATGTTTGGGGCTTAAAAAGCCACAGGAAACACAGCTGCAGGTTGCTAAAGAACACCCGCGTTTTGGGGTCTGAAAAGGCACAGGAAATAGTCACAACAATCTTGAACGCTTTCAGGATACATTTACACTCAGCTTTTAACAGATAACTAGGCAATCCACCCAAGAAGCCGCTGTGTAAATGGGGTGTAATAGTAGTAACTAACTAAGCCTCTCATTTTGGTAATCATTAAAGTAGATTTATAGTACAACTTCTGGAAAGACAGGAATTACAGCAGCTTTCACTTCTGTGGTTGTTGCCTAATCAGTGGGATTTTCTGTTTCCTTTGAATGTCTTTTCTCTTATTTGATCGAAAATGGAAAGATGGTCAACTCTTCAGAGAGCATTGCTGAAATGGAGAGTGTTTTAGTCCTCAGAGATCATTTGAACTTTTACTGGAGTAGTTCACATCACTTCATCTTCCTTGCTGTGGAAACATGTTTGAAACAGACTGACAGCAGCTGCTGGGAGAGCACTTGTCAATCATATGTTGAACCACCTACTTCAAATGAAACCCATCCAAAGTCTGCTGATTGAAAAAATGATCATATTTATTGGTGTTTCTTAGATCTATTGAGACATGAATCAGCTACCAAAAGTCACTGTTATTATGACCTCTGTTTGCACACACACACACACACACACACACACCACAAAGTCTCCCCCAACTGAGATGATGGCCAGTTTCCAGCAATGACACTCAGAGAAAATGATATCCTCTAATCGATCAAAAAACAGCTTAACTGACTGTCAAATATCTCTTGCTACAGTGATGTCAGTGGCCATAAAGTTTCTGCACATAAATCAGGGTTAGGAAAAGATCATGTTGTGGTATGAAATACCCAGTTTTGCTGCATTATGTTGGCGAAACTGTGGAAATATTGGAGACACCACACACATCTTTTGGGATTGCCCAGTATTGCGAGGATTCTGGGATGACATCAAAAGGGAGATTGATACTATGTCGGAGATAGATGTTGCTTTAGAACCAAAGTTGTTTTTGTTAGGAATCATACCCAAAGATGTATACAATGCCGAGCAACGATATACACTGAGGATTCTCTTACTAGTAGCGAAGAAAATGATAACAGTAAACTGGAGAGACGTAAAACCTCCAACTATAGGTCAATGGACCCAGAGACTGAAAAATGTCTATTTGATGGAAAGAATGACGGCCAGTCTGCAGCTGAAAATGGACACTTTTGATCGTGGATGGTCTCGCGTTTCAAGATATCTGGGGGTTGAATGAGCGGAGTGAAATGAGAGTGAAATTTCTCTCTTTCTCTCCATTATTGTCGCTTGTTTATTAATTCTTATTGACTACCTGGTTGTTCATTTGTTTCTGTGGCAGCTGGTTCTGCGTCTACCACCTCTTTTTGTGATGTGATGTATGTATGGTATGTCAGGAAATGTCTTGTTGAGTGTTCTGTAAAATGTTGAAAAAGCTTAAATAAAAAGTTCTAAAAAAAAAAAAAGAAATACCCAGTTTTGGTGGCACAATGCCTGCTGGAAACACAGCGATGCCTCAGTGAAAAACAACTGCTTTTTGTGGCACAATCTGGGGGTGGGATTGATACCAAAATACTAGTATAGATATTACATTTTCATTTTCAAGATCAATCTTAGCATCAATAGGATCAATACCAAAATAAGGATTAGTTTTTCCCTTCTACATCGTACCTATTTGTATTTCAAGAGTGAAACTGTTTGTGCAAACAACCTTCCATTGTAGTGAATACATCTGGCACGTGTTTTCTTTGCTTCCCCACTGCTTTTGTGTTATCTGCACTCAAGACCGTTCTCCAGATCCAGCAGCGGCTTCTTAGTTTTACTTTCACCCAATGTCAGCAGTAGGAGGATGGTAAGCTTACCTCCCAGCCCTCCTGTTTAATGTTGGGGGCTGAAGCGGTACCTCACTTTTCTATGGATAGAACTGTGTGTGTCCACGTGACCATAGCTGTCCACAGATGTTTAATGTAGAAAATATGTCCGAGCCTTAAAAGTATCACGCATGCACAGCACACCAAGGCATGCACCCTGAGTAGTTTAATCCCACACATAATATCAGTGATGGCTTCATGAAAAAGGAAAAGACATTAGAAAGAGAACTTGAAACTGCAATCGAAAAGAAAAGAGTTCATTGGCAGAGTCTGTTGAGAGAAACAAGGAATATCCAGGTATATAGTAGCCTCGTAAAACTAATACTGTACTTAGTCAGATCAGATCATCAGCACTGATTAATGTTACATTTTCAAACTGTAATTGGTCATCATTAGCTGTTACTAAAGTAGATTGATTATTCACATCATAAATTATGACATGTTTTCCCCTACATGAAAATACATCCCCACTTATACTAATAAAATGTATCGTATTGGTATCAGTATCAATATCTGTGATTCTGGCCCTGTAGTACTTATTATGGGATAGAAACCAAATCATGTGGTAGCTTACGCCCCACCCCCAACACAATCCCTGCTGAAAATGCAGTGCCAGATTGATGAAAAACAACAGTTTTCATTGTTTGTGACTTTAGTTTACTTTAGAAATGCTGATATGACACATATGAAATGTACAGCTGTAACATACTTGTGGTTTTCAGAAACATACAATGCCAACACTTTCTTCTGGCGACTGGGCTGATGTATTCTTACAACTGAATACTGAACTCCATGATGGTGCCAATACATATGTGTAAATACTGTATTGCAAGGGTAAATGATGAAACAAGAAAAGCCACAGTGCATTTGCAAACATGGATAATTCATTTTAAAAGGAGTGTCACCTCGACCCGTGGATTGATGTGCTCTGCTGTGTGGTCTGCTTTTATCTGCTTTATGTCTCTGAAAACCACAAGAAGAAATTGGCAGATGGATGACTAAAATCTGAGTTTTTATTATTTGTGGTTAGTCTTTGATTTTCTGTAAACTGAGAGAAACCACACAGACTCTGGTTTGCTCCTGTCAAAGTTAATGGTTCATATTATTTCAGCCCACAAACCACAAGCAGGTCAACAGTGCTTGTAACAGATGCTGTAATATTAGAGATGTTGAGTCAGCTATGACCTCTCCTTTGTTTACAATAATTATTAATTTCTTTTTTTTTTTAATTACTTAAAAATGTCTAAATGCAAATTGTTTGGACACAAAAGACCTCAGCGATGCTGCAAGGATTATTTAGAGAAACCAAGGAACTAAAGTTGTTCTGGGTCAAACTTCACTACATGATTTCGTGTGAAAAAACCTGTTGAGAATTTCAGCCTCCATCTCAGGGCAACAAACTCAATTTCAACACAATCTATGAAAACAGTGGCTTTATTTTCAACAATACTACAAAACACTTGACATAAAAATTATGAAACTGCACCCACACTTAGTCGGTAATAGGATAATTACATTGATGGGTCTAATTTTAATTGCCTTTGTAATCATTTTAATTATTTGTTGAGAATATGATTATACTCACCAGATCTGTGGATGCAACAATATCAAAGTCCAATGGAGCAAGAAGCACAAGCAATCAGATGATCAGACAGGTTCTTAACAAGCCAAGATTATCTTAATCACTTTATTTTGATGCAAAACTAAACATAAGTACACATAAAAATGTCAGTAATAAATCTTCACTGTGTGCACACAATTATAGTCAGGGGTGGAGTGGGACAGAAATTTGGCCATGGCATTTTGGCCCATACCGGCCCGCCACAATCAGTCACACAAATATAGGTCATATATGTATTACATTTGACATTTGAGAAAACATATATTAAAGACAGGTTCTGGGGCTCTTTTTTGAGCGTCATCAAGTACTTCATTTCCTGCATGCTGTAATCATATATATATATATATATATATATATATATATATATATATATATATATATATATATATTTATATAGAGAGAGTTTATGTATTTGGTTACACTCCAGTTCTGGTGAGCATGTAGTTCTAATTGTTAAAACTACAACAGTAAGTTGATATTGAATTGAAATAAACTACAATCTTGAATTGTGCTTTATTTATTGAGTGGGTTATGAGTGGCTATATATTAGGTAAGTGTTTGGTTGGTTAGTGTAAGATACAGTTTCACTTTACACCCCTGATGAAAATGACATATAGGCCTAGTCCACTGAAGTGAAAACATTTTTTTTGTAACAATGTGAGTTACAGTTGTAACACAGTTAAAACAGATAGTTAAAACATTAAACATACATTAAACAGATAGTTTTCATGGCAAGTCAACAATAATTCAATTAAGTGACCAAGGATGCTGCAGCTGGTGCATTCCTATCCTTCCTCATTGGCAAATACATCGATTACACCCACATAGTTAGTGATTTGATTGTTGGAAGTTGTAAATATACTGTACCCTAATCTGATGTACAGCATCATTGACTGACAACTCACTGAACACAGAGTGCATGCAGTTCGGAAGGGGGGGGTCTGAGTGCAATTGGGCACTGACTGATGATACTGACAACACTGAATATGTGCAGACAACCTTGTGGAGTTTAGCTCCACAATATACAAACATAAATTTACATTTGGAGAACACCCCTTGGTCTTTATTTTTATTTAGTTTATATAAAAAACAGTCTCCCAGCTGCTGTTCCCTGTATAGTGGACCAGTCCCATTGATATTTCTCAGGGACGTTTACTACTGCACTGGTTACATACATGATGACATCATGATGACATTTATGTAACAAGACAAAATGTGTGTCACAAATGTTATGGGTTACTTTTAAGGCGACTCTCCCCTACTAAACAGAAAAAAATAACTATAGAGACCAAAGTCATTTTTTTGCACCAGGCTGTAAACATGTTTATATCTGCTGTAAAGTTGGGCTTTTTAACATGGGGGTCTATGAGGATTGACTTGCTTTTAGTGCCAGCCTCAAGTGGTTTAGAGTAACCACCTTTTTGGCACTTCAGCGTTGGCCCCTATTTTCCTGTCTGGAGGTTGGCACTTGATATGAGCCATCTATCATAGCTGCAATGAGACAGATTTTGAGGTGGACTGTTCCTTTAAGGCCCACACATAAAACCTTCCTATTTTGCACTTCGGGAGCTGCAAATGTAAATATAATAACAGACTACATTAGAAACTTTTTGCATCTCATAAATCATTTTACATCATCAGGCTATTTGTGTTAGTGGGTCCTGACCCTGTTCAGCTGTTCATACAGCCATATGCTTATCAGCTCTGTCTGACAAATAGCTGACCGTCATTCTTTTGTCTATATTCGTGTATAGCTCCACATTTAGAATAACTGTATAATCGCTGCTCATTCATCAAACTCTGGGCCCTCAAAGTCTGGAGAACAGAAGGGTGGCAGAACATTTCTGCCTTGTAAGGACATTGATAGTTGCTGGGTGTTGCAGAGCCGCAGCTGATATTCACAATGTGCTGGAGAAATGAGTTGAATGACAGCAACACCTGCGGTGTAACAGGAGACATTAAAGGCTTTTCAGACATAATTGGGTTTCTGGGCTTCGGCTGAATGGGCCCACTGAAAAAAAAATTTGTCGCTCCTGAGTTCTCCCTCATAAATCACTGGAATCACAATCTATATTTCTTGCCCTTTTCTGCCTCTCTTTCTTTTTAGTACACCTCTCTCCTTCTCAATCAAGTCTTTCTCCTCTTCTCTGTCTGTCTTCACCTTGTCTTGTTTTTTAAAAATTTTTTTATCTTCATCCATCTCCTCCAGACGTAGCTCTTTTTGATTTCCACCAACTTTGTCTCCTTTTTAGTAATCTCTCTCTACACACTCAATTTTCTCAGTTGCCAGTGAGTCAGGGGCCCAGGGCTAAGGCTAAGTAGTGTCATATAACTGCTCTGCAATGAATCCTACTTTCATTAATAAGGTTATCACTTTATAGTCCAGTCGCCAGAAGAAATTGCTGGCATTATACATTTCTGCAAATGAAACCTATGTTACATTTGTGCATCATATGTCAGTGTTTTTAAATGGATATAATACAAGAGCTGATTTTGTCATCAGAAGGCGGAGGGAAAGGTGGATGGTGTGTCATCTAGGTGAGACACCTGCCAAGCAGTAGATCACAGTTTGAGACCAACAAACAACAAAACTAGATGCAATTGAGCAGGTTATTTCAGTGATCCTGCAACTTTTTAGCCCCCAAACGTGAATATTTTTTGGTGACCCATAGCTGTGTTTCCAGCAGGAATAGTGCCTCCAAAGCTGAGTATTTTAAACCACAAGTCATGACCTTTTACTAAGCATAACTAAGTGTTTTTTGTGCCTAAACCTAAGCACACACTAACCAGCATATATCCACTACAAAGGGAACATACAATACCAACAATTATCCTGGTGATTGGGTTGCATTTTATATCATTTATGGAGACATGTTTATTTAACTTTATGGTTATATTTTAGGCTATGGTGTTATTCCAACACATTCTCATCCCAACTGCAGCTTTGTCAGTGGATCTACATGTCTAAGTATGACATGTTGGTACTCCTGCAACAGTTTTGAATGTTTAGGGTGGCATGTCAATTTAAACTTGTTGCATGCATTGTGTCTTTTCAAAACACAGTTACGTCTGTAAAACACTTTGTTCTTTTTCTCTTAAGCTTAGGCAACAAAAGCGCATGGGCTCCTGGGTGAAAGTACAGAGTTTCTTTGACCCATCCTATTCCACTTTCACTTGCCCTGTTGGGACTGTCCCGATAGTTATACTAAAGTAGTTGCTGGCGGTGTTACAAACTGCCTGCGGCAGCATTTTATACCACTGTGAAGGGTGCCTTTGTGCGTCTGTATCTCATGCCAAGATCTCTAACAAAGCGGCATTATTTGACGAGCTGGGAGTGAATTGGGGCAGGTTGCTCTTAGAGGTGTTCCAATATTTTATCCACCGCATTTAAATCAGGTAGCCTGAATAGAAACACCTCTGACTCTCTCAAACACACACACACACAAACACTGCTGAGGTCATGGATGGTCATCTGGGTCTCGATAACATCACCATCAATCAGACAGACATCTATCATTGTGTGTGTGTGTGTGTGTGTGTGTGTGTGTGTGTGTGTGTGTGTGTGTGTGTGTGTGTGTGTGTGTGTGTGTGTGTGTGTGCATGTGCGTGTGTTATTTTGTAATTCTTTCTCCTACCAGCTTTCACCTTTGATGTCCTGATAATTTTGTTCATTTCAAGCTCCAAAAAGTCATCAGGCAATCAGAGCTGGAAAGCTGGAATGTGCAAAGATCACAGGCAGAATGCAGACTGGTATCAAAATATAATGGTGTCCTTGAACCTTTCTATAATAGAAGGCATCATCACACCTAAAGTTCTGAAATTTAATAATATACAAATGTAGCCCCGCAGAGTCTGGGATCGCCACTGCTCTGAAGGAACATCAGGGGTCCTTTTCATTGTGCTAACTTGTGCTCCCTCGACTACCCTCTCTCCCTCTGTGACCTGTATATCCTTCTGCCATCTGGAAGGATCTTCCAGTCCTTTAAATGCACCTTAGGGAGACAAGGAGAGGAGAGAGGAGGCTTCTGGAGTAGCTCTATCTAAGGTAAGGTTTTAAGGGTTCTTTGTAAATAAGGGGTTCTGTGTGCATTCATACCAGCCAGTTTGACAGGTGATACAGCTGTGCTGCATGTCATAAGTAACTGTTGTCGTTTGAGACTAATGCTATGGAAGCAAGGATTTCCTATTTGGCAGCTTCATCCCCTCCATTCTCTCCTCCAACTCTTCCCTGCCTCCTCCTCCACATCTCCCCTGGGTGGTGCAAAGACAAAAGGAAAGGAAGCGACTGTGGAAGGAGACATGTTACCAAGGGTGTAAATACAGATATATATATACAGATATAACAAATATATATATATATATATATATATATGTGTGTGTGTGTGTGTGTGTGTGTGTATATATACATATATATACATATATATATATATATATATATATATATATATATATATATATGTAACCCGCCAGTTACTTCAGAGTTTGGACCAGAGACTAGGTTCGTGGAGGAGGGTTTAAAGAGGAATTGACAGACACAATAACTAAATGGAGCCACACGTTATGTTGGAAGCAGTCAACTATATTAACAGTATGGAAAATAAAATAAAATAGAATAAACAAAATTCAGGGGTCAGGGGTCACACGTCAAGAGTGTGTGTGGTGGTCCTACCACAGACACTATCAGTTAAGGTGAAGAAGGGGTTGGATGTCCTCTTCCGGCTCAAGTGCTGGTTCCCTACTCCGTTGGCAAGGAAAATCTTCACTGGCTCGCCATCTCCCTCAATCAGGAGAATCCAGATCCACCTCTAAAGGTTTCTATAGGGTCTCAAAACCTAGCCTGTACAATTCTTTCTTTTTTTTTCTTAAGGTGAGTATTTTCACACATTTTTAATCATTTTTGATCAACATGAATTATTTTAGCTATTTAACCATGAATTATGATCATTTTAACTCATTTTCCCCACATGAAATATGGTTCATTTTAATCCCTTTTTAACCATTTCACACATTAAATTCACAACATTGGATTATGAACTGAAATTTAGCAAAATGCACCTTTAACACACATCAGAATATCAATTCAGGGCTTCAGAGTTTATGCCTCTGTGATATATGAACATGTTTAGCAGCATTTAACAAGACACACACCCTAACAGTGCATCTCAAAGCGAATACACAGGAAAATAAATAGCTGACCTCATTTGTTTCATCAGATTATCAGAGCAAAATATGCAGTTTTAACTCTTAAAACACACAGTAAACAGTAGCGGCAGGTCACGTTCATGTATCAACAAGTTTTCTGCCATCTCACGAGCTGAATCACGAGGTGGCTACTACAGTTAGCATGTGCTAGCGCTAGTTAGCTCGAGCGACTCACCAAGTCTCTGCCGAAAATAATAACCCACAGATCCTCGACCACCTCTCTGCTGCAGGTAGGTACACTTTCACGGGTTATCCTGTGTTGATAAGTGAGTTAACAACCGCTGTTTTCGTGACTTCTTATTGACTTTCTCTTCCGTGATTTCCCTCTGCTCGTATCGCTGCTCTGACTGTGTAGCTCTGACTCCGCGCCGCACTACTCTGCATTCTCCCTCCGCACTGTAACTCTCGCGAGAAGAGGGTGGGGCTACTTTCTCTCACGAACCATCTATATAATACAACAAATAAGAATTGAGAGTGTGCGAAATTAATATTACTGACAGAATAATAACTAAAGAGGGTTAATTAAATAAAAAATAATATTTTAAGGGGAACAACAATAGTAACTGTTTTCTACTGGGTTACATACATATATATATATATATATATATATATATATATATATAAATATGTATATATATATATATATATACATACATATATATATTGTAACCTAAACAAGATTATTTACACAAACAGAATATATACAGTCAGGGTGAAATGGGGTTAAATTAAATTATTGCACATGTTGACAGTGGGTGAAAAAGTCTCAGGGCCACTCAGAGGGAGGAGTTGTACAGTTTGATGGCCACAGGCAGGAATGTTTTTCTGTGATGCTCAGTGGTACATTTAGGTGGTATGAGTCTCCCACTGAAAGCACTCTTGTGCCTGACCAGCACATGGTGGAGTGGGTGTGAGACATTGTCCAAGATAGTTCGTAGCTTAGACAGTATCCTCCTCTCTGACACCACCATCAGAGAGTCACACTCCATTCCCACAACGTCACTGGCCTTGCGGATCAGTTTGTTGAGTCTGTTGGCGTCCGCCACCCTCAGCCTGCTGCCCCAGCACACAACAGCATAGAGGATAGCACTGGCCACCACAGACTCATAGAAAATCCTGAGCATAGTCCGGCAGATGTTGAAGGACCTCAGTCGGCTCAGAAAATAGAGACGGCTCTGGCCCTTCCTGTAGAGAGCGTTAGTGTTCTTAACCCAGTCCAGTTTATTGTCAATGTGTACCCCCAGGTACTTATAGTCCTCTACAGTGTCCACACTGACCCCTTGGATGGAAACAGGGGTCACTGGTGTCTTGGTCCTCCTCAGATCCACAGCCAGTTCCTTTGTCTTTGCCACGTTGAGCTGCAGATGGTTCTGCTCACACCATGTGACAAAGTTATCCACAACAGCCCTGTACTCATCCTCATCACCCTTGGTGATACATCCAACTATAGCAGAGTCATCAGAAAACTTCTGAAGATGGCAGGTCTCAGTGCGATAGCTGAAGTCCGTGGTGTAGAGGGTGAAGAGGAAGGGAGAGAGGACAGTCCCCTGCGGGGCCCCGGTATTGCTGACCACTCTGTCTGACACACAGCACTGCAAGCGCACATACTGTGGTCTGCCAGTTAAGTAGTCTACAATCCAGGACACCAGGGGGGCATCCACCTGCATTGCTGTCAGTTTGTCACCCAGTAGAGCTGGACGTATGGTGTTGAACGCACTAGAGAAATCAAAAAACATGACCCTCACAGTGCTTGCCGGCTTGTCCAAATGGGTGTAGACGCGGTTGAGCAGGTAGATGATGGCGTCCTCAACTCCAAGTCGGGCTGATAGGCGAACTGGAGGGGGTTCAAAAGTGGCTTGACCATGGGCTGGAGCTGCTCCAAGATGAGTCTCTCCAGGGTCTTCATGATGTTGTCCAATGTCAGGAGAGTGAAATAAAGATAATGTTTAACACAGAATATGAGTGTACAAATTAACAGATGATTTATGCTGATTAAGATTTAACAGAAGTCTTCAGCACTTGGACACCAGAGGGAGATATGTTGTGATTGAGGGACATCTGAGTGGCAGCAGGATAAATCCCCCCATGGAGTCCAGACACTGCTGGTGGTGGTGATGGCTGCTGACTCTGAGACTGCTGACTGCTGAGGTGTATGAGGCTGATGAATCCCTAAAGACTGGGTGGTGATGGGGAGATAGAGGGTGCATACAACAGCAGCAAGAAAGAACAATGGCAAAGAAAGATCCAAGTTTAAAATGAGGAGCAGTAAGACGATAGGCTGACAGAGAAGGTGTGTCATTGTGCTATTGGTCGATTGTAAATCAGCTGATGACTCAATTGACCTACCCAGACAATAACACCTAGAGATAGTGAGCGAGCATTTGTGCAAGGAGTGAATGGCAGGATGAGAAAGAAACTTAGAGCCTTAGCAGGAAAAGCACTGTCTTCCTGACTGAACTTTAATATCCTGACCCATCTGTGTCAAGACAATAGATGACAGACCTAATGGTGTGCACTGGGACCTGTATTGAAATGCACCCCAAGTGTGCCAACAAGGATGCCACTGTTGATTGCTAAATGGGGCATACCTGTAGTGGGTGATCTGGTAGTTAAATACATCTCTTGTTCTCTGTGCAGCCTGACAAATGTCATAAACTTAAAACAAGGAAATTTTTACAACAAAGGACTCTTATTGCCATATATATATATATATATATATATATATATATATAAAAATATATATTTCAATGGTTCTGATCAGTGCCATCATTTCTTCTTTTAATTATTTATTTCTTAGGTTAAGTCACCATAAATTAAAGTCAACCATTTCTGCCTTACAAAATTTAGTGTGAAACATCTGTGCATGCAGTTTCATTTGTACTATCTTAACAGAGGAAATGGAAGTGAGTGGAAATAATGAGTGCATGGAAACAGCACATCTGTGAGAGCAGAGTGAATGGGAGCAGCAAAGTGGTGAGTATAACTCGCTGCTGTTGTTTTTCAATGTTTCCAATTTTCAAACTGTATTAAGCTGTGAAAACTTTTTGGTGTCACATATCGTCCCAGTAGTGACATGTTTAGCCTTAGATTTTCATTTTTGCGGGTGCAGCTTGTTTGATTTCTTCAAAACTTAAATCGAGTCCTTGTGTAACTGGGTCCTCTTAGTTCATTGGAATCTCTGAGGGATGCCTGCATAGGAACAAAAAACTTTTACAACTAAAAAGCCTTGATAAGGTTTTTATTATAAACCTTGAAGGAAGCACAAGGAAAGCGGGGTGGGTGGAGAAAGCATGCAAGACAGAAGAAAAGTTTTACAAAAAGGGGGTAAGCAGAGCTAACAAGAGAACGAGATCCAGTAATGAGAAAGTAGGAAACTGAAGGAGACAGATAAAGAACAAAGGAAAGAACAGATAAAAAGTTTGAAAGTAGCTCTAACTCTCTGAGAATTAAAAGATAGAGTACAGCAGCCTGGAAACGCAGATACAGAGCATCCTCCTTAAAACACACACACACACAGCTCCTATCTGTACCTGAAAGGGAAACACTTCCCTTTTCTTTGGTTCATTTTAGGTATTTAGCTGAGGCTGTTGTGTAGTGTTTTGGAATGAAACCACACATAATACCTGAAGGGCTTTGCTTCAGGAAATTCAGAGTTTCAATAAAGACATAAGTGATTGTCACCTTTGTTCTTTTTTTTTACAGTAAGTGTTAGTTTAAGTGTTTATTCAACCCAGTTGCCAGAAGAAATCAGTGGCATTGTACAATTCTGTAAACCATGGCTACATTACATTTGTATGCAACCCATTCTCATTCCCAGGTCGTCAAATACTAACAGCAGTGTCTTATAGTAACACACAGGGAACCCTATAGAGCTCTGATTGGGCCCAAACAATCAGGCCTGACCCAACATTAACCCGCACAATTTCTGACCAAACCAAACATCTAAGATCTCTGCCCAGAAGAGTTTCCTTCAAGCTACACAGCTAACCTGTGGGTCATTACCTCCTGCCACTAAAAGACTCCTACTTCACAGACTCTGCTTGCCAGATTGTTTGTCACCATTCCTATGCATTACATTGACATTGCGGCATTTGTTCCAGAACTGCTTACTCATTGCTGACCCCGCCTGCCTCTGACTCTCCTGTTTCGTCTGCTTCCTGATAAACCACTCAACCTTCTGTCCCCGACCAAGAGCTCTGCTTCACCTTCCTGGTTTCGGTTCTCCTGTTCCCCGTGGCTCTTTGGAGAGATCATCAGTCAGCTCTCAAGAGTGAGTTTACCTGGTTTTGGATTCCCTGCTCATTTTACATTGCCTTCTGCTTGCTCTCTCACAGTCCCATTACACACAATCAAACTATTTGCTCTGTGTGTGTGTGTGTGTGCTACTTATTTGTTTTTGGCTTTGGCGTTTGTCATCCAGCTGTGGATTGAACGGGCTTCCCTGAAAGCTCTGAACCTAAACATTTACCCTCTCAGTAGCGTCACCAATTTGCTCTCTCTGTACTTATCTAAGCAGTACATTGAAGTTTATTATAATTTGTCTACGGTGCTGCTTTTGGGTCCAACCCCTACCTGTTCCAATAATATATGATGTAATATTAAAACATTTATTACAAGTCAAGGGCTGATGTGATTCCTTGCATTACTTCTTCCCTTCCTTCTGTTTTTTAAATAATACGTTGTCTCATGTACGAGAGGTCGGCACAGCAGGTTGGGCCCCTCAGTACCTCTTGTGTGTACAGCAGTCCATGATAATGCAACACACAGATGATGATCACCGCTCTTCACTGCATATTACGCACATTTCTCCCACTGCGGGAGAGGCAGAAGCAAACACTGCCAACCAAGTCGCCTTGCAGCCCGTACCTCTCTCCTTCTCTCATTTTCCATCCCTTTCCATTGCGCACGCTTTATTTCTCTCCCCTAGTTCTCCAACATTTTGCACCATTGTTCCGTCACTTTCCCTCTCTCAGTCACAGTCCACCCATCTTTTCTCTCTTTTCCTCTTAAATCAATGCATTAAAATTCCCACCATTTATGCACTAGAACCGTCAGTTTCATTTAAAAAAAAAAAAATCCCCAGAAAAAAAACTGACCTGATTCAAGCCAGGGGGGAATGATGAAAAATCATGGCCTGACCCAGCCTGAACCCAGTGGTCGGCTCAGGCTCAGTTGGTCTTGGGCAGAGAATCGGAGCTCTATTACCCTTCACCCTATCTACACGAGGGATGTCGTATGCAGCCCTCTGAGGCAAATTGTGATTTGTGATATTGGGCTTTATAAATAAAATTAAAATTCGAAATTGATGACGCACAGCTAAAACACATTGTAAGACATGGTTAATTTTGTGAAACTGCTACAGTTAGGTGTAAGCAACAAAACTACTTTGTTAAATTCAGAAAAAAAAAATCATGTTTGGGTTAAAATAAGTACATTTGTTACATAACATAGACTGTTCACATCCACTGTTTGTACATCTTCCTACGAAAAGATGCACTGAATTCACATTCATACATATCCTCATGAGCCAGTAATTCATGCATAACCAACACATTTTGGAAGGCTGTGATCATGTGACCAATGCCTTGACGGGAGTACAGAAGGAAGTGGTCCCGAGTGATCCATTTAGGATACAGGTTGGGATGGTGGATGGGTCTCAAAACACAGGACTTTCCCACGAGAATTTTCCCAGGAGACCGGTGCTCATAACCATGTGAACTTTGAGTTATTTTTAAGTACGTCCTCACCATGTTCCTTTTCCTAAGCCAATCCTCCGTAACTTTATATTAATGATGTAACTTTGATTAAGGACGTCATCATTGGGCTGCTGATTTGTAGGATATCATACAACTGTTGTACAATGAAACATTGCATAGCAATAAGTTAGTTACGTCCATGCACGATGACCATACATGTTACATAATGTCATGTTAACTTTTGGTTTCACATGGACACAAACTGCAGTCTCTTGGATGAAAGTCCAGTCTTGTTTGACCCATCCACCTCCTCCCTCCCACCCCTCAGAGACTTTCTCACTCTTTAAAACGATATCAGTTGCTCTCACCATCAAGTATTAAATGTTTACCAGAGGGGTTTATATCATTGAAAGTCACACTCAGAGGGACAAAGAGATTATATTTGATGCCCTGTGAATGAGAATGGGCTTGGAGAACTGTCTGAACATGACGGGATCCAGACGCATCTGCCAGTGCAAATAAAACACGAGCCGCAGATTTGTCTGGTTCTCAGGGTCTTACGTTCATACCTACACATGCAGTCTTTTCTGTAGAATAACTTTTCTCTGTGAGTTTCTCTCTTAGTTTCTGGCTAACTTCAGTGAACCTGACAGGCTGAATTGAGTGGAGGTAAGGGAATAAAGAAAAGTGCATCCTTGGCAAGGCCACATTTCGTCAATATTGCCTAATTAATACAACAATATTGAAGGGGAAGAAATTAGCTCTCACTTTGCATTGATCGCTATGGCCTCTTTTCAGCACTTGAGACATCAGCTGATCTGAAACTGCTCTGAGCATTAGACCCATAAGTGTCTCTCCTGCACTGTTTTTTTAAGAAGGATGAATGTCTTCTGATTTGATTCACATCCCTGCTGAGGCCTTCACTAACAGCTCTGCTCTTTATCTTTATATGATAATTTTTTATTGGCCCTGTTCATTCAATACAGGCATATTACTGATACAGAGTAACTATCCAAAGGTGTGAAAAGTCCCACGCCTGCTCCCACACATATTGACTTATCATCAAAAAAGCCTCACAGGATTAAAATTCCATATTCAGACTATTTTTTTTCAGTGCTGTCTCTTAATGTCTCTTACCAGTCTGACTGTATACCTGTAAGAGCCCAGGAGGAATTGACTTAATGAAACTGGGCTCCATTTCTTTGAAAACTCTAGATGTGTAGATAATATTTGTCACTCTAACACAGTTTTAAAGGCTGCATTTTCCCTCCCTGTCTTCTATAAGCTATGTTGATATGCTATACTTGTTTTTGTTTGTTTGTTTGTTTGTTTGTTATGTTTGTTTTTATTTTTCAGTGAATGGTTTGGAGGGGAATGTAATTACTGTTGGTATAATTAAAATAAAAAGTTTGTTTGTTTGTGTGTTTGTTGCATTATGTACTGCACAGAAGTCATAAGAGGTTAGTTGGGATTGATGGATGATCAGTTCATTTACTGTGTTGTTTAAACCTGTGCTTTACCTGCTGTGACATGTCAGCAGTATTTGATGGCTACAAATGCTATTAAGAGGAGAAAAATAATAAAATCAGGTATAAAGTGACTTAAAAGCCTAAAATTATTTAACGAGGTAGTCAGCTAAACAGCTGAAGACAGTCAGAGGCAACATCTTTTTTCTAATTCTGCAGAAATCAGTTTCAGTGATCTCTGTGGCAGATATCAACGCACATAGGGACCTCTCATGACAGTATGGTATGCAACAGGCAGCAGCTTTTTC
Source organism: Epinephelus fuscoguttatus (assembly GCF_011397635.1). NCBI lineage: Eukaryota > Metazoa > Chordata > Actinopteri > Perciformes > Serranidae > Epinephelus > Epinephelus fuscoguttatus. The sequence continues at coordinate 37,892,102 of NC_064756.1, read as the reverse complement.
TGACGCCACCAGCAACGACTGTACTCGTCAAATACTGGCACTTTGTCAGTGGAAGTCAGCATTAGACACCAACTTACAGAGACAGTCTTCGCAGCAATATGGATGCAGTAGGTGTGGGCTACTTCTGAAACTGCTGGCCAGTATATACGTAGAGAGCGAAAAATACCATACATCGCAGGCAGAATGGGAGGTGAATGGATCAAACAAACACCAGACTTTCACCCAAGAGCCCGCTGTTACTTTCCCATATGAAACCAAAAGTCAGTGGAGTTATTTTAATAACAATGTAGTACACCAGTTTGTGTAGCATGTTACACTAGTGAAATATGTCACGTTATGTGACATTAAATTAGTAAAAAACATATGCATGTCATGAGCAGAAATTGTACATTTCTTGTGAAAATGGAAGTGTGTTTTAAAAAGGCAATGTATGTAATAAGAATCAGTTGAGACGCCATCTATGAACATCCAAATTATCACAGTAGGATACTGAGCATGTCATATTCTGAAGTGTGGGTCTACAGACAAAATGGCATCATTCTAAGAGTTAAGATTAGAATGGGATGTGACAACACAGTCACAAGAAAAAAATGTTGGCATTGTATTTTTTTTTTTTTTAAGATATTTTTTGGGAGTTTTAGCCTTTAAATGATAGGACAGCTTAAACGTGAAGGGGGGAGAGACAGAGAGGGAAGGACATGCAGCAAAGGGCCACAGGCTGGAGTCGAGCCCGGGCTGCTGCAGCAACAGCCTTGTACATGGGGCGCCTGCTGTACCACTAAGCCCCCGACACCCCGGCATTGTACATTTTTGCAAACCATAAATATGTAACATTTGCATGTTATTCTGTAGCGGATATGATGAAACTTTACTCTTCAACATCGCTGTGGTTACATTGGGTTAGATTGAGGCAGGGTTATGGACAGGTCGCCAGACTAACGCAGGGCTGACACATAGAGACAAACAACCATTCACGCACAGTTCCTGCTGGAAAAACAGTGACAGGTTGTTACAAAACACTCAGCCATGACAACCAGTTTAGTTGTTTGTTGGTCACAAACAGTGGCTTGCAGTGGTCTGCACATTGGCAGGCTTTTGTCCTACATGACATGTCATCCACCATCCCCTCCACCTCTGGATGACAAAGTCAGCTCATATACTCACTTTAGAAAATGCTTATATCATATGTGAGAAAAATACAAATGTAACACATTTGTGGTTTGCAGAAATGCACAATGCCAACATTTTTTTTCTAGCAACCTTGTTTTTTGTTGTTATTTTTTGTTTAGATACGTAATGACATCACCTTTAACAAAAGCCCACAGTGACAAAATCTAACTAAACCAAATACATGCAGTTCCTGCTGGAAAAGTAAGGTGACAGGTTGTTACAAAACACTCAGTTTACAGTGTTTGTTGTTTGTCTGGTCACAACAGTGGCTTGCAGTGGTTATCATTTATCAAGGCTTTTTTTCCTACATGACATGTCATCCACCATCCTCCACCTCTCTTATTGTTTTCTACTGCTTCCATTTGTGCCCATTTCGTTTGTTCATTTATGCTGCGTTCTTGTAAATTCTGCATAGTCACGACCCAGATAGTGTGTGTGTGTGCGTGTGTGCGTGTGTGTGTGTGTGTGTGTGTGTGTGTGTGTGTGTGTGTGTGTGTGTGTGTGTGATCGCATCAGTCAACATCTCTCTGCCTTCTGGCATCTTTTCTGCACCTCTAGTCATAAAACTAAGATAATCCATTCCTCTGAATTATTTACATCCTATCAGATCACTTCATTCTCTCTGTCGCCAGGGCGGAGTTGGCAGGATGACACAGCCATTGGCTCTGTTTTATTTCCAGGTAGCACAATTTGCTTTTAGGGCATTTTCTTTTATTGGCCAGAGGACATTAAAGCCTTAAATCTGTGTTTAGGCAATTTAACGAAAAAGCTTCTTCATAAACTAATGGACAATACTCCCACCAGCACTGAGAGGCACAGCAAGATGTTTTACCCTCAGGTCACTAAAATGTACCTTATATGATTTGATATAACAAATATATTGATTGATTGATTGATTGATTGATTGATTGATTGATTGATTGATTGATCTGGTACAGTGTGTGTGAAGATGTGTACTGCTGAGTATCTGTGTCTTAGTGTTAGTGTTCAAATAACAGAATAAATACCACTGAATGCTGCATCACATTGCTTTTACAAGATTCATCATGATGGCGTGCTGCTGTCCAGCCAACACACAGTTTGTTTTTCATGTTACACAATTTATTCTGACAACTGACCCTTAAAGAGTGTGTACACCATAAATCCTCATAAAGTCGAGATTTTTCAACCCAAATGCCAGAAAAAAATGTTTGTATTGTACATTTCCAAATGGGTACATTATTATGTGGCACACATGTTAAAACTTTTCTTTACATTTCTTAATGTTCCAGCAACACTGTGGTTAATGGGCACGAAAACCACCTGCTAATGGTGAAGAGGTAAAAAGATCATGTTTTGGCTTGACCCTCTGAGACCCACCGGGCTGCTGGTGATCTCAGCTGATATTGCTGTATATTAGAGGCTATAGAAGGCTGAGTTTTAAAGCCAGACTGAGTCTATTAGTACTATGTCATGCCAGTGTCTCAGGAACGGAGCTAAATAACGCTCCAAAGTTAGACTATACTTGTGTCTCCCTTTTTATTGAAATACCCAGTTTGTGTTAGTCTCATACAGTTTGGGGCACAAACTATGCAGTATAAATGCATATATGTTATAATTGCATAAATTGAGTATGACTGGAAAGCTGATAATATTGTGGATTCAGTGAGCCTAGTTTTATTCATGTGTGATGATGTTAGCCTCCACAGTTGCCATTTCATTGTAGTGAAACCTTTTTTTTTTACGAATATCACTGTGTAAAATAATCTATAGTGACCTCTAGGATAATCATAGCCTTATGAAACTTTATAACCACAAACTTGAGTTTTAAATTCCTAATCACAGCATGGATTTTTTTCCTTGTTCCTCAAGGTCTTGGTGTGTTAATGTGGTATGTTTGTAAGGATTTTTGACAATTTTTCAATCAATTCTTCAGTGGGAAAAACATACTTCAATTTAGCACCAAAACTGTGTAACAATTGGTATCAACCCAAAAATTGCTTCAACAACTTATGAGACATACTTGAGCATGAGAGTAGTCCTCATATACTTCCGTCATAATGTGCTAAGCACCTCTACACTCTAAACTTAAAAAGTTTTGCATAGGCATCTCACCAAACACAGTGTTTATTACAGATTCATGACTAGAATCACTTGACACACAGTGCTGAGCTACATCTTTAATTAATCTTCAGCTTCCCAACTGTTTAGAGGATGACACCTCTTCTGTGTGGAACACTGCCCCCACCCCCCAACCCCCAGTCCCAAAAAAGACAAAATGGGTCTATGTGAGTCTATGAGGGTTACACTACCCAGTTTTGGTGCAACAGTCTTGCTAGAATTGCAGTAATGTCTCAGTTAAAAAAAACAGCCGCTGTTCAGTGAAAAAAAAAGCAATGGGTCACTGAAAAATACCCTCATTTGGTGGCTTAAAGGCAGCAGATAAAACAGACACTAAATGACAATCCACTTCGGTGTTTGTTGGTCCTGAACAGTGGTCTGCAGCTTGGCAGGCGTCTTGCTAGGTGACACTGACACTTTCAAGTCATCAACTAGCTCAACCCCATATGACCCTTTTTTTGATGTAGTAATGATTCCTGCAGAGCGACATCATTTTTCACTGCTTTCCAAAATATACATGACTGTTTTATGAATTGCCATGTTTCTGGTTTGTATGTGGCTGATTTTCAACCAGTTTTGTATCTTAACAATGTGGTAGTATGTGTCAGTGAACTGTGGTGAACTTCCCTCCATCCCACTAGTACCCAGTTCTCCCTGCTCATGTCTTAGCTCATGATCATTTGTTTCCTGTGTCATAATGGACAAGCTCACGTTGTATCACCCACCAGCTGGGGTGTTTATTGGTCCAGTGTGGTGCAGTGCATTCTGGTAGTTACAGGTTATTACCTCTAGAGTAAAAGCAAATGTCACACTGCTTTTCCTCTGTTTTTTCTTGTCATGTAGCACCAATTTCGAGTATTGGTGAGTATTTTTGTCGATCTACTGCAGAGACAGCCCAGTTTTTAAAAAAGAACCATCTTTCCAGCAGTGAAATAAATCTTTCAGGACAAACACTAGAAACCTGCCTGGATCACAGGACTAGTCAGCCCCCTGGGTGGGAAATGGTCACTGCCACTGCATCCATTACCATGTTTGAGCAGAACAAGTGGTCATATGTGTGATACATGAAGTCCAGCTCCTGCATTAACATCATTCTGGTACTGCTCTGTAGCCTGTGAAGGGAAAGAGAGTATAAATCATCCATCCCGAGAGGCCCAATGTCAGGCTTTCTTAGAAAATAGCAATCTATATTGTTATTCCGCTCAGCTATTTTGGCCCTTCATGTATAATTGCACCCCGACTTTGTGAATTTGTGTCCATGTGTAGATCTTTGTGTGTGTGTGTGTGTGTGTGTGTGTGTGTGTGTGTGTGTCCATGTGTCTGTGTTGGTGCAGCTCAAGCCTGTGTATTTATAAATCTGTCAGCGCAGAAAACTATACTTCACAGTTTTGTCATTACTTTTGCCTCACTGTGCTTTTAAGGATTGTGTCTGTTTTTGGTTTTTGTCTGTAACATGTGATTTTCCTCAGCTGGGGACATTTCTGCCAGGCTTCAGTATCGACCATATCATTATTATCTGACACGCAAACACACACACACACACACACACACACACACACACACAAACAGAGATGCTGTCAAACACTAGAGTCTACCATATAGTATAATGGTAACTCGTTAGAATAGCTTTTCTTTCCAACCCCTAACTAACTTGAAATCCAACAGTCAATCACATCTGCGGATACATCTGCATAATAACCACGCATGGTCATCACAAAGCAGCAAGCCAGTTTGGAAGATGGAAACACCTGAATTCAGCAATTTTGTTGGGAGAAAAAAGTGACAATAACATCATTATTACAGGTAGTGGTACTAAGACTCTTTCCATTGTGAGCAACATGACCTCAGATCTCCTGAAACACCTATACTGGCTAAACAACCAAAATGGATTTTAATCATGAACAGCTGCTGGCTACAAATGACAAAAACTAATGAAGCTTGTGGCTGGATCTACAATTGACTCTCCATCTTCCAGACAGATTTTTGGGAAAATACCAGTCACAAGTGATAGAGGACGCTCCCACCCCCCAGCTAAAAAAAATCCCTTGCAAGCTATCCAGCCTTGGCTGCACTTACTGGAGATTACCCTGACATTCACACAGAGGTTCACATGCAAAGTAACAGTTTTGAGGAGAAAGGACCAATTTGTGGTGTGTAGTGGGAAAGTAATGTATGAATAGTGCAATAATTTACTTCTGGCAGGGAGTTATCAAGTTATATTACTTTTGAAAATAATAACGAGTCATAGGCTATATTTTAGCCATTACATTGTGCATCATTTACTTCACAAGTGAAGTTAAAGCCAAAAACATTCCTATTTCCGCTCTAAGTAAAGTGAACTACATGGATGTGTAATAACAGGGCTGATGTAACACATCTTACAAAGCTCAGACTGCTGTCATTGTTCAACAGTACACTATATCGAGAATAGGATTGCAATGTGAGTGAAAGTAAGCAGCGGAAAGCACTGTGGGATTTTATAACACCAAAGCTACAGAATTACTAGAAGATGCTCTTGAGTTTATATCTTATCCAACTTGACAATGTGAAGGGATGGCAAATGTTCACTGCGTTGGATCGCTAATGTGGTGCAGTTTTTCAGCTTTCCAGCTCACTGTAGACACTGTGAGCACTCCACTTGACCACTGGAGCTGAGCATCACCCATGGCTTGAGGGGAGGTTCACTCAGGCATTGAGAGTGCAAAACCTAAGACATTAATAGCATATGTGTAAAATTAATGATAAAAAAAATATTCAAAAAAGCCTCTACATTTACAGCTAACATAATTTGTGGTTTTGCTACTGTTTACTTCCGTTTTGCATTGCGCAACATCCTCCATTAATGAGTCCTTGTCATCCTTGTTGACAATGGTTCTCTAAACTGGTGGAAACACAGGCTGGTTCACTACATAGCTCCAAGGTTCCAAGAATCCTGAGCACAACCAGTTCAAGAAGCAGAACTAATTTGGTGGAGAAGGGATAAGAGAGGTGTGTGTGTGTTGTGAAAGGCAATTAGGTTACCTACTTTTGTGCAAAAGATTTTCTGGTTGTTGACTCCTGCACCCATCCATTTGTAAAGCGAAGGTGGACCTCAAGAGATTTATAATTTGGGAACTGCTTGAACATGTAAGTGCTCACACCACAAACAAGGTAGGACAACACATCCAAAAATGTTACATTTGGTAACTCATTGAGATCATCCAACCACTCCTTGTGTATGTACAGATTGAGGCTGTTTATATCCTTTTATTTTGCACAGTAGCGCTCCTTTGCTTTCTTGTTCATCTGCTCTCCGTAGGGAACATTGCACTTGCTCTTTCAGTGGCCCATTCTTGTTTTCGTCTTGTAGTATCTGACGTGCCACATGTTATGTGATGGCCCGGGTCTTTCATGATCAGTTAAGGGCCCAGGTCAAGGATAGATAAGCTAGGTGAAAGGTTGGATTCCATCTAGATTGTCTTTCTGTCACCTGTCACATTTTGTCTCAAAGTTCACAAAAACAACCGAACTGTATATAGGCAGAGTACTTGGAGCTGTTTTTCAGAGCAGTTCATATTGGCTTCGAACACTCTCTCGGGCAATCTAGATGCTTGATTTGATGCTCTACTTCTTGTAATAAACCTTTTCTATATACAAGCAAGATGGTGTCAGCGGAGTCTCCTTCATCACCTTCACATCATCGCTATTTAATAAACAGCAGTCTCCATTGGAGAAGCATGTCCTATAGTATGACTGCTACTACCCAGAATGCATTGCACCATGATGCTGTTGTCTATTCTCTATACTGTGAAAAACTTCCCTGTAACAGATGGGTTAAAACATAAAGTAGAGTGCTGTTGATGGTGCTGAAGTGATCATGCTACCGGAGAGATAAGAGAGCGGAAGCAACATTGAGCCTGTTCCTGTCCTGGGTGCTAAAACACAGGGCTGCATTTTTACACTCAAAGAGACTACAACTCTTTACAAAGCTGTATCACCAGGAAGCCACACATACCCAGAGGTACTGACGGAAACATAGGAAAGGGGACACCACACACAAATGCTTGCTAGGGTTGCAATCTCATACTGCAGTCTGAAGTTTATTGTCCTTGTTTAATTTTGTGTTTAATGGGAAGAACATTATTAACCAATCAGCACACTGACACACATTTTAACGCTCCTTCCCACAATAGTCTTTAAGGGTTTAGCATGTGTGTGCATGTGTATGCATTTAAATTCACAAGTAGTGTATCAGTGTATGCGTGCACTGTATACATTCAAAATATTTGTCTAAACAGGACAAGCATGATGGAGCGTGAAGATGTCCAAATATCACGGTGTGTGTGTGTGTGTGTGTGTGTGTGTGTGTGAGAGAGAGAGAGAGAGAGAGAGGGAGCATGAGAGAGAGAGAGAGAGAGAGAGAGAGAAGAAAGTGAGTTGACTAAGGTAGAGGAGTGTTTTATGGTGATAAGACAGCTCTTTGTTTCACGTCCTTAGACACACACACACACACACACACACACACACACACACACTAAACACCAATTACCATTATACCCACTTAGCCTCCACTCCAGTGATATATATCCAATTTGAGAAGAAGAAAATCACTTCCGGAGAGTCATCATTCAACATGTCTCTGGAGCAAATGAACACTTTTTTTGCCAAATTGTCATTTGAGGTTTTAATGCTTCTCCAGGTTTCCTACTTGGCACTCGTTGCTGTAGAGTTTCTGCACTGGATTTCCAAGTTATTACCTGTCAATCAAACTGTGAATTCAGGACAGTCAACCAGGCTCCTGAGGTGTTTGATGATGTGCTGTTGTCTCACATTTTTTCTACATATCAGCGGAAAAGATTTGTATATTTCAGGGATGTACCAATTTACTGTCTTAACATGCATATCAGCATATATTCGTCTTGCTGACTTTCATTGGCCTGTTGGCAAATAAGATGACATTCACCAATGGCAGTGGCCAATGTTTTTCTGTTGTGTCACATCAGTGTTGTGTAGGCTAATGTTGTTTATGAAATAGCGATGATGTGAAGGTGATGAAGGAGACTCCGCTGACACCGTCTTGCTTGTATACAGAAAAACTGCTCTGAACTGCTCTGAATACCAGCCCCAACTACCTGACGAATTTGGCGAGCAATTTGTGTATGCCGCCATCTTGTGGCGGCGCCATTGCTGCGGTGACATGTGTCAGTCATCAATTCATTATGCTGTCATTGTGTACTGACTCTCTAGAATGACAGCGAATAGCTGGATTGATGATGTTAGACAGTGGCCTCCAGTAACTAATGAAGGTATCTTAAATGAGTACCGACAGTAATATAGAAATTAATCAATTGTTTGAGCGATAAGCAGGAAAGATTAGAGTAATAGGGAGATAATAGACTGTATCATTAAACAGTGTGTAATATAACGTTAGCATACATTACGTGTGCTGACGTTAGCAAGCTAGCAGCGTGACATTTAATCATTATGGACAGGCTACGTGACTAAAAACAACAAGAACACGTGCTTGTGTTTTGTTTTAATATTTTACTGATCGCCTGGCCTCTGATGACCAGAAAAACGGCAATTACAGGTCTCTGATTGAGGGTCAAAATTACCTGAGCTCCGGATGGGTCGGGCAAATTTTACACCGCCTTTTAGACGACCATCACGTTATATTACACAGTGTTTAATGATACAGTCTGTTATCTCCCTATTACTCTAATCTTTCCTGCTTATCGCTCAAACAAATGATTGATTTCTATATTAATATCGGTACTCATTTAACATACCTTCATCAGTTACCAGAGGCAACTGTCTAACATCATCAATCCAGCTATTCATGATGCTGTCATTGTAAAGAGTCAGTTCACAATGACAGCATAATGAACTGATGACTGACACGTCAACGCAGCAATGGCGCCGCCGCAAGATGGCAGCATACACAAATCGCTCGCTGAATTCGTCTTTAGGTTGGTTGTTTTTGTGAAATGTGAGACAAAGTTAAACAGATGACAGAGAGACACCCTAGTTCGACTTCACCAATCCTTGACCTGGGCCATAAATACCCTCTTGACCCTGGCCATATACCTTGTTGACCCTGGGCTCCTAATTGGTCATCTGACCCAGGACGTTACATACCATGAAGAACTTTAGATACTACACTAAAAAGCTGAGCTCCAGACTAGCAGCGTCTCGTTGTCCTAGGGATGGTAGAAAATGTGTTTGGGATGAACAGCTATCTGCCTGGGTACGCCTTCACCGGATCATAGGACACAGTAAACTCTGCATAGGTGGGTCAGGGGACTCACCCTTTTGGTCCCCTGATAATGTTACATTGTGAACAACAAATGCGTGTTGACCTCAGCAGGAGGAGAGCTAGTTAATGTTAGCTGGTTGCAGCTGGTGAAACTTACAGCTGTAAGTTATATTATCATGTATTCAAGCTCTGTCCAGTGAAAGTGAACATTGGGCAAAGTTGAATTATAACATTTTCATGATGTGTTCAGTGTAATCTTGTAAAATTTAGTTTTTGGCAAGAAAAATAAATACAGTTGTTAGATTTTTTTCATGTGGAAAAAATGTTATTTCAAAGATTAAACTCAAGATGTTTCATAATTGACCTATGGCTAAGCCCCGCCCTCAAAAACACGATGAGCCAATCACAGTGTGTATAGCCATTCCCATACACTCAGACATTCTCTGCCTCATTGAAATGCATTACAGAAAGTCAGTTTTGTTCAGTTTTATGAGCTTTTTCTGAGATTTGAAGTTTAAAAATGGTCAAACGGTGTGCATGGGGTACATGCAACTCCGACACAAGGTATCCTGAGAGGCTAGGCGAGGAGGTGTATTTTTATACTTTAAACCACATCTCAACCGAGAAAAGTGTCTCCTTTGGATAAAGTTGTGCGTTAGACCACAACATCAACTCACCGTGAATAAGATTAACAAGGATGTCTACATCTGTTCTAAGGTAAGTCAACATCATGTTTGAGGCAACATATTGTCACTTTGCTGGAAAGAAATATAAAGTTATCTTTAACATCTCTAGCTAACGTTAGCTAAAGTTAGCCTAACGTTAGCTCCTAGCTGTGTTAGCTCCTAGCTGCGTTGTTCATCATGTCACCTTGTTTGCTGAGAGTTCATTAGCCTATTGTGTTCTAGTTTTGTACTTTGGTGATCGTGCATCATTGTTAGCTGTTGTCTATAGGACTCTAGTTAAGCTAACATTAACTTTGAAGTTAATGAAGCTAAGCTCCAGATCTGGAGCTTAGCTTCATTAACTTATCTGTAATCGCAGAGATAACAAAGGTTGGCAAACATTATGCTGAATGATTCAATGTAAATACTGTAGCACCAAACTAACGGAGAGACACTCTTGATAAAGATGGTAAAAAGGCTGTTATCCTTTTCTCATATTCTGAGCCAAAACCTTAACTTCAGTGGCACTTTAACTTGTTGTCTTTGATGGCGACGGCAACAAGATGCGGTTCACAAGCGTACACTGGGACCTGTAAATTTTGGCTTGTAATTTAAGCTTTTCATCGACCTTCTCGCATAGTTTAGGCCCTTTTGGTTACTTCTCAATGACATCTGATTGTTCTGTCTCCAAAGATCATCACTTCCCTCCTGCAAAATGCCATGTACTGTGACACCTGCCATAGCACCTGGTCACTGAATCTTGATAGTTTGTCCGAGTGAGAGGAGGGGGGCGTGGCTTAGCCATAGGTCAATTGTGTGAGTGTGAACTTCTGCTCATGCGTAGGTGTGGAATGACCCACTTAATTATTTTATAATGAAGATTTCTTTGTTTCCCAGGGACAATAGGGGAGGATACATGACAACAAATAAAAATAAACCACACCAAAAAAAAAAAAAAAATCATGTTATCAGCTGTTATCTGCGAAATTGTTATTTTAAACATCAATGTCATTATTGGCCCAGAATTTAGCAGTCAGTGCATCCCTACTTTATTCATTTTTCACAACACAGCTAAGCAGGGAATGAAAGAAAGAGAAGCTTAACTCAAAAAGAGTGGCTGCTTTTTTAACACTGCAAAGTGAAATTTCTCTATACATCAGCGACTGTGGAGGATTTGAACATGCTGCCTCAGGTTACGTGACGGTTTTTCATGATGGGTGGTAGGGAACAAATGGAGGAGGGCTAAAAAAAAACATACTGATACACAACAAAAAGGTGCACATAAAAATTCAATTCATTGTTTCTAAGCTGTTGTTTCTCTGCCCTTTTAATGGTGATTTGTTTCACATCAAGGTTTTATTCACATTCCTTTTATTTGAATTAATTTAGCTGTATTTTTTCTATTTACTAAAGCGTTCACCTTTGTGAAATTAACTTATTTAGAATGCTATCCTGCTATATAAAGTTCTGTTACACCAAGGCAGTCTGGTCTGGCTGAATGCTTGTCATGCTCCAAGGTTGGATTTTAGTAGGTCTATTAAACATTTGTTATTTTGCAGACAGCAATTCAAATGCCTGTATTTGGAATCAGAGTGAAAAGATGGAGAGAGGAGTTCAGTCATGTTCAGTCATATTACATGTAATTGTATGTGTGTGTGTGTGTGTGTGTGTGTGTGTGTGTGTGTTCTTTCTGTGTTGCTGGACGTCCTTTTGAACATGCCCTTTTATCCCTGTTGGCCCTGAAGCATACACACACATCCACAAGCTTTAACGTCAGAGGTGAACTTTAATTTCAGTTCCTGCTGAGAGGAAACATGAGCGTCATACAGCTGTTCAAGGCAGGTGATAGGGCAAAAATTAAAATCCCAACTGAAATGAATATGGACAAGGGAAAAAAGCAAATCTTTATTTGTATAATAGCTTACAATGTAACATCACTGATACAGTATTTACAGGCCTTGCTCAATGTGGACTTAAGCAGATTGTGTTTTGAGTGCTGCATGGCTTTACCAACCAAAATACTGGCATCATACATTTCTTCAAACCACAGAATCATTTGTACAGTTATGTTACACATCTGCTATAATTATGTGGCAAATATGTAACGTAACTAGAAATGCACTCAGAGTGCAGACCTCCACCAAGTAAGTGATATTCCCTCCCCCTCTGCATCAGATTTTGCAGCCTGCATCACAATTAGTTATTTGCATCACTATCATTATTAGGTTATATATGCCTTCACCATGGAGACACTGTGGTGTATTTATTTCATTTTTATTTTGTACCAACACAGAATATAATATGTTTTTTGTATTTTTCACTTTATTTTTTCCAACAAAGCACATTAATTTCAACTTTAGAATTACAAAATTTCAACTTTAGAATTACAACAATATTTAGCAAGCAGAACAAGACGTGCTTTCCGGCCACGAGATGGCACCATTTTCACTGTCTTAATTGCTGCTGAGGCTGTCAGACCATAGATTTTATCATCTGTTCCTTGTCCCATTATCCACCTTTCCTGAAAATTTCATCAAAATCCGTTCAGAACTTTTTGAGTTATTTTGCAGACCAACAAACAAACAAACAGACCAACGCCAGTGAAAACATACCAACGCCGGCAAAAACATAACCTCCTTGGGGGAGGTAATTAATTGTATGTTGAAACTTCATGTTTCAGTGCTGCGGTTTAGGCACAAAAAACACTTGTTTATGGTTAGGAAAAGAAGATATTTTCCTAACCATAAACAAGTGTTTTTTGTTAAATGCCAGGTTTTGGAGCATAATTCCGGCTTGAAACACAGCTACGCCTCAGTTAAAAGACAACTGCTCAGCAACAGGTCACTAAAAACATCTGCATTGGGTGCCTAAAGAGTCGCTTGTTAAACAGCAATGACTCACCAAAAGACAACCGATTTTGTTGTTTGTCTTTAACAGTGTTATATAGCTTGGCAGGTGCCTCGCCAAGGTGACACAATCCCCTCCTTGATGACAAAGTCAGCTCATGTAGGCCATTTCAAACTTGACAAAATAAACATAAAATGGCCCTGGCATTTTCACCCTTACAAGGACGCGCACAAACAATCTCCCTCCCTACATGAAAGAGTCTCTTGTTCATTCTGCTGATATTACTCCTTAGGGCCAGCAGTGGCTACTCTGTTCTCCTCAATCTGTGCCTGAGCCACATCTTTCTGTCCCTCCTCCCCCTCCGAATCATCTCCACCAGCAGCCACCTCTTCTCCTGAACTAGTCTCTGCAGGTCCACATTTAGGTTTGGTGCGACAGGATGTACTGCACTCAGTGCGGATGGCCCTGTTGCACCAGTTCTTACAACAAACATGTCAGATATTTTCGCGCATTTGGCTGTATCTGCCCGGAGATTCTTGCTGCCTTTTCTCCCGTAGCTTTTCCGCACCTCCCTTGCACTTTGGTGGTTTATCCATCAGTGTACATTAGTGGGCTACGCACTCCACCACTATGCAGAAGGCCAACAACCAGCTACTCGAACTCAGGAGAACTCAGAAAATGAGTGGGGAGGGGGTGGGCTGAGGAGGAAGGGCTGAGAGATTTCACTGGGCCAACCCAATGTCAGTGTAGAAAAATAACCAATGAGCCTTTTTCCGTGCTTTAAAGTCCGGCACGCCCGTTAAAAAATAACTACATAATTACATTAAGTAAATTACGATTGTGCCGGCCCAAAATATGCGGCCCACCGGGGACTGCCCGGTATGCCCTATGGCCAATCCAGCCCTGGTCTAATGGGTCCAAGTGTATTTTCTGTTGGAATGTTTGTTAATGCTGCAGCCCCTTCTCACTCCCAACTTGTCAAATACCACAGCTTTGTCAGTGATCTCAGCGTGAGAGCTTGATGCACAGAGGTACCTTTTGCAGCTCTATGATACACAATGGCCAGCTGCAGTTGTTGACATATTGAGCAACAATCGAACTTGTCAAATACACCCCTTTCTCAGTGAACGTTGATGCACAAAGTGAACAATTAATCCTTAGTTTTGAAGAAACTAGAATATAAAACATGTTTTCAGTTATTTCACCTTTTTTTGTTAAGTACATAACTCCACATATGTTCATTCATAGTTTTGATGCCTTCAGTGAGAATCTACAATGTAAACAGTCATGAAAATAAAAAAAAAAAAACGCATTGAATGAGAAGGTGTGTCCAAACTTTTGGCCTGTACTGTATGTCCTAGGCAAGTTAAGGAATGACTGAATTTGTTTCCATATTTTTAAAGAGTTAAGTATAGTGGGGTTGATAATGTATGGTGGTGTCTTAAATTTAACTGGATTGTTAAGCAGTGCTGGGAGTGAGGTATGATCAACTGAACCCATCTCCATTTGGAGCCAAACAGTTCTGTTTGATTGGTTGTGGTCTGCTGACAGACAGTCACGCCAAAAAGACTGCATTCAAGTTAGCTGCCCAATAATATAATTTGAAATATGGTAGTCCAAAGCCTCCTTCTGCCTTATGTTTACATAAATGTTTTTTAGATATTGCAGCTGTTTTATTATTCCAAATAAAAGAGGATATGACAGAGTCCAACTTCTTAAAATAATAGAGAGGAATAAACACTGGCAAACATTGAAAAATATATAGAAATCTTGGAAGAGCCACCATCTTTAACGCATTAATACGACCAACCATAGAAATGGGCAGTGTATTCCAAAATTCAATATTCTGTTGTAATTGCTGCATCTTACTGTCCCAATTACTCTTCAGAAGTTTCCCATGCTCACGTGTAGCAATGATACCCAACGTTTTAAATTTATCCAAAGTTATCTTAAAAGGTGTAGTGCGTAGGAAGCCTAAATCAACCGTTTCGGATATGGGCATTAATTCACTTTTTCCCCAATTGATCTTGTAGCCCGAAAAGCTACCAAAAGTCTCAATTAAGCATAGTAGAGGTGGGATGGATGTTCTGGGACGACACATAAATATTGTTATATCATCCGCAAATAAAGATAAATTATTAACTGTATTGTGAACTTGAACTGGGGCAATATTTTGATTTGCTCTAATCTGACTAGCTAGAACTTCGATTGCTAAATTAAAGAGATATGGGGAGCAACTACAACCTTGTCTTACCCCCCTTTGTAAATGAAAGGACTGTGAGATCTCACCATTGGTAATAATTGATGCTTGAGGCTGATTGTAAATTATCTTGATCCAATCAATGAACACCTGGCCGAAGCCAAAATGTTTTAAAGTGGACCACATATATTTCCATTCCAGATGGTCGAAAGCTTTTTCGGCGTCCAACGCAATGACCACTGACTCTTCCTTATGCTTGTAATACATAATTTTAAAGAGGCGGTGTAAATTGAAAAATATGTGTCGTCCCGGAACAAAGCCGGATTGGTCTGGGTGGATCAAATCAGTCATATACCTACTCAATCTGCTAGCCATCATCTTGCTCAATATTTTCATTTCCATCGGAAGGAGAGATATTGGGCGATAGGAAGCCATATCTAGAGGATCTCTGTCCTTTTTCAAAATTAAAACTATGTTGGCCTGATAGAGCGAGTGAGGTAGCACTGAAGCTTGCTTTGAATGTTTAAACATGCGCAGAAGCAATGGAGCGAGGCTTGGTAGGAATGTTTTATATAATTCAATAACGAACCCGTCGGGGCCAGGAGCTTTATTGTTAGGAAATTGAGATATAGCTGTTTTGATCTCTTCAAGCATTACCTCCGCATCCACTGCATTTGCTGCATTCGCATCTAATGTGGGCAATAGACTATTGGCCAGGAAATAAGTTTACCTTGTCTGTCTCTTATTTTATGGATGGTGTGACTGGCTTGTGAGTGGCGTAGCTGCCTCACAAGCAGCCTGTGTGGTTTATCACCTAGCTCAAAGTATTTTTGTTGTGTTTTAGCAAGCAGTGCATCAACTCTACGTGAAAGAATAGTATTATATTCATATTTCAATTTGGTGATAGACTCAAGTGTAACATCATTAGGATTAATTTTAAATGCATTTTCTTGGGCTGAAAGGTTCTATATCTTTCAGTCTAGTGTTCTCCCTCTTCCTTTTACCAGAGACAAAAGACATAATGTGGCCTCTAATCACAGCCTTATAGGATTCCCAAAGAATAGAGTCGTTAACTTCACCGGTATCATTTTCATTAATAAAATGAGTAATTTGATTCTGTATATAGTTGGTGAACTGCTCATCAGCTAAAAGTGTGGGGTCGAAACGCCAACGACGCACACCAGTATTATATTCCCCGACTTTGAGATCCATGGACAAAATTGAATGATCTGAGACTACAGTGGGGTGATATGTGACAGATTCAACAGTTGATAATAGTTTGGCATCCAACAAAAAATAATCGATACGGGAATAAGACTTGTGAACTGAAGAAAAAAAGAGTAATCTCTGGTGGTTGGATGGAGAGGCCGCCAAATATCCACCAAGTTAGAATTAACCATCAGTGTGTTCAAGCAGGCACTGGCGTTAGATAAATGGGGAGACTTAGAGGACTGCTTATCCAAAAGGGGATCTAAAGTAAGGTTTAAATCTCCACCAATCAAAATATTAGTGTCTGCAATGTTGGGAATCATATTGAAGACCTTCTTAAAAAACAATGAGTCATCAAAATTGGGGGCATAAATATTAACAAATGTTACTGGTGTAGAATTAAGACGCCCACTACTATAAGGAATCTACCACTGGGGTCACTGATTGTAGAAGTATGTATGAAAGGAACATTTTTTCTAAATAAGATTGCTGCTCCTCTTGCCTTAGAATTGAAACTTGACTGGTATATTTTGTCCACCCAGCCAACCTTTAGTCTATCCTTAACTTTGTGGTCAATGTGGGTTTCCTGCAAAAACATTATATCCGCTGTTAGTGATTTCAGGCGAGCAAACACCTTGGCTCTCTTCACAACATTACCCAAACCTCTCACATTCCAGCTGACTAGCTTAAAGCCCACCCCCTGCTCCCGAGGAGCGAATGCATTATGTGACATCACCTGGCTTTGTGACAAAAACAATGTTGTCAAAGGTGAAGAGTAGGAAACACATTGTGCTTAAAACTGCTGGAAAACAGATGCTGTCAAAGGTAAAAAAAAAAAAAAAAAAAAAAAAGGACATATAGATTGAAAATGCTGATATAGACTTTAAAAAACAAAAGAAAAACAGAAAAACATAAAGAAACAAAACCCTAAACTCAACCCCCCCAACCCTTCCCAGCTGGGCAACAACCCGAAAAGTGGCACCCGCTGCTGCTGAACATGATCTGGGCTTACAGGTCTTGGTACCACCTCCCACAATAAAATTAAAAAAGAAATAGAAAATGCTGCCCCAAAACACCTTATACACTACTACATAGTTAAGTTTCACCACCAAATGCAGCGTCCTACCCCCAGTAATTGAGATTAACAGTCAAGTCGCACTGAAATAAAAAGGCCTGAGGGAGGCGCTAGATAACCAGTTTAAAGAAGTAGAAGCTGCTCCTCAGCGTCAAAATAGTGGATGAAAAACAAATATGCACACGTGTAGTGTTAAAAAGACCAACTCAAATATGTCTTCCCTTCCTCTTATGATTGAAGCTAATTGGAACATCTTTGTGAAAGCTGCAGACATCATTACTGCCAAAATAGTACAAGATTAAAGTAAGTCCCCGTTGTAGCTCATACCACAACGTATTTGCAGGGGCCCCGATTACGAGTAGAGTAGTAGATAACAATTATAATAAAGTGGGAATGGTAATGATAATAAAGACAATAATAAACAAAATTTGGGGCTATTAAAGTCCACGTAGCAGTTTCTCTGTGAGCCACCAAGTCAAAAAAGGAAGAAGAAGAAAAAAAAATAGTTTAGGGTGATCATATGACGTTAAGTGTCTGCTAAGAGGAGCGGGCGACAGCCAATGCAGAGTGACTGTTTGGAGGCTATGTAGTAACCGTACTCACGGTCACTGAGCTGCCGCAGACTCCGTTGATCGACGGCAGGCCGATGACACGAACTGATGAGCCTCCTGTGGAGTGAACAGCCGTTTCATGCCCTCCGTCTCGGTTTTGATGAAAAGCCTCGCGGGGTAACGAAGAGCAGGTTGGAAACCGAGGTTATAGAGGTCCGACATGACGTCGCGGTACTCCTGACTTTCACTTTCAGTGTGTGAAACCAAAAGTCAGTGGAGTTATTTTGATATCAAAGTGGTGAACTAGTATGTGTAGCATGCTGCATAAGTGATGTTATGATGTATATCATAACATCACTTATGTATATCACGTGATGTTACATGACGTTAGTGACAACCACAATTATTTAATGCCAAGCCATGATGATTTTTCTAAACCTAACCACCTGCCTAAATTAAGTATTTTACATATGTTGTTAGTATATTTTGAAAAAGACTATATGCATGACACAAACAGAAACTGTACATTTACTGTTAAAACTGAAGTCAATCAATCAATCAATCAACTTTTATTTCATAGACTCAAGGTCCATTTAAAAAGACATACACACAGATAGATTTAAAAAAGGTACTCATACCAATATTTCCACATAGGTGACTGGTACCGCAAAGAACTTAGACGGGGATTTGACAGCAGCATAGTAATGGAGTTGTGGGACCCATTCAGTCGACAGATAAATCTGTACATTGGATTTCTCAACAAAGCATGAAACGTATTGACTCTTGCGTTACAAAACAAATCACTTGCACTGCACCACCTGGGTTTTCTAAGCAATATGTGCATACCATCATTATAAGCAACCTGGAGCTTCTGGATGTTTGCTTTTTTAAATTTAATCCACAGGGGGGCAGTATAAAGAGAAGTACAATAAACTCTAAAAAGATTAATCTTAACATAATCTGAACACCAAGAAAATTTCCTAACCAGCATGTTAGCTTGTGCATATAACATACAGCGTTGCCTATATAGGTCATCATCATCTGACATTTCATCATTAATGTGTCCAAGGTACTTTGATGCAGTTTTACTGCAGACAGACAAAAGCTGCCCTGCCAACCAAAAAGAGGGAAAAACAAGGTCCTTATCCCCTTTTACCCTGCAGATCATAACAGCACTCTCACCATCATTGTACTTGACATCAAAATTAACACCATAATTAGTACATATATTCAACAGTTGTTGAAATCCAGCACTGCCGGGAGAAACAATAGCCAGGTTGTCGGCATACATGAGATGGTTAATTAACGTATCACCAATCATACAACCTGTTTTACAGTTTCTTAGCTGGTCTGATAGATCATCCATATACATGTTAAAAAGGGCTGGTGATAGAAGTCCTCCCTGGCAAACTCCATTACCCACACCAAATGGAGCAGAGAATACTTTCCCCCATTTTATCTGCATGCTCTGGTTAGCATACCAATAAGCCAGAATCCTAGTTACACTGTCAGGCGCACCCCTTTGACTCAACTTTAAAAGCCTTAGAGGCATCAATAAAACCAGTTAAAACAGAGGAATTCTGTCTTCTATAATTTTCTACTATTTCCTTTAATGCATAGATACATACATCAGTATCATGCTTGGCCTTAAAACCAAACTGACTGTCTGAGGTACCTAGAAATGCACATCATTTATCTAATAATATTATTTCCAGGACTTTGGATACCACACTGGCTAGCGCAATAGGTCTGTAATTATCCATGCTCCCCACTTTGCCCGCTTTGTCCTTAATAACAGGCACCAGAGTTACAGACAACATGGAGTCTGGCAAGAGACCATGAGTCATAAAGCCAGTAAAACAGATAGCAAGAAGAGCTGCAACCTTCGGGCTTGCCAATTTCAGGTGCTCTGCAGTGATTTGGTCTGAGCCGCTTGCTTTGTTGTCAGCTAGCTGTGTAACTGCATGATAAACCTCGTTGGCTGTGATTTGCACTATGTCACTTTGAACAATATTGCCCACTTTATATGGGTCACTTTTAACACAATTGAATAGAGCAGAGTAATGTTGCCTCCACAGCTCAGCTATGTTGTCGGCACCAGAAACTCCCTCTATGTTACATGGTAACGTTGTACTGTCCCTGTTCAGAGCTCTCACCTCCTTCCAGAAGCCAGTGACATCATTACCAAGGAGCTTTTCAGCCATAGAGTCCGCTCTCATTTCTTGCTCATGTTTATAGACATAACGAACTGCATATTTATATCTAGCATTGGTAAGCTGTTTAATATCAAAAACCGGCCCCTCTCTGGGCCTGCCTGCCCTGACCCAGGCCCTAAAAGCATTCTTAGCTTCAGCAGGTTGATCAGCCACGTATTTATTCCACCCTGGCTTGATACTGTGTCTTCTTCCATAGTATGTAGCAGAGATGGGACCAAGTCACGCATTTGCAAGTCTCAAGTAAGTCTCAAGTCTTAACCTTCAAGTCTCAAGTAAGTCCCAAGTCATTCTTGGGCAAGTCAAGTCAAGTCACAGGTTGTGTCAAGTCAAGTCAAGTCAAGTCAAGTCCTGTAATATGTCAAGTCAAGTCCAAGTCAAGTCACCTTATTATTGTAATTTTACCTGCAGAATCTGATCTTAATAAAGTGAAAAGACGAGATATAAGTAGCTGTCAGTAAACACTGACTTCATCGCTGCAATGTTTACTTTGCAGGGACGACCCCCATGCATAACACGTACAGCCTGTTTTGTGATGAACCGGTCGGAATGTTCGCTTACGTTTTCTGGGGTTAATGTTAGCAAATAAATTAAAAACAAGTTCCACCAAACTGAACCACCCCCCCACCCCCGTATCGTATCAAGCTAACGTTAGCTAACTACGGACTAACCAGATAATATTAGCTAATTGACAAGCACTTACTGGGCAGAATGGCTCTTAAAATGACAAACAAAGTTTGAAGTTGTCGGCTGGCTTTCCGAGAAGTTTATGCCGCATGTCTTGCACTGTGCTGTTCGTCTTTTGCCGTAATAATGGTAATTCCGAAAGCCGAAGACAATGACTCTCGGTACCCCTCCCGCTGACTTGTTGATGCCTATCTGATATAAGAGGGCCTGTTTCTCCAGTAAACACGTAAGGTACGTAGAGAGAGCATGACTGATTGTCAAGGTAGTGATCCAATCATGACAACGCCATTCTCAGCCTGCGCTCCTACCGGGTAATTGACATTATTTTTTAAATTAATTTATTAATTGTATATTCTAACCGAAAACATGATGTGAATAACACTCAAGTCATTCAAGTCATCGTGTCTCAAGTCAAGTCAAGTCCCGAGTCTTTAACTTCCAAGTCCGAGTCAAGTCTCAAGTCTTTTTTTTTTTGTCAAGTCAAGTCACAAGTCATCAAAATAGCGACTCAAGTCAACTCGAGTCCAAGTCACAATGACTCGAATCCCCATCTCTGGTATGGAGTGCACGGCCTACTGGCCTCATGCACGGCTCCTACAATACAATCATACATGGCACAAAGGTCCTCACAGTGAGAGCTTTCATTACAATTCATATCAAAACACAAAATTGCATCTTTGGGTAGGTAAATATCACTCAAAAGGATCTCGGTTCTCCCATAGTATAGTAACTTTTCCTCATCTGTGAGCTTAGACCAATCCAGTTTAGTCTTACAGACATGTTTAACCTCCTGAGACAGCTCAGGAAGACTATCACAGTCTAGTGATGTAACAAAGGGAATATGATCAGACATGGACATATACACATTCTCCATTGATCTAATAATATCATGGGCATCAGCAGTGCTAATGCAATGGTCAAGCCATGAGGTTGTGTGCCAAGCCTCACTTATATAAGAATAGCTATCTACAGGTAAGAGCATTTGGCTGGATAATATAAGATTGTTATCATCACAGAATTGTAGCATATGGTTAGCAAACAAGGAACTTTTGTCTGAAAGGTCAGCATTCATATCACCCACTACATAGACACTAGTGGAGTGATTATCAGAAATAAAAGAATTTATGAAAGCTAGTCTATTCAGGTATTCATCTTCATTGTGTTGTGATTCATATGGTGTATAGACATTGAGGATCCTAAAGTCCTTATTGTTCATTTTTATCTGAACAGCAGTACACCAGTCAACTGATCACATTTATCACAGCATCCAACTTTTTGTGCCAGAGGATAGCCACGCCCCCTGGTGTCCTCCCTCTCAGTATTCCCATGGATAGGTCCGTAGTGGACTCACCAGCCCCGTGGAAATTGTCATTAAAAGAGTTCAATTTTCCCAAATCTTGCTTTGATAAAAATGTTTCTTGCAGACATAAAATGTCACAACTTTGCAGCAAGTTGTCCACAACTACACGTCAACTCCTGTCTCCTGCGCTGTTGCCCAGGCGCAGCCCCGTGACAATTATATGATCCAACCCGCATAAAGTTTAGCTGAGCAGAGCAGCCGTAGCCCCACTTGGTACACTTGCACCACGAATAGACCCAGCTCCGCTAGCCACCATCTCTTCCGCTTTGCGTGGTTTGTAATATCTCCTTACAACGGAGCCTTCAGGCCAAAGGTCTGGGTTATACATCTCCGAAACTTCATTGCATTTGGCACACACTTTAAATGAGCTGTATCTGTTGCTCACAGTGACAGTACGCTGACAGATAACCTCACGACCAAGTTGTTCAGCTAAATAGTCAGATAATTTCTCTGCATCAAGATCTGGGGAGAATTTGGTAGTGAAAACACTTAGCAACTTCGTGTGAACCACTTTTATACGTCCTTGCGCAGCGGTTCCCACAATAGGCTTCAGCATCCTCCGTACAGATTTTTTAGCATGTTGTTTCAGTAAGGCCAACTTGCCCTCGGCATTATTCCTCTGGGCCCGGCCTTGTTTCACAACACGGCTCCATTTCAGCGACTCTGCCCCAGCTCCTCCAGGGTTCACAGTCACTGATGATGCAGCAACGGTGTCAGCACAGGTGGAAACTCCAGCAGCAGAAGAGCCGGGGATGCTCACATCCTTCACCAGCTCCACGTCCTTCTCTCCGGCCGGGCCATCACGCGGATCACTCCCACGAGTTGCTCCAGTGTCACCTGATGCAACCAGGCCTCCACCATGATTCGGCTCCAACCGGCGCTCCAAGGCTGCAACTCTCTGTTGACTAAGGTCGCACACAGGTCCCCACCGACATCTGCCTGAAGTTTCATTCCGTGTCCCAGCGCACTAACCTCGCTGTGCAGTCGCTCCACCTTGCTCAGCAAGCTGGACACATCCAGGCTGTCAAACGTCACAGGCGGCAACTCATCCAGGTAGTGGGAGACAAAGTGAGGGATGTTTTCTCCGCGCTCATTTAGCACCTTTAGACAGCTTTTGATATTGTTCACATCTTTCTGGCTGCCCTTGAAGGCCACGCACCGTTGTTTGGTGTCAGGACAGAGTTCAAACAGCAACTTTTTGGAAGACTCAATCCATTCAGAGTCGAAGGTGCTTGAGGCTATTACAACTATTTCATCCTGAGCCATTGTTTTAATTTTAACCGCCAGGAAATCAAGGAACTCGTCCTCTACAATAACTTGATCATCAACAGTCTTGTAAATTGTAGGTTTTAATCGAGGCCGGTGATTAAAGTCAGGAGCTTTCGAGCCACGATTCATGCCATCCGCCATCTTGCACAGTTGAGTGTATTTTGAAAAGAAACAATTCATGTAACAAGCATAAATTGACATGCTGTCCTTCAGCATCCAAAACTGACGCAGGGGGGTACCTAACCCATCATATTTTAAGATGTGGATTTGAATGCCCTGGTAGCTGACAGGGAGACAACAGCAACCAAAACTGTTGCCCTAGCAACACAATAACAATTAAATGGTCTATACATTTTAGAAACATCGACATGATACATTACATTATGTTACAAGTGTCTAAATGTAACATACTTGTGGTTTGCAGAAACATACAATGCCAACAGTTACTCCTGGCAACTAGGCTGCTAAGCAGGAAAGAAAAAAATTAAAATAGAAAATGAACACAGGCCAGTATCCCCATTTGACTTCATGCAGGAGACCAAAGTTTTTCTTCTCGCCACAGGCCTGCAATTAATGTTCACTTTTACATTAACTAATCATGATCTCTCCCTAACGTTAAAAACAACAACACTGTCTCTAAGCATAAACACTGAAGCAAATGAGAGTTCTAAAAATGCTGGCAATGGACTTAAAAAATGTTATCAAAACAAAACCAAACAAAAAAGACACTTGGACCTGCAGTTTGACTTGTTATTCTGTGTGCTGAATAACCAAATATTGGATCTATAATACATGAAAGGACACTTTTTCCTGTTCATTTTACGGGAAAATAATTTTCTAATTGTCAGTGTCAGCCCCCTGCTGCTTTGACTCACCTGCAGACTTTGTTCTGCTGCCATATTTTTCAGTTGTATGGATAGTTAGGGACACTGTTTGAAGCTGATGTCTCTCATGATGCTTCATCAAGTGCTGCACACACAAGGACCAATTACATTTTAGCCATAACAAAGCGTGAAGCTGCTATGTGTTGTGTTTGATGTCTGAAGCTACTGTCCTGCAAACACACAGTTTACTGATCCTGGGCCAGTGACAGTTTGGCTGCATGTCACAAATAAGTCATGGAGTTCAGGTGAATATGAGCGGACGATTCAAACTTCCATGTTAGCTCCCCAGTGGTAATTACAGCTCGTACATGTGTGCTTTCTCTGGATTTGGATGTCTCGTACTCAGTGAGTCAACAGTACCAGCAAACACTGGAGCAATCTCTGGAGCCCAAGATAATGATAATCAAATAATCTGTTATGTTTGCAATAATTAAGTTGAATGCAGAAATAATACAAGACTTATATTTGTTACAAAACTTTTCATGATTGGCTTTGATTTCATTAAAACTCCCCAAATTTAAATGAAATTATTTAAATGCAAAAGTATGCTGCAATCTCGAACTGTAAAGGGACAGAAACAGTGCTTCTAATGTGACCTAGTATATGAGCTTACTTTGTCATTGGGAAGTGGAGGGGATGGTAGATTTTGTGTCACCCTAGGGGAGACACCTGCCAAGCTGCAGACCACTGTTTAACTAACAACAAAACTGGATGGTTTTTTTTAGCAAGGCAGCAGCTTTTAAGGCACAACACATGGGTGTTTCATAGTGACTTGTCACTGTTTTTATAAGGGGGATGGTGCCCCCCAAGCCAGGTATTTTAAGCCAAAACATGGTCTTTTCCTAACCATAACCAAGTGGTTTTGTGCCTGGCCCTAACTACACGTTAGCCACAGCATTGTTAAAATGTAAAGTTTCAATGTATCTACTATAAAATAACATACAAATGTAACAAACCATGGTTTAGATATGGTTTAGATATAAGAAGAAAATAAGAAAGTACAGGCAGAGGGCAGAGTCTCTACAGATAAAGGGGGACACTAGTGAGTCATAAGTGATTATTAAGAGGGGTTACTTTCGTATGATTTTGGGGAGAATCCTGCATAGATATACCGTTAAATATATCACTATGGGTGTTTGATTGGCTTGTTTGGATGTGTAAGCACAGGCTGTTCTCATTCCAAAGTCATCAAATATTGCTGCTCTGTCGGTGATTTCAGTGTCAGACAATGATGCCAAAAGCCACCTTTTGAAGTGGTATGATTCACAACTGGGCAGCATCAGTTTCTAAAGTCCCTCTAGGGTGGGTGGTAGGGTTGGTGGATGGGTCAAACAAACCCTGGACTCTCACCTTGGAGCCTGGTGTTCACTTTCTGTTTAAATGTAGAGCGAAACCATGATGTTTTTCATCCAGGCATTGCTTGTGGTGTCACAGAACATCTACAGCAGGCACAGGAGAATACCTAGCGTGTAGTATGCAAACAAGAAAGTCCTCTGACAAAGCAACAAAATGGGATGACTTGGTATGAGAATATGTTGGCAAGCTACAGTTGCTTATTTATTAGCAGGATATCACAAAATGTGGTAGAGGATCTTAAGAAAATTGGAAAATTGGTGGAAAGTTTGGCTGGTGAAGAGTAAAAGGATTTTAAAGGACGGTTCATATGATACCCGGGGAATAAGCACCCCATGAATGACATTACATCCTTAATAGAAAATTAAGGAATTAACATAGAGTAATGAAGGTTGGGTTTAGGCAAGTAAAGTTACTGTGGTTCGGTTTAGGAAAAGAAACACTACAAGGGTGTGCCTTAAAATGACTAAAATTTCACTAAAAGTTCACATGGTTCTGGACACCAGTCTCCATGATAGTCCTGTGTTTTATGACCCATCCACAGCCAACCTGCCTCCTAACTGGACCGCTTCCTTCTTTGCCTTCATCTGCCCATCGATCATGTCATCACAGCCTTTCAAAATACATGGAATATGCTTGAATTACTGGCTCATCATTACGTGGGATATGTACAAATTGTGTGCATTACTTTTCTTAGGAAAACATATGATCATATATTTAGTCAAAGAATTTTTTAAATCATAGTTTTTCAATAACTTGGATGGAAAAAGATCTGCCCTGCATCCCTTGATTGTCTCTCAGTGTGCAGATCCAGATGTACATTGCAACAACTTGTAAACCTTTTGTGTTTAATTAAAAACATTTATTAGTTTAATTTAGCCTTGGCGGAGTTGTGCGCTCTGGGTTCATTCTCCTCTCATGGCTGTATTGATCTCCCAGCTAAACTCACTCCCAGCTGTTGTCATTAAAGTGTTAAGCTTCAGCAGATGTTTTCAGGGATGTTAGTGATTGGATGTGCATCACAATCATTCACTGTCCTTGTCTTCAGTCTGCCAGGGCTATGTCCTCTTTTTTGCAGATAAAACTTGTGGAATTATAGCAACAAAACTTTCAAAAAGCAAATAAAACTCCAGTGAATTTTTCTGTCCACTCTGTTTTTCCACTTTATCTCCTCAGGGCTTCCGTAGAGGCCTGTTCATCCTTGGATGGTAAGCAATGCTATTATTGGTATGAAAACAGACAATAAAAAGATCATTTCTGCATCTCAAGGTGGCTCTCGTCTGGTTTCTTTGAGACTTTGGGTGTTTTTATTGTTTAAACTTCCATTATTGTGTCCTTGGTGCTTCGATTTTACATTTCTTGATGACAGTGTGCCTTGAGTGCAAATAAAAACTGCTGTTTAAAGACTGGTGATAAGGTGATATTATCAGGTGACACATAGCTATTCAGCATTCAGCCCCTCTGTCTTCCCTCCATCAATCTTCACTCTCCTTGCATGCTCTTTGCTCCTTGCGGCTCCAGTAGTTCAGCCTTATTTTATTTTGACGTTGTAAATGAAATGTTAGAACTCATTAATTATTATTATTAATTATGCACGGCTGCATGCAAACAGGAATATTAGTGGAATAATCATTTTGATCATCAATGTAAATAGTTTAGTGGGAAAATTTTGTTTTTTGAAATAAGGATAAAAAAAAATGCAATTTTTGTGGAAAAAATATTAAATATGGAAGGGGATGTGAATATCATCATGTATAAGAACAGAAACAGATCATTCCAGAGGCCTCAGAGTACTTTACAGTCTGCATGGAGACAATTGAAGGACTCTGAGGCCTACAAAAATACTTAACTATGACCATGGATGTATCATACATTCAAACCATTACTATTATTATACATGATAACATTCACATAGTTTCATATTTAATAATTTTTCCACAACATAAATGTAGTGAGTGTCTTAGTGTCAAAACTCTCTTTGTTGATTTAAGAGTGTGGATGCGTCCAGTAAAATTGTAAAATTGTAAAGCCAAACCCTTTTATGTTTACTTAAACCCAACCACGTGCTTTTGCTACCTAACTGTAAGCATGGTTAATTTTCCTGTGACAATGGAAGTGTATCTAAAGGAAGATAATGCATGTAACAGGCAGAACTTTATACGCCGTACCAGAGCATAAACAACCACCATACCCAGGGTACCTTGCATGCCATATCTGGACATCCATGACCAAACGTCAATATGTGACGAGGTTTGAATGAGAACGTTTTGAGATTTTTGTCTCTAGTATGGGTCAAGCTCCGAAAACAATGGAGCCTACAGTTTCCATAATGCAACTCAATAATGTCTTTCAGTTTACCCTCACAGCCTAAATGCCCACTTCTTATAGACCACGCATCTTGTGGTTGTTACGCAGGCTTTCTGTTAAACATTATATTGATGACATCACCAGGTAAAGCAAAATGGGTCTAGTTAGGACACCAGAGCAGACTCTGCACATAGACTTGCAGCTCAGTTGCCATAACGGCCTATTTCCACCAGATGCGTGTTGGTTGCGTCTCTGCTCCGGCACGGTCAATGTGTGTGTTTCCACCGGCTGCGGCTGTGCTGCGTTCCGGCTCCGTCTCAGCTCTGGCACTCTGGAGCCCTCCGCAACAGATACGCAGGACTTCTATTTTTGCCGGACGCCGGAGCACAAGACAGCAATTCAGCACAGAGCAGATCGTGCGGGACAGGGAGTCTTGCACAGAAACAAAATAAAACATCCGGTTAAAAAAAAATAAAATACACAGTGTTCACGGCGGATCATATTTCCCTGCACTACACCTTGAAAACGATATAATGGGCAGAGGCAGGCCTGAAGTCAACAGGTCAGAGGTTTTCAGACGTCCTTTCACCCCATGAACACCATGGATGAGGAGATATTAATCATGGCAGTGCACCGACATGTCTTCCGGCGGAGCTGCACCGCACCGCACAGCAAACGCAGCCGGTGGGTATTGACGGACGGCGGAGCACGCAGCGGATAACCAGCGCTGCCGTTCCGCAGCGGACACGCATCCAGTGGAAATCCGGCGTAAGAAACTGTCAGCAGTGTATGTTTCTGCAAACCTGGAACTGCCCATTGGTCCGACCTCCCGTTGGTTCGACCTCCCATAAGTCCGACTAGGCCGTAGGTCGGACCGATAGAGGGTCCTGTTAGTCACTAAAGTCAAGCCAGCCCTCACTTTGAAACATTCGGTCAAGCCAGCCCTCACGTTGTTTTGCGGTGCGCGCATATACTACACATTACAGCAAGAGCGAGAAAGGGCTGATTTCAAAGTACATTGAGAATAATATTCTTAAAAAAACTACCTGTTATTATTCAAC
Organism: Epinephelus fuscoguttatus; assembly: GCF_011397635.1. Lineage (NCBI taxonomy): Eukaryota > Metazoa > Chordata > Actinopteri > Perciformes > Serranidae > Epinephelus > Epinephelus fuscoguttatus. The sequence goes on along the minus strand of NC_064756.1, from coordinate 37,862,916 downwards.
CGTTCCACTTCAGACTGATAGTACACGACCTCAGGGTGTCACCCAGAAAATATCAGGTCAATCTGATGGAGCATTTCAGAATAAAAGCCCTGTGAACTGTCATATTTTACTGTACTCCTTGTACATTGAGAATAATATTTTTAAAAAAACAAAACAAAAAAAACTACCTGTTATTACTCAACCGTTCCACTTCAGACTGATAGTACATGACCTCAGGGTGTCACCCAGAAAATATCAGGTCAATCTGATGGAGCATTTCAGAATAAAAGCCCTCTGAACGGTCACATTTTACTGTACTCCTTGTACATTGAGAATAATATATATATTTTTTTTTTTTTTTTTTTTTAAAACCTACCTGTTATTACTCAACCGTTCCAATTCAGACTGATAGTACACGACCTCAGGGTGTCACCAAGAAAATATCAGGTCAATCTGATGGAGCATTTCAGAAAAAGAAAAACTCTGAACTGTGACATTTTACTGTACACCTTGTTCATTAAGAATAACATTAAAAACAACAAGTAGGTGTTATTACTCAACTGTTCAACTTCAGACTGATAGTACACAACCTCAGGGTGTCACCAAGAAAATATCAGGTCAATCTGATGTAGCATTTCAGAAAAAGAAAAACTCTGAACTGTGACATTTTACTGTACTCCTTGTACATTAAGAATAACATTTTAAAAAAAAAAAAATACCTGTTATTACTCAGCTGTTCAACTTAAGACTGACAGTACTCGACCTCAGGGTGTCACCCAGAATATGTCAGGTCAATCTGATGTAGCATTTCCAAATAAAAGCTCTTGGAACTGTCACATGTTACTGTACTCCTTGTACAATAAGATTAACATTAAAACAATAACAAAAAAAACCCTACCCGTTATTACATTACATTTCACTACTTTGAGGTAACAAACAGAATTAATCTTTGGTTCAGTTTAGTGGCACAATTGGCAATCCCAGCTCTCATTTTTGGCCTTTTCCAGGTCTTTGGTTGTCATGCCCAGGCACTGCTCGTGGAACCATCTCCCACAGGAATCACATTGGATCTATAAAATGAAGTTAAAATCACAAAGATACTTTTTAATATACTCTTGCAGCTTTTTTTGAAAACCACAACTTAAACGTACAATGCAAGACATTAGTTTCAGACTGCTGCCTGCTGTACACAAATTTGAAAACACTGAAAGGGTATGGTGAAAATATAATGTATTTTTTGTCACCAATTATGGATTTTGTAGAGGTGTGGGTGTATTTATTTTTTAAAAGTTATACATTTTCACCAGGGCCGCCCCACCCTAAACGCAGAACACGCGCTGTGCGTAGGGCCTCATCTTTCATGGGGGGGGCACATTTTGCGCGAAGGGACGCATTTGCGCATATGCGCAATGGATGCGCACATGCGCTACCGTGAGGCGCGCATAGAATCAGCTCGAGGAAGGAGAGAAGAGACCTGACCGCCCATGCGTCGCTGCAATGATTGACAGCACTCGACATCTGAACAATAAGAGGGTGCGCTGGCAGGCACTTGCAGAGCTGCAGCAGATGAAGAGTTGTCGACATGTCGTCCAAAAGAGCCTCAGGAGTATGTGCGGGGACAGGGGGGCGGGCGGGCTCCACGGAGGGGGAGACCCGAGCCTCGGGGGTATGTGCGGGGCCGGGAGGTCGGATGCTCCCAGAGAGGGGAGAGGGAGGTATATAGCTAAATAAGATGAAAATAGAAAAGAATGTCTCTGTATTTTATTTCTGTTTTCAGTGTTTAATTAAGGTGTGAGAGGCGGAGGGCTGAGGGAGATGAGACGGCTCCAGAGAGGGGAGAGGGAGAAGTATAACAAAATAAGATTAAATAGGAAAAACCTGTCTCCCTCTTTTATTTTATTTTCAGTGTTTAATCAAGGGTGGGGGATTGAGGTGGTGGAAGTTACTTTCTTTTGATGAGTCATTGATGGCTATTTGTGACTCAGATTTGTTCATTTATTTATTTATTTCAGTTTGAAGTTCATTCATTCATTCATCTTCTAACCGCTTCATCCTCTTGAGGGTCGCGGGGGGGCTGGAGCCTATCCCAGCTGACATCGGGCGAGAGGCAGGGTACACCCTGGACAGGTCGCCAGACTATCGCAGGGCTGACACATAGAGACAAACAACCATTCACACTCACATTCACACCTACGGACAATTTTTAGAGTCTCCAATTAACCTAGTCCCCAAATCTGCATGTCTTTGGACTGTGGGAGGAAGCCGGAGTGCCCGGAGAGAACCCACGCTGACACGGGGAGAACATGCAAACTCCGCACAGAAGGGCTCCCACGCCCGGGATCGAACCGGCAACCCTCTTGCTGTGAGGCGAGAGTGCTAACCACCACACCACCGTGCCGCCCAGTTTGAAGTTATTTTCATTTAATATTTATTTATTTCAGGTTGAAATTTTATTTTATTTGACTCATACAGCCAGACTACTGTATCTACAGTACATTAGTTATTGCCAATAAAGGTTGTCATGTTAAATGGAAAGTTGTTGTATGGTCATTTTGTACCTATGATACATTTGGGATGGGGGCCTCCAAATAAAATTTCACTTAGGGCCCCAGTTTGGTCAGGGGCAGCCCTGATTTTCACCCCTGCATGCACAAAAAGGGTTATAATGCGGATGAAATTGTGTTGAGACCCATAAGCTAACCCAATTTTGAATTTGAGCAGCAGATGAGGAACTATTGAAAATGTGATTCTTTCTGTCAACTGTAAACTCTTGAACTGATGTTGTTAGTACAGCAAATGCTTGCTGGTTGACCTGCGCTCACAATGTCAGTCAGTTAGCTAATCAGTCAATTAACGATATATCAGGACTTTTTACAGGAAAGGGAAAGGAAGGAAGGACACAAACTTATGAGCCAGGACAAGGAAGTGTGCAAATGTGTGACTTCAAAGTTATGTGAACATGATATCAGCAGCAGAGCTTAGATTTTATAACTTTGTGTTACAGCTAGCTTTTCAATTTAAAGTTTCCCTTGGGACAACTACTGTATCTAGCCTGTTACCCAAAATTTGGAAATCTTTTCTGTCTGCAGTCCTACAAACACTGATAACACCTGAGGCCATTTTTATGACCAATCCAGGGGATTAAGCCCTCACTGCCAGTGCATGAGACACTAGATTCGGAAATGCTACATCAGATTGACCTGATATTTTCTAGGTGACACCCTGGGATCAAGTACTATTAGTCTGAAGTGGAACGGTTGAATAATAACAGGTAGTTTTTTAAGAATATTATTCTCAATGTACAAGGAGTACAGTAAAATATGACAGTTCACAGGGCTTTTATTCTGAAATGCTCCATCAGATTGACCTGATATTTTCTGGGTGACACCCTGAGGTCGTGTACTATCAGTCTGAAGTGGAACGGTTGAATAATAACAGGTAGTTTTTTTAAGAATATTATTCTCAATGTACTTTGAAATCAGCCCTTTCTCGCTCTTGCCTCTTGAACCAATAGGAGGTCCCGTTAGTTTGACCCGTCTTCTCCTGCACACCCCCTTCAGGCTGCTTCTGTTTTCTACTGCGCTGATTTTCTGTTCAGCACCAAGGACAGCGCTACACACTCTCAAGTAGAGCCCTGCACCGGCCGAGCGCGACTCCAACAGTGATTATTATTATTAATTAATTACTTTCTGCCAAGTGCTTTCATCGATGCGCGCAGCTGCTCTCTCTCTCTCTCTCTCTCTCTCTCTCTCTCTCTCTCTCTCGATCGCTCTCTCTCTCTCTCGATCGCTCTCTCTTTCGCTCTGATAAACAGACACACAAGAACACAAACATGCTGGAGAGAGTGAGATATGCCCTGATCTCACAGAAGTACAGAAATGACCACGACCTCTTAACACCGCATTCCGTGGTGGCAGCATCCTCTGACAAAGCAACAATGGGTCGAGTCGACATAAATGATTATTATTATCAATTAATTAGGCTACTTTTTTCTGTGAACACCACCCACATCATTAAAAATGCCAGCAGCGTCTCTTCTTCCTCAGAACGCTGATGAGGAACAAACTCCCTCCACCTCTGCTGAAGAACTTTTATCGATGCACAATAGAGAGTGTCTTGACTTATGGATGCACGGTATGCGGGTCATCAAGACGGCTCCCCACTCCCACGCCTGGATGAGATCTACTCGAGCCGTCTCCTCCGACGGGCCACGAACATCAGGAACGAGCCCACACACCCAGGACACTCTCTGTTCACCAGCATCCCCTCCGGCAGGCTCAGAGTCATACGAGCTCGCACCAACACTCAAAAACAGCTTTTGTCCCATGGCTGTGAAAAGACTGCTTCAAGCACCACAATCTGCAATAATGTGGCCAATGCAATAACTGCTCTTCTTCTTGCACACTTGCACATTTGCACATTTCTTTTAAATTATGTATAGTATTTTTATTTGCATTTAGTTTGTCATATTTGATCCTATTTTATACAGATTTATTTATTATATTGTCTTTTATGCTCGACATTGTAGCTGCTACAAGACAAGAGATTGCTGCCAAACGAAGTTTCGTTGTATCTGCTGTGCAATGACGATAAAGTTTCTTATCTTATCTTGTCTTCTTATCTTTCTGCCATGCGCTTTCATTGAGGCGCGCAGCCGCTCTCTCTCTATCTCTTTCTCTCTCGCTCTGAAAGAGCGAAAAAGCGAGAATTTCTGAGAGAAAGCACTCTCAGAAATCACACATCACACATGCTGCATAGAGTGAGACATGCCTGAATGAAAATACTGCTTAGTTACAATGTAACTTAGAGTCAATGAGCCCGAGCCCGACGTATTCATAAAAAACGGCCCGGCCCAGCCCGATTTGACGGTCTGGAGGCTTCTGTTTTCTACTGCGTAGATTTTCTGTTCAGCACCAAGGACAGCGCTACACACTCTCAAGAGAGCCCAGTAGGAGCCATCAAGTCAAATCAGGATTAAAACCTTTCTGGAAAGGTTATAATCACCCCGAGCTCAGCTTTGAACAACCAACAGGTAAGCCACTGTTTAACCCATTAAGTTCCGTTGCGTGGTTTTAGAGATATTCTGCAAAATATGAAAGCTGCCGCTCTGAGTTCTGAGGGTTAACTGACTTTTTATTATTTTAAAAACCAATCTTGCTGTTGGGAATTAGGCTATGCATCACTACAGTATAAACTCTCAATAGATCATATTGCTGGTTGCATAATATGTAACAGCCTGTAGATACGGTGCATGCCTTTCACTCCCGCGGCCGAATGGAGGTGAACGTCAGAATGGACAGTCGGACTTATGGGACCTCCCATCAGTTCGACCCCCCATTAGTACGAGCAGGTCGGACTGGTCGAACTAATGGGAGGTCGGACCAATGACATGGACCCCTGCAAACCAGGGATACATTACATTTATACATTTCATGTATATCATATCAAAGTTTCTAAAGTGATATAGTGTAGGAGTTGGCTTTGTTATCAGGAATCAATCAATCAATTTTATTTATAAAGCCCAATATCACAAATCACAATTTGCCTCACAGGGCTTTACAGCATACAACATCCCTCTGTCCTTATGACCCTCACAGCAGATAAGGAAAAACTCACGGTAGAAACCTCAGGAAGAGCAACTGAGGAGGGATCCTTCTTCCAGGATGGACAGACGTGCAATAGATGTCGTACAGAACAGATCAGCATAACAAATTAACAGTAATCCACGTGACACAATGAGACAGAAAAAGAGAGAGAGAGAGAGAGAGAGAGAGAGAGAGAGAGATGCAGGACAGACGGTAATGACAGTAGCTTACAACAACATTAATGAAAGTAATAATATTATTGTTATAGTTCTGGCTACTGTGGTACAATATGTTGAAAGTATATATTAATATCTGGCAGTATACATGTGTGACAATAGTCATATGTGTATAATAACAGTAGAAGTATGACTAATGATGACAGCAGCAGCAGGAGGCATCTGGCAGGACCACGGCAGCAGCACAACCACACATGTCACGCTGTCCAGGCACCGCTGTGATATGAGTTAATCTGAGAGACAGTGGAGCACAAAGGCTCCGGAGAAGCCTCTCGGACCGTAACAGGAAGATGATTCCACAGGAGAGGAGCCTGATAGCTGAAGGCTCTGGCTCCCGATCTACTTTTGGAGACTTTAGGGACCACGAGTAACCCTGCGTTCTCAGAGCGCAGTGTTCTGGTGGGATAATATGACACTATGAGCTCTTTAAGATATGACGGAGCTTGACCATTTAGAGCTTTATAAGTTAACAGTAGGATTTTAAATTCAATTCTGGATTTTACAGGGAGCCAGTGCAGAGAAGCTAAAACAGGAGAAATATGATCTCGTTTCTTAGTTCCTGTTAGTACACGTGCTGCTGCATTCTGAATTAGCTGGAGAGTTTTTAAGGACTTACTAGAGCTACCTGATAATAGAGAGTTACAGTAATCCAGCCTTGAGGTAACAAAAGCATGGACCAATTTTTCTGCATCTTTTCGGGTCAGGATAGGCCTAATTTTCGCAATATTACGCAGATGAAAAAATGCAGTCCGTGAGGTTTGTTTTAAATGAGAATTAAAAGACAAATCTTGATCAAATGTTACTCCGAGGTTTCTTACGGTAGTGCTAGAGGCCAGAGCAATGCCATCAAGAGAAACTATGTCATCAGATAAAGAGTCTCTGAGTTGTTTGGGGCCAAGAACAATAACTTCAGTTTTGTCTGAATTTAACATCAGGAAATTGGTGCTCATCCAAGTTTTTATGTCTTTAAGGCAGTTATGGAGTTTAGTTAATTGATTACTTTCTTCTGGCTTCATCGATAAATACAACTGAGTATCATCATCCATAACAATGGAAATTTACAGAGTGATTTCTAATGATGTTACCTAAAGGAAGCTTTTATAGAGTAAACAGGATTGGTCCGAGCACAGAACCTTGCGGAACTCCAAAACAAACTTTAGTACGTAAGGATGGTTCATTATGAACGTGAACAAACTGAAAACGATCAGATAAATAAGATCTAAACCAGCTTAGTGCTGAACCTTTGAGGCCAATTAAGTGATCCAGTCTCTGTAGCAGAATTTGATGGTCAATTGTGTCAAACGCCGCACTAAGATCTAATAAAACAAGTACAGAGACAAGTCCTTTGTCTGAAGCAATCAGAAGGTCATTTGTAATTTTAACTAGAGCTGTCTCAGTGCTATGATGCACTCTAAATCCTGACTGAAATTCCTCAAATAAATTATTATCATGGAGAAAATCACACAGCTGGTCTGTGACTACTTTCTCAAGGATCTTTGACATAAAGGGAAGATTAGATATTGGTCTATAGTTGGCTAACACCTCTGGAACCAGGGTGGGCTTTTTTAGTAGAGGTTTAATTACAGCTACCTTAAAAGACTGTGGTACATAGCCTGTTAATAAGGATATATTGATCATATCTAATATATGAGTGTTAACTAAAGGTAAGACCTCCTTAAGTAGCCTAGTTGGGATGGGGTCTAAGAGACACGTTGATGATTTAGATGAAGAAATCACTGCAGTCAATTCTTGAAGAGAAATTGGGGAGAAGCAATCTAAATATATATTACAGCTGTGTTTCAGGTTAGCCTACTATGTGAGGACAGGAGGTCATGAATTTTGCCTCTAATAGTTAGAATTTTGTCATTAAAAAAGCTCATAAAATCATTACTGCTAAGGGCTAAAGGAATACAAGGCTCAATAGAGCTTTGACTCTCAGTCAGCCTGGCTACAGTGCTGAAAAGAAACCTGGGGTTGTTCTTATTGTCTTCTATTAGAGCTGAGTAATAGTTTGCTCTGGCATTGCAGATGCCCCTCTTATAAGTTTTGAGACTGTCTGTCCAGATTAAACGAGATTCTTCCAGTTTGGTTAATCGCCAATTCCTTTCAAATTTTCACGATATTTGTTTTAACTTACTGGTTTGAGAGTTATACCAAGGAGCGAACTTTCTTTGCTTTGTTAACTTCTTTTTAAGAGGAGCTACAGAGTCGAGTGTTGTTCGTAGCGAGCCTACGGCACTATTGACAAGATGATCGATTCGGGAGAGGTTAAAGTTGGCACGGGAAACCTCTGTTACTGAAGGTATTGGTATTGAATTTAATTTTGCGACAGCACTATCTGATAAACATCTAGTATAGTAACTGTTGCTGAGTGGCGTGTACTTGAGTAAAAAGAAATCAAAAGTAATCAGATAATGATCCGATAATGAGGGATTCTGTGGAAAGACTGTTAGGTTATCAATTTTAATTCCATACGTCAGAACTAGATCGAGGGTATGGTTAAAACAGTGAGTAGGTTCATGTACACCCTGACTGAAGCCAATGGAGTCTAATAATGAGATAAACGCGGTAGCCAGGGAGTCATTATCAACGTCGACATGAATGTTAAAATCGCCTACAATAATAACTTTATCTGATTTAAGAACTAAACTGGATAAAAACTCTGAGAATTCAGATTCAAATTCAGAATACGGGCCAGGAGCACGGTACACTATAACAAATAAAAGTGGCTGCGAGGTTTTCCAGGTCGGATGTAAAAGACTAAGAACAAGGCTTTCAAATGAATTATAATCTAGTTTAGGTTTAGGACTGATTAACAGACTAGAGTTAAAAATGGCTGCAACTCCCCCTCCTCGAGGAATGAGGCATGTAATGAAGTGAAGAGGATGGTGGATAGCATGACTCCTAGGTGAGATGCCTGCCAAGCTGCAGACCATTGTTTGAGACCACAAACAACAAAACCGATTGTGTTTTAATGAGTCATTTATTTCTTTTCCATCAGCTTTTTAGCCCCAAAATGGGTTTTTTTCAGCAACCTGTCACTAATTTTCCAGCGAAGATTGTGCTATGAAAAGTGATTGTTTCTTACCAAGACGTTGCTGCTTGTCCAGCATAGATTGAGCCCCCAAAACTGGATAGTTTAAACCAAAACATGACGTTACCTAACCATTATGAAGTAGTTTTTGTGCCTAAACCTAACCACATGTTAACCACAGATTGTTGAGATATAAAGTTTGAACAGGGTTAGAGCTGACTGCGGTGAAGACAGCTGTGTAACTATAAAACAAATTGACAGGTTGGCAGGTGGTAGGCATTAGGAAGCATGACTGGAGAAGCTGCAAAGACACAAAGCAGAGGGCCAGCATGAAAGCAGGCCACACTACCAGTCAGTCCACAGTTGGAGTTTATTACAAATGTTTGAATATTTCATTGTATAAAATCTGTTAATGGCTCATTATGTATTGACAGACGATGATCTGTCAGATTTATTCAGTGTTTGCTACAGCAATTTATTGTGTTTACACAAAAAAAACCCTTTTAACACCAGAACCAAATATGTTTTTAAAAACACTGTGTGCAACATTTCTTTACAAATGCCTCTGAGTGCGACAAATATTCATCAGTTTGTTTCTAACACCTAGAAACTCTGTGGTGATCCAACATGGTGCTACAGAATTCTTAAAACTTTTGTTCCCATTTGTTTTACGACACAAAAGAAATTCACAGCGACATTTCTCTACCATGCCGTGTAGTTTCTGAGACATCGAGTGCTAAAGCCTCCTCTGGGCCTACATGCTGCTGTGTTGATTTTATTTCTCTTTCATCTTTTGTCGACTTAGCTGCCATTATTCCTCTCTTAATGAGTCTGTTTTATTCACTCTTACTACTGACAGTGCCTCTGACAGTTTTGCTGTGAGCAGAAATGTACAGATGAAAAGACACCCCGAGATTTGTAAGTTTTGCACACTTACTTGCTTTAATTACAGCATTTCATGTTGCTTTTTTTTCTTCCTCTTCACATCGTGCACCTGTCATGAATTTCTGCTCTGTCTGCATAACGCAGCCACAAACTTTTTTTCTGGAACAGATGTCTGTGACATCAGAAGAGCACACATCTATTGAAGCTGATCATCTGCTAGCAGTATGCTAATATGCTAATGAGAAGCAGTTTTTTTCTGATATAGGCAGGACAGGAAGAATCAGCACTATCATACATATCTGAAGAGACAAAGATTAATTAGTTCTGAAGAAGGCACAGAAGGAAGAAAGCAGGACAGAAACAGACAGATCAGAGATCAAGTGACTGTGTATGTGTGTGTGTGTGTGTGTGTGTGTGTGTGTGTGTGTGTGTCAAACTTGCCAAACTGACTACAGTAAGATGAAATGCTTGTAACGATGATGGCTTACACCTAGCTCAACTTCAGGTGGGTCAGATTACTTGTCATTTGTCTGTGCATGTGTGTTCCTGTGTGCATGCAAGTGTTGTGTATAAGCTCATCAACGTGTGTCTACATCAGTGCGTGTGTTTGCAGCTCACACAAACACTCACACACACGTACTGTACACACACACACACACACACACACTATGTGGCCCGTCTCAGCAGGCATCCCTCTTCAACCAGCAGTCAGCTCTCTAATGCTCTGAATCTGCCATTCAAGTTGAAAAGAAAAGTCAGAGACACAATATGCCATTTTGGTTTTTATCTCCCCACGTAACAGAGGGATGTAGATGTCGCTCAGTCAGCTGGTCAGTCCGTCAGTCTATCAGTCCAAAAGTGGATTTATAGTTGTGCATCAGCTCTATGCAGAACCTATGCCTGTTTCACTCCAGAGGTACATCCCAGAAAGCTGGCTGGTGGTGGAGTTTCTGTGAAGTACTGTAAAGTGTAATAGATTCAAAACACACCACAGTGTTGAAAATATTGCTGCTGATGGTTGTTGTTGATCACCACTTGGCTGCGTATCTGAGGTGGTGTCAAGTGACTCCAGGGTGCTCCAAGGAATTGTTCTGGCATCATTCTTCTTCACCCTCTACACCTCTGATTTCCATTTCAATTCTGGGTCCTGCCACCTCCAAAAGTTTTCCGACGACTCTTCTATAGTGCATCAGCAATGACAATGAGGAGGAGTACAGAGGACTGACTGAGAGCTTTGTCCCGTGGAGCAACCGAAACCACCTTCAGCTCAACACCAGTAAGACTAAGGAGGTGGTGGTGGACTACCGAGGAACCGGAGGCAACCTGCCCCAGCCACCATCCAGGGCGAGGAGGTGGAGATGGTGGACTCGTACAAGTACCTTGGGGTCCACATCAACAATAAACTGGACTATACTCATAACACAGATGCCCTCTATAGGAAAGGTCAGAGCAGGATGTTCTTCCTGAGGAGACTCCGATTGTGTGGCGTCTGTAGTGGGCTCCTCAAGACCACCTTCTACCAGTCTATGGTTGCCAGTGCAGTCTTCTTTACTGTAGTGTGCTGGTGGGGTGGAGTTAAGACTGGTGAGGCCAACAGGCTCAACAAGCTTGTGAGGAAAGCCCACTCTGTGGTGGGACTGGACCTGAACAGTCTGGAGACAGTGGCTGAGAGGAGGGTGAAGGACGAAATATGTGCAATCCTGGACAATCCTCACCCCCTGCACGATGAGCTGTGGCTGATGGGCAGCTCATTCAGCCAGCGGATTATCCCACCCAGGTGCAAGACTGAACGATTCAGACGCTCCTTTGTGCCCACAGCCAACAGACAGTACAACAGCGGTTTGGCTTAAGCAACATCCAGCTCTGAACTGAACTGACTTAATTTGCATCTGCCAATTAACACTTCATTTTATACAACACTTTGTCTGCCATTTTTAGTCACTTAATTCATCTTGATGTAGCAATTTCATTTTATCTTTTTATTTATCTATTTTTTTTCTCTTTTATCTTATACTAATAAATGTATTTTTTTTGTCTTGTGCTGCTGTAATATTTGAAATTCTTCTCTGGGGGGATCAATAAAGTATATCTTATCTTAACTGTCATATACCTGATACATTCTCCCCACATAGACAATATGCGAACACTTTTAGCATAAGACTGTGACATTTTACATTGCGTAAATAATCGGATTACTGCTAATTTATCATGTTGCTCTGTTCTGTACGACATCTATTGCACGTCTGTCCATCCTGGAAGAGGGATCCCTCCTCAGTTGCTCTTCCTGAGGTTTCTACCATTTTTTCCCCCGTTAAAGGGTTTTTTTGGGGGAGTTTTTCCTTATCCGCTGTGAGGGTCCAAAGGACAGAGGGATGTTGTATGCTGTAAAGCCCTGTGAGGCAAATTGTGATTTGTGATATTGGGCTTTATAAATAAAATTGATTGAAATTGAAAATTGAAATAAGCCCAGTGGCTAGTGGACATTCTCTTTACTCATATGAAGCCAGGATAAATCACACACAAGACTTAAAATGATATTTGTGATAGCTTTATTGTTTTTTACAATTTATTGTTTCTTACCCATGAAATAAGTAAATAAAAGCTTTGTTTCTACTGAGGGGAAATGGTTTTTAGCTTACTAAAAATAGACAGGTCTGTGTTGCTGCAACATGTAGTTTCATTTGTGGGAAGGTGCACATCAGGCTACGGCGTGAGGTATGCATCTACACAGAGCCTAAGCTGCAGGTAAGGTGTTAATTCAGCACAGAGGTATAAATCCTGCATAACACATCCTGATAACAGGGCTGTAGAGTTTATCTTGTTAATGTCAAAATCATGATTTCAAAGAGTGCAATCTGTTCACCACAAGTGACACCACAATGACATGAGGTGAGTCTGATTTGATGTATGAGAACAAACACAGCATCTTCAGACTGAACAAGGCAAAGAATTCAAGAAATCTGAATGTCAAAGCAGCTATTCTAAGAAACGCAGAGGAGAAAAACCTACAAATCAGGCTTAAACAAAAGAGGATGAAAAGCTTTTCTAGTCCTGAAACACTGTCCTAATTTTTCGAAAGCTTGTTGTTTGAATGAAAAACTTGGAAAACTGATTATATTCCTGGTGTTACTGAGTATCTACTAATCTGCACCTGCTCTCCTCTGTGGGAGACGCTTTGGCACTGAACATGCCATAAATTAACATTTTGCTCTCCGCCTACATGGCCTACAGTTGTATTCCACTTATCTCTTTTTGGCCCTTTATCCATCTCTCTCTTTCCAGCCTACTCAGTCTCTCTTTTTCTTAACCTCCTCTTTTCTCTCTCTTTGCTGTTTTCTCCTCCTCTCTCTGTTCCGTTGGGTCGTGTTAATTTTCTGTTCTTACTGACACTATCTAGGACCAATGTGCGCCTGATTGTGCATGTATTTACAAGGTCATTGTAAATAATGCTTTGTTAGTGTTGTCAGCATCAGGTGACATTTGTCAGTCTGGAACTGTGGTCCATAGCTTGTCAGGCATCTCGCCTATCACACCATCCACCATCCCCTCCACTTGACTGTCATGACATGTCAGCTTCATTAAAAGAATAGCTGCAAATTAAAAGCAACAATAGATGTAAAAACACACAGAGACAATACATCTGAACATTTATACCTCCGACCGCGACAGAGGCTGAAAATTATACATTTTGATACTCACAGGTGTACATATTGCAAAACTCTGTAAAAGTACACCAAAGCATACATTTTCGTTTCCAAATATTTATTTGAAAACGAAACCATTCATAGAGTCAATAAAAGACCATTTTGTCAATAATAAAAAACAAATGTAATCTCAACAGTGACCGTGCCAGCAGTGTGCGTGCATGCGTGCGTGCGTGCGTGTGTGTGTTAGTATGTCAGAGAGGAGGAGTATCAATAAAAAAAAAGTTTCCACTAATTATTTCGGTGTTCATTTCTTTTATTCTTAAGGTTTTTTTCATTAAAATGCGTAATATAGCCAACAATATTATAGACCAAAAGTTAATCTAATTTATTATTGTAGAATGTATTTAGCAAATCATCACTTTCAACTGGAGACACAGTGCAGCAGCAGCGAAGCAGCAAAAAAAAAAGGCATTATAAAAAGCTGACAAATAGTGTTAATTAATTGACATGAGACATTGGAGAGGTTGTCATTCCTATTCTATAGTCTGTAAAACTTTTTTTTTATTTTACCATAACTTTACGGAAATTACTCAGAAAGTTACATATGATGGTCAGGCAGATCGTTGCGACGCTTGGAGGCAGTTAACAGTGACAGTTTTTTCAGCAGCCATTTTTCTTCCTACCAATAATCTATGATTGAGGCAGCTCCAGCTCCAACTCCGCTCACATGCTCTGATTCAAGCCTGATTTATGGTCCTGCGGTGTACCTACGACGAACCTATGTCGTTGCTGTGACGCCGTCGTAAACCCTTCAAACTTCTCCGTCACTCCATTTCATCGTGGTGCAATTCACCGCCAGAGCGGTAGGGGGCTGCGTTCCTTTCCTGAACGGTTATTGTCGTCTCTAGTTGATTCTTTGTTTAGCTTCCCGGCTTTTCCAGTCCCAGTGAACAATGGCGACTGAGAGAGAGAGAATCTTGCTGGAGTTGGAGGATGTCGAACAAAGTATGTTAATACTGCAACATCTACATTGCAACAGAAGATGATACCCTACGACGTAGGTACGTCATTGATTTAACGCAGGACCATAAATCAGGCTTCAGGCATCAGAGCCTTTGAGCAACAGCGATAGATGCATTGGTGCTGTCCGTTGTGCTTTACACTAGGATCGCCAGGATTACCGCGCCCCTCCAAGCGCCACTGTCCCACTGGCTGGCACGGTCACTGTTGAGATTACATTCATTTTTTGTTATTAACAAAATGGTTTTTCATTGACAGTATGAATGGTTTTGTTTTCAAGTAAATATTTGGAAACGAAAATGTATGCTTTGGTGTACTTTTGCAAAGTTTTGCAAAAATGTATATAGCCTACCTGTATGTATCAAAATGTATAATTTTGGTTGGTGGTATAAATGCTCAGAAGTCTAGTGTGTTTCATTTGGGTCCATGTCATTGGTTCGACAGCCCATTGGTTCAACGTCCCATTAGTCCGACTGTCCACGGTGCTGAACGGCTCGCGGCGGGTGTATGGTGCGCCGCGACCGGCTTGAAGCAGAGCAGGCTCACGGCTAATGTGTTTGCCACTTTCTTTTTCATTTTAACCCACACCATGATCTTTTCCTGACCCTAACCAAGTGGTTTTTGTGCCTAAACCTAACCAGACCTTAACCACAGGGCATCATGATGATTTCGGAACGGACTTCGGAACAATGAGTTTAATATGGTCGGAACAATGGGATATCGAACCAATGGGCTGTCGAACCAATGGGCAGTTCCCGTTTCATTTTCGTAACTTAAAGGCTTCAGAAAACATACAAGACACATTTTTAGGAAAAGTCATAGGAAGAGAAGCTTGTAGGTTTTATCTAAACAGAGTTATTTGCATTATAAAAAAACGTCTTGGCGACTCTAGGACAAGTGCACTTACATAAAATAAAACGAGAAATTGGAGAAGATTGAAAAAATTGTTAAAATTAAATTAGGGAACTGATCACAGATGTATTGTGTCTGTGTATTTTTACATCTATTGTTGCTTTTAATTTGCAGCTATACTTTTAATGAAGCTGACATGTCATGACAGTCAAGAACCCCCCTGGGATTCTGGGATTACGGCAGCCAATCAGTGTTGAGCTGCAAGCGACAGGACCCAGCAAGATACCGCTCCAGATGAGATTTCTCATCTCAAGCGTCGAGTGAAAAATTGCTCTGTTGCTCTGTCGCTGTTGCTCGGTGCCCGAGCGATTTTTCTCCCAGGCGAATATACACTCAGTCGCCCGTTTGCATTGACTTTGTATGTAAACTCGTTGGTAGCGGGAAAAAAAACAGGTCTGGTGTGAGCACACCTTTAGCGTCCAAATATACCATGCTTGTGACATAGAAACCTTCTAGAACCATTAGGACAACTGGGGCTGGCCTACTGACTGTCCCAAAAGTGAGAAAAAAAGACTGACCACTTTTAAGTCAAAGTTAAAAATGTTCCTTTTTTAACTTTTGCTTATTCATTTTGGATAGTAATAGTGTGTGAATGTTTTTTGTTTTCTTTCCAGATTGTTTTTTTTTTTTTTTTTTTGACTACCTCTATTTTCCTAGTATATAAGATGGAGCCCTGTTCCCACTGCACAAAAAACCCGCTAACATCTGAATTTTATTTGTAATGGAAAAGGTTACTATCAGCATTCACACGTGGGTCAAATGACTCTGCAGTAGTCGCAGGTATTAATTGGCTCCTACTCTGAGTGGCGTTGATGAAAACACGCCACCTGGGGGAACACTCTAATTTTAGCTACTTTACCAGCAAGATGCAATGACACACCACCACAAAATGCCATCCGTCTCTGTCCAAGCAGCACTCAAACACTGTTCCATATTAGTGTGAAACCAGTTTTAAAGAGAGACTGAATAAGTAAGAAAATATATGCAGAAGGTAATCACCGTAAAGTTTTCACAGGCCTCTATGCCGCTACTCTTTATTGACCTCTTCTCTGGCTGGCTGTGATATCAAATGTGACACATCAAAAAAATAAATAAATGAAATAAACTTAAAAAAAACAAACAAAAAAGCCATACACACACACAGAAAGGCATGCTTCAGAGGCATGTACACAACTCTGCCTCATCTCTTTAGCAGGTTTTCCTGTGTTTAAAAATACCCTGTACACAAGCTTATTAGTGAGCTTGGCAGTGGCAGTTAAGCATCATATTTTAACTTCATTTAATCATTTACCTAGTTTGACCACTTGTAATCATCATTTTTATTGAGTTAAAAAAATAATTGTTGTGGCTGCCATTTCCCTCTGTTTTTTAGGCATCCAACCCTTTTGCATCTTAGGGTTTCTCCATCTGAGCTCCGAAAAGGCTTCCTGCCAATTTCAAACTCTGATGTGCAAGGAATGTGCTAATCTGCGTCTCTCTAGAGAGATACCAGTGGTAGGGTTGTTGGGATCAGAGCTGGAGAGAGGGGAAGTAGTCCTGAGCAAAGGAAGGCCATCTTCTCTCCTTTCTGTGCTCTCAATCAGATACTGACATTAGTATAGGAGGAGTAGAGACCTTTAAGGAAATACTGACACACAACCTGGTGATGATACTGTTGTGTTGCCTGTATCCTGACAGTATTGTTGCTTGCATTAATATGGTTATTGTCACTCAGCCTCAAGTCATTAAAGACACAAGCAAAAGGCATTTAATCTGGCTCAACCCAGGTGCCCTACTGCATTGGGTACAGCCTAAGCTGATTCCTGACAACCCAGCTGGTGGGCAAGCAATCGTAAACCCTAAGGAGATTCCCTCCTCCTCCACCCATCCCATGGGAGAGAAGAGAGAGCAGTAGCTTTAGCTCAACTGTCCAGGGAGTACTTGTGAAAAGCGAAATAGCACCTAACCATTAGGACGTGGACTCTAATAGACCCCTAAACAGTGCCAAGATTGACAGTTGAATTAGATTTTGGAGTCAACCAAAACCAGCTAACAAAAGACATGAAAACAGTTTCCATTCTTAAGTTGGTCTGCATTTTTTACTACTGAAATATTTTGGAGGTTAGAAACTCCTCTGATGGTAGTCCTTGTGTAAGACAACTACAGATATCAAACAGCACAGCAGTGTTTTTGCATCATCATAAAAAAGAATAGATTTTGTTTCATGTAAGTTTTATTAAAACTATTTAAAATAACTGAATGCACATGTGTATCCATTTTTGTTTGTTTTATGTAAAGTGTCTCTGAATCTGTATATGAGCCATATATTTGTGTGTGCAACAGCAGAGAGAGCTTTATTTGCATCTAATTAAAGATGTGTGTGATTATAAATTGATTTCTAGAGACAGTTTCAGGGGCCTTCAGGTGATAATTGACACTGAATTTGATTTACATACAAAGAAGCTGTTTATTATTCTTACATGTTACGTTTTTCAAAGGCTGGATTTCTCACTCTGGAATCTGGACCTCCTCATTTGCACCTCGAAGAAGCTACAAAAGCTTATTAAATGTCCTCAATCCTGAATAATAGCAAGACGTAAATTGGCTCACTACAACAAAGTTTAAAGTTACAAATGAGCTGCTTTGCAGCGTGGTTTTCCTTCCTTCCCACCACATTTCCAGTACAAAGAAACATCCTCAAGGCTCACGTTCAGCTCGCTTGGCTTCAAACGCTTATTGTTTGGAATTTTTCAGAAGAGTTCAGAAGAAAGTTCTTTTAAAGTGAATGCAGAGGATGACATGGAGCCATTTTCCAGCAATAAATACAATTTGTGTGACACGGAGCTATGCTTATAGCTAAATATCAACCCTGGAAAAAAGATGATTATTGAAAGATTAACAGAGCATCTTAAAGACTGTGATTTAGCTCTTTCTCTCTGTGGCTTCTTTATCTCGCACCCTTGTCTGTCTTTCCTTATTGTCTCCTCTTTACACCAAAGACCTCCATGTCCAGCAGGACATGAGGAACCTGATAAGGCAACAAGCCATACCTGAACCCCATTAACCTGTCCTATATATTTCTTCTGTTTGTGAGTAGCAGGGGAGTCTTGGGAGAGAAAAGCTGAGGAGCTGTGAGACCTTCCTACTCAACAAGTGGAGAAGTGCCTAAAGAGACAAATTACAGTATTTCTTCTCGCTGTAAAAATACAGACTTCCCATCAGTTGAACCTGTTTATTGTTTTTCTTTATCCTCAATAAAAGTGCTACTGAAAACATGGCAGACCCCATCTAGTGACACTTCGTCCTACATGATGCTGGATGTAAGATATTTTTAACACACTTTTTTTTAACTGTTACAGGTGAAGGTTCTCACCCTGGGTTTGATAAAGAAATGACATTTGGACATTACATAAATGAGGTAAATAGCACTTTTTTGTGGGACTTTCTTGGGATACCCCTGGCTGTAGCAAATAAATAGGACATAAGAAACAGAACAAGAAGTTACAAAATGAAACTCAAACAAAACACATGGCCACATATGGTGAGTCACACGGAACGTGGGTGCTGCTAGACGAAAGAGCTACCAAAATCAGTGGGATATATTCTTTGCTGGCCTTCAGTATTTTCAGTTAATTTAATCAAAATCCAAACATTAGATTGCTGATAACAAACCTCATCATGAAATGAAGTGTTGATTAGTTGGAAATTTTGGCCTGACAGTGAATACTGAGGAAAGGTCACCTAAATCATTAGAACTCATCCTCTGAAGACCATGAATGTTTTTATTTTATATATCTATATTTGAGATATTTTAGTCAATCCAAAAGTCAGGTCTTTTAGCCTTAAGGGCAAGGACACTTTAAAGGTTAACTTCAGTATTTCCACCCTCGACCCTATTTTCCAGTGGTTTTGTGTGTAACTGACTAATGGAGACAACTGTTCGGAAACAGGTCCAGTATTGAGCAAAAGAGGTTACAATGTAATCTCTGCAAGCATCTGAGTAGCATTAATGTACAGCCACTAGAAGTGTCTGTTTTTTGCCATTGAGGCTCAGAACCTTAACCCGAAACTGTTAACCCCATAATCATCCAAAACCTACCAGACTCAATTTGAATAGTCATTTTATCATTGTAAAACACAATTCATTCAAAGTCCCCAAAAATAAATAAATCAAACGAGTAGTCTTGCTTCATCTGTCCACTAGTCCAACAAGTAGAAATAACTAACAAACAATAAATCCTTAATTCACCCAGTCAGATGTGAAAATATGCTGGCTCAACACACCTTTAAATGACTGCTTATTTAAATGGAGTCTGGTGGGCTTGGTGATGGCAATTTTGGAGCTGTGTCTGGTTAAACAAAAAGGATCTAACTCTGTAGGGTCCTTTCCATAATGTTGTCAATAGCCCCGTTTCCAGCAAGCAGTACATTCCGGTTCAGTTCAGTTCGGAACACTTTTTTTCCGTTTCCACTGTGAAAAGCTGTGGATGGTACCAATTGAACCGTTCCTAATGGTTACGTTTTTGGTACCCCTTCTAATGCGGTACCTAGCACACAGATCTGGTACTAAAAGGTGGAGCTGTGAACACTGCAGTCCGTTGATTGGTCAGTAGCTGACGGTCACTCTGCTCAGGGCTGAGTTGTGGCTGGTTTTGAGACAGAAGCCACTGTTCATATTGTGGAGAGTTTAATTAGTAAATTGTAATTATGAAATATGTGGATGTCAGAGTCGGAGAAAAGTAACTTCATTCACTGGGCCAACTGCCGGTGACGTTTAAGGTGGAACGTTAAATTGAAATGTTACTCAATGCATGAGATCACAATGTGAATCAATCAACACACCGTAAGTATTCCATATAACTTTGACCACTGCTAAAGTTTTTATATGACACACACTTTTAGTAATAAGTGGATCTTCGAGCATATAAATATATATATATATATATATATATATATATATATATATACAGTACAGGCCAAAAGTTTGGACACACCTTCTCATTCAATGCGTTTTCTTTATTTTCATGACTATTTACATTGTAGATTCTCACTGAAGGCATCAAAACTATGAATGAACACATGTGGAGTTATGTACTTAACAAAAAAAGGTGAAATAACTGAAAACATGTTTTATATTCTAGTTTCTTCAAAATAGCCACCCTTTGCTCTGATTACTGTTTTGCACACTCTTGGCATTCTCTCCATGAGCTTCAAGAGGTAGTCACCTGAAATGGTTTCCACTTCACAGGTGTGCCTTATCAGGGTTAATTAGTGGAATTTCTTGCTTTATCAATGGGGTTGGGACCATCAGCTGTGTTGTGCAGAAGTCAGGTTAATACACAGCCGACAGCCCTATTGGACAACTGTTAAAATTCATATTATGGCAAGAACCAATCAGCTAACTAAAGAAAAACGAGTGGCCATCATTACTTTAAGAAATGAAGGTCAGTCAGTCCGGAAAATTGCAAAAACTTTAAATGTGTCCCCAGGTGGAGTCGCAAAAACCATCAAGCGCTACAACGAAACTGGCACACATGAGGACTGACCCAGGAAAGGAAGACCAAGAGTCACCTCTGCTTCTGAGGATAAGTTCATCCGAGTCACCAGCCTCAGAAATCGCAAGTTAACAGCAGCTCAGATCAGAGACCAGATGAATGCCACACAGAGTTCTAGCAGCAGACCCATCTCTAGAACAACTGTTAAGAGGAGACTGCGCGAATCAGGCCTTCATGGTCAAATAGCTGCTAGGAAACCACTGCTAAGGAGAGGCAACAAGCAGAAGAGATTTGTTTGGGCCAAGAAACACAAGGAATGGACATTAGACCAGTGGAAATCTGTGCTTTGGTCTGATGAGTCCAAATTTGAGATTTTTGGTTCCAACCGCAGTGTCTTTGTGAGACGCAGAAAAGGTGAACGGATGGATTCCACATGCCTGGTTCCCACTGTGAAGCATGGAGGAGGAGGTGTGATGGTGTGGGGGTGTTTTGCTGGTGACACTGTTGGGGATTTATTCAAAATTGAAGGCACACTGAACCAGCATGGCTACCACAGCATCCTGCAGCGACATGCCATCCCATCCGGTTTGCGTTTAGTTGGACGATCATTTATTTTTCAACAGGACAATGACCCCAAACACACCTCCAGGCTGTGTAAGGGCTATTTGACCAAGAAGGAGAGTGATGGAGTGCTGCGGCAGATGACCTGGCCTCCACAGTCACCGGACCTGAACCCAATCGAGATGGTTTGGGGTGAGCTGGACCGCAGAGTGAAGGCAAAGGGGCCAACAAGTGCTAAACACCTCTGGGAACTCCTTCAAGACTGTTGGAAAACCATTTCAGGTGACTACCTCTTGAAGCTCATGGAGAGAATGCCAAGAGTGTGCAAAGCAGTAATCAGAGCAAAGGGTGGCTATTTTGAAGAAACTAGAATATAAAACATGTTTTCAGTTATTTCACCTTTTTTGTTAAGTTCATAACTCCACATGTGTTCATTCATAGTTTTGATGCCTTCAGTGAGAATCTACAATGTAAATAGTCATGAAAATAAAGAAAACGCATTGAATGAGAAGGTGTGTCCAAACTTTTGGCCTGTACTGTATATATATATATATATATTAATTTCTGCTGGTGTTATGTAAACTGCATATATTCTAATCCTCACTTGGAGAAAAAAAAAGAAAAGAAAAAAACAGAAGCGGACTCTCCTTTAATGGCTTGAGTCGAAAGACATGGAATGTGGGGGGGGATACGAAGAGACCGGAGAAGACACCTGCTGGATTAATGATCTTGTTTATGGGAAATGGCCTGACAAAACGTGAAGCCAACTTTCTGGTCTCAACCTGGAGGGGTAAGTCCCGCGTAGAGAGCCAGACCTTCTGTCCCAGGGAGTAGGCAGGGGCTGGAATGCAGCGATGATTGGCTGACCTCCGATAGCAGTCTGAGGTGCGAAGCAGAGTGGCACGAGCCAGCCGCCAGGTGCGCTGGCAACAACGGATGAAGGCTTGAACTGATGGAACACTGACCTCGCGTTCCTGCTCAGGAAACAGAGGAGGCTGATATCCCTGGGAACACTGGAAAGGTGAGAGGCCAGTAGCAGAAGTGGGCAAGGTGTTATGGGCATACTCCACCCATAACAGTTGTTTTGATCAGGAGGTGGGGTTGCGTGAAGTCATGCAACGCAGTGTGGACTTCATTTCCTGGTTCATCCTCTCCGTCTGACCATTGGACTGGGGATGGAAACCCGAAGAGAGGCTGACTGTGGCTCCCAACAAGCTGCAAAACTCTTTCCAAACATGAGAGGTGAATTGAGGTCCCTTGTCAGAAACAACATCACAAGGAAGACCATGCAACCAAAACACCTGATTCAACATGACTTCAGCGGTCTCTCTGGCTGTGAGCAGCTTAGGCAATGGAATTAGGTGAGCAGCTTTGGAGAATCTATCAACCACAGTGAGGATAACAGTGTTACCCTCTGATACAGGGAGTCCGGTAACAAAGTCCAGGGAGATGTGTGATCATGGCCGATGGGGAATGGGCAGAGGCTGGAGGAGGCCGGCTGGGGCTTGACATGAACTCTTATTCTGTGAGCATACAGGACATGTGGCCACAAACTCCTGGGTGTCTCGGTCCATGGAACTCCACCAGAAACGCTGTCTGAGGAGAGAGAGAGAGTCCTAGCCACCCCGGGATGGCTGGCTAACTGAGAGCAATGCCCTCACTGCAGAACCAGAGAACGAACATCTTCTGGCACAAAAAGACAGTAATTAGGGCAAGTACTGGGAGATGGGTGGGTATTAAGTGAGTCCTTTACTACCAAGGATCGGGGCAGAATCTCCTCAGGTTGCGAAGGATGGTCCTCCACCCCAAAAACTGTTGCAAAACTTCTTCCTAGAGGTCGGAACTGGCCACTCGACGACCGCCTGAACCATGGCTGGATCCATCTTCATGTTTCCCTCAGCCACCACAAAACCCAAGAAGGAGACCTTGGGGACATGGAACTCACACTTCTCGGCTTTTATAAACAACTTTTTCTCCAAAAGTCTCTGGAGAACACATGACATGATGAACATGCTCCTGCTCAGATCTGGAGAATATAAGAATATCATCCAGGTAGACGAACACAAACACATTGATGAAATCTCTGAGAACATCATTTACCATGGCCTGGAAGACTGCAGGGCGTCCGGAGGTCCAGTTTGGTGAATATTGCTGCCCCCTGCAAAAGCTCAAAGGTAGATGATGTCAGTGGGAGTGGGCACCTGTTCTTCACTGTAATGTTTTTGAGACCACGGTAATCAATGCATGGTCGCAGTGACTTATCCTTCTTTCCCACAATGAAGAACCCTGCTCCAGCTGGAGAGGAAGAGGGTCGGATAATACCCGCAACCAATGAATGCTGAATGTAGATCTCCACGGCCTTAGTCTCAGGGATGGACAAAGAATACAGTCAACCCTTTGGAGGCATGGAACCAGGAAGCAGCTCAATACTGCAGCTGTAAGGGCGGTGAGGAGGAAGCGAGGTGGCCCGAGCCTTGTTGAAAACCTCCTTCAATTGCAGATACTCAGGAGGCACCCCAGATATCTGGGAAATCTGTGGGAAGAGGAGAGCAAGGAACAGGGGACAAAGCAGATCCAAGGCATACAGCATTGCAATAATGACTCCACTGCAAAATGGTACCCGTTGCCCAGTCAGTGTGAGGATTGTGAGTCAAAAGCCACGGATAACCCAAAATCACAGGTTCTTGAGGAGAATCAATCAGGTGAAATGCAAGAGTCTCATGATGATTACCTGATATGCCAAACGAAGAGGCCATTAACTGTCAGATAACGGGGACGGTGAAGAACAGGCCGATTCACGAGAGAATCGCGGCCTGACTGGCCGCGGCTTCCCTCCCACGTCACCGTTACGTCACACACTGAGCCACACGTTTTGTTACTTGCTCACGTCCCCCATTGCCCCGAAAAAGGAGCATTCTGTATAAACAAAAGTAGGCAGGCGGCATTTTGCCGCCCTCCCCGATTTTGTTTTTATACTGCCAATGCTGACAAAAGACAGATTGGGCTTTCCTGCAAATTCGCACAATTCCTATCTTAAAAGGGCTTGTGACTCTTGAGATGGCTCCAGCCTGCTCTTCTCTAGGTTGAGACGCAGGCCAAGGTGCTGGATGTGGTCTAGGAGGATAGTCAGATGCGCCCGGTACTGAGCCTCCGAATGTGCACACAGGAGCCAATCGTCTAAATAATTCAATATTCGTATCCCCTTCTGCTGTAGAGGCGCCAGAACCACCTCCGTGCAGCCAGAGAGATACCGAACGGCAGGACTTGGAACTCGTATTCCCTGCCATCGAACACGAAGCGGAGAAAACGCCAATGCCTATTCCAGATTGGAATCTGAAATTAGGCATCCTCCAGATCTATTCTTGTGAACCAGTCCCCTTTGTTGATGGACTGTCTCACCTGGGGAATCGTCAACATTTTGCAAGGCAGCCGCCTGAGATGCCGGTTCAGACCCCTGAGATCTAAAATGGGTCGCAATTTCCTATCCCTCTTAGGGATGAGAAAATAGTGAGAGTAAAACCCAGCCTGCCTGTTGCCGCGTTCTGTGTCCACCACCGTGAACGCTTTAGGTGTCATTGAGGTTGGGGGACGCCGAGCAAACTGAATACGATACCCCTGGGTCATGGTTGAAACCACCCAGGAGCTCGGATTCATTGACTCCCAGGCTGCCACTTAAGCCTGGGCTTGCTGGAGGCAGGCTTGATGTGATCTTGCATCAGGATGAAGATGGAGGCTTCAGCTTGCCTCCGCCTCTGCCCACTTTGCCTCTTGTGGCTCCTCTGGCTGCACCGGTGCAACCGCAGCAAGCATCCAGAGTAGTCCTCAGGTCACCAGGTCCCCAGCCTGATCCAAGTGCCTGTGTGGGGCCCTCTACCCTCTTACAACCAGCGTGACCAGACCATCTGGGCTTGGCCTTGGGGGTCAGTGCACTGGAGACCTCCTTAGCACAACTGTTGCAAAAGTAGTTGCACCAGGCCAAAACATGGCCAGCAACAACCAACAACCAGCAACTTCAGGAGGGCTTTGTCCTCTGCCTGCAACTTAGATCTGGACAAATACAGCTGGCGCCTGGTAACCCAGAATGACGACATGCCCTTCCCAGCGCTCAGTGTTTGCTCTTTCATCAGTGATGACAACATAGATGAAACGAGCTGTATCTCAGAAATAAGACAGGCATCAGCCCCAGTGCTCAGCTGATGTACCAACCTCCACTGGTACAGCGCTAAGACAGACCCTGTATTGGCCAGTTGAGTCTGAACTGCCATAGACCTGTGCAGTCTGGCCAGTGAGGCATCCAGCATTTTGCAGTTCTCTGACGGAGTAGCTGGCCTTAACATGGAGCTGGCTGGAAATTAGAGGGCAGAAACCGACTGGTCCAGCTGAGGCAAAGAACCACAGCCCACCTTCTCCTTATCCTGCATGGCTGACATCCGTCTGGTGGTAGCAGTAAAGGAAAGCTTAGCCGTGGGATTCTCAAATGTCTTGTGCATCAGGTCTTCCACATCTGGCAGGTGAGGCACTGCAAAAGGCACCTCCATATCAGGGAGATCATCATCCTCATCAAAGCGTGAGGGGGGAGGAGCTTGACCTAAAACTGGTCCGAGTCCCAGAGCCTGAGAAGCCCTCTCAATCAAGTTTCTGAATTGCTGGCGCTTACTTTCTTTGGTCTCACTCTCCTCAATCATCCCCTCAGCATCTGCATCATCCGATAACCCTAACACATCAACTTCCTCCTCCACATCCTCCTGGTCATCAGCTTCAGGACTTCCGATTCTGATTCTGTCACCAGGCAAGAAGGACCTCAGAGGGGACTCAGGGCAGGAATCTACAAAGGAGCTGCCTCCAAAATCCCCCATCTTGAGGCGCTTAGACTGCTGGGGCACTACGGATGGTGTAAACTCTCTTCGCCCCCACCTACGCTTCGCCCTAAACACACAAATCCGAGCCTCTAAGGATCGTGCTGGCAGAATAGAACAATCCATACAGAAGGATGGATTGTCAACTGCCGCAGCAGCATGTTCCTCCCCCAAACAATGCACACACACATCATGTCCATCCTCAATGGGCAACTGAACCCCACACACCACACAAAAATGGCTTATTGACGCCATTTCTCCAAATCTCACGAAACCTCACGGGATCACCACGTGGAAGTGTTTGACAACACGGAAGCTGGCTCTCCCAGCACGCCTGCTGCCAAACTTTTACCGGCAAAACTGTGGGATTGTGGAATGTATTGTGTGTGAATGGTGCAACGTACAAACAAAGGGACAGGCAGCAACCTTAATATCCCACGAACTCCTTCTCAACGCCCCAGCAGACAAAGAAGAGAGTTCTGTGTCGATAACGTGAAGAAAATCCCCACACGGGGACAACATGCTCGACACTGGATCTGACAGAAGCCCCACGCTATCAACAAATTCACGGATCCTTCTCCCCTCGCTCAAACGGGACCGGGATAAAGACCCTAGTGTTATCCGGCACAGAAGCCTCTCCGCAGAGACAATATGCCAACACCGAGAGTGCAACAGCATGGACGGTATTTGCAAAGCGCAACACAGCCACCGTGGGAGGCGATCACCCTCTCTCAAACCCCGTAAGGTAAGTGGCACGGACTGTGTATTTGTTAGCCTTGCTAAACGAAAATTTTCGTTTTTTAATTATCCACGTCACCTGACCCAGGGGTTCAAGTCTCCAATAGAGATATATACTGTATATCTCTGGGTGGAGGGGAAGCCTAGAACGATAGAGAACATCATTTCATTTTATAGTTATAGTTTGATGATGTATGTAAAACATGCAGTGGTTACATAAGCTTCAAAACCAGCCAGAACTCAGTGCTGAGACAGAGTGACTGTCTTCGACTGACCAATCAACAGACTGCAGTGTTTCTAGTGTTTCTTCACCTTTTAGTACCAGATGTGTGTGCTAGGTACCACAAAAGAGGGTGACCAAAACTAGGGACCGGTAAGGAACAGTTCAACTGGTACCATCCGCAAACAGAAACAAAGCGTACCAAACTGAACCGTACTGTAAATTGGGCTTTAGACACAAAAACAGGGCCCAGGTTAAAAAAAAATCAAAGTAACCCTTTGAGTCTTAAGTCTTCAAAAGCCAGTCTAAAGTATTTTTTGTGATTTAAAATGATTTGAGTCCAAGTCTGAAATGTTCAGCTCCAGCACCAACACTTTATAGAATGAGTATAATTGGGTCGAAGGTCAGAAATACAAAGTGGACTTCTAAAATCCCTAAGAGAACAAAAAAACGAAACACAACAAAGCTTTAAAAATATCTCAGCAAAGCAAATGAAAGCGATGAGAGGAGGAGGAGGATGACTGCTTAGGATTCAAAGCAGAAGCTGTCAGGATATATTTTGTGAAGATGTAAAATGACACTGCTGCTATGACACATATTACAATATTCATCCGAAGGGTTTTCAGAGAGCAATAGATCTAAATTGATTTTGAAAGAAAACCAAGGTACTCTGCTTCTTTCATCCAAAACTGAAATGCCTTTATTTAGGTGTCAGAGCAAAACAAGGACATTTAAAGCCATATTTGCTACACCCACTCCTTTCAGCTGGAGAGGCTTCAGCTGTGTGTTGAGCCACATAAATACAGACGTTTTTATTTAGACAAGGTAAAGACAGGTCTGTGTTTTTCTGAAAGATGGATTTAAAAGCCCTAAGCCTTCCGCTGAGTTCAGTCTAACCAATACTCAGCTCTGGCAGAGCTCCATTTGGTTGTCATCCAGCTATGATGCTGAGAGAAATAAATGGGGTTTCGGCATGAATAAAGGAAAGGGCAGTTTTTGTTTGGATAGCAGCCTTTGTACTGTATAATTGAAATAATTCAGAGGAGATTTAAACAGGCTTCAGCACCAAGAGGTCATGATGCTCAACTCATGAAAGAGATGGAAACTTTCAAGTACAGCATCAAATGATGGAATTGATGGTGAGTTTTCAAAGGTTCTGTATGTGACATTCAGAGTAGTTGCTTGGCAGCAAACCACTATTTGCTATGTAAAGATATAGTGGAGTAATAGCGTCCTGAGCAGAGACTGAAGTCACCCTCCCTCTGTAGGTGTGTTATAAGCTTTTCTGTTGTTTGTTGTGGATGTTAGTACATACATTATACTGACTGGCTAGCTCATTGCCACCACTTTGCACTGCGCTCATATGGTGGTTAAAACTGATACTGGGATAGCGTTGTCTTGGAAACCTAACGTGAGACCCACAGACGAAATTGTAAAAAGGCAGTTTTTTGGGGGTTTTTTTTCAAGACATTGTTGTGTTTCCTGTGTTTTCCTGCTGTAACAAATCTGTGGTTTGCCAGGTGGTGTGGTTTGTGTTTTTTTTTTTAGGGTTGGTTCTGCCTCATGACCAGAAAGAATGTTAACTATCAATGAAGTGGTACTGTTTAGGTGTAAAGTGGTAAGGGGTAACATGATATTGCAACCACATTATAGTAATGCTGCAATGAAGTAGTGTAACAGGCTACAGCACTCAAACCTTTTAAATGTGCAAGTCTCACCTCTGGTGTCTAAAAGTTGTCTGTTACTCAGTTTAGGCTGAAGTGCGAGAAGGATCACTCCTCTGCTGGTGTAGTGCCTAGATTGTGAAACAGACTTCCTCTTAACATTAGCAGTGCTAAAACCTCTAAGTCGCACCTCAGAGGCCACTTGTATCATCCTAATATGTTCCAGCCTCTCCAGACTTTCATTTGGGCATTCTTGACTCCTGATGCATTCCATTTACCTCGGACGTCGGAGGTCGGTGCTGGGAAGTCACATCCGAGTTGATCGCATTCTAGTCAGAAAACCAAGATGTAAAAGGCAATACCAGTTCAAGCCAGTTAGTCATTGTTAAGAATACCAGTTGATAACAACACATTATGCTGTATTTTGCACATACAAACATATAGCAACATATCCACAGACAGAGTCTGGACAGGACTGTGTGTGTGACTGTCCCAGGGGGACAAATAATGTGTATATTACTACAGCTTTTACTACTGCTGGATTTTGAGGTCGCAGTTGGTAATGTTCCTCCAACTTGCGGTGCTAGAAATCTGACTTTCCAACTGGGAACTTGGAAATTCAAACTTCCCAGTGCAAATGGAATGCACCCTCTTCTTTTTCTTCTTCTTCTTCTTCTTCTTCTTCTTCTTCTTCAGTTTCTGTGTGTGCACATGGCCCTGCAGTCTCATGCTCTTACTGGGATTGACAGGGCATTTATCGATAAGAATTATGATCAACTGGCACACACTTTCAGTTTGAGAAGACAATGGGATTTATCATTATGAGCACGCAGGTGCAAACAGTTCTGTGGTTTAAGAACATGTCATGAACTTGACATAGAATTTTCGTCTGACTTTTCTTAAGAGCAAATTTAAGAAAAAACTTAGGAAGACACTGGTAATTAAGGCCCAGTGTTCTTACCTTGTAAGACTTGATTTTTCTTTTCTCACCCATCCCTTTTTTTCTCCAGTCTTCTTCCTCTTGTCCCTCTGAGTCCTAATCCCATCCTTCCCTCTCTAACTCCTCTTATTCACCTTTCCTTGCATCCTCCATTCTTCTGTTCCCTCTCTCTGACTCTCCTCCCTCGGTGCATCAGTGCTGAGAGTGTTTGCGCTCTCCTGGAGACTCCTCCTGTCAGTCTGCTTGTACAAACCCCAGGGAGAACAGACTGGATTAATAACAACCTGCTTCAGCCTGTCATCTCCTGGAGGAGAACAGGAGGGAGGGAGGACAAGCTGGGCGATAGAAAGAGAGTGAGAGTACAGAAGATAAGTAAGAAATAAAAATTAGGGAGGGAGGAAAAATAAAATGAAATAAGGAGAGAAGAGAGGAAGAAGCTCTGGGCCACAGGGATTTGATAGAAAGGAAGGAAGGAAGAGCAGGAAACAAGGAAGCTGTTCAAAATAAAAGAAGAAGGGGAAGAGAAGAAAGGGAGACGGAAAGAATAAGAGAAAGACAGGAAATTGAGAAGGATGGACAGATGCTGTAGAAGAAGAAGAAATGGAAGAGGGTTTAGGCATCACGACGTCTGGAGGGAAACTCCAGTGGGATCAACCTAGAGTAGTGTTAATTAGAGAATTATTTTCTCCTCCCCTTCTTCATTAGCACCATTCCTCCTTTTCACCTTCCCTCCTCTTCTTTCCTCTCCTTCTCTCCCACATGCCTACTTTATGTCTTTGAGCCAACCATGTCTCTCATCCCTTTTCATTATGGGAAATCTCACCTTCACCTCTCGCTATCTCGCCACCTTCCTCACACAGACGTTATCTCCAGGAATAAAAATAGAGAGCAGAAATAAAAGGTCTCCATTTATTTGCCGATGAGTCAGATCTGATCTCATCACTGCTGCTTGAACATGGGCAACCATCAGTCGATTCAACCGAAAAATCTGATCAGGGACCACCTGTTTAGCTTCACTGATTGTTATAACAATTGAAATTGATGTACTAATGTGATTTCTTTTGCAGCCAGTTCTTGAAAGACTTTCTGTTTGTTTACAGGTCTGTCATTGGCAAAATCTGTGCCGGCAGTAAGATTACGTTAGAGTGCATTCTATATTTTCAGATTTGGAAAGTTAAATTTACACCCTTGTGTGATAGTTGAACATTTCAAAACCACCCTAATAAACCCATTAGAAGTTAAAGGGTATATTCATGTGACCGGTGGACTCTAGTGATGTTTGTGTTGTATAAATATAAAGAGGCCCAGACCATGGATATCTTTGGAGGCAATCTCCGTTTATTCCTGACAACAGTTGGCAAAATAAAATCCTCCGTAATACACAACCATACAAACTCCAGCCCCTACACAAATTAAGCAGCACAAGATTATGTTGGCATAAAATGAACTTACAAACATAGCTTAACAGCGCTAAAATACGGAAATTACCACAGGAGCAATGTCGCTTACCTCTCTCATCAAGCAAAACAGCAAAAGAGGAGAGGCAAGGCGGGAGACACCCCTTTATAGGTGGGGTACCCCCAAAGGTGAATGGAGGGGTATAAGAACTGGTTATCAAAAGTTCCACATATTGTGTATGGAGAACTAAGCATGTCAGGTAATAATAACTGAACCAAATTTTGTGCAATTATAATTCTCAACATTACACATGCACATTTGACTTGTCACACATATTACTGCAGTATAATTGACCCTGATACATTCACATAGGCTAATCATGGTATATTTTCAAGGGCTTCACAAGCAGGTGAAGTGTTAGCAGGCCTGGCGTAGCATAACTTTAGATGCCCTTATAAATACTGAACCACCCAAACTTTTAAAGGGTAATTGTGGTGTTTATCAATGTGGACCCTATTTTCCCATGATTTTGTGTCTAAGTGATGAATGGGAACAACATTTTTTTTGAAAATGGTCCAAACAGGCTGCAATGTAATCCATAGGGGCAATTGTGCACAGTCAATTTATGTCTACTAAAAATGTTTGATTTTAACACTGACAGGCTCAGACTCTTATTCTAAGTTTCTGACAACTTTATGGAAAGGAGCTATGGAGATAAACGTTTTTGTTAACAAAAAGGTTTTACTGCTGCCAACTGGTGCTGTCTCACTCAGTGCTGGACCAGTTTAACAGACTGTTGTCTCCATTTAGTCAAATAGACACAAAAACATGGAAAAATAGGGTACAGGTTGAAAAATACTAAAGTTATCCTTCAAGACTGAAATTTAGAGTCTTTGCTTTTTTGCTTCTGACTTGTATAAGACTGGCCTCACTCAGCAGTCATTAACAGAGCTTTGTGAAATTGGACCCCGCTGAACTGACCTTAAGGGAATGTTGGTTTATCCGATTGCATGGAAAAGATACCGAAGTCAGTCAACTTCCCCTGTCTATGAAACTGACAGAGAATTCCATTCAATTTAGCTTGAATATTATAACAATACCAATATTAAATAATTCATTTCCGTAAATGCCCTGTTGGGAGTTGCGAGGATGCTGAAGCCTTTCCCCCACCCCAGGATTCAAATCGGGAACCCTCTTGCTGTAAGGCAATATAAACATTTCCTCTTCTAGCTTAGATAAGTTTCTCTTCTTGGCCATATTACACCTCTCCATGTCGTAAACTCTAGGGTCGAGGCCTCTAAATCAAGACTATATTAGGGCATGATATTCAAATGACGATGGTCTGCAGCTGCCACAGTTATCAAAGCCTGATCATTCCTACACTGTGACGAGCAAGATACACGAATCACACATCAACTCTATCTTTAGATGATTTCTGTGCTTGGATCTGCGCTGGTTCTCATTGATAAATGAGGGCCAAAGTGTGCTTTAAAAACATTAAGAACAATGGCTTCAATCACAGAATGACATCAGTATTTTGATTGGGTGAAGGGTGTTGCCTCAAAAACAGCTTGTTCTACAATGTCATGGACCAAAAACACAAATAAATATACAGCTGCATACGCATTTCATATGACCTCCAGTTCAACTCTATCATCTCAGGCTGTGTCACTCTGATATGCACACAAACACATAAATCCTATTTATAGCACCAACAGGTGGCTGACCTGATTAAAATAGCACCCTGTTCTCATCTTCAGAAACACACACACATATACCAGCACACATGAGAAAATAGCATTATACAGCAATGCTTATGTAAACACACACCTTATCTAACAGTTTCTGTGCCTCAGGCAGTGTGAGGCTTGTCATTGAGTGTGCATTTCAAAGCCTCCATTAGTGTGTGTAGTGTGTGCAGTACAGTCCACTGGTGTAAACACATTCCCAAGATGACACACTCCCCCACTGCACACAGATTCAAACAAGTGAGTGTGCAGTGCTGTTGTCTGACAAAGAACACTTCAGATCTTTGAGAAGTGTGTTTCTTAGGAATGAAAGCTGTTCTCAGTGACGCCCACATAGTTTAAAATTATATGGGCTTTTTTTTTTAAGGAAAAAAAGGTCACAATCCTCACACAGCCCCTCAGTAAGCATCTTAACTTTCAACTAGAAAAGTAGGTTTTCTGGAGAAAATGAATGCACACGTTATCTCTGCCTGAAAAGTTTAGGGAATATATTAACATTTCAGAAAATATTCTTATTTGCTATCTAACCAGGAGTCAAATGTGAATACATTTTATCTGCACATTCAGTACAGAGGCTACACTTCAGTTCTAGAAGCAGGCGGAAACTATTTCATAGCTCCATCAAAGGTGTCCTCCAACACTGTCAAAGTTATCTGGGTTATTTACACATAGGTCCTTGTGGATTAAACAACGACCCAGTCACCAGAAAAAATGTTGGCATTGCATGTTTTGCAAACCATGGTTATGTTACATTTGTCAATGAATTCTCATACAATATGGTACTCTACAAAAATGCACACACAACAGTTTGTATGATATCCTATGAATTAGCGCCCCACGAATGATGTTACATCTTTAAAGTAAAATTTCATAATTACCAATAAGTTACAGTAAAGCCAAAACATCTTGATCATCCCCTGGTGGCTGGCTGCAGTACAGCTCATAAAGCCTGCCCCCTCCATATTAGCAGATGGGACATGGGCCAAGCTAAAAAAAACAAGGGAAAAACTCGAAACGAAATTCTTCCCAATTATAGTTTCTGTTATTTAAGGTAGTTCCTATCATGCTGCTGTATATTCAAGTGTTGCTCGTCACATGTCGCTGCTTGATCGTGGACTTTGAGTGTATGTATGACATGCATGGTACCCTGGTGCATCTGTTGTTAATGTTCTGGGTCCGTGTCGGCTTCAGCCTGTTTCATGCATTGTGTCTTTTCAAAACACACTTACATTATCACAGGAAATGTACTGTTTGCATACAACAAAAAATTGATGTGTTTTTCTTTTAACAATATCCACACACGGTATGTTTAGCCAACACATACACGTGGTTGGGTTTAGGTAACAAAAGCACGTGGTTAGATATAGCAAAAAAGAAGAGGGTTTGGTTTACTTTTATACTGGAGGTGAACACCGCTCTACGGGGTGAAAGTCGGTGGTTGTTGGACCCATCCACCACTACCTCCCACCCACCCTTCTCAGACTTTTTGCCCCCTTATGATATTGCCTGGATATTGGTTAGGAAAATATCATGTTTTGGTTTAAAATACCTGCTTTTCGATGCACTTTTTGCTGTGGAAACACAGTGACACATGGCTATAAATCACCCATGTTTGGTGACTAAAAAGTGTCTGGAAACACAGCAATGACTCACTAAATCACAACTAGTTTTATTGTTTGTTCCTTTCACACAGTGGTCTGCAGCTCGGCAGGCGTCTCACCAGGGTGACATGCTGTCCACGGTCCCATTCACCTTCCAATTAAAGAAGGTGAATGTTGATATGATACATATCAAATATTAAAATTTAATATTTTCTTGGTTTTCAGAATTGTACAATGTCACATTTTCTTCTAGACTGGAGTGTTAAACACATACATGAATGCAAATTACATGTAAATCCTGACCTATAACCGAGTGCCAAGTGACTGCATACAGCTCCTCAGAGGTCCTGTCCTTATCATGAAGTTGCCAGCTTCACACATTTTAACAAAAGTTTTTGCTCCAAAATCCCAGAATTCCTGAACTGCTCAAACACAACTTTTTGTTTTCCCACATTGTTGTTATGTTGATATATGGGTGCACAAACTAGGCATGTCACCACAAGGTTGGCTAATTACAAGAATATTCCTGTTGGAGATCATTATTGACTATGTTTATATGCACACTAATATTACACTATTAATCAGTAAATGGCAATATTAAGAGTTTGATACAGGGCATTTAAACAGCATATTCTGTTTGGATTTTTTTTTTGGATTAGGCCATATTCCTAATGTAGCATTTTCCAATGAAGACACGTGGGATGTGCCAATATTATTCCAGTTTTAGGAGCATTCTTTGTACATGTGTACAGCACAATCAGAAAATGCATCTCAACTGGAGTTTTTAGTGCTGTTATTGACACATGACCTCTGGTCAGTGCTCTGTGTTGTAAACAAACCATCTCACTAACAGCTTGCAGGGCTGTGGGGCAGACATGAATGCCCAAAAGAAAAGCCCACATTTCTGGTTGAAAGAATTTGTATTTGAAAGAAATACACCCACTTTGAACATTACGAAATACTTGGATATCAACAAGTTTTTGCAAATGCCCAAATATCATATTGCTGACCTTTTCAAGACGCTGTTTAAAGGAATGAAAGAGGGAGACTGTGTTCACACAGTCCAACAAGTCCACCACCAGTAGAAAACATGGAACAAGTGACTGCACTTTTTTGTATTTTGACACATTAAATGACATGTTAGGGCAGGATAATAAGAGTATGCAAGACCGCATGTAAACAGGAATATTATATACGTCTTTTTTGGAATCAGGGCAAACACTACACAATCTTAGGTGAGGTACTGATTACAAGATTAATCCAGATGGAGAGACTTGTGATTGGTTGAATAGTAGCAAAACCCTGCTTTCACTTGCAATGCAAAGTTGGGCTAGTGATAGATAGTGACAACACATAAAATTCATTTTCATCTCAGACATATATCTTTAAACGGAAGCAGTTAAAGCTGCTACATGTAGCATTTTTAAACATCATTGTAAAATGAATTGAGTATAATAATAACACACATGGAGCATGTTTATCAATCCCTCCATGATGTTTTAATGCAAATTAAGGCAAATTCAGCCAGTCCCCATGAATTCTGCATGGCCTTACAATCTTGTTCACTGCAACTTTACTGCTTTAAAGCAACACAATGGAGGATTGCTCTTTTTACCACACGGGGTCCCCCTACAGACAAAAAATGGTATTGTCTGTTACAACTGTCGCAAAAATCTTTCTGAGCTTGCATTTGTTGACAAGCCAACGATACCGGTGAACTTCCTGAAGCTGGCCATGTAATGCGCGATCATCATGTCTTCAGAACAGGTAAAGTAGCCTTATAGCATTTTGTACATACATGATTAGGCCCATTGCTTTATTTATTTATTTATTTATTTATTTTCGAAACTCAGAAATGAGTTGCTCTCTGCATGTCAGGGCTGACCTCCTCCTCACAGCACGCGTGCACACACACACACACAAACTCAACAGAGTGAAGTCAGACAACAGCAGAGAGGCCGCGGTGCAGATGAAGGGAATATACTGTAACTTCAAGATTACTCTAGCTGACGACAACTACGCTTGTTACTGTAAGTAAGTGTAATAAAACCTCTGCTAGCCAAGCCAATACTTTATCAATATATGTGATCAGCATGTAGAAAGCTATTTCAATCTGCTCTGTCCGCAGTATCTCATACACCGCTATTATAATTTACGATCACGGTTGACACAAGCACATCGCGCTCGTGGTGCTAACAGCAAAGTGTTAAAGACAAACTAAAATGAAAGCTGTCTGTATGTAGGCTAACACTTTATCTTAAAATGTACCTGAAGCAGCCGACCTGCAGACAGTGAGTGTCCTCAGTAGAGGGTAACAGCAGTAACAGCGCCAGGTCACCATTATGGGGTGCTGTTTGTAAAGTGTCTCATGCTGAAAATAACATCAACATTTTGCCACATTTAGCTTCAAACAATGTTTTAAAAAGTGTTGTGATTTTTTTAACATCACCTTTTACCACATTTACAGCAATATTTGTTAACTTAGAAATATATTAAATAGTTAAATCTAAATATTAAATGTGGCACCTAAATGTTAAATGTTAAATCTAAATGCTAAATCTAAATGCTAAATCTAAATCTAAATCTAAATGCTAAATCCAAATCTAAATGTTAAATCTAAATGCTAAATATAAATATAAATGTTAAATCTAAATCTAAATTCTAAATCTAAATGTTAAATGTTAAATCTAAATGTTCTGGGTGAAACTAAATATTTAGCTAATATGCAAACTCACACTGCCGGTCACCGGAAGTACCAAAATAAAAGCTTGAGATGGTCAGACTGTGTTTATAGATTCAAATAACTAATTAAAACCAACTTATCGGGGGAAATGAATACTTGAACATACATTAGCGTGATAATAACTACCTAAAATAACAAGAAACATGTTTGGAGAAATTTTATTTGACATGTACTTTGAGTTGTTAGTGTCCCTTCAGAGGGACTAACAACCTAAGCTAAGCTAACAACCGTTAGCTCTTAGCCCTGGTAGCGATGTCTGTAATGACTCATTAACTCTAAACGGTCCGTGAAAAAAAATATTTTTTTCCAGCGGATGTCTTAGTTACAACATGATTGAGCTAGCAAAGCAGTTTTGTGTTGCAATGTGTGGTATTTATTGAGTTTTGGGAAATCATGATGTATCAGTGGAAAGCTAACATCAGGACGTCATCTGTTAAAAGCCTCCCGTTGTCGGATATGACATGAAACTACTCCAGTTAGCTCAATCATGTTGTAACTAAGACATGTGCTGGAAATTTTTTTTTCACGGACCGCTTAGAGTTAATGAGTCATTACAGACACCGCTAACGGGGCTAACAGCTAACGGTTAGCCCCGCTAATTTACGATAACCATGTTAAACAATCCCAAAAACAACCAAAAAATCCAGGAGGGACTAGTTATTTGACCAGAGATATAAATAGTAAAGCACTTTTATTATCAATGGCCTACTGCATACTATACACATATGAAATATTTCACTAAAAATGGGTAAACAGGGTTTTTAGGAACACTTTCCCAACCAAAGCTTTGAGCTATTCTATTCTATTTTTTAATCTGTTTTGTTTTGTTGTTGAGCCTTAATTAACACATCAAAGAGCTCCACTGTCCTCTGATGCCATCACCCTGAGGATAAGTAACTCGAAACACCTCCCAAATTAAATCAAACTGTGAAAGATTCATTATTGGCTGCGGTAGCTGTGATGAGAATAGAAACATAGCAAGTTAAAACTTCAGTGTTTTGACACTCAGTTCAGGCTGCTTAACCCCCTGAATGTTCCCTTAAGGAGCTTCAGTAGTCAGGGTAATAGCTATCCCTATCAGTGGTCAGTGTCATTTACTCAGCAATTACATTCTATTACGTCCTGCACTGTAGGAAAGAAGCAACAAAGAGGCTACATGGGAATGCCCTGGTTTATTTAATTGTAAAACCAGAATCTACATGACTGGACCTCCTAAAATGCTTGCTCTTGATACACTGGATGGTAATTGGACAGAGGCTCTAAAATTTTGCAGTGACTTTTTGAAAAGAATAACTTGGGTATTTTTGAACCTGGTCCCTATTTTCTAGGGTTGGGAATCGCCAGAGGACCCACGATATGATATTATTACAACACGATACAATATTAATGTGATATTGCAATATGCTGAGTATTGTTATAGAATATATTGCAATATGCTGAGTATTGTTATAGAATATATTGCAATATATTGTGACCTTTTTTACCTTCTTTTCCAACTGCAAATTATTTTTCCACAGGAAAACTTTCTCAACATCAGACTTACCTAATGAGATAAAGTTTTCAGTCAGTTCATCTGACTAATCATTTTTATTGCAGCAGAATGTGATGCAAAGCAGACACACTGACCAACACCATCATAAAACCAGTCAGAAATGTTGCATAAACCTGACAGATTGAATTATGGGCAGATTTGACGCCCTCTGTGAGGCCAGACTAAGTGCATGAGTGAAACATTTCTCATGCAGGTATACTGCTAACTGAATGGCAACACCCATTTTAGAAGTATTGTCTGTTACAACAAAAAGTTTTTGTCGTCAGTCCCTCATTTATTCTATTTTGCAAGAGTTCTGCGAAGTTTGCTCTTCGTGTGACTTCTCAGTGTTGGATGGTAGTTTTGTCAAGCTAAGTGTGTCCAGTGTTGGTTGATTTTTCAGCAGAGCGGGTTTGGCGTTAGCTTGTCCGTCAGCGGCTGACGCTATCTCTGGATGGTGGAGTGCGAGGTGAGCCCTCATGTTCGTAGTATTCCCAGAGTATTCTATTCTCGTATGACACTGCTTGCAAATCACGTGTCAAGTCCTCCTTTCCTTCCATGTTAAAAAACCAAAGCCCAGACATTTGATTTAAATGCCAATGGTGTGTTACAAGTGCTGGTGCCTTCATCTTTGTTTTGATGAACTTCGTACCAAACTCCGTTGACAGAGACCTCTGATATTCTCACCAGGAAAATAAACATAATCAACATCTAGTGGACTGAAACAGCAATTGATTTTATTATTCTAGTACCAAAGGTTGTAAAATGTGTATTTGATAAAAATTAATGATGTCTATAATAAATCGATACTTGGCAGCTGTGTATTGATACAATGTTGCCCTGCAAAAAATAGTGATACTATGCTGTATCGATTGTCCCCCCCCACCCCAACTATTTTCTCATGTGTTTATATCTAAGTGACTAATCACAACAATGTTTGAAATTGGTCTAGTATTTAGTGAAACTGCTGCAACCAGCAGCAGCAAAACAAGCTATAATATAATCCCTGCTGCTAGCTACCTGCAAAATGCTTTTGTACTCGACTGCATGTTATTTATATGATGCTTGCTGTCACATGTAAAGCATGTTGTAGTAGTACATAAGTAGTGGGTGTTTTGTAAATGTGTCAATTTGTGCTGCTTTCAACATGGTATTTGTATTTTAGCCTCTACCCGGTTCCCTCAAGAGGCTTTGCCTTGGCCAGACCGACATTGCAAATAAAAAAAATGTTTAATGACTTAAATAAAATAAAATAAAACACTCCCTGTGCAGTAAACTCAACATAACCCAAAAAATGTTCAGGTCAAAAGGTGAGACGCATAATGTGAGGGTTTTAGACACGTCCAAAAGATATAGATGACTTGATAGAGAGCTGAATGCTTCACAGTTTCCTATGATGATGAGATAATGAAGTCAATTTCTTCCAACCACAAAGAGATGCTGATTAGGGTTGACACAGAGCTGATGAGGTGAGTGGTGTCCGTGTTTGCACAACACTCACAAGCAGACCTCAGAGCAGAATGGTTGCAGTCACAGAGCTCTGCTTCCTGCTGTTTGCTCTCATCAACAACATTAATGCAGAAGAACCCATAATTATCAAGAAAGAATGGGACTGTTACACCTTCGATCTCCCCGAAGAGGGCAACTCCTGCCTGATCTCCAGACATGTTGGGGGGGAGAAGCTTGTCCTGTGGAACACCTCTGACCTCTGGTCCGACAACTCCTCAGCACCTGAAGACTTGAAACAACGACTATCAGTTGTCAGCAGGGAGAATATTTCCTCTTACATGATCCACAACCTGACCCATTCAGACTCCGGCCTGTACCAAGAGGAGTGTTGGACTGAGGGTAAAGTAACATATGAAAAAAACATCAGTGTTATTATCTGTAGTTCATTGTATGACATAGAGACCTATTGTGGTGAGACATGGAGGAACACTGGACCTGCCGTGTTTCAGAGCAACTGACGGTTTGGATGTTCACTGGCTCAAACGTGATTTTAGATATGATCAAGAAATATGGACCAACAATTTTGAGGACAATACGGCATCAGTGATAGACAATGTCAGAGAAAGATATCAAGTGGAGAAAAACACAGCTCTTTGCGCATCCAACTTCACAAAGTTATGTGAAGTTAAAATTAGTTATTACAAGGTTCACCTGTCTGGTGATGAAACAACAGAAGTGTGTTAGCAGTAAGCCTGTAATATTTGAGCTGATCAAAGAGATAATTTACCACTCAGTGGGAGAAACAGCTGTATTGCCGTGCACCATCACTGATTTCAGGGATGACCAGCCCCCACACTGAGTTAGTTCTTTCTTCAACACTGACCTAGGACAACAAAACCAGACTGTGCCTTCAGTAGACCAAAACTACTTTCTGGTGTTTTCACCGCTGATGTTGAATCACTCAAGTTGGTATGCGTGTGAAACCTCTTCCAGTGTGAAAAGGTATCGTCTGGTACCCCTGGACAAAGTTTCATTAATTGTGAAATGTTAAGTACGTAGAAGATGGACTGATCTCCAAAAGGCAAAGACTGAAAGATGACACATTTCTTCAATATTTTAAGTAAGATTACTTTTTAATTTCAATCTTTTACAGTTTCGAAGTAACAAAAAAGAAAAAGGGCCTGAAGCAGTTTCGGCACTCTGCATGGTCAGTGCTCAGCAGCGCCCCCCTTTGGCAAGTGTCACATCTTCAAAATGCTTTTTGTAGCCAGCGAAGAGTCTTTCAGTTCTTGTTTGGGGGATTGTCACCCATTCCTCCTGCAAAAGGCTTCTAGTTTTGTGAGATTCTTGGGCCGTCTTGCATGCACTGCCTTCTGCTGCTTTGTGGGCATCAGTTATTTTGGTTTTCAGAGAGCTAGACAGCCATTTAGAGAAGCCAGTGGCTGCTGATTGTTCAGACAAGGTTTATGGAGTCTTTCTTTATAAAGCTTTCAAAACTGCATCACATTGCATTTCCTAATGATGATTGTGAACAAGCCAGAGTCCCAACAAGCTAATTATTGTCTGAGACCCTAGTAAAAGATGTCTGAGGTGCCCAGACTTCTGCACGGTGCTACTTTAAATTTTTTCACTCTAAAATTGTACAAAACAAAAAATGTTTCATTAATTTTGCCTGAAATCTTGAAAAGCATAGTTCATCTTAACTTCATGCCTTTTCGAGATCAGTTCATCTTCTACTCACTTAACAACTCACACCAAATAAAGTTTTGACCAGAGGTGCCCAAACTTTGCCACTCTATATATAGTTGTTTATTTCTATTTTACTTTATTTTGTAATGGATACACAAGATTATTGCTGCACCCTGAACACAGCAGAGGGACAGTATGTTATGTGATATTGTTCTTAATATTTTGTTTTAATATTTCAGTAATTAATATCAAAACATTGCATTCACTTCCGGTTTTGTTTTGTTTTGTAATTATCTCGTCAGGCTGATGTTTAATTTTGAATGAAATGATTATGTGATTTTTTTTATCATATGTGAATGATTATGAGTTGCCTTTTATGCATTTAAAATTGTTGCATCTTTTGGTGTTGTCTGTGTTATATAATTATTATTGAACCTTGGTTTATATCAGTCAATAATCAATTGTCTCTATAATAAAGATGAAACTAATGATAAAACTTGGTGCGCAGTTTTTACTGTTTTGATTGTGATTTCGGATTTGAATTATTATAAGCAACATATCTCTTGACAATATTATGGAAAGGATCCCCTCAGAGGTTAAAAAAGATCCTTTTTGTTTAACCAGAAACAATCCCCTAAATCTGTCTCAATTTAAATAAAGTCATTTTTTCATCGTAAAATTCAAAGTCGACAGAAACTAAATAAAACTTACAAAAGCCATCTTGGTCCATCTTTCAACTGTTCCAACCATCATCAACTCTGGTTTTGTTGAAATTTGTTGAAACTCTCCCAGTAAGATGTGATATATGCTGCCTCTATCCACGCTAATATTACTGTTTTTTTT
Source organism: Epinephelus fuscoguttatus (assembly GCF_011397635.1). Taxonomy (NCBI): domain Eukaryota; kingdom Metazoa; phylum Chordata; class Actinopteri; order Perciformes; family Serranidae; genus Epinephelus; species Epinephelus fuscoguttatus. The sequence goes on along the minus strand of NC_064756.1, from coordinate 37,820,163 downwards.
TAAATGGAGTCTGGTGGGTTTGGTGATGGCATTTTGGGGGCTGTTTCTGGTTAAACACAAAGGATCTTACTCTTTAACAAAAAGGTCTGTCTGTGTAGGGATCCTTTCCATAACGTTGCCAGATACATAGAATATTAGTTCTTGGCAAAAACAAACCGTTTTAGTCGATACATAAAGAGTGCTCAAGTGACCGGAGGGATTACAGTGCAAGTGGTATTGCTGCTGCTGTCTGCAATGGTTTTACTTAATAATGGAACCAGTTTCAAAAATTGTTTTCCCATCAGTCACTGAGACACAAAACATGGGAAAAAATAGGGTCCAGGTTAGAAAATACTGAGGTTACCCTTTACATGGTCTTTTGCACAATTTTCCTTTAAATCCTTTAAAGACTGCAGGATTCATGAGAACATTGTGATGTGTTGTTAGGTTTTAATTTCATTCTCCATCTGTCTGTAAAGCCTCAGGGTTTAAGGTTGATTCTAGCCGTTATCTCAGATCCTGTTCTCACTTCTGATGCACTGCATGGTAGAGGACACCTGCCCCTTTAGGTGTTTCATTGTTGATATTTGGTGGAGTTGAGTGGCCTTACCCAGCACGAACGAAACTAAAATAAAGGAGGAAATGCTGCGGGAATTTGTATAAACCACTCCTAAATGCATGGCATCACTAAACCAACAACCAGTGTTCATCACGAAAGGCGCTCTGTACAAATAAAGTTCAGTGCAACTACTAAAAAGTAAATAAGATAGACATTTATATTGCCATACAGATGTTAAAATCTTAAAAGTTAGATTGTATTTAGCATAAGATATACCCATCGCTACTCCCTAGAAAACAGTTGTGATCATTTGATTGTAACGTTTTATATATTTACAGGTTGTACAGTGTTCTATTTCGTCCCTACTGACCACTAGAGGTGGTGCATAAATACTGGATAATTCCGCCCACACTAGCACATGTCGAATACGAATATCAACAACATCACCCGTGACCCCTGCATGAACTCCGGGAGGCTATATCTTCCGGTGTCAGCAGGTGATCTGTTCCTTCATTCTTCTTGCGAATCGCGCGTCGAGGTGTACGTAAGTTGTTTGCTGTTGATTTCACGTGTTGCTGGCCCTGGCTGCCAGGCCTCACTGTCAATGTGGCAAAGAGTTGTTTGGTCCCCACCCAGCGGGCTGCTTACCTAGGCCTGGTCCTGGACTCTGTGGCCATGAGGGCCTACCTGTCAGAGCGTTGTGTGGCCGACATCCTCCAACTCCATCCCCTCTTCAGGAGAGGCAAGCGACTGTCGTTTGTCCTGTTTCTTCAGTTGCTGAGCAAGCTGACGGCCGCATCGACTGCCATTCCTTTTGGCCTGTTGTCATTGCGCCCCCTCCAGATGTGGCTGAACGGCTTTCGCCTGGACCCCAAGCTCCACAGGCACAAACTGACTGCAGTGTCACAGACGTGCATTCGCGCCCTGGTGCCTTGGGGGGACCGGGCGTTCCTGCTGGGGGGTGTGCCTCTGGGTGCTATCACGTCCTTTCGGGAGACCGTCACCTTGGATGCATCCCGCTCAGGATGGGGTGCGGTCTGGCGTGGCAGGCCAGCTCAGGGACAGTGGTCTGTCCAGGACTGCACACACCATATCAATGTGCTGGAGCTGCGGCTGTCCATCTGGCTCTCAGGCACTTCTTACCGCACCTGCAGGGGAAACATGTGCTGGTCCGGTCAGACAACAAGGCTGTTGTCTCCCAGATCAACCATCAGGGGGGCACCAAGTCGGTGCAACTGTTGCGGATGTCCCACCGCCTGTTTACATGGGCCGCTCCCCATCTGTCCAGCCTGCGGGCTGTGTGGCTGTCCGGCAACCAGATTCAGGTGGCGGATTTCCTTTCCCGACACAAGCCTCCTCCGGGGGAATGGAGGCTTCATCCGGAGGTCGCGGAGATGATCTGAGGCATTTTCGGCAGGGCGGAGGTGGATCTTTTTGCCTCAAGGGAGTCAAGTCATTGTCCCCTCTGGTTCTCCTGGACAGAGGGGGATGGTCCTCTAGGACAGGATGCCCTGGGGCACAAGTGGCCCGACAGCCTCCTGTACACATTTCCGCCGTTGCCTCTGATCCTCCCGACACTGCAGCAGGTCCTTCAACAGGGCCACTGGATCCTCCTGGTGGCCCCGTTTTGGCCGGGGAGGCTTTGGTTTCCACTGCTGTGGAGGCTTTACTGCATCTCGCCATGGCACCTCCCTGAGAGGAAGGATCTCCTGTCACAGCTGGGGCATCGGATTTGTACCCCGACCCTTGTCGTCTCCTGCTTTGCATCTGGCCACTGCAGGGCCCGACCTGCTCCTGACTGGTTGCACTGAGTCGGTCAGGTGCACCATTTCGCATGCTCATGCACCATCCGCCTCCAGTATGAGTGCAAGTGGAGGAGGTTCTCTGCATGGTGTGCAGACAGGGGGGTGGATCCATTCTCTTGTACGGTCGCCACCATTCTGGAGTTTGTCCAGTCTCTCCTGGAGGACGGTCGCACTCCTTCCACCTTGAGGGTGTATGTGGCAGCAATTTCATCACGACATGTTTTGATTGAGAATGCCACCGTGGGGCGCCAGCAGTTGGTATCCTCTTTTCTCAGGGGGGCACTGAGGCTGCAGCCTCCAGTGGCCCCAAGGGTTCCAGCATGGGATCTCTCCCTGGTGCTGGATGCCCTGTCTTCCTCGCCCTTTGAGCCTTTAGCCCAGGCTGATCTGAAGTGGCTGTCAATGAAGACAGCCTTTCTCCTTGCTTCACGTCAGCAAAACGGGTCGGGGAGGTGCATGCTCTCTCCGTCAGTGAGTCCTGCCTGCGTTGGGGGCCGGATGGCCTGGGCTGCTTTGAAGGGTGTTACATTGGACGACATCTGTGCTGCGGCTTCTTGGGCGTCGCCTTCCACGTTCCATTGCTTTTATCGCCTCAGTGTTGCTGCTCCCCACCCGCTGGGCGTGGGCCGTCGCCCCAGGACTTATCATCAGTGAGGTAGGTCTGGGGGATTCTTCGTTACGTTGTTGGAATGTGTCATCCAGTGCTTATGCACCGCCTCTGGCAGTCAGTAGGGACGAAATAGAATGAAAAGTTACAGTTGTAACTACGGTTCTATGAGTCCCGGATGACCACCAGAGTGTCTGGTCACTCAGAATCCTCGCGCACTCGCAAGCAGATTTTGGGAATAGATCACCCGCTGACACCGGAAGATATAGCCTCCCGGAGTTCATGCAGGGGTCATGGGTGACGTTGTTGATATTCGTACTCGACATGCGCTAGCGTGGGCGGAGTTATCCAGTGCTTATGCACCGCCTCTGGCGGTCATCCGGGACTCATGGAACCGTAGTTACAACTGTAACTTTTCGTTTTATGTATAACAATGTGATGTCACAGTGAAGCTGACTTTTGATGTTTTTGGATATAATTTTATCCTATTAGACATCTGTGTGGAGTTTTGTGAATTCTTGAGTTATGGCCAAAAACATATTTTGTGAGGTTACGCTGACCTCGATCTTTAAACACAACATTCTGATCAGTTTAAATTTTTTGGTTTAAGTGCAAAAAAGTCCAAAATATTCCCTCATGTGTTGAGATATCGTGTTAACAAGAATGAGACAAGTGCATGGTCCCATTGACCTTGACCTTTGACCACTAAAATCAAATGATTACATTGTTGAGTCCTGATGGACATTTGTGCCAAATTTAAAGAAATTCCCTTGAGGCAGTTTTGAAATATCACATTCTCAATTATGGGATGGACAGACAACCTGAAAACACAATGCCTCTGGCCACGGCTATAGGTCGCACAGAGGCATAAAAAGCACACAAATATAGATGTAAGGAGCACAGAGTACAAAGAGGCTCCGTCTCTCTGCGTGTCTTACGTTGACCACAAATGAGCCCTTACTCTGACTCCAGCCATTCCCTCCTGCCCTCCATTAACCCCTTTACCTCCAGTCCCAGTCACCCGACTGCCCCCACATACCTCCTCACCTGCTTCCTATTTTTCCTAGTGAGAGCTTCACATATACTGGTTTATTTCCACTTGCACCCAGTCCCTTTGTCCAAGTTGCTGTGCTACATCACTGTTTCATATGGGGTGCCATTTGTAAAATGGCTCACGCTGAAAATAACATCAACATTTTGCCACATTTAGCTTCAAACAATGTTTAAAAAAGTGTTGTGATTTTTTTAACGTCACCTTTTACCACATTTACAGCAATATTTGTTAACTTAGAAATATATTAAATAGTTAAATCTAAATATTAAATGTGGCACCTAAATGTTAAATGTTAAATCTAAATATTAATTCTAAATCTAAATCTAAATCTAAATGTTAAAGCTAAATATTAAATCTAAATCTAAATGTTTAATCTAAATGCTAAATCTAAATCTAAATATTAGATCTAAATCGAAATGCTAAATCTAAATATAAATGTTAAATCTAAATGCTAAATCTAAATCTCAATGTTAGATCTAAATATTAAATCTAAATGCTAAATCTAAATGTTAAATGTTAAATCTAAATGTTCTGGGTGAAACTAAATATTTAGCTAATATGCAAATTCACACTGCCGGTCACCGGAAGTACCAAAATAAAAGCTCGAGATGGTCAGACTGTGTTTATAGAATCAAATAACGAATTAAAACCAACTTATCGGGGGAAATGAACACTTGGACATACATTGGCGTGATAATAACTACCTAAAATAACAAGAAACATGTTTGGAGAAATTTTATTTGACGTGTACTTTGAGTTGTTAGTGTCCCTTCGGAGGGACTAACAACCTAGTTGTTAACAAATACTTCCGGGTAGAAAACCAGCAGAGTTTCGCTACATATATATATATGAATATCTCACAATTTTCATGTCACTGTATCACCATTTAGACTAATCTGGTGTTTGTAAAGTCTATAAACACAATGATTGAACAAACATTACGATTTCTGTGTGCACGTTTCACATGGTTATCGTAGATTAGCGGGGCTAACCGTTAGCTGTTAGCCCCATTAGCGGTGTCTGTAATGACTCATTAACGCTAAACAGTCAGTGAAAAAATATTTTTTTCCAGCGGATGTCTTAGTTACAACATGCTTACTGCCTGTAAGCAGATCTCTTCAGTGTGTCACTAACATCTTTATTTTTGCTGGGAAGAGCTTTATTATGCTTGTGAGGTTTGGCAGCTCCTGAGATGCAAGTTGACAGAAAGTGTCATGTCTACAAGCATGCAGCTGACAGAGACACACCTCTACAATAGTTATTGATTTTGCCTTGTATTCCGTCCCATGAAAGCTCCAAGATATGTGTTATTCAACAGAACTGGCAGCACAGAAAGGAAGGTAGGAAAAGAGAAACACAGTTGAGGTTGAAATTATTTTTTCTATGTCAGGGAGAACACACTCTACATCTGCAGTTGTGCAAATAGTTTCATCTTTTCAGTGTTGTTTGTTGTTAGAATACTTTTACTGTTTAAGATTTGACTAAACTGAACCAAAATTCAACAATCCTTGAACCCTCTTCACTGAAAGGTATTCAGTTACATAATGTCATTTAATCATTACGCCCCACTCATCTTCTTGGGCTGTTTTTAAGCCACAAAATGCAACAAGTAATGAAATTTCACATGTAAAATCTGAGGAAGCTTAGGTTACGTAAAAAAATGCAGAAAACATTTCCAGGTGTTTCCTGGAAATGTTAGTGTAACTTTTTATTTTTTTCTCCTCACACTGACAGGAATGTTTCCCTCCAATAATTTGACACAAATAACAAATGTAGCGCAGTTGAGGTTTGAACATAAATAGCTTCTTTGCAAATCAAGCCATAAATTGCTGCGCTATCCAGATGGAGAACAGGCAACTGGAGGCAAAGCCTACCAATACTGCACATTTGCCTATGATTTGTGCTGGTTATGGCTGTTCCCAATTGGGGGAAAAAAGGCCTCACTAATTCCCAAAAATAGTAGGATGTTAAGGGGAAAAGTAAAGAAGTCACTGAGCAACAGTGGCAGATGTGGATCAAAAGCCTTGGTCTTCAGTCTGGAGGAGCTGAGTCTTATGTCAAATGTAAACATTAAAGAATTGTGTTTAACACAGCTCGAGTTGTATGCATTAACAATGTGCCTCATTTACAAACAGTTTGTACATACAAATCTGTGCTTAAACCTTGCATACAAACATTTCTGCACAACTCCGGTATTCGGTTCACCTGAATTGTTCGCAGTCTGAGAACAAATTTAGAACTGCCTCAGACTGTGTGTACACACAAATGATGAAGATCTGGCTGTCGTAAAAGATGTAAACACACATCTTTTCTCTAAATGCATAACATATTAAAACTGCATTCATTAATAAACAATATTTCAAACTGTTAATTTTCTAATTACCATAATTAAAACATTAGTCCATAAAAACTAGTGTCCCAGTCCTAGCTAAGACAGGAGTAAATGAGAATATCCATATTGAAATATAATTGTTTTAGTTTCATTGTCATTTTTCAGTTTTAATGCTGTGATTATTAAGAGGCATCTAAGGTAGATGAAAGATTCCGATCTATCTCTAAGTAGCTTTTAATATGACATATCTAACCTTGCTGGAAGATGTTGCAGTCCTTGGTTTTAGGAGAGAGCGCTGTTTGCAAAGAGTGACAAATGGCTCATCAGCTGGTTCCAACTGCCATTACATTCACGCTCACTGACAGTTTGACACTGGTGTGTCAGGGCCTTAATACGTGCATAGAAACAACCTCATCACTTTCTCCATGATACACCTGGGCAAACATATTTCCTTATTGAGAAATGGAGGCGCGGTAGTGTGCTGATGGCAGATAGCGATTTAGAATGATTCTGATACAACAACATACGCACGGCAGTAAGAACAAAATCAGCCAGTGTGCATGTGTCATGGATCCGTTGGTAATTTTGCATTTGCACTTATTCTATGTTAGTATAGATGCAAAATCTCTCAAGACTGACAAGCTGGGCACATCAGCAAGTGGATATGACATAAGTGCAGAAGTAAGACATCCTGTTGGTAAAATATATATACATCTAAAACTGTGTACCTCACAAATAGTAACTAGGGCGTACTAAGGCCTGTTGTAAAAGTGTCATAACTACCTTACAACACTGCTGGGAACGTTTTACCTAGTAGATAGAAAATTGTAGCTAAGGGTAGCTAATGTTAGCTGGTAAAGTTAGCCTGATAACAGTGCATACATGTACACAGTTATACTTAAGTACATTTACTCACTAACAAGATAGCAATTGTGTCACTTGTGGATCCAACAGCGCACAAAATAGTTCTCGTCCACTTGACTCTTAAAGGGTCACTGTGTATTAGTAACATTAGAAGGTCTGGAGAATTAGGTAATTTGTAGCGAGAAACATGTTGTAGTTGCAGGAAAAATAACTTTTTCTTGTTTTGTATGGAACACATCCAATATACATTTAAATTTTCTGACAATACCTGCCCTGTAGGTTCATCCAACCCTTTAATGTAGTCACTTTCCTCTATACCAAATTCACGCAGCAAATAGATTTATCATTAGCGCACAATAGTCATGTGACTGCAAAGAAGCTCTTTGTATCCAAAAAGGAGTTAAAGAATAACTCGGTCAGCACTGAATAACTGGAGTGTTAAGATCAGTAGGACACTAAAGATGCCATGGCAAAAAGTGTTATAAAGATTGTTTTATACTCCTTTTCTCTGTAACTCATTGGCTGTTTAAAATTCCTATTGTGATTTTGATGTAGTTGCTAGAATTATAATCGTGCCAGTCAGGCACGTGTTAGGAGATGTAGATCTTTTTATTTTCACAAACATAGTCGTTAGGTTGTCCTGTTGTGTTTTGTTTTCTTTTTGCTCCCTCCTTCAGTTCTGCCTTCACTTGGTTTTCCCTGGCTGGGCATGGCTCCTTTCAGTCTCCTGATCACTGCACTCCTGCTCTGCATCTGTCATCAGCACACCTGTACCGCACCACCTCCAATCACTGCAGCATAAAAGGGAACTGCCCATTGGTCCGACATCCCATTGTTCCGACCATATTAAACTCATTGTTCTGAAGTCCGTTCCGAAATCATCATGATGCCCTGTGGTTAAGGTTTGGTTAGGTTTAGGCACAAAAACCACTTGGTTAGGGTCAGGAAAAGATCATGGTGTGGGTTAAAATGAAAAAGAAAGTGACAAACACATAAGCTGTGAGCCTGCTCCGCCTCAAGCCAGTCGCGGCGCACCACACGCCCGCCGCAAGCCGTTCAGCACCGCGGACAGTCGGACTAATGGGATGTCAAACCAATGGGCTGTCGAACCAATGATATGGACCCGCATAAAAGCCTGGTTCTCCTCTCCATTCTTCACCAGTTCGTTGTTGAAACCCTCGTGGTAACTACTTGGCTCAATTTCTTGCTCTGAACTTGTGTTTTTACTCACCGGTTTTTGACCCTGTTTTTGACCTTTGGATTTTTGCTCTTGGATCACAGACCTTGTACAGCTGCCTTGCTAACTTGTTTTTGCTTTTTGTCTTTTTTCAGTGCCCTGCCATTTTCACTCCTCAGCCAGCCAGCCACGCTCAGCCTCAGGCCTCAGCCCCAGTTTTTGTTCCCGTCCTCCCATGGACTGTCTTGCCCTTGCCATTCCCCTCCACGGACTCAATTCTGCCCCTGCACTGATTTGTGTGCCGTTTATAATAAACCTTTTTTTTGTTTTGATGTGCATTGTGATTCCAGTGTTCATATCTAGCGTAACAATAGTAATGTAGTAATTATATACAGCTACCATAACTCAGTCTGTTCTTATCTATGGCGGAAAGGACATAACGGCATTTAGTTCAGCAACAGATTCCAAGGAGGGAGGATTCCAGACTTTAAACAGGCTGGCTGTTTGTTGAGATGTCAAATGTCCAAATGTGAATGTTCCTGCTGTACTGAGGTCGCAGGTCACTGCAGGTGATTCACGGGAGCTGATGACGGACAGCTCTTTCCGGTGTTCAGTGAGAGGAAGTGGGGCTTTACGGTGAGAGAACGAGCAAGTCGCCAGCCTGCAGCAGCAGAAACTGTTGGCATTGTGCAGCCAGCAGGAGAGCACAGAGCTGACCAACACAAAAATAACCCAACCAATGTGGTACAAAAAAACAATGGAAGAGTGGAAAGGGGACATATTGGGGCCAGAGAGCCCTGCTGCCACTTTGCAGCAGTGGGAAAGAAGTTAACAGAGTCTTACTGATACAAAGTGGGTGTTTATTCTCCCACATGCAGCAAAAATAAAGTGCCTGCTCACTTGTTTTAAGCCATCCAGCTGGAAATGAACACCAGCTAAATGTAATAAGATTTACAAAGCGAAGCTGACCCCAAAAGGGAAAGTAATTAAAACTGTAATTGGGTTGAACTCTCTGTCATTTGTGTGCCTTCCAGTGTGTGTGTCACATGTGGAGGACGTCTTCATGGACCTTCCCCAACAACAACTGAGTGAATTTTGGTTAGAGATGTATCATGTGACCACATTTCTGCCAGATTCTTCTGGTGCCAAACCTACATGACTCACACACACTCAGATTTGACGACACACACCGTCATTTTCACTGAAAACCATTTGTAAGAGCCTGTCACATGGAGCAATTGAAAATCATCACACGTACATGTGCATGCATGCATGTCTCATTCCTGACATGTATTACACAAAGAGGAGCAGCAGCTGTTTACATCAACCTTTTACTCAATCATTACAAATTAATGCAATGTACTCAAGTGTGTATTTCCATAACAGACATGTTTACTGTTAGCAGGATATTATAAACATGCATGGCTGCACATGCACATCACTGTCAGACAACTGCAGTTTTATATGTAGACATGTACACACATGACATGGCTCAGTCATCTAGGTTTATGCAGCCCAGCAGCCAGAAGAAAATGTTGATATCGAATGTCCCTGCAAACCACGACTGTGTTACATCTGTATGTCCCATATGTATCATGTTAACGTTTCTAAAGTGACATAGTTATATGAGCTGACTTTGTCATTGGAAGGTGGATGGTGGTGGATTTAGAGACACCTGCAGTTTAAGACCAACAAACAACACAACCAGTTGTGGTTTAGTGAGCCACTGCTGTATTTACAGAAGCCTCTTATCACCAAATGTGGTTGGTTTTTAAGAACTCATTGCTTTTTTTCAAGCAACATTTTAGCTCTAAACTATGGTGAGCTTTTGGCAACCCATTGCTCTTTTTCCAGCAACTTCTTAGCTTTCAAACATGGGTGTTTTTTTAGCAACTCAATGCTGCTTTTCTAGCAACCTTTTATCTACCAAACATGGGTGTTTTTTTAATGACACACAGCTCTTTTTCTGGCAGCTTTTTAGCCCCCAAGGTGGATGATTTTTAGTGACCTGTGACTCTGTTTCCGGCACCTTCTTAGCGCCCTGAACCCTGCAACCTGATGGTGTTTTTCAGCAACTTTTTATTTCCCAAACATGGGTAATTTTTGGAGAAAAGGAAAAAATGATCTGCACACCAATAGAGCTCCCATTAATCCATTTAATTTTCTGTCAAGTGACATTTCGAGCAACGCAGGCTCTTCCTCAGACTTGTAATAGGATACAAACAGAAACGCCATCTTTAAATACCCACCGTAATCAGTGAGATGAATCACAGCTGTGTGCAAACCAGACATATAAAGAAATAAAAAAATATACAGACAAAGATGTATTAATATAAATACAGTAGTCCAGCATAAACATGAAGAGTGACCTTAAGTACACACGTATCTAGAGTATACATACATGTAAAAAATGTCACCCTACATAAATATGAAAGTACACATCATACAGTACAAGATCAGCAAATACAAAATAGCCCAAAAGGTCCATACTTGCATAACAAATAGAGGCATATTATCCAAGATATATATGTGTATATATATATATATATATATCACAATCACAATCAAGGACTCAGGCTTAAAGCCGTCATACTGTACTACCTATAAGAGGCACCTCTTATGTAAATTTTTAGTCAGGGAAATAGAAACACCTCACATTGTACTCAAATTATAGATGAAGAAACAGATAAGGTAGAACCACATGAAAAAACACAGTACACAAACCACAGAAAGGTCTGATGTCAAACTCTTACGGTGGGCATTTAAAGATGGTGTTTCTGTTTGTATCCTATTACAAGTCTGAGGAAGAGCCTGTGTTGCTCGAAACGTCACTTGACAGAAAATTAAATGGATTAATGGGAGCTCTATCGGTGTGCGGATCATTTTTTCCTTTTCTCCAAAAATTACCCATGTTTGGGAAATAAAAAGTTGCTGAAAAACACCATCAGGTTGCAGGGTTCAGGGCGCTAAGAAGGTGCTGGAAACAGAGTCACAGGTCACTACGGATCAATTTTTCCTTTTTTGATACATGTTAGAATCTTATGATCCAGCACCCTTTCAATATTTATTTGGGATGTGCGTGTTATTATCTTTTTTCCTAATTTTTGGAGAACCAAGGCTCTTTTTCCTGCTGGGGTAGTGGCACAAAAAGCTTTTTTACTGAGACAAAGTCAAACGTGTAAAACCCTTGATCTAACTGACAAACAATAGCATCAGTCCTGTCAACAGGTACATAACAGGCTGTAAAAAGACAGAGATACAAACAATGATCCATAACACACACTATAGTGGAGACAAATGGAAGCCCACACTATTAAAGTTAACTTGCTATGTATTTATAGCTGTTCATATCCGCACATACAATATATACTTGTCATACTGTGAAACCCAAATTTTCACTTAAAGAAGAACAGGATCGTTTGTCACAGCTGTTAAAGCCCATTTGCATTTACTGCTGTCTGCAGCTAGCTTCTAATTCTCCAAATCATTTTACAATGCATGCCACTTACAATTACATTTAACAGCATCAGACTGTGCTTTAAAATTATCCGCTGTCCTGAGCAACAAATGGTAATTAGGAGATGGAAATGTGACAGTTTGATGTTGTTTTCAGGGAATATTTCCTGGTGGAGACTTCCACTGCTTGACTGGAAAGAAGAAAAAAAATTCAAAATGAATAAATAATGAAAGCTGCTTCCTCACACCGGCAGACAACTTCCTTCCTGTCAGATCAAGACAGGCTAATCCACTTTTAATCATAATACTGACACACCCAGACTGCTAATCATGCAAACGCCAGAGCAACTTTTAGAGACACGTTTGGGGACATTTGAGTCATACATCCATGACATAATGAGATCCCCATCCAGTTAATGAACTCCTTCAAAATCATGTCCATGTCTTATCTGTATTTGCAGAGCTCATTATCAGCACGTCAGCAGAATATATCGAGACATTTCTTTTAAACACAGGATCACCCAAAAAGCTCTCCGCCAATCAGAACAATTCTGTAGTTAATTAAGGTACATTTTAAAGCACAATCCATGCATAAAGTGGAATACACAGTGCTTCACAAAAGTAGGCTATGTACAGTATGCGAAGAATATACTGAAATATGCTGTTGTATGTTTTCACTATATGCTGGCTTTTAAGTGTTAAGCAGACAGATGCCTTCACCCCAAACTGCAGTGTATTACGGTTAAATATTAAATATTAACAGTGGACATGTGGTGCAAAAGTGAAAATGTTATGTAACAAAGCCATAGAAGCACTGTTTGAGCAAGTTTAAGTCCTCACTGCAGCTATTTTTATATCAACCAAATGATTGGCAGCATCAATGTAGCTTATAACCACAGGCTACATAGTGAATCAGACTAGCTCATATACTACGACACTTTAGACACACTGATATGATAAGTGTTAAACTTGCAAATATGTAACACATTCGTGGTGTGCAGAAGCATTCATTGCCATTTTCTTTTGCCGATTGGGCTGTTGTCAGACTGTTCATGCTTGTGTCCCAGTTGGACCCTTTTTTTGCGATGTTAGCCTCATTCTAAGGTGACCACAATTACTTCATATCATGACTGAGAGAACTGCTGCAGGCCGAAAAATAAAACCCAAGTTGTAACAACTTCAGAACTTTGACAACCACCATTCAAGACCCCAAGATCACTGAGAAACATTTTTACTTAATGTTGATTGCATTGATTATAATACACCACAAGCAGCAGCTCTACTGTTAACTGAGAAGCATCATGGGTTAAGTCATGAATTAAAAATGTGACATATGACACAGAAATATAAATAAATCATAATGACTGACTGTTTATATGATGATCTGTACATTTCACGCCTGAGTGGGCCATGCTGGTAATCTGCATACCCACCTACAGCATACATCTTTTCATCATGTCATAATGATGAGATGACAAAAGAAACAAGATGAGGAGAAGCAGCAATAGAAGACATGACATGAGGGCACAGATACAGAGGATTCACAGAGGAAAGAGATGAAATGAAAACAGAACAAAGGGGAAAGAACCTGAGATGTGAATAACTTCTCTCGTGATGATATCTGCAATAAATCCACAAAGCAACAGAGGAATTAGACAGCTTTCCTTTAGCCAACTAGCCGCAGGGCTACTGCGTTCTAACCAAACCATCTGTCACAATACAACCTTGCTGGCTAACTAGCTAGTGAGCTATTTAAAGCCATATGTCACATTGGCTCTCTCCAGCTCTATCACTGATGAACCATATGTCCTGTAAATGCCACCATTAACTTACAGTCACAGATCATTGTCCTCTATTGATGGCAGCTTTTGCCTTCAGTCATCTCCAAATATTTCTCCCACAATAAATCCTCATGGCCCAGAACTGTCTCACTTATACTCCTCATTTGACTCAACCACAGGCTGAATTCAGACTTGACCAATTAGCAAAAGCTCTAATGTGTTTGGACAACAACAGTCTCCTTTTAGCTTGTCAAATCAGAACATTGGTGATTCAAATCTCTGGGATAGGGTTTGACACTAAATGCCATCCACTCATTCAGAAAACTTTCCCAACCAGATTAGTGGTCATTTAAATTAGCCATATGTCCTTTAAATCACTGCCAAAGCATCACACTGAAGCAAATTGATCAGAGCACAGCCACTTAGCCTTGGGTTAGTTGAACTGGGGCTTGGAGAGATATGACTCATTTTTCAGAAAAACAATCGGGAGATTATGGAAATCAGGAGGCCGGTCTGTTGAACCTCCTGAAAGGCTTCAGACCGATTCACACTATTCTGATTATATGACAAGGCTGGTGTAGCCTGGTTCCAGACCATAGACCCCACCCACTCAACTGAGTAGGCTTGCATCTCTGGTCTGGCATACTTCAATGAATTTACGATTTATCTCGTCCAAACGCTGGACGGACCAATGAACACCGGGGGTCTAGCGATTAGCCAATCAGCGTCACGCTGATGTCAAGCTGTACGTCGGTGGGTAACTGGTGAGGATGCAACAATGGCGACCGCTACAGATCCTACAGACCACATTGACGATGCTATTGAGGTATTTCGCCACTACTCACGTTAATGGAGGACCAAATTAAGGAAGTTGCTAAACTGGATTTAACGGCGATGCAGCTGGGCGTGCACGACGACGGAGACATTTTAAACGGGCAATGCTCGCTTGTTTTCGGCACCCCCGAGGCATGGATACTAATGACATCAGATTCTGGGTGAGTCGATGATCTCTACTGATTGGTTAGGGAAAAAATCAAATTCCCTCCCCCTTGTAAATCGCCTTCAAAGGAAGCCATGTCAGACTGAAGGTTCTGGGAGCTTCAGTCTGACACTCAGGCTAAGGCTGGTGAGGCAGATATATCTTATTCCTCCTACTTCATATTGCTACATTGTTAAAAAGATTTCAGTGAGCCACCCCTAAAACAGCTGATTTAGAAAAGAATGGAGCCTTTATGTATTTCTGCAGGCAACAGCCGTGGCTGGAGGCATTACATTTTCAGGTTGTCCGTCCGTCCGTACATAGGTCTTTCCGTCCATACATCTCATTCTCGGGAATGCAATATCTCAAGAACACCTTGAGGGAATTTTTATTTTTACTTTTTTCAAATTTGGCAAAAACATCCATTTGGACTCAACACTGTGACCTTGCATCCGTCTCATTCTTGTGAATGCGATATCTCAAGAACGCCTTGAGGGAACTTCCTGAAATTTGTCACAAATGCCCAACTGGACTCAACAATGAATTACTAAGAGTCTGGTGGTCAATGATCAAAGTCACTGTGACCTCACAAAACGTGTTTTTGGTCATAACTCCAGAATTCTTATCACACAAACAATTTCTAATAGGATAAAATAGTAGTAATGACATTTTGTATCCAAAAGGTCAAAGGTCAACTTCCCTGTGATATCATGATGTTCTGCAAAAACACTTTTTCTGGCCATTATACAACATCATAACTCAAGAGCAGAAGGGGAGACATTTGGTCAGGTATTAAATTGGCAACACCTAACTTTGGTGCCCACCTTGAAATTGTGCCAATTGTATAGATCTTCTGCTTTGGTGGGGGGAAGATGTGTGTGAAGCAGCCATGTTTTTACAGGCATGGATGTAAAGTACAATTAGACTGGTGTGTGGAGGCATACAACCGCGAGTTGGTAATTCTGGTATTTCTAAATTAAGCTATATATTTGTTTAATAGATGTACATCCTCAGTAGATTATGAGTTTCACCCTGGTGTATACATACTTAAAAACCCTCAACCCGTATTATAAAACCCCTAGCAAACTGGGTTCATACAAGTATTATGATGATATAGATGATAATGAGAAAGTGCAAAGCTGTAGAAGGCTGTTTTCCCTATCTACACAGCAACACTGAAAACAACAGTGATCAAAAATGCAGTTTGGATGTGGACAAAAGGCGAATCCCGAATCCTGCCCCGATTGTCCCGAAAATTACACTAGAGTCTGGAGTAGTTATTGCCTGATAAAACATTAAAAACTGATCATGGTGGTTGAGTCGTCCTGCAGCTACTGCCAGCTGCACAATGGCTGCAGCAGTTCCTACATGAATTATGGGTGTTGTAGTTTTTAAATTGTGTACAGCAGTGGCGATGAAGTAGATGAAGAGAGCGCAAGTTGCAGGTGCGAGGACAGGGAAAGTGCAGGCAGCCACGAGAAGGAGTGATTTGCACATTGCAGTGCAGTGTCTCTGAATACACCCACATTGCAGCAGCTGAAAACAGTAATATCTTGCTAAATCAAAACCATGTTGTCAATCAAAATCTTGTTGATGTTGGTCTTGAGCAGTGGTCTGCCGCTTGGCAGACTCCCGCCAGGATGACACAACAACCACGATTCCCTCCACCTCTGACGACAAAGTCAGCTCATATATTACATCACCTTAAAGTGTACTTTGGGGGCAATGAATAGCTCATCTGGTAGAGCAGGCGTCCCATGTGTAAAGGCTACGTCCTTGCCCCAACAGCCGCAGGTTTGATTTTGACCTGCAACCCTTTTTTATTTCTCCCCCCTTTTACACAACCACTGTCCTATCAAATAAAGGCCAAATATTATGTTTCAATATAAACTATTCATCTAAAAATAGTTCCCTTCTCAAACTAATGCTGTCCACTTTAAACTCTGATGTCATTTGACCTGCATGTCACTGTGCTCACTCAGGGGCACTTCAGCACTTTGTACTGAGACAGAACAGAGATGTAAACATTTTGTAGATTTATCCAGTCTGTCCTGGGATTTAGACCAGTGACTGTTAGTCACATGCACACTTCTCTAACCTCTAAGGTCACAGCACTGAGATGTTACATCATGGCTGTCCTGGTAAGTGAAGCAAAAAGTCATCAGACATTAGTCTGGCTCTGCCCATAGAGGGGGCACTTTGGGGAGTGGACTGCTTGTTGCGTTGCTGTCCAGCGCAAAGGCAAAAATGACACTGGACCAGTGGAACAAAGCGGAGGCCATCAGACAGCAGGGACTCGCTTCTTGTTAGGTCAGCTCATTAGAGCACCTCGTTAGGACACGTCTTGCATCATTAATTTGGGCAGCTCGCCAGACAGAGACAAATGGTAGAAGTTGGCTGTGTTGGGGGGGCTCTCTACATCTATTACAGATCTATGGGAGTGTGTGTGTGTGTGTGTGTGTGTGTGTGTGTGTGTGTGTGCGCATTCCCAGGTCTTACAAATGTGAAGACCTCATTGTAGGCCCCATTAGGTGATGTCTGGTGGCACATAGAATCATGACAGAGAAGAACAGAGATAATCAGACAAATGTTGCCAGTTTACCGTCTGTTGCATTTTACCTCTGATCAAACAAGTGAATCAGACACCTGATGAAGAACATATGTCGGGTTTGGATGGCATTACCTGAAATCGGTGTCGTCCCTACTTATGAAATTTGAATCCTTTCAGATCTTTTCATTTGATATTTATAATTGTTTTTGTTTTCAGCTTTTATGTAACAAAAATGACAAATTTAAAAATGTTGACACTGAAAGTTGAGACTGACTGATCAGGACTCCCTGGAGGAAGATATCTTGTATCTCATTTGGATCTTCCTAACTAAATAAAGGATAGATAAATACAAATTCTGAATGTCCCACTGATCAAAATGACTCCCTGAATAGAGATAACAATAAATGATTAAAACTTAACTCATCTTAACAAAGTGATGTAATGCTTAAGATAATCTGGAAAAACTTTTGGCTTGTTTATGTGTCCAACTGCTAACATTGTTTTTGTTGTTATGACAAATCATATCCAAGAGTAATGAAAGCCAAAATTATACAAATAAGACCCAAGTTTCAATTAGAAAAGTGCACTCAGTTGAGTGCATCACTCTGCCAGGTGATAGCAGCCAAACCAGACAATTCGAACAGATGCGCTGCAGAATGTTTCAGAGGAGCCCCAGAGAAATACACTGTGGCACCAGTGGCATGAGGCAGTTACATCTAGCCCCAGTGCACAGTATTATGATTGGCCCTAATGCCAGTGTAATGTGTTATGACAGGCCCTAGTGCACGCAACTAGCTACCGTATAAAGTATAGTTTTTCCATATGATCAAAAAGAAAATTGACATTAGACAGCTTCGGCATACATCTTACCTAGCAATCATTATTGCATGTCTGTCAAAAATAGTCAGGTATGCCTCACAGTGTAACCCGGTTGTTTTGTATCACTACAGTCACTGGAGAAGATTTGCTAGGCCGCTGCATGCACACACACACACACACACACACACACACACACACACACACACACACACACAGAAGCCTTTGGTGTGAGGTTTTTCCTTCAGTTACAACAGCACATGCAACTTGGACAAGTGTGTGGCCAGATATTGTGATTTTACTTAAGTATAAACCGAGTGGAGCTGGTGTGTTGCCAGAGAGATGGAAAACTGCAAAGCTGCAGAGTAGCTGTGGAGAGAGTAACTTTGGGAGAATTCCGGCAGGCATTCCTTCCCAATTATCCTGGTGAGTTAACCACGCAGAAGGCGGCATGGTGGTGTGGTGGTTAGCACTGTCACCTCACAGCAAGAGGGTTGCCGGTTCGATCCCGGGCGTGGGAGCCCTTCTGTGCGGAGTTTGCATGTTCTCCCCGTGTCAGCGTGGGTTCTCTCCAGGCACTCCGGCTTCCTCCCACAGTCCAAAGACATGCAGATTGGGGACTAGGTTAATTGATAACTCTAAATTGTCCGTAGGTGTGAATGTGAGTGTGAATGGTTGTCTGTCTCTATGTGTCAGCCCTGTGATAGTCTGGCGACCTGTCCAGGGTGTACCCTGCCTCTCGCCCGATGTAGCTGGGATAGGCTCCAGCCCCCCCAGCGACCCTCAAGAGGATGAAGCGGTTAGAAGATGAATGAATGAGTTAACCATGCAAGGCTAGCAGATTAGCAATGAGGGGTTGATCAATATATAATTGAAGTGTGTGTTATTTTATCTTGAAAAAGCCTGCAACAGACATTAAGGTGTGCTGTCGTAGGTCAAGATGATTTCTGGAAAACTTGCAGCCCTTACCAGCCGGTTAAGAGAAGTGAGGAGTCAGCAGTCAATGACAGTATAAAACAGTCAGTAAAACTTTTTTTTTGAGTCACAGCAACTAGGAGAGATCCTTGTGCACACAATAGTCATAAACGTGCACACAAAATATAAGGCTGATTGGTCCAGTAGTATGTCAGACTAGCTGCAGACAGACAGACAATCACACACACACGCACACACACATGCATGACTGTTTCCAAGCTTGCACCTGGAAGAGAAATGAAGCCAGAATTATCCTATAAATACAAATGTCGAAAAATATCCGTGGATCTTAAATATTTTTTAGATATATTGGAATCTTTTTTTTCCTCTGTTACATCCTTGCCATAAAACTGTCCTCCTCTAATTGTCTTGTAGGGTGACACTGTAAAACTTAAAGTGATAGTTCAGGTTTTTGGACATAAAGTTGTGTGAAACGCTGACCATCTGTAGCTCTGATGTGACCGTGTCACTACTCTCAACGAGCCTCCTGCTCTGAGAAATGGCCCGTAGCTTACCGGAGAAAAAGTAGTCCTGAAGATGTACGGGGGACACGTAACCAAAAGGTTTTAAGCTACAACAAAGTATGCATGTGTTTTGTTAGACTATTTCAATAATTTTAAAACATCCCCGCATTACGTCAGACCTTGCTATCAATTGGGACTATTTTCTGGCCAGTATCACTCCGCCGTGCAGGTTGGCAAGACAGCACGCCAACAGAAATCAATAAGACAGTTCATCACCACACCGTGCAGGTGCGCAGGATAGCAATGGCTAACGAAAACTTCATCGGCTGTTTCCAACAGAGAACCAGTAGGCTATTATTAGTGAGGAAGAAGATGTACTAGCCCTATATATACCTACTACTACAGCGTAAACACCGGCTCAGGCTCACGACACACCCTCGTCAGCTGCTGTAGGTAAACAGAGGAATACCAAAAGACACAAAAATTACTTGTTACCTTGACAAGAAATGTTACGACTGGATTAAAATCGATGAGAGAAGAGAGGAAGAGAGAACAGAGAAGGTAGTGACAAGATTCCAAGTCCAAAGACTGACTTAAAGAAAGCAATGCTCACTCTTTGCAACAGCTGTGTTACTAGCTGTAGATGACTGTTTAGTTTTGTGTGTGAAAATGTAAGATGAAGAATCAAACCATCTACGGATGAAAAAAGGATTGTAAAAGCTGAAATGTTGATGGGAAGCACAAGAGCCCAGCACATTTATAACATATGACCTCTGCGTTACCCAGACTGCAGGTTCTGCATCTCCAAACCAGTTCATTTATCATGAGTGAAACGACTGTAGTGACATTTTTCCCTGACACAAGGGTGACAAGTGTCATAAATCAGATGAAGTGATCCTGCAGTTCTGCTGTTTAACGTGCTGCACACCAGTAGAAATGTCAACAGGATAATGGGGGCATTTTACAGAAAGCAAAGCGGGGACGTCTGCCCTCGGAGAAGGCGAGGCTGAAAATCTGAGTAGTAGCCTTTTTTTTTGTTTTTTAACAAATCAGCGTGTGTCCGTGAGTTTAAATAGGCTACAGATTCCTTTCCCATTGAAAGTGGACTACAGCTGTGTACACTGCTCTGCTACAGATGAGCATGCCTTTGTTTGTTTTTTTCCTTTAGTTTTTTTTTTTCAACCACAGTGTCAAGTTCAATGTCACAGATGGGCTGAAAAACCGTTCAGTAAACAGTAGAAAGCAGCATGGAGGCCAGTGAAAATTTTTTTCTACTTATTCAGTCTCTCTTTCATAGTCGTTGCAGATTAATTTGAATGATACTTCAGTGCTACTTGGGCAAAGAAGGTAATTTGTGTCATGTCATTGCATCTCACCAGTAAAGGGGCTAAAATTAGCACGTTCACCCAGGTGTTGTATTTCCATCACTGCCAATTGGAGCTTGAGCCAATAAATACCCATGACTGCGGAGTCATTTGTCCCTGGTGTGAATGCTGATTAGTAAATCAGGTCTTTGTGAAGTGGAAAAGGAGTTTACAAGGGTGGGCACACAGGAAAAAGAGTGAAGACAGAAACAGACTGATACCTGTTATTGTCTTAGTTAGGTGTCATGGTATCTCCAAACCTGGAAAACCAAAGACTGCAACAACATTTTAGGCAAAAAAAAAAATTGATTCCTAGATCCTAGATCCTAGATCTCTCTAGATCTCGCATGAAAGTGGCTGGGAATGAAATCAGAGCATGGAACAAAGTGTAGCGAGATGAACATGGATTTAAGGTGTGCTCAGACTGAATGCAAAGCAAATTGTAGAGTTGCAATTGTTAAAGTCAAACACGCATTCACTCTGAGTGACACAAATGCAGATGAAGACACATCCACATGAGATGAAGTTTGGAAGGTTTCTGTGAGAGTGATGAATTTCCCAAAGCTATCGAACACCAACTTGTGAAAGCACAGAGACGAGAGGAAAAGGGAGACAAACTCTCTGAGTCTGACCTGTTGGACAAACTATGAGGTGCCATCTGACTATGCTTGAAAAGTGAAAAGTGTTTATAGCAGTCCGTCCTGAGAAGCAACATTTAGAGATGGAAAAATAAAGCTTTCCATCATTTCCATTAATTCTGTCTCTTTTTACGTGTCTTTGTCGTCTGGACACAATGAAGTGTACAAATAGGGACAATGGTACTTTCAAACAATCTTTCCCAATGGCATTGGTGGTGTTGTCTTCATATCTTGTATGCTTTCCAACACATTCTCGTTCCTAGTCGTCAAAAGTCCCCGCTTTGTCAAATAATGGTCTGGAGTGGTTTGCAACTTGGCAGTCTTGCATAAGTGATATACCATTTACCATCTCCTTTACTTGGATGCAGAGCTCATTGAAACTGAAGAGCAGACGAGGAGAGAGGGAACAGTATTACTTAAGTAGCACATATACTAAAATTGCAACAGGCAGAGGAACATGTCTGAATCCAGCTAAAGGTAAACACAGACGTTCATTTCTCCTTTCTGTTATGTTGTCAGATAATTATACTAACAATCCGAGTCTATCTATGTGAAAAAAATGCACTTTTAGTGGACGTATTTTGGCGTTGTTTGATGCTGTCTGAGTGCCCTATTATTTAATATAGGGCACACTCATGGGCTGCAGGCAGGTCAGCCCTAGCTTCATACTGGAGAAATGTCAAATATTGAACATCCTATCACTCATTTAGACAAAGATAGATCGGAAAATAGGGCCCAGGATGAAAAAAACATTTGTTCCCCTTTAAGAAATTCAGACCATCATCGTCTCAAGCAACCAGCAGTCAAGTGTGTAAAGTTTAGAAGGAGAGTGTAACCCCTGAATGAACTTGTAATGGAGAGGAATATGCAAAAGAAATAAGAAAAATAAAGGTAAATAAAGCTACGGAGACAGGCAGAGGGGATTTCTTCAAGGATTATACCTGTGTGTATTTTTTTAATTCTGTGGCAAGGATCTCGGTTGCCTCTCTTCTTTACATTTGTCATGCTGCTGTCAGCTCTGGTAAAAAAAAAAAAAAAAAAATACCAGTGCTCATTCTTCCTTCAGAGTAAGCCTTGAGCTGCCAATTATTCTTGCAAATCTGTCACCTACAAAATGTGTTTATATAATAAATACGAATATAAATTCTGTATGTGTGAGATTCACTGGCGGTGTTTTTTGTCAACATCCTGTGTCACACGTTCTTAGGGCTCATTTATCCTCAATTTTAGATACATATATGGAGACGGAGGGAGCCCTCTGTTTGTACTCTGCATTTTCGGATACAGACAATATGGAGCAGTACCAGCGGAGAACATGGAGGCAGTGTAGCATAGTTAAACCAAGACAAACCTGTCGGAGACAACAAAGACAATTCACAAATGGCAGAATGGAACAAATTGCTAATATAGTGAAAAGAATGCTCCATTCATGTCACGATGTATTCAATGGCATCACAGACTACTGCCATCTACAACACTGCCTCCGTTAAAAGGTACATTTTTATGACCCCATCCAGCGTCGCCTCGTTTGCTGTTGTGTGAAGCTTTCGACTCTGTCCTCTCATGCCATCTATTGGCTGTATCAATGTCATCATAAAGGGTGCATGGAAGTAGGAAAGCAGTGACAACTTTTGAAACAAACAAATCTAATTTTGCATGTAAAAGAAGTACAAATGAGCCCTTAGGCCACTTTAACACTTACTTAAGATTTAAGAAGATTTAAGTAATCAACATTCAGTCAAGTTGGTGATCTTTCCTAAACCCATTCCTTGTCTATAATCTTTACATTTTAAGAGCCAGGATTCAACATAACCGATGGCCTAGGGCAATAAAAGTTTATGCAGGGCAAGGGGATTTGTCAGCCAGCAAATCAGAGCCTTCAAAGCGAGTAATATCATCATTTTCAAAATATGACAGATTAAATGCATTGTGATTTTCTGAAATGCACATAAGGAGGAGGAAATGCATGTGCCCTTAGCCTGCAAGTGTGTTACGGAGATGGAGCATCTTTGCTCAACTGTCACTTGAAAAGTCAGTGGGCCACACCTTCTATCTGAACAGCACATGTCTTTCATGACCTGCTGACTGGGCTGATATTCCTGCAGTCAAAATGCTAAATGTCTAAAAGGGTTCTGGAGGTGTTGGTGGTGTTTTTGATAGTCGACTTTAGAAAGTGGTGGCGTGTGGCTGCGAGTCACCCATTAGGATGGGGAAATCAACTCACCAGACTGTAAATTTGTCTTCTGCTGACTTCTAGCTAGCTAGCTGCTAGCTAAGCAGGTTAAGATTTTCAAATATAACGATCAAGGAAGGATGGAGAAGATGGGCACCAGCTGAACTAGCATCCTGTTAGCTATTGTACAGGAGTTGGAAAATTAATTGGATGACCTCCATGCTGCATCAGTTACCTGCCATTGAACCAGGAGGCTCATTTTCTTTTTTCTATTTGCTGATCTGACAGAGCAGTGTGCTTCATGGTGAATAAGGACTGGTGTGGCAGTGGAAATTAAAGTCCTGACCTGTTCCTTTTTTGGGTCACTACCCGTGCTGGGCAGTAGCAACCATGCGGCCATCTTGTTGAGGTCGGGATGTGAGGACAGCTAAATCATTCCACAAGCAGAAACCATGAATTACCAGAGTCAGTGGCGTAAGGAAGTCACAGTAGGCCCCAGCATGCTGTTATGACAAGCTCTAGTGTACACTGTCGTACACATATCGTCTCGTCACATTATCAGATACTTGACATTGGATAACATCAACGTACATTTCCCAATACTCAATATTGCATATCTACATATAACAAAAAATACCCCAGGAAATAAGAAAATATTCATTAAACAATTTCAGTAGTTGATTTATTGTTATAGAAAATTGTATTATATTTTGTATATTTTGTTGTAGATGCTACTGACTGTTTTACAATAAAAAGAAGAAAAAAAACATGACAGACGGTTTTGCCTTTTTCAAGAGCATGTATAGCAAATGGCACTGTTTTTAATTTAATGAGAGTTCTTAGTTGAACACAGCCATCATTTTAAAGTGGCAATCACTCAGAAGTGCCCATCCTCCACCAAACACATTGTTGGAGGGCCCACTCTCTACGGGCTCTCCACCTCATGGGCCCCAGTGCAACCACACTGCCTGCACTGTCTATATTTACGCTCCTGATCAAAATCATCTGGAAACATGGACGATAATAAAGCAGCAGCCAATGATGTAAGAAGATGCAAAAAAGGACTGAAAGACCATGCACACATCAAAAGAGCTGATAAGACTCTCATTTAACTGGAGTTGTATAATTCCATGTGACACTTAAATGATTAATTAATTGATTGGTTAACATTCTTGTGGCTTTACACCATTGCCATACCAAAGCAGGAGGACATGTTAAGGGGAGGATTAGCCTGTCCTCTGTCATTAAAAGTGCAACTTCATCAGAACCATTCAAAATAAAATGACATTAGTTTTTAAATTGCCTACCTGTAAAAATAAATTTGTCTGATTTTTTTTCTTCTGACATTTCTGTTCTCATTTGTGAAAGCATTTTGAAATGTATAAAACATGCTTTATAAATAAACCGTAACTTTGTGACCGCAGAGCATCAGCAGGCATGTGGGACTGAACCATGGCTAACATTAGGTTTTCGAATTTGATACGAGGCATTGCAGTCAGCTAGGAGAGGCAAATTTAGTAGAATTGGGTGACACGGGAGAATATGGGGAGGCAGGATGCAGCTTTCTGGATGAGTTGTTGTGATTGAGGCGGGTATTTTGGGACATGAGTGGGGGGGCAGTTGCAGCAGAACAGATGAGAGTTGGGACAGAGTCCCCAGTGGGAAACAGTCTGATTTTTCTGATGTTTTCAACTGTAAAAACCCTGCAATATCTCAGACAAGAGAACAAGTTTGAGGACCGGTGCTGTATAATGCATGCTCTTCTAAAACAGGTCATGGAGTGTCTCATCTCAACTCAGACGCCCTCTTGTGAGGGTTCATCACCGCCTCTTGCATAATGCATCCAACAGCTCTGCCCCCTAAAAAGACTGCAGCACCGTAGAGAAATGGAGGTTCATTCTGCCTTCTCTCTGATGTCATGAATACCAGTTTGAAAACACAGAGTGGATGTTAGGGTGGGCTATATCTGCTTTGATGATAAAGACGTTTTCTAAGTGACCTCCAGACCTCTCTTTGGTTTTACAAGCCAATTATGTGGAAGGAAAGCAGAAGTTCACATGGAGTCCCAGCTCAGACTGTGATTTCTATGGTGTCTGGTTACAGATTGAGGTATATCTCTCTCCCTTGACTGTATGCCAGTCTTCCTCTCATTCAACCTCTACCTCTCTCTCTCCTCTCCATATCTTTTTGTCAGTAATTCACTTTTATTTTTGCTTCTCTCACCTCATTCCTCCATTAGGCCAGATGCATAGATTCAGGTATAAGTATGTGAGGCAGTTCAAATCAAGGACAGACCAAGGGAAAGTGTCTAGCAATATTTCTAGAGGTATCAAGTCGAGAAAGACTACTAACTTTAACCAGAAGCTGAAACCACAGAAAAGCAAAATGACAAAAAAATAGTCATACCAGGATGTTGCGATCACAAGACTTAACGCAAATTCAGCCAATCCCTGTGAATTCTGTGTGACTTTGTAATTTTGTTCAAGCACCACAACTTTACTGCAAATTTGACTATTAAAAATCTCATTCACACCGTGAGGTGGCACGATGATGCAGTGGTCTGCATTGTCGCCTCACAGCATGGGTTTTCTCTGGGTAATACGCTTCCTCCCACAAGTTGGTGACTCTAAATTGCCCATAGGTGTGAATGTGAGTGTGAATGGTTGTCTGTCTCTATGTGTTAGCCCTGTGATAGTTTGGCAACCTTTCCAGGGTGTACTCTAGTCAGGCGGCTTAAAGACATATGTGAAAAGAATGGGGACGCGCCGGACAAAAGCACCAAATTTTTTTATGTGTTCTCCATCACCATAGCTTTCAATTTAGAAGGGGAGCCGCTTCATCATAATGGTGGAAGGCGGCCATTTTGGATTTCCAAGATGACCCCCCCTCGCCCCCCCCTCGAAAAAATGCTAAAGTGCCCTCTTGGGAGCCAAAATGCGCTTTTTTTCCCTTTCACCCCTGCCCTTCAAAAAGTCTGTGCACGCCACTGTCACTAGATAATTGTTCATGCCAAGATCACATAAAAATATTAATTCTGGGAATGTATTCACATGATTTTCAACAAAAGCGTATGGAATGGATGACATGAATGATTTGAATTCAATTGAACTTTATTAGCTTCCCTTTTAAACACTATAAAATGTTTTTTGCATGTACAGTATAATCCAATTATCTATCACATTTGCAACTGCAAAGCTCTGTGCATTTCCATTGTGCCTTCTTGCATGAGCACTTTGACCCACAACCACTTCTGCTTTTAAAACCACACTTCACCAGCTCACTGCATGCTTTTGAAGCCATTGGCAGAAGGGTTAGGGCCAGTACTCAAGTTGAGGGGGGATGAGGGGGGATAGCATCCCCCTTGAAATAAAAATGGTCAAAATCATCCCCCTTCTAAAACTGCCATCCCCCCTTTCCATCCCTTGTGTCATTTTTTTTTGAATGAATGTGGTATTACTGCTATTTCAACATTTAGTTTTACCTTTGGTTTCACGCATATCAAGTAAAATACTGTGGGCGAGGGCACACATGCAAAGATATTTTTATATCATATCTCAGCGAGCTGCGCCATGGATGTTATGCCTGTGCCCTGTAGAGAGCGCCCGAACAACGCATAGTGCGTCCAAATTCACACCTGTTCTTCTCTATGGATTTTCTCCGCAACTGTGGGTCGTAGCGAGAAGCCACACATATCACGTGAAACAGCGGAACTGTAGCTTTCCGACAAGACCAAGCTCTTGTCGGTAATCCAATGTTTTGACAGCGAAAAAAATGATAAAATTACACTAAAATGATGTATAACAAAGCTTTCATACAGCTTTGTACACACATTAGTCTTGGATGGATTACTCACGAATGCAGGGTTGCACAGAAATGCCACGCATATCACATGAAAACGCAGGACCAGAGCTTTCCAGTGATACCACACACATCATTGTGCTGTCATCCCATCACGCTATAAATACAGATCAAATGTCTAAAAAATAAAAACCTGACGAATTTCTTTACAATCCATTATACAGATCTTGTTATCAGTCACTTCATATAGTGAGGAATAATATTATTACTATTTTTCTATTATCGTAAGTGTAAATATTGCATGTTTCTTTCAGATAAAATACATTTTTGACTTGTGAATGAGTCAATGGAATTTCTTGCAATAATGAAAAAATACTGGCAATCATGTCCGCCTGGCACAGACCACATGTTTTGGACAGCTGTGAACTGACAGAATGTCCCAGCATCATGGTTCTTATATTGCCAGATTCCAGAGAGTCTCCCCACTTCATATATGGCAGAATATGTCAACTTCTAACTTGATATGGTGAGATACATGTAAAAATGTAAGAATTTAGTAACATGGATTTGTTTGTTTCATTGATATAAAAATTAATATAAAATACAGGCACATAGAAGGACATGGAATGATGGCAAATCTGGTTAGCCCACATTGTCCTGAAAAAAAACAAGATATAGCATGTGTATGTAGCCTTTATAATGACTGAGATATGAGCTTAAAAGTAAAGGCAGTAAAAATACCCCAAAAAGGCCTAGGGCAAAAAGGGTTAAACAGTGATATTAAAAGGAAGGTGAGAAATTATTTTCAGCCCCAAAACTATTTTATCTTCAGTGTATTTTTAAATCCACACTTGAATGTTGGGCATTATCAAGAAAATATGCAGTTTTCTTAAAAATCAACTTGGAATAATGTCATGTGCTTGCATAAGATTCCTGCTCAGTCATTCTAACAAAACCATAATGAGGTTTTGTTCTTCACATAGAGGATAGCTATAGCCAGCAAGCAAGGGCAAGAAATGCTGAGAACAAAAAGCATGACTATGAAAATCTCTGGAAACTTTTATGAGATAGGGGAGCGTGTGGTAGGCAGCCATAGAATTGGTTCAATGTATTTTGTATTATTTGTATTTTTCAATATATTTTTATATTTTAAGTTTAAATTTGGACTCCATGCCCTGAATTTGGGAATTTTAACCTACAATATTTGTATTTGTAACAATAAAGATCAACATTTTTCCCAATTTCTTTTTCATTTTTTTAATGAAGGGGTTCTTGTTTAATTTATATGATTTAATTAATCACAATTAAAAAATAACCCTTAGATACCAGTTTGATCATATACCACTAACTGCTTTTTTGAAAAATACACTATAATTCAATATTCTAAAAGCAAAATTGATATCATCGGTTGACCCAAGTAGAAGAAGAAGAAATGATTTTGCACTTGTCCTGTGCATTTGACCCTAACTATGTAAGAGCAGTGGTGCTATGGCAGACCCTCTGCGCTGTCATCAGCACAAATTATGTCCCCGTGTGAAAAAATCCACTATCCAGCCTGATTTTATTTTTATTTTTTTACAACTTGAGTACTGGTTAGGGCTGAAATTAGCTAGCTAGGTAGCCTAGTTATTAAACTGTACTTGCTAGCTACTTACTAACTACTTACAGCAGTGTCATCATCCAAAAATAGCATTCTTCTGATAGAAATGTTTTTGGGATTTTCTTTTTTGTTTTGTTTTTTTACCTAAAAACACTTTCTGATAAATTTCTCTGGGAGTTTGTGTCAATAACTGAACATCTAACTGTCTAACTGAGCATGTGCAGAGTGAGTGGCATCACTCTAGCTTACTTCATCAAATCCATATTGTTGTCTTAAACGATGTTTGGGTAGGAGTAATTCCTGGACTTTCTTGGAGGTGCTCTTTGGTTAGGGATACATGTCGACATCACAAAGAAGTTTCAAAGCAACCTCTTTAAAAAGTCAAATACCTTTATAATGGCATGATCATATTAGACATAGAAACAATCTCCAGCGCATTTCAGCACCAGTCTTTCATGAAGGAACAAACCAAATTATTTAATATTGGCACAAACAATCAT
Source organism: Epinephelus fuscoguttatus (assembly GCF_011397635.1). Classification (NCBI taxonomy): domain Eukaryota; kingdom Metazoa; phylum Chordata; class Actinopteri; order Perciformes; family Serranidae; genus Epinephelus; species Epinephelus fuscoguttatus. Next base: position 37,790,691 of record NC_064756.1, on the reverse strand, counting down.
CTAGTGATATTCCTAATAGCTTCGATGCATTCCTTGACCCAGAAAATGTATATTTTGACACCAAGATTGACCTTCTAAGTAGCTTGGAAGCTGAGATATTGGCGATTATAGATTTTACATGGCCTTCCACCATCTTGATGAAGTGGCTCCCCTTCTAAATTGAAAGTTATGATGATGAAGATCATGTGGAAAAAATTTGGTGCTTTTGTCCGGCGCGTCCCCATTATTTTGCTAAGCCGCCTGACTACCCGCCTTTTGCCCAATATCAGCTGGGACAGGTTTCAGTACACCTGTTGGTTGGTAGGATAAGTGTTTATGAAAAATGAATGAAAAATTTTAGTCAATTGTAAAGCTGCACGCAGCATATTGATTAGCTCAGCCCCTCTCTGACTCTCTGGCCTCTAGTTTGGTGCAGGGTGGCGAACCCCGCGCAGAGCTAGTTTTGAGCAGCGCAACCCCAGGCGCGCTCAGGTTGGTAGTTTGGCAGACCGAGGTGCGCTGAGATGGGTGTGGCGGCGCAGCAGGGGGAGGTGTCCACAGATCCAGCTTGGCGCAGTGACAGTTTCGTGCCAAAAGGCTTCGCCGAAGGTGTGCTAAAACCTCGCCAGCTGAAACCAGGTCTACTGTCAGCGCAGGCAGAGCACAGCCGGTGTAAGCCGAAGTTTGGCTGACAGGCGGACAGTGCGCACACGTCACCAAAACCTCACAGGCAGGTTTCCAGAATGTCAGGCACATTAACAATGCAATAAATACCCACAAAAACCACTATTCAATGCAACTATCTGCAATCAGCACATAAATGTATCTCTATATCGACTGTCCCGTCACATCTGATGTCAGATCAAAGGGGATTGGCACCGTTTGGCACGTTTGGCACACGTAATGGAAACCCAACCTGATTTGATTAACACAGCTGCAAACTAATGAGTTCACATCCCTCTCAGCCAACCACAAACAGCCACAGCATCAGATAGGGAGTATATATTCAGCATCTGTCATCTTAGAAAAGTCAAAAGAAAAGAAACGGAGAGAAAGAGAGAGAGCACGCGCGCGCACGAGAGAAACGCAACATTGATTTACAATTGTGGTGACCTCCTCCCAGGCTACCTTTGCATCATCAGCCCGTGGAGGTCTGCTCACAGTTCCGTATATTCGGACACTGTGAGCTTGGACCTCCCGGACCAAAACTTCAGTTTCCTCCTGGGAGAAGTTTGGCCGTCTGACGCTGCTGCTCTCTTCTGCCATGGCGAAATGAGTAAACTCTCATTACGCCTTTGCACGGCGCATTTAAGGGCGAGGAGAGGGGCTCATTTGATTGGTGTGATGTGTGTAAAACCCACTCCACGCCTTCTCTCCTCCCTCTTTCTGACTTGCGCAGGTAGGAGGGACGGAGGTGGGAAAGAGGAGTAGCTGCACCAGCGCGCATGGTGTCACACACATACAGTGACAGGGCTAACTGTTAGCATTATAAAGCTAATGTAAGCTAATGAAAGATACATGCAGTCATTCTCTCGACAATATCCTACTGTTTCCCAATTTGGTCCCTCACCACAGAGGAAACCATTAAACCAGTAGCAAGACTATACAATAGAGCTGACAAGATCCATTGAAACCTGCCCCTTGGACTCATCACTCTACCACTCACTCACAATCTAACGCCCTGACTTTTAGAACTACACAAATAATCTAGTCATTAATCTTTACCTTCAGATCCTAAACAACAATGCCAATCCCACACTTACTGCTCTACTTGCAAGTCACAACACAAGACAGGAATGCATCACTAGATTAATTTTGCATGCACATATTCCTGTACAGCATTACAAAATCAGTTAGGGTCAGAGATCGATTTCTCAAACTTTATCCAATACCTGGAAGGACAACCTGCAACCACTAATTCAAATCTCATATCCCATTTTGCTCACTCAACTTAAGTCCTTTACTCTCCATAGCTATGTATCTGCTTATGTTTTGTCATTTTGCCTCTGTTTACTGCTTCTGTTTTTATTTTGTATTGTAATGTGTATCTGTTGCATAAGAGGATCCAGTTTTTGAGTCAGGCCGGTTTTAACTATAACACAAAATGTTTCTTTTGATTTCTTTTTTGTATAAATAAATGAAATGAATATGAAATGTTACCCAGAGGTTATTAAGGTTTAACAGCAGAGTCAAGATTAACAGCTTGGTGTCAGATGTTAACCACTGCTGCAGGGTCTCTGCCCAAGCAGCATAATATGACCAGCAGTTATGAGAGCACGTTGTGTTGTGTAAGCTCGTGCTAACTGGGCAGAGAGAGCAGGAGAAGATGTGGAGACGGTCCTTCTGCACTGCACCGAACGGCAGCAGTAGCTGTAACTGCTGATGCCCCTCCCCACCCGCACCAAGACAAATAATTGTGAAATCAGGTGTTTCAAGCCACAACAATCCCAAAAACAGCCTGTGAAATCCTGGAGGGACTGACAAAAAGACAACCACAGACACAGAAACAACTATAAAGAGACAAAAAATGCCATGATCCTGAGTTTTTGTTTATATTCTGTTATTTTGTGGACTTATTGTTGTTTTTTTTGTGTTTGTGCTCTTCCTTATGTTATGTTATTCATTCATGTTTAATCTGTTTCCTGTTTTATTTTGTAGATTCTCTCCTCATCTCTCTCTGTCATGTCTGGATTTACTTCCTTTTCTGTGTATATGTACCTCTGTGTTTGCCTTTGTTCCTTGTCAGTTTGTCTGTGTTCATCTCTGTGTTTCCTGTCTGGTGCCTCGTGTTCTGTTTTGGATTTCTTCCATGAGTTCATCCCTGTGTTCATCATGCTTTCCTGGTTTGGTTCTGTTTAGTTTTGGTTCGCCTTTCTCTTGACGTTGTGATTTGTTGCCTGCCTGTTTGGAGGTTGTTGTTTGTTTGTTTTTTAACAGTATTAAAGCTTGCTTTTCTATAAACCTTCAACCTGCCTTCTACTCTGCATTTGGGTCCTTTCTAAACTGATACATGACACAAAATGAGAACAAAGACAACTACAGAGATGCAAAATGACCACAAAGTGCACAAAACAACTAGAGAAAATGACTTTGCAATTACCACAAAGACACATAGGCTACAACAATTAAAAAGAAAGGCTAAACTACCCTGCAAAGTCTGTGTGTCTTGCTCTTGTCTAGGTCAAGTGGTGGGGCCTTTCACATGCCTGTGTCCAGGGGCCCATTGTCACACCTCATGCAGTCTTTAGACCAGCATATGTTTTTATATAGCATTTAAGGGTGACAATAAGAGACTGAATGAAATAAGGGTTTTTGGGGGGTTTGGGTGATAATTAATTTTACTGACTGTGTACTGATTGTGTATAATTGAAGCACTGTAAACAAAATCTTTGATTACTTTTCTTGAGTTTGTAATGGTAATTGAAACCACTATTACATGTACAAAAACTGTTATTAATGATATAGAGCCTATAAATAGCTTGAGCCATATGTGGTGTCAGCTGTTCTAGCTGTGTTGTAGAGCCTCCTTGGTGCCACATAATAAGTGAAACTGTGCTTTGTTGCTTGTGCATGTGCACCCACTGATTGAGATTTATGGAACAGAGCACAAAAGTAATCATGTTGAAAAATGTGCCTTTGACTGGCATAGAGATTCTTCTGGAGCATGGGAAAAAATGGCTAAAACGACTGTCTCTGACCTTACTTTTCTTCTCCACTTTTTCATTTCACCCTTAGATTCCTCTGGAAAACCATGTGTGTATGCTGGTCTGAAGTCTGTTTGAGTGCCCACATTCTTATCTTGTGTTCCGTTTTAATACATGTTTATGTGGGGTCAAATGATTTGACCCCACATAAACATGTATGTATAGATTTGACTCAAATCTATGTGGGTGTGTGCACATTGCAATCATAAGTCTGGACCTATCCACATGAGACCTGAGCTTTTGTTTGCTTGCGTTTTATAATTTCTTCCAGTTATTTGGGATTAGTAGGACCTCATGAAAAAAACAAAGCATTGTCTTTGAAAAAAAATGATGTCCCCATATGAGCCCAACTGGGTTAATTTTAATAGTCACAAGTGTGTGATAATGTATAAACTGTTTATTTTAATGCCTGAACTGTTGTGCAAAAACAAAATTACAGACAATGCATCACTTGTGTCATATTTTGTAACTCTATGGGTTTAGGGGGTCACTGTTCAAGTCGAAAACTCTTCAAACAGTCAGTTTCAATGCCTGAACATGGCTGAGCAAAAGCATAATTGTAAATAATGCAACATATTGGGGCGTCAGTGGCTTAGTGGTAGAGCAGGCACCCCATATACAAGGCTGTTGCCACAGTGGCCCAGGGTTCGACTCCAGCCTGTGGCCCTTTGCTGCATGTCACTCCCTCGCTCTCTCTCTCTCTCTCTCTCTCCCCCCCCTGCTTGTCTGTCCTGTCAAATAAAGGCTAAAAATGCTGAAAAAAATATCTTAAAAAAAAACCATATCTAAAAGCCTTGTGATTTGTTGGTTTTGCAACTGAATGAATTTTCCTTGCTCCATACTCCAAGCTAGGAATGTCCTTTTGTCTGTAGCAGCAGTCTGTCACACCTGACTGACCTGTATGAAATGCTGTAATAATACAATACTAAAGTCCCAATGTCCTCCAACAAGTACTTCCTTATTAACAGCTTGTACTATTGCTAAAAATGGTCAAATTTGTATGTCATATAAAACCACTAATATTAAGCATTATTAAACAAGTTTTAACTATAAAATTTGATCAGATTTTGTACCTTGTCCACTTGTGTCAGGATTGCCTGCAGACATACATGTCAGAGTTGACTGTCATTTTGTATTTACATCTATTAGTGTACTGTGGACTTGCTACCACTAGAAAAAGTGCGCAAAAAGTGTCAAGAAGTGTCCCGAACAAGGAGAATAGTATGTAATATGTTAAGCAGAATAGCAGAAAGAAAAGTATAAGGTGTAGCAACCTGAAAAATGTAATGTCACTTATTAGGATCTGTGGTCACAGGAGGCTTTGTCTCGCTCTAACTCTCTCTCACCCTCTTTATGATTAAACAGCTTTATAACAAAGCTTTTTACCAGTTTGCATACTTATATTCTTGATTTGTCATATCTGTGAACACATTAGATATTATGTTTTAATTTTCAGGAAACTTGCACGGAATGTGTGTGTGTGTGTGTGTGTGTGAACAGGTTGGCTTGACATTGAACAAACAGCAACAAGCAGGTTGCTGCCTAGAGGCAGCTTGTTGTAAAATCAATATCTGTGAAATTGATTGTCATTATTTTGCTGCGAACATATTTGATCTCCATTGACTGAGAAAGAGAGAGACAAAATGACTTCATAATGTGCACACAAGGACAATTCTCCACACACACAGTCATATTTCCATCACTGCACAGGACATTACAATGACTTACATTAATTTCCTGGAGAGTCTCTCTAACCACAACCACTACTTGCCTAACCTTAACCTTAAACATAACCTTAAGACTGGCCACCAGTAAAAGATTTTTCAAATCTTAACAGATATTGTGAGAGGCCCCACAAATAACGATTCATAATGATAAATTTAACTGTTTGGTTCTATATTGTGAGAAGAGCAACGATTTGTCCAAAACAGCACAGCACACACTAAGGGCTCATTTATGCTCAATGTTAGATACGTACATGGACATGGATGGAGCCCTCTGTCCGTACCCTGTGATCATTTCATCTTCATTTCAATGGAAATCTGGTGTGTCTGGTAAACCTTTTGATGAACAAAAAGCGCCATCTAGTGGGCTCAGAAAATAAAGAAAACTATTCATGAGGCTTCAGCATGTGGAGTACTGCGCAGGCTATTATTATTTTGCAGACCTTTCCTGGCGACAGCCTCACTTCTCCATGCGTGGAACCTCCGTTTCAGCTGTCCAGCACCCCGCTCAACCACTGCCCGTGTTTTCTTATGGGCCCTATGCACATACAAAAAACAGCACAGTTTCACTCAAAACAGCTGAAAATATTTAAACTAATTTAAGCTACTCCAACTGCTCTTTAATTTCAATTCGCATGCATAATTGCCTATAATTCGAAAAATATTTACATTACCTGTTGTAATTTAGTTGTGGTCCTGGGTCTGGACGAAGGTATGGTGTTAAAAGCCAAGGTCTGCATGGATAACCACTGTCCCCTAACAGGTGGCAACCAGCTTGCACGTAGTGTCCTTCAAACAGCTGTCTCAGGCCACTCTCAGACAGTATTCTTGAATCGTGCGTTGAGCCTGGCCATTTTGCCACAACGTCCAAAATCATATAGTCCGCACTGAAAACAATCTGAGTGTTGATGCTATGATACCACTTTCTGTTGACATGAACGTCCTCGTCTTGTGATGGTAGAGTTATGCGGACATGAGTCCCATCAATAACACCAACAACACCAGGGAAACCCGCTATGCCCATGAATGCACGCTTGTTGGCCTGCAACGAGTGAGCATCCAGCGGAAAGCGAACAAATCGCGCAACAATATGAGGCTGTGTAAGCGCCGTAATGGTCTGACTGACCACTCTGCTAACACAGGGTTGTGACAGACCCAAGTCATCACTGCTACACTGTTGCATTTTTCCCGTAGCCAGGTATCGCAATGTTGTGATGATCTTCATCTCAGGCGTTGCGTTATTGCGTTACTACCCTGGGTAGGAAAAGTAAGCTCATCCCTGATGAGGTCAACCACAAACATTATCCCTGCACGATCAAGCCGGTAGCGTCTTATTAAATCACTATCATTAAATACACAGAGAATATCTCTTCTTAAAAGTTCTCCTCCCTCCTCTTAACAGTTTTTCACCTTAGGAGCTCTCTTAAGGCCTAAGATGCTTTGTGAATAACTTTTATCTTACCAAAGGAAAATTCTAAGAAAAACATCACTAAGAGCTACTTTTAGTCTTAGGATTCTTTGTGAATACAGGCCCAGGTTTTTTGAAGTAGAGTTGTAGGGTACTTATCCATAGACAGTATATTACATGCAGTAGATGTCAGTGGGCATGCCCCCTCCAGATCGGAGGGGCTGGCTGGGGTCTGACATTGAAGTTAAGCGATGTACTGCTGTGGAGGGGTCAGCAACAAAACATATTTTAGCCACCTTAAAAAAATCAACATCAGTTTAAATATGCATTATCTTTAGAAAATTTTCACTGCTGTACCTTGCTGTCAGACATTAATTTCCAATGAAGCATTCACATCGCTCTCTTCAAAGCCAGACTCAGTTGAGGAAAAAAAGCAATTTAACATTGCTGGTCTACCGCTGCCCCTATCAGTTCATTTGTTAGTATTTCTGTATGCCTTTGGCATTTAAAAGGGCACTTATCCCAACTCATCAAATATTCCCACTTTGTAAGTGAACTTTTTCATCTAAATATGATGCACTAGGTATCTTCCTGCATCTGCTGTTGACATTCCAAGATGGCATGTCAATTAATGCTTTTCAAAACACGCTCCCGGTTCCACAGGAAATGTACAGTTTCTGTTTATTAGATGCATACAGTCTTTTTAAATACACTTACAATGTAGTTAAAATGCTTAATTTTTACATTTGTGTCCTTGTGCAACAAAAGCATGTGGTTAGGTTTAGGCAACAAAAGCACGAGGTAAGGTTTAGAAAAAACATGGTTTAACTCAACATTCACACGGGAAGTGAACAGCAAGCTTACAACTGAAAGTCTGGGGTTTGTTGGACCCATCCACATCCTCTTCCTCTCACCGTATAGGGACTTTAGGACATTTGACATTATGTAGTTGCTGGTGGTGTTACAACCTGACGCCGCCAAGTGGCGTATCATATGCGTAAGGTGCCTTTTTGTGTTGGCATCTCGGGCCAAAATCACTGACAAAGCAATGGTATTTGATGAGCTGGTAATAAGAACCAGCTGGTCATTTACACTAGTTGTGTTGGTGTTCAGTTTTCCCGTTTTGAATGACAGATGACTACCACCACCTGCTGGTATGGAGAGTTATTTCCTCCCATGCAGGTGCAGAACATATGAGCTAGTTGGCAGTTGTCTGAAGTCTTTGCAGTGTGTTCAGTTTTAACTTTTCGGTAAAGACACAGGCAACTTGAGGCAATGCAACAGTAGCCTTTTGTCGCTGCTACTTCCGTCAGTTTGGTGGGTCTAGGCCTTTACAGCTACAGCTCATGAGTTCAACTCCAAAGTGCTGCACAGTATATCTATTTTGGATAATGGATATACTATAATTGAATTCATTATTTCATATCCTCTAAGATATAGATAATTGTATATGTTAAAATGTTATCAGAAACTCACAAAGGACACGAGTTACTTCCCTTATTTGAAGGAGCACCATAATTTAATTTCATTTTGTATTATCAGTTGTATGTTGAAGGTGTCACTGGCTGATATGATGGATTTAAAAAGAAAACACACTTATCTTTTCTCTCTGGGTTGTTTTTTCTTCATCCTGCACCATGTTCACAGTGAAGAACCAAAGATAGAAAGTAAAGACAATAGGCAGTGAATGGAGGCTTGAGGAAGATAAAGAAAATAGACACTGACTTGTTAAAACACAGTTTGTCAACAAGTTGTATGAACCAGAGGAAAAATTCAACAGAGAGATTCACTTTTTTTGAAGGAGGAAGAGAGCAAGAGACTGTTTTCATCACTGTTTGAGAGGACACTGAGAAATGGAGAGAAACCCTGCTTATCACCATTTCAAAAAGACAGTAAGAGATAGAGGGATTGATTATCAGCATTTCTGTGGAAAGAAAGAGACAGTTTTATTTCAGATTCAGATAGATGACGTTTATCACTGCTTCAAAATACACAAAAGCATATTTATCCATTTAAGATGACAGAAAAAGAAAGATGTTTTCAAAATGAAGGGTGGATATTTGAATTTTTAAAAGCACTGGTCGTACTTGAGCAGTCACATTAAGAAAGAATGCGTGTATACGAAAGATAAAAAGGCACTTTAAATCAAAAATTCACAAGAAAACAACAAAGTAAAAAAGGGCTTAAAAGCAAGCAATGAAGTGTCATCAGCAGTCAGTTTCATTATCTCTTTGTGATTAGGACCAAAGTACAGTACGTCCCTCAAAGCAAAGACTTAAATCTCGAGACAGGATGTGTTGCGGTGTCACGGTGGAGTCCATTTATCAGGGAACATATCAATTGTTATGTAGGCCCACAAATTGTAAAATCTGCTTGTGGATTTGGATAAACTTGAATGTTGACTGAGACTCTTAACATCTTAACAGATGATGACAATGTCAACTTTTTATTCCATTCTTGGCAGATTATCACCATAAGTTTCTACAGTCCTCCAATCCACAGCTGCATTTAGGTGCTTGTGGAAAATCCAGTTTTACAGCACACTTGTGGTATTTCCCAACAGAAAATGCTCTTTTTGTTTGTTTGATTAAAACACATGTAAAATATTAGTTCAGTGGGTACCACAAAACCCCCAAAATTTATTTTCTCCAACACATTCCCATCCCAACTTGTCAAATACTGCCACTTTGTCAGTGGACATACACACCTAAATATGATGCCAAGGGACCCTCCTGCGTCAGTTTTGGAAGTTCAGGGCCAGCGTGTCAATTTACACTTGTTACATGCATTGTGTCTTTTAAAATAAACTTACAGCGTAAGAGAGTAAGTTCGTTTTTTGGTTTAGGCAACAAAAGCATATGGCTAGGTTTAGAATACAACATCATTGTGACAAATAGTTGACTCCTGCAGACTCCTAGGTAAAAGTCCAAAATTTGTTGAACCAATCCACCTCCCCTCTCAGCTAACCTAAATAGACTTTCTCACTCTTTGTATCACGGAAGTTTCCAAGAAGAAAGCCTCTGTATGTCTGTAAGTGATGCCGACGTCCACTGACAAAGCACTGGTATTTGACAGGCTGGGTTGTTGCCTGCTGCCTTTAAAAGGGATGCATCCAGTACATATCATACCACCACAAAAGGTGCCTCTGTGCATTAGTATCAGATCCTAAGATCACTGACAAGTGGCAATATTTGGGAGTGAGAACAGGCTGTTTATTCATATAGCAATGGATGTTGTGGTTTTTGTCTTTTTTTTTCTTGGGAGAAATGTACTTATCTACTTATCTCCAAAGGAAACTGAACACAAATCATGATAAAGCTATTTAGGTTGTCGATCATGTTTATTGCAAGCCTTTAAAAGTTTGTATTGTGAGGGACAACTGGACCAGGAATGTGCTATTTGCACATCAGCTTGTTTGACATTATCTTATAATCAGTCAACCCAGTTGTAAGAAAAAAATGTTGGCACTGTAAGTTACACTTACACTCTATTATGCAATGGATGTTGGTACTTTACGTTTCTAACAATGCTGGGGTTAATGTGTGGTTAGCTTTAGGCACAAAAAACACTTGGCAATGGTTAGGAAAAGACGTTTGATAGCACAAAATCCACTGGAGCAGTGGCAATGGGTCACCAAAAAACACTCTCATTCTGTGACACAAAAGGCGCTAGAAAAGCAGTGACAGGTATTTATAAACCACCCACATTTAATGGCACAAAAGGTGCTAGAAAAGCAGCGATGGGTTGTTACAAAACATAGATGTTTGGCAGCACAAAAGCCACTGGAAAAGTGGTGATAGGACACTAGTAAATGATAACGTCAATGGCACAAAAACCAGTGGAAAAGCAGCAATGGGACACTACAACCATTCACATTCAACGGCACAAAAGCTGCTAAAAAAAAAAAGCAATGGGATGTTAAAAAAAACCCAGATGTTCAGCAGTACAAAAGCCACTGGAAAAGTATATGGGACGCTGAAAAAACATTCATTTTCAACTGCACAAAAGTTGGAAAACCAGCCACCAGTCACCACAAAACAGTCAGCGTTGTTTGTTGGTCTCGAACAGTGGTCCAGCTTGGCACTTGTCTTGCCCAGGTGGCCTGCTTTTTTACCTCAGCATGCAAGCAAATTTTGCCAAAATCCCATCTGACTGCAGCTTTAATAAGCACAGCTGTAACGGCTCTTTGTCACACCTCAGCAGGTGTAAAAATGTACCAGATGGGCCCTTAGTCCAACTGGGTCAGTACTGGAAAGGTGGAGACGCACTGCCTGCTGCCTCTGGGACACTAATAGAAAAGCAGGAGGAGCAGGTCTTATATCTCTGTTACACTGACTGCCCTCTACCCATTTATATACAGGATTTTGCTGTCTTAAAAATCTCTTTGGACTGACAATAAAACAAAACAAAAACATTTTCTAATTAAGTACAATTTTGGTCCCAAAACAACTATAGCACCACTCGCATGCACTAAATGACATAATTCTCAATAAGCATCTTCTTAAGTGTCCTATTTAGCTCCAACCTCCAGAATTAGAGGTATAAACATTAAAGCAAATATATATATATATATATACATATATATATATATATATATATACATATATATATATACATATATATATGTATATATGTATCCTCACTCTTTCTCAGCCTCGGCTAGCACTGCTCTGCTCTGCTCTGCTCTGCACTGTTTCCCCCAGCACAGACATTGGTCCCATGATGAAGGATATCCTGACCCTTCACCACAAGCATCAATCAGCCTCGTTATCTCGACCGCTGTGTGCCTCCTGGAGGAAAGGTAATATCTAACTGCTGGTATTGAAAAATCTGCTCCTAAAGCATTTTTCTGCTCATCTAATACACTAACACTAATACTCCTAGTACTCACCTCAGGACCCAGAGATAAAGGAATATTTTAAACATGACTGCAAGTACTATCGTGCAGGGAACTCATTTTAACACCTTAACACAAAGCAGAAAAAAAAATGAAACAACAGTGTTGAAGGTGCTCTATTCTTGCAGCTGGTCCAACTTCTGATGTTAAACAGAAAAAAGATGAAAATTATACATTGATATCACTTACGTTGCAACTTATTATTCATATCACCATTTATAAGCAAGAAGATGTATTTCATGTGATTTATTAATTTCCTTCTTGTCAGAACCCTTGGACCTCTGTATTATACTTTTAAATTTCACAGTATCACACAAACCAGCATCAGATAGGGAGTATATTCAGCATCTGTCATCTTAGAAAAGTCAAAAGAAAAGAAACAGAGTGAGACTGCGAGAGAGAAAGAGAAACACAACATTGATTTACAATTGTGGTGACCTCCTCCCAGGCTACCTTTGCATCATCAGCCCGTGGAGGTCTGCTCACAGTTCCGTATATTCGGACACTGCGAGCTTGGACCTCCCGGACCAAAACATCAGTTTCCTCCTGGGAGAAATTTGGCCGTCTGACGCTGCTGCTCTCTTCTGCCATGGCGAATTGAGTAAACTCTCATTACGCCTTCGCACAGCGCATTTAAGGGCAAGGAGAGGCGCTCATTTGATTGGTGTGATGTGTGTAAAACCCACTCCACGCCTTCTCTCCTCCCTCTTTCCGACTTGCGCAGGTAGGAGGGACGGAGGTGGGAAAGAGGAGTAGCGGCGCCAGGTGCACGGTGTGCCAAACTTGCAAAATCCGCCTGGCCACACCCAGCTGGCGAAGCGCAGGTGCGCTACGCCCCCGCCGCGCCCAGTCTGTGAAACTAGAGCCCAAAGTCTTCAGTCTGTCCATCTCACTTAAGTCATTCTTATTGCAGCAAAATGTATCTAGTGGACTGAAGAAGCAGTTGATATTTTTCTAGCAGGCTTCTGTAAGTTGAATTTGTAATTGCAATATTAGCCTAATTATTTATAGAATAAAAAATGCATACTTTTGACGTGCATGTATAAATACAATATTGCCATGCAAAAACAGTAATTTCCACAAGAGCCATATACAGCCGTTGACTGAAGCCACAGATAATGTATTTTTTTCATCGGTGTAATACATATATTTTGGCTTGACATTCACAAATGAATAAAACAAAATCTCTTATCATTTCCAGCTTCTATGTCCAGAGACAATATTCTGTCCTTTTGTATGTGTGTCTGATGTGAGGTCTGATAGCTAAACAGTAAGTCTATGAGGCTTGAATGATGACTCACTTAAAAATGGTGCTTCTCCGAGGCTTTACATGAACAGATGGAGGTAGATTCTAAAAGCCATGCTCCACAGAACCTCTCCAGCGTGCATTTAAAACAGAGATGGCTGAAATGAACTATGACCCAGGTCACATTGTTACTTTAACCAATTAAAACAAGGTAAAGGCAGTTTCCTAAGTGCCTTTAGTCTAAAGTTATACCAGAAAGAGTCAGCAGGGGGTGCTAAACTTAAAATAAACAGTTGTTATCCACCTTAAAAGGGATTTATGGTTGTGCGTTGAGCCTACGTACGTAGCCTACGAACATCGCCTATGCTGTTGTGAGCATTTTTACTTCTGTAGTGGTGTGTCTGTGTCACTCTGCAGTTAGACCTCCAGTCAGTGGCAGAGGTTTCTGTGAAGTGCTGTTAAGTTTAGCTGATTCAAAACCTGCATTAAATATGATACAATTTGAAAAACAACTACACAAATTGGCTTCACTACAACATTGGCTTCACTACAACATTGGCTTCACTACAACTCGCAGCATTCACAGACAAACACTTGTGTTAATCTGGACACATTTTCCCCACAAATACAACATGCTAACGTTATTAGCACAAGCCTATGGCATTTTACATTATATGAATTAGCCTAGCAACTAGCAATGTTTCCTCTTCTCATATAAAACCAGGGACAATGACAACATTTAACAAAGTTAACTGCACACAGTTTGGCTCCATTACAACTCACAATGTTCACCAACAAAAACAATGTCCTGTACTAAACATGTTGTTTAAACAAATACAACATGCTAACGTTATTAGCACAAGCCTATGGCATTTTACATTGTATTGATTAGCCTAGCAGCCACGATCTTTCCCTCTTCTCATATGAACCCTGGATGAATCCCTAAGTATAAATCCCTAAAGGATAAGTCTCACACAAGACTTAAAATGCTATTTTAGTGGAGGCTTTACTGTCTTCACAATTTATTGTTTCTTATCTGTGAACTAAAAGTAAATACAAGCTCCGTTTCCACTGAGGGAAATGGTGTCAGTAGGCTATACAGTGACAGACAGGAGGTCTGCGTCACCACAACGCATAGTTACAATTCTGGGGAGGTGCACATCAGGCTACGTCGTAGGTTATGGCGTAGGCTCTGTAAACCACATTATAACAATATATAGTTTCATGTTAAAACCTGATAACTTATATTGTAAAAAAGTGAAAAGTTTCACATTATAACATGATCATTTATATTGTAAAAACATGAAAAGTTTCATGTTATAACAATATAGTTTCATGTTATCCATGTTTTGGGCCATGTTGATACCTGATCATTGCAAGTACCCAAGTATCAAATCACAACCGGAGTGTACGGGTGCACCTCCCGAGACCAAATATTGCATTATAATGTGGAACTTTTAAACAAAGTTACAAAGTTAGCTAGGCTAGAGAAGTTATCTAGGTTATTACTGTTTGAATGAATGAACACAAACACATCAAAATCCTCAGCTAGTGTGTGTCAGTGTGGGAGGGGGAGAGGTGGGTTTTCAAAGTTTGAACTGTTATAGATTTTATAGATAGTGTGTTTGCCACAGCTCAGGGATGTGAGGGATGGATGAGGCTCATGGGCGGAAATCCCGGGGGGGACAGGGGGGACATGACTCCCCCTTCAGTAAAGCTGTACCCCCCTAGAATCATTTGAGACACAATTAATAATTTTTGAACAATGCAGTAGTATTTGTTGAAAGCACAATGTAAGCGGTGCTCATTATAATCGCGCAATAATGTGCTATTTAAATCTTAAAAGATTTAGTCCTCCCCTCCCATTCCTAGTAGTGGTATATCCCACACCCTTTCCAACGGGTGGGGCTGCTTGGCAGCAGTAGCAGTATGTGGCTGGAACCGCTGTCCACATTGCGCAACGCAGAGTAAGATGTTCACTCACACAGACACAGTTTAACTTACACAGGTCACAACACATCCTATTTACTGTTACAACAAGCCCCAGGCCCAGGCTGATAATATAAACTGTCTGCAACATTTCTCCTGCATTGTTCAAAAGTCTACTCAATTACGAGTGCAAAAAAGCTAATGATTATGCTCAGAGTTTAGTGATAGAGAGAACAGGAGAGAAAGAAGAGGGAGAGGACAGGACAAGAGCAGTCACTGGCGGAGCGGCTCGTATGGGTACCTGTCTGTAGGTTTTCCATCTGTCAGTGAGACAAACATGAATGACGTGCAGTCTAACTGACAAGGAGCGGTCATTACGCGCCACTATTATGCACAGTTGTGGCAGAGCAGCTCGTAGCTAATGGGTACCTGTCTGTAGGCTCTCCACCTGTCAGTGAGACAAACATGAAAGACGTGCAGACGAGGAGCGGTCATTACACGTGACTATTACGCACAGTTGTGGCAGAGCGGCTTGTATGGGTACCTGTCTGTAGGCTCTCCACCTGTCAGTGAGACAAACATGAAAGACGTGCAGACGAGGAGCGGTCATTACACGTGACTATTACGCACGGTTGTGGCGGAGCGGCTTGTATGGGTACCTGTCTGTAGGCTCTCCACCTGTCAGTGAGACAAACATGAAAGACGTGCAGACGAGGAGCGGTCATTACACGTGACTATTACGCACAGTTGTGGCGGAGCAGCTCCTATGGGTACCTGTCTGTAGGCTCTCCACCTGTCAGTGAGACAAACATGAAAGACGTGCAGATGAGGAGCGGTCATTATGCGCCACTATTACGCACGGTTGTGGCGGAGCAGCTCGTATGGGTACCTGTCTGTAGGCTCTCCACCTGTCAGTGAGACAAACATGAAAGACGTGCAGACGAGGAGCGGTCATTACACGCGACTATTACGCACGGTTGTGGCAGAGCGGTTGTGAGGTGCGCAGCGGCAGATATCACAGCACACTGTTTATATGATTGATTTGTTTATTTAAGTGTCATGCACGTTAAAGTGCCCAGCCCACATGGGCTTACAAGACACTACACAGTATATGTACAAACAATTCAAAGATGGCAAAAACAAGAATCTTATGTATCCATCGTCATCGACAACAAAAAAAGTCAAAGTATTGTACTCTTATGTGGGATACAGTGTTTTCTGTCTTAATGTCCATGCTTTTTCAATAAATCTAGAACCAACTCAACATATCAAATTCCAACATCCAAAATAAGTCGGGATTCTTCCCCTGAACTTTTTCAAACAAAGATTTCCTCAAGTCATTGTACAAAGGGCAATGAAACAAGAAATGAAATTCATCCTCAACAATATCAAGATCACACAAAACACAGATACGCTGCTCGTCAGGGATACCCTTATACCTGCCCACTTCAATCACCAGGGGCAAGGTACCAGATCTTAATTGTGCACACAAGGACCTCTGACCTCTCCCTAAATTTAAGGTTAAGTATGGTTCTGTATAGTAGTCCTCTTTAATTTGAACATAGCTTCTAAGTTTGGGTTTCCTCCAAATCTCCTGCTTCCATTGTTTCTTATGGAGATTAAATAGTTTTTGTTTAACTGTATCTATCTTACACTGCAGGTTATTACTAAAAATATAATATAAATCAGAGTGAGAGAATACTGCAGAGACATCTCTTGACCAAGGGAAATTATGGGCTCGATCCCATTTAAAAATCTTTTTGGTTAACCTTTCGTCTGCCAGCCGAAGAAGTCGGTTCCAGAGCCGAACCATTTCGCATCTTTGCTTAACAAGCCAGCTTCCGTTTTTTTGTGCGACACTTCCGGTCCAGCACTCTTGACCACTGTATAAATGGGAATCGCCTTGTTGTTTACATGTTGAGTTTAGGTATATATATATATATATATATATATATATATATATATCACATTTCTCATGTCACTATATCACCGTTTAGACTAATCTGATGTTTGTAAAGTCTATAAACACAATGGTTATCATAGATTAGCTGGGCTAACCGTTAGTTTCATGTCGTATCCGACAACGGGAGGATTTTAACAGATGACGTCCTGATGTTAGCTTTGCTGCTAGTGTTAGCTGTCCCTGTCAGCTGCAGCCACTGATGCATTCTAGACATTGTGATTTCCCAAAACTGAATAAATACCACACATAGCAACACAAAACTGTTTTGCTAGCAGCGGCTGGATGGTTGATGCGTACATGCTGATTCGGGCGCTATCAGAGCCGATCCGCGCATCACTATAGCTTAAAGCCTCTGGAAACCCAAATCCACAATAGCGTTCTAACTATGTAATTTAGGGTCTTATGTACATAATATTAAACATGTAAAACAATTAGAAATCAGTTTCCATCCAAATTCGAAATATCTGTCTTTTAAGTTTTTGTACATTCTTGAAATTGGGTTTGATTGGGCAGTGGTTATCTCTCAGATTTATTACGTAATAAATTCCAAACCAATCATAAATCATCTGTCAGTTGTCTCATCCCGCCCCCCAGTGGCAGCGCAACAGAACCTTTCTGCTCCAGCTAAATCTGCCTCTTTGAGTCTGAGCCAACTTGTCTCTACATAGCCTTTTGTGATTAGCTACCCAACTAACTTTATATAGCTTATCTATCTAGCTAGCTAGCTAACGTTAGCTAGCTATCTAGCTAGCTATTGTTAGCGATCTAGCTAGCTAACGTTATCTATCTTTCCATCTATCTAGCTATCCATCTATCTATCCATCGATCTATCTATTGATCAATCATGCCTGTTTGTGCCGTCCCCGGATGCACACCCTCTGGTGAGGACAGGTCATTTTTTATTTTCCAGCCGAGGAGGAGTTAGGGGGAAACTGGACCGCATTTTTAGTGAGCTGTGGTGGAGTCGTCCAACAAAACTCCCGCATATGCAGCGCTCATTTTACCCAAGACCGGTTCAACAATTTCACCCAGAAAGCTATGGGTTTTGCAAAAAGGCTGCGTCTGGCACCTGGAGCTGTACTCTCTCTCCCGCCACAGACATCACATGCGGCGAACATGGAGACTGATAAGGTAAGTCTCTAAGTACACTGTTATACTGACAACATGGTTAAGCATCTTGCCTATCTTGTCTGTAAACAATAACACAAGGACTTGTTATTCTGATGACACTGACTTGGTCATTTTAGAGGGCTGCATTGGGACAAATATTACAGGAGCGGGTGGTTTGGACTTTGCTATGGGTGAGAACGGGCGGCTAAAAAAAAACCCACTGCGGGATCTTGGTGCACATGCATGAGCGTTTCCACTCTATATTTATTCATAAATGGACAAATATACCCTGAACCAGCTTTCATACCAATTTGCCGCTTGCTCTACCTGTCTGTCTGTCTGTCTGTCTGTCAGCTCCATCTGTCATGAGACAAACATGAAAGAAGACGTGCAGTTTATTGTGTTTCACCGGCGACGAGCTGTCATTACGGGCGACTATTACACACAGCTGCGCGCTCTGTATAACTCACTGTGTGAACCTATGTTGCATAATAAAGATTTTTAACCGCCCCCTCAGTAACTTCATCCTGGCGCCGGGCTTGCCTTAACCTCAATCATGATTATAAAGGTAGAAAAATAGCCTAAATAAATACAGAGGAGGAGAACAGAATATGAAACAGCCTTTATTTCATTAAAAACTAAATGAAAACAACGAAATAGGAGCACATGACATGACCTCCACTTTCTTTCATGCTCTTATGAAGGCCACTAGGCCGAAATGTTAGCATGTTTATTTGACGTGGCCGAAATAAATTGGTGAAATGGAGATTTGTTAACTTTCTGTGTGTGCTACCTCTTTACCTCTGGGTATTTTTGATGCAACTTTACACATTTCTCAGCTGAAATTAACTTTGCAGGTAGTCTGTGTTAACTATGATAATGTCAAGCATGTTGTGTATATTGAAGTTAGCCTAATTTCAGAATTATCTTCCACCTGCACAGATTGCCTGTGTGGCCGTACCATCCCGCACCAAAATGAGTGTTGGCTGCCAGTATGAGGTTCAGCCTGAACCTTGTATCACTAGCCGGGTGATTGGATGCCAGACTGATACAGCCTGGCGAAGCAAGTCTGTGAGCACGCAGCTGTCCAAAGGAACCTTGGAGAAAAAAAGGAGCAATGGTATGAAGCTACTCGTGCTTATGTTTTCAGATTGCATAAACTGCCTATAAATGGAGTTCTCCTCATGTTAAATTATAATGTGTTTTATTCCATTCATTTGGAAAATAAGGCCATTTTGTTTGAAAATGAGGCTTTTTTTATTCATTATTTGTGCAGCCTGCCAAGCAAAGGTCTCTGTGTTAACCATCGGTGTGGGTACTGATACCATCAGGGCTTCACCTCAACACCACAGAAAGTGGCCGGGCAGTGTGACTCTCCACCTTGCAAGCAACCACGGCTGGAATTATCTGATCTGCCATCCTCTCTGGAGTCTGAGGATACAACATTCATGGACCCAGATGATTCCACATATCTTCAAAGCATAGATGATGATTCTACAACCGAGAAGTAAAGCATGCATATGTTGTCTGTGTTATGTGACTGCATGTTTACCTGTTATGAACATGTCATGAAATGTTATATCTTGTCTTTTTCTACCATCAATAGACCACCTGTCAAATCAATCCAAGACATGGCCAAGTATATCGTGTACGAAGACTGCCTGCTGGATTTGTTCAACATCTGTCCTATATGTTCAAGATCCTGTGTGGTTAAAACATACACCAGAGGCACTCTCCTGTCTGTGGACCAGCAATGCACCCACCAGACCTGCATGTACACCAGGAAGTGGGACAGCCAACCACTTATTGGCAGCTCCCCTGCAGGGAATATCCATCTCTCTGCGGCTGTTTATTTCACAGGAACCTCTATGGTTCAGATGAATAAGGTATGACAGAAATTCTAAGTTTCAGTCAGAAGAATATAAATTTGTGTGACAGCTGACATTTCAACACAGTCTACAGTTATTGACCAATATCAATAATGTGTTTACCAGGTTCTCTCAGCTCTGCGTATAAAGACACTGTCGAGAACAACATTCAATAAGCATGTAAAGTCCTATATTCAACCTGCCATCATCCACAAATGGAAAATGGATCAGTAAAGCCTTCTTCTGGACCTAAAGCAGAAGGAGCACGTTTGGCTGGGAGGGGACATGAGAGCTGACAGCCTTGGACACTCTGCTAAGTTTGGCGCTTATTCAATGATGGACCTTGACACAAACAGAGTTGTTGATATTCAGCTTATTCAGGTAACTTTTTATATTGAATATAACACTGAAATTGACACTGAATTTAAATGGGACAACATTTTGAATTATATTTTAATATCTTATATTACAATGGTGATCCTATGTAATTATGTTATCATATCCTTGAACATCTGCAGCTAACTTTTTCTCCTGTAATCAATAGAGCAATGAGGTGGGTGGCAGTGTGCGGATGGAGAAGGAGGGCCTGATTCGCAGTCTGGCATTCCTGGATGAATCTGGTGTGAAGGCGGCTTCTCTTGTGACTGACCGACACCCACAAGTTCAGAAGTACCTTAGGGAGCAGAGACCAGACATCATGCACTATTATGACGTATGGCACGTTGCAAAAGGTATCATAATCAATAAAGAATTGTTATTGATAGGTTTATATTTATCATAGTTTACATAATTTATTTTTACATGTGTCATGAATGCATCCCACAGGCATTAACAAAAAAGTGGAGGGAGTCACGAAGGAGAATGGATGTGAGAAAATAAAGAAATGGCAGGCAAGCATCAAGAACCACCTTTACTGGTCAGCTGCAAACTCCTCAAGTGGGGGAGAGACTGTGCCAAGTGGACGTCCCTGATGAACCACATCCAAAATATCCACATGCATGAAGATTCCCTGTTCCGTGCCTGCCTGCATGGGCCTACCACAAGCACCTCAAAGTGGCTAAAGCCGGGTATGCACTGAATGACAATTCACTTCAGAAATTAAGTATTTAGCACATGCTTATATTTTATGTGTTTCTATGCATGTTTTCAATATTTTTCTTTGTTTCATGTCTTCACAAAAATCTAGCCACCAAACCATACTACAGGCTAGAAAAAGTGCTGGAGAACAAGCGTCTTCTCAAAGACATCTCCAAGCTCAGCCCACTGCACCAGACATCTAACCTGGAGGTGTTCCACAGTGTCATCCTGAAGTTTGCACCCAAAAATGTGGCCTTTTCATACCATGGGATGTTGTGCAGGTAGATATAAATATACAAATGTTATAATGTCCACTAAACCGGTGGTTCCTAATCCTAATCTTGGGGACCCACTGTCCTGCACGTTTTAAATGTGTTCCTCTTCCAACACACCTGATTGGACAAGGACAAGGGTTGGGAGCTACTGTACTGCTGTGTGAGCTACTCAATAAAATGCCTTCATTTCAGGCTTTACCTGACTGCATTTAATTTTAATGAAAATGCTGGCCACTGCCAGGCGAGGACTGCTCAAGGAGACCTTAGATACAGAGTCTGCTTTCCCAAGGCCAAGAAGGGTGCACCCTCCGTTGAGCAAGTGAAAACGCCACAAACTTGTCGTGAGTAGAAAATGTTTATTAATAAATGTTTATTAACAATCAAATAATAATAACAATAATAATAATAACAAATAACTGTCATGAACATTTTACAAAAACATCATTTTATTTAGGCTATGTTGATGAACTCCTGAACCTCCTGTTCAACGAAGTGCTCCATGACCCTGCTCCCTTCGTGGAACAACTAAAGGCAGTGTCAGTCCCAGAGCCCCTGTGCAGCCAGTACGAGAGGCCGGAGAAGGGAGAAGTTATCGCCAACTATGTCTCCCGCTTCAGTCGTCCAGGGATGGCCTGAAACCCACATATTCATCCTCCTCATCTGGGTACTCGCGGTGGATTCTGAGCACCACACAGAAAGGTATGACCACCCTATTCCGTCTTCCTAAATAGCCCCAGCACCAGCTCAAAACTGCCTGTAGGCCAGATAGCGGGCTCGCCTGTAATAAACAAGTATAAATCTTGTATCAGAAAACATAAAAACATATTGTAACCCACCTCCTCTCCCTCCCTCCTTCTCTGTTTTGTCTCATAGTCTGACCTATCACCTGGCTGCTTTGCTGCTTAGTTGATATAACATTTATTTATCATTTTGCCAGATGGCAGCCGGATGAACAAGCTCTTGCTACCTCCAGCAATACAAACATTCAAATACTGCCATCTACTGGCCAAATTGATTAAGCTGTAAACTGTAGAGCAGCTGCAGACTGCACAGAACACAGCGGTCAGGCTTTTAACCAGAAAAAACACATCATCCCGGTTTTAGCCTCTTTACACTGGCTTCTATCTTTTGCAGACTCTCAGCTGAAGACTAAGGGAAACAAAGCTGATTCTAGTTTTTATTGTTTTATCTTAATTTTTTATGTTTCTCAAAAAGTTGAAATCAGAAAAACAGTTTTCCGGGCCTGGAAATTGTTTGGAATTAACAGAATGTTTAGGAAATTTTGAATGGAAGTTTTGAATACATTGTTTTGGGGCTATTGTTTCTTGTCCCCTACTAATACAACTTAAATGAAGTAATTGAAATGGGATAAAATATTATGGAAACAATATGGAAAAGTTTTGAAAATTCGCTGGTAAAAATGTGTGGGAACCCTGTTTAATGCTGTGTGTGTAGTTGTGCACACATGATAAAAGCAGTATTTGCATTTTTTTAAATAAGAAGTTATGAACAAGGTGAATGCAGTATCAATTCCTGTATTATATTATGTCAGACACTGAATTATCCAATACTTATGCTGCTCTCTCTCTATCGGGTGGGGGTCCATAATTTGCCCTATACATATTTAGGGCATTTTGTAGGGTGTAGGGGTTGAGGCACACAGGTTAGAGCCCTGGATGAAGGGTCATACATCTTGGAGGCTCTGGAAGCTCCTCACACCTATTCCTGACCTTTATTGTTTTGGTATGAACAAAAAACAAATGCTTAAATGTGTAAAACATTTCAGCTTTTGGTTTTGTGTACATTAATGTTCACAGACACTTGCCTTCCACAAACTAGAATCCAGGTGGATTTATTGCACCTTGCAGGATTACTCAGTTTTCCAGTGAAATTCTAAAATATCACAACTTTTTCTGAACAATAGAAATGATCAATATTCATGACTAATTGACATCTATATAGTCAAGTTTAGTTTTACAAATTCAGATTCAAACTACTGTATAGCCAAATCATTCCTTTTCTCTTAAGGCCCAAAACTGTTAGTGGTTTCAGTAATTAACTACACCAAAAATAGCAACAAAAAAGTTATTTAACTACTTTAATCACTGCATATATGAATGTAGTTGAACTACCAACAATCAATTGCAAAATGTAGTTAAACTACTAGTTTAATTACTGTACTATTACTGTTTTTTCCTCAACACTGTATAAATGTTTTCTGTCCCTATGCCCAATTACTTGAGTTAGTTATAACAGAACATTGACTATGAGATTTGACAATGAATGAATGAGATGAGAATGAAATAAAGAATGAATTTGTTTATTACTGTTTATTGTATTATATTATGCTACACACTGCTGTAACCACCTGGCAGCAAATGTTTTCTGCCATTGTCAGCATCATCTGGCACTCTCCACACGAACACCTGCGATTACAAATATGGTTCAATTAGTCAGTACTGACTTCACAATATTCACTTCATTAGCCGGGCACATCAGCATTTTACAGTAGGCTACACACAGTACACGCTGATTGTATGAATACACGTCCAAGCGCAAAACTGACTCCTGCAAATATTTTGAGACTTGACTGAGTTGCAAAACTGAAAGCTCACTGGAATAATCAAGGTGGCATGACAGAAAAATATCTTGATTATCTAAACTAAAACTTTTATTCACCTGAATGAAAACGTCAGATGACAGATTTTATAGAGCTCAGGACACCGGGCCCTCCCCTCGCGGGGAGGGGACGTAATGTGCACCCTTCCTCACCCCTAACCCCAACCCCAAGCAGTTAGCTTTGCTATGCATAAACATATCCCCAATCGCGGAGGTGATGCTGCGGGAAACAACACAATTTTAGCCGGAGGGGAACATTATTCGAGGTGGGCAAATACTTCTACACAACGCCAGAGAGACGGCTGGCCGGCACCGGTCTCTCCCGCTTTGAGGGTCAGTGTGTGTGTCAGAGTAAATACATATTTAATCTATTAAGACTGGATGTGTTTGAATGAAAAAGGCTATTATCAGAAAAATGGAGCAGATTTATGTTTTCAATGAAAACGTATCTCAATGAAGAAAGGCAAAGCGCTAGCCTCCCGTTGTCATTCATCTCAACTAACATTGCATGTAAAAGTTATGCTAATTATTCCACGAAGTAACATTAATATGAATCACAAAACATTTTGAAACTTACCATTCAGTGACCACCTGAAAGGAATCATTTTTAGCTGGCAGGGCTTCTGCTTCGTCCTCTGAATCATCAGAGGGCTCAAACATGTAAGGCTGTATTAAATTTGTGGCAGCCATTGTTGAGCCAGGGAGATGTCAATCAAAACGAGGGAGCTGTCAATCAGAGCGTTATCTGCCACGCCCATTCTGTCCTGGCAAGTGGTCTAAACAGCAAAATGAGCTGTTCTTAAACCAGGTTTTCTAATAGTTATTAATGGTTATTTTCACTCAGACTTTTGTGGATGATTAATGAGACACTCGACTTTGATATACTATGTGCATTTTTACTATTTCAAGCTGTGTTTCCAAAGGCTTTAATAATCAACTCAGTCAATAAAAACAACCCATCCTGTGTTATGAGTGTATGTCGCTAACAGAAGGAAAGAAAGAAAGAAAGAAAGAAAATGAAAAAAAAAGATAGATAAGCAGCGTACACCTCATATTTATTTCTCGCAGTTGCGCACACGTTTGGCTGGCATGCAGAAGCACCATCTGTGTGTCTGTATGCTGAGGGTGCAAGCCGCAGCTTCAGCTGCTCAGGTAGAGAGGCTGTGTGGCCCAGTGTGTTTTTTGCTGATTCAGTTCTGCAGGTTCTCTGCTGGTACACTAGAGATGGGGATCAAGCAGTTTGTCTCACTCAGGATAGATTGTGCTTTTTTGGTTCATAGTTTTTGATTGACGTGCGATTTATTCGCATTTCAACGGAATTATTTTTACTGGCAATTACCGGATAACGGAAGCGTGGGCATAGTTATCTATATAAAATACACAGACTAACTAACTAACTGATTGACTAACATAAACAACTGAAAATTGAAAAAAATTAGCTTGCACCGTTAGCTCCTATAAGGGAGAGCATGAGGGAAAGCAGCTGACGGGAAGTCACGCACAAAAACACGTAAGTTGATCACTATTTACTTCCATGTTCGAAAATAAGGTGGATTGTCATCATACATAAGTTAGTATCATGGATCATGTTAGCTGGGGAAGTGATTTGGCAAGCTAGCCAACTACAAATGCACTCAGATAGTAAAGAGTGCTCCAGGGATGATGGGTTGTTGTTTTTTTGTTGTTTTTTTTTGTAGGCTAATGTGGAAGTTAGCATCTAATCTGTTCCCTCATTGCAGAAAATAAGATCTGTAACAAACATTTATGATACTTAAATGTTTTGTTCAGCAAGATAATCTTCACAAATGAACACCACTGTCATGACAAAAAAAGAAAAAGGAAAAAAAAATAAGAGAAGGAAACTGGGAGTGCAAAAATGCAAATTCATTTCCAGGTTTTAAGACTCATTCCTAGTGCCTCTGTTTTGCTAGCAGTAACATTAGTGAGCTAGCAAGCTAAGGTAGCCAGCTTGCTCAGGTACACTATGGATCTGGTGTTGGTTACTTCATAACATTAACTGATAAAGTAACTTTTAAACAGTTAGCTATTCAATCTAGAGTTCTCAATTTCAACCCGAGCCCAAGCCCGACCTGAATGAGCCCGACGGATCGGGTCGGTTTGGGCCGACTAATTAAGTTAATCGGGGCGGGCTGAGTCGGGCTCGGACAGCGGAGAGAGAGGAAAAAAAAAAAAAGTGTGTCTGTCAGAGAAGCGCACTGTGTGAGGGTGTGACAGCAGCACTAACACACAATGCTGCTGTCCATGGTTCTCACTTATGAGCAGCCTGTGAGGAAGAAAATATGCATGTCTGTTAAGATTATTCCAAATCCATTCATTATTCAAGTTATGTTGTTGATGTTTGAAGGTTATAGTTACCGTTTTTAATAAAGTGTTCGAGTTGAAGTTGAAGTATCGTCTGCTGTGTGTGTGTAAGGGGGATGATAATAGGGCTATAATAATAATACTAAAACAAGAGATATGCGCATCATGTAGCGCAGCGCTACATGATGCGCAATGGTTGCTCTCCCCCACGCTGATGTTGAAGCCTGTCTGTCTGGTAATATTATTTTGGACATGAATGATTGGTTGACTTTACGTAATTAAAAATATTGTATTTGAGCCAGGGAAGCCAGACTGCTGAGGCGCACAGGGGGAGCATCATTTTTTTCCCCCTTCCATTTAAGAAAAAAAAAAAAAAAAAACTCAGGTTCAGTTAGGCTCGGAAGTATGTGATGATGTCGGTCCGAGCTGGTTTCGGGCTTCAAGTCCCTCGTCATTTCGGTTTCGGGTTGAATTTTTGGGCCCGTTGAGAACTCTAATTCAATCTACCAGGCTAGCAATTTGTCTGCATTAGCAAGCAAGCTAACAGTTAATATTAGCCAGCTAAAACCACTATATCCAGGCATGAAAATGCATCACAAATTCAGGGGTGAAAAAGGTGAGAAGGATACGAGACCTGGCACCTGCTAGGGGGTTATGCTCCTCAATTGATTGTTTGGTGGAAAAATGAGCTTCCAAATGCTCATATCTGATTTCTTTTAGATTTACTCTAGTAGTGGTCACATGCAGAATTACAAGATTTCACAAAAACAAAAGTATGAATGTATAATTAAATGCAAATAAAGTATCTTTACATGTTCATATATGTTGTATAAGAGACGAGACCAGGGGTGGACTAGGACACAAATTCAGCCCGGGACATTCAGGCGCACTGGCCCACACACCGGCCCGCACGTTTCTACCTATAATCCTCTATATGCTTGTACACACTACACAAACGCTGTCCTCACAATCAACTGCATAAGAAAATCAGCAGTTAATTCCAGACTATAAAATAAATGCAATAATGAATTGGCTACAAATGGCTATGTGCGTATTATTCAACTTAAAATAAGAGCATATGACTCTATCCTAATGCATCTAATTTTATGTACAATATAACTGTCTGCCCTGCCCTGCCCTGCCCAACCCTGCTCTTGTATTACATAACCCCAGTTTATATCTCCATGGCTCATAGCCATGAACTAAGGAGGTATAAATTGGGCAATAGGCCCTATAGTCAACTTTTAGTCAACTTATTACTACAACAAAAAAATCCCACTTAGTAAAAGGTTTACCTCTGGCTAAAATGCAATGCATAGTAGGCTATGCCTTCACATTGCAGCTGTCATATTTCTGGTCTCATCCTTCTGGGGTTAGTCTGTGTTACAACCCAGTATGTGTCTAGGGGTAAGGGAAGCAACATAAAACCAAACAATCAAGTGAATAAGGCAAACTGCTGTTTATTCATATTCACAGTAATTAAACAATACAAGCTACGCTTTGTAAAAAAACAAAGCGGCACACAAAAGGATATCGCGCTCGCAGGCTCAGCAACACAACCCGGAAATCGGGCTTCACGAACGGAGCCTCGGCGGTACATTACATTTAAACAAACTCAGGGAAGGGCTGTGGGTGACGGCAAACCATAAAACAAATAAAACAAAAACTCTGACCTGTCACCAATAAAATAAATTCCCCAACTAACTTAAATAACAAACTACAAACAAATCTGCCTGTCTACTCTATGACTTACCTGACCAAACAAAACAACACTCAGACCGACACCCATAAGGCTAGTGATCTATACAGCAAACAAGCTACGTGTGAGTGAAAAACGGGTATGTGGCTACGCTAAGGAACTAGATCCTAAAGCCCTCAGATTCCCAAATACCACAACAATAACGACGAATTACAGCAGCTGAAACATTAAAAGGAGCGAGGCGGACTGCTCACGTTAAATCACAGCCGCCGTGGCTTTTGACTCAGTGCAGCTTTTAAAGGTTCAGACGAGGGGCCGGTGAAGCGGTGATTGGCCGGAACCGATGACGACAGCGAGGGGGCCGGCCGACCAGCAAGCGGGGGAACACTGAACAGCAGCAGAGGAGAGCGGGCCGGAGTCGTGGTCCGCCGGGGATTCCCTCCAGAAGAGCAGACAATTAGATACACACATAAATGAATGACAAGTGCTGGCCGAATAATTCCCATACTGACGTGCACAGCACATTAAACACACACATTAAACACAAATAAATGTACTAAGGTCCGGAGACCGTAACAGTCTGTCCCTCAGCTTCATTGTCCTTGGGACTGGGAGCACCACCTAACATTAATTGCGTGCATGCACAGGTAAAAAGCAAGCACATATTTTCTTTTGGTACAGATTTAAATTATAATGACTTACTGCAATACCTATATAGTAGGCTAGCTGGCCTCTTGAAACGGACACCTAGAAGAAATATGCAATTTGCCAAAGCCAAATACACACTCACGAATGTTAGCTAACGTTAACACACCTGCTATAATGGCCCTGTCTGCTCCAGCTCCATCTCCATTGTTAGCAACACCAGCAGCCTCAGCCCGTCAACCAACGCTGTGGCCAAACAGGTCAGTTATTTTGGAGCATTTTGCTGCCTCTTATTTTAAAGATTTAAGGTTTTTTTTCCCGTTTTTTTTTCCGCACCACCCTTTCTTTTTTTACCGGTTTTATCCATGTTTTCTGTCTTTCTCCTTTCTCAGTAGCTAGCACTAACTGTGCGTTCACACAGAGTGCGAGTGAAG
The DNA here is from genome assembly GCF_011397635.1 of Epinephelus fuscoguttatus. Classification (NCBI taxonomy): domain Eukaryota; kingdom Metazoa; phylum Chordata; class Actinopteri; order Perciformes; family Serranidae; genus Epinephelus; species Epinephelus fuscoguttatus. The sequence goes on along the minus strand of NC_064756.1, from coordinate 37,761,792 downwards.
TGAATTACTCACGAGTATCGCGCCGCAAGTAACATGCGTGTTTGGACGCCGGACCATTTTGTTAATTCGCATTATCGCGTCAGTCGCGCGAGTAGCGAGCCCGCCCATTTTCACTAGATAACAACACCTGGCCCGAAAAATTCATTCTCTCCTCAACCATGGCTGAGATAACCACCATCGCTGCTTTGTACCTGCTCTGGAAGTCCCAGGTGCGTCGGGGGGCCATCCAGCTGGGCGAGTTTCACCACCCACTCCAGGAACTCCGTCTGGATGATAGCCGCTTTCAGCGGTACAACAACAAAGAAATTACATGCACTGTGTGCTTCACTTTAAAAAGACATAAAATAAACAAAAAAACATGTTAAAAACGTAATGTTACATAAGATTACACACACACACACACACACACACACACACAGTATATAAGATAACAGCATGTAAAAGGCTGATGAAATTACTAGTCTACTTCATGATGTCGATTTATGAAAAGTCTGAATTCATGTGCAATTTGTACAATTTATGGGTAAATCCTAGATCTTGACCTGCTTGTCATGCATTTCAATAGACAGCTAGATCATTTTATCCACTGCAATAATGTAATAGCATAAATACTCGAGTACTTTCACCTGTTCAGCCATATCAATAAAATAGTACAAGTAACCACTGTTTCCCTGATTGTTCCAGCTGTAGTCACAGCTATTTGGGATTGCCTTGTGGAAGAATTCATGGCTGTGCCCACCACTGAGGAGTGGAGGTCCATCGCAGAGGGGTTTGAGGAGCGGTGGAATTTTCCTCTCTGCTGTGGCGCTGTGGATGGAAAGCATGTGGTCCTGAAAGCCCCTGCACATTCGGGATCCCAGTACTACAACTATGAGGGGACATTCTCGATAGTCCTCCTTGCTGTTGTGGATTCCCGGTATTGCTTCAGGGTGATCTATGTCGGGGGCTACAGCAGGACCAGTGCTGGCGGTATCCTGGCCAACTCATTTTTTGGTCGAGCGCCTCGCTCCGGCACCCTCCAGCTGTCTGCTGACCGGCTGTTACCACGAGCTGACCACAGGGGACCCCAGCCACATGTGTTTGTCGTGGATGAGGCCTTTCCACTCCGGAGAAACCTCATGAGGCCATTCCCCGGCACGCACACTTAACAGAGACCAGCGGATCTACAACTACCGTCTGTCCTGGGCATGGCTGGTGGTGGAGAACGCCTTTGGGATCCTTGCATCCCAGTGGCGGATGTACCAGCGTGCCATGGAGCTCCAGCATGACATTGCAGAGAAGTGTGTGAAGGCAACCTGCGTCCTGCACAACTTCTTGCGGAAGACAACCTCAGTGCCTGCAATGAGGGGGAGCATCTTCAATGGTGTGGTGGAGCCTCTGCCAGGTCTGGGAAGACTGGCTGCGAACAACTTGGCAAGAGAGGCCATCAGGGTTTGGGAGACCTTCGCAGCTTACTTCTCTGCAGAGGGAACGGTCCCGTGGCAGGCCAATGTCTAGTGTGCAAGCACTCATAAAACAGCTCTTTTAAGAGCCACCTACACATTACTACTGAGCAAACATCCTGCAATATTTATTTACTTTTGTGTACTTTATGTTCTGCACAGCTTGAAGCTACAGAATACAGTACACAATGTTCTGTGTGTGCAATAAATACATGAAATCAGATGAGAATTGTTTCTGTAGGAAAGAGAAGACGAAAGACAGCTGAGATAGATTATTTTTTAAATATATATATAAATCTTGAAATATAAAACATATATAGATATAAACACAAACATTAAAAGTTATAAAAATAAACGTAGATATAAACACAAACATAAAAAAGTGATGAACATATATACAAATAATGTGTCTACTCTACAGAGAACAAAAAGGAGCAGGCTTGGGTGATGAACAATTTGAAATGGAGGCCTCAGGGACACCTATTTTTAAAAAACTGAAAAGCCTGGTTCATTCCCTGCAGAGGTTGTTGTGCCATTAGCTAAAAAGCTACTCAATTTGTTCCAAATTTAGCACAACAGGGCTGGCTTCAAAAATTAATTTATGTACGTTAAATTTCACATACTCCTTCCACTGGGGCGACAATCTCTGCAGGGAAGGAACCAGGCTGAGGAAGAACATTTCATCCTCTGAGGGAGGTTGACGAGGAGGATCAGGTGGAGCAGGTGGACCTGGTTGAGCTTGCCTCTTGAGGGCCTCCAGGAGCAGCTCCTCGATCCGGCTCTGCCTGGTCTCTCCGTCCTCCATCCCTCTCTTCCTGGCCCTCCTCGTCACTGTGTGAAATGGAAACATATTTTTTGGAAACATAAACTGCTGCGTCCAATCAATTCAATAGGTCTAAGTTACACAATATCTAAGTGAATATTTGTTAAAAGAGGCAACAGACAAAAAGGTATGAGTCAAACTGAAAGTAACTTTGAAAGGTACTTTTCATAGTGAAAAACACCATGCAAAAATTATACTCATACCACTGGGTGCTCTCCCTCATGCAGCAGCAGCAGGGGCAGTAGCAGGGCCATCAGCGGGAGAGGCAGCAGGAGCAGCTTCAGTGTCACTGCTGCTGGGAGAGTCTTGTGCTGGGTGGTCTGTAGTAGTGACAAAGGTGTCTTTAGTTTTTTGTTTACATTTTAATTGTCTCAATCATTCTAGCTTTCACTGTCAATTACAGCACATAAAGCATTTTACAAATGCACCCATATTAATACGTCATACAGTTCCAGCCATGGTAATATCTAGCCTCCACAACCCTTTAATGCAGTGAACCCTTCATGTAAAGAAAGAAATGATCCCTGACTTACTTTAATTTCCCTTTTGAATTGTTCATTCTAGCTACTGAGTATTCAAAGGAAGCAGTTTCTCCCATTCAGTGACTTCTGGTGTTTTTGTGTTCTTCCATGGGCTTGTTCCATTCAATATCCAAGTGTTTTAATTTCAGGTTTTGTAGGTGAGAATACATATTAGTTTAGGGTATTTTCAAATTTTCTTTGTCATTTTTTATAGTACAGGCTGTGAAAAGAAATCTCTATACTGAGACATCTATACAAGTCAGTTATCCATCGATACAGAAATCTCTTCTATAAGTTTGCAATGCTTTATGTGTGTGCATCTTCATCTGTCAACAAACCTCCGGACTCAATCCCTGAGGGGCCTGCTGCCTCTCCCTGGTCCTCGACCGGCCCTGCTTCCGACTCTCTGTACCATGCGGCCCTATCCTCGACCCCACGACCCATGTTTCCGCTGGTCTCCCTTGGGGTAATGAAGGGGTCGAGGAAAGAAAGGACTGCAGAGTACTTCCACCTCTTCACTGGCCCTGCAGCTGCCCCGCTCTTTTTTTCTGTCTCCTTCCTTCTTTCCTTTAAATAAGTGTCCCTGAGGCTCTTCCATTTCTTTCGACATTCATCCACTGACAAAAAACACAATCGGTAGTAACAGACAAGTACATTATGGCAGGGAAGCCGGCTGTGCTAACTGGAGCTAAGCTAGTGTTAACGTTCATAGTAACGTCACAACCATTCTGCAAACTAATAAAAGACACATATTTACAGAACTTACCAGGTAGACCAGTCTCCTCGGCGACTTTCACCCAAGCCTGCTCCTTTTTGTTGCGGCCTCTGTAGAGTTGACATGTTGAATCATACAGCTCCGGGTAGCCGCACACCGCAACGATGAGTTTCTCCTCCATGTTGGCATCAACAACTGGACGTCAGGGGGTCAAGACGTCACTGACGTCATGACGCCAGTGACATCGGGAGAATCTCAATGTTGATTGGCTTTCGCGTCACGCGAATTCGCCTAAAAAGTTCAATAATTTCAACTCGAGCGATGAGGTGCTAGACGCGTTCATCGTGCCGCCTGGCGCGAATTCGCGTCTAATCGCATCTTTGCATTGACTTTGTATGTAATCTCGACACGTGAATTTGCGTTCTGTGTGAACGCCCAGTAAGGGTCACACTAGCCTGGTTTGCCATGAGCAATGACTGATGACTGATTTCAGATTTCAAGAAAAACGAGAGCCTCTTTCGTATTGGAGGAGGCCGCTCTTATCTCCTCCTTCAAGCATCAAAACACAAGATTGCCACCTCCCTTCCCTCTGAACATCTCACAGCAAACAAACAACATGGGAGGGACGTGCATTGCAGTACTGACAGCTAGCAACTGGCTTAACATTCACTAGTCTCACCGGGCCAGCCCCACCGGCCCACTTGGTGACTGCCCATTGGGATTCTTCCCAAACGTCCCGATGGCCAATCCGCCATTGGACGAGACTGACAACTCCTCTCATGAAATGCCCGCGCACATATATGTTCATTATGTCTTTTTTCTGTGGCTCACCTATTTTGTTTTCAAAACAGCGAATTTCGCCGAAAGGTGAGCGATTTTCATGCCTGTATATCACAATATATTTCACATGTCAGCTTTCTGTAATGTTAGGATTTCTTTTCAGCACTTGGGGCACTGAATTTACTGTCTTTTAAACCACAGCTGAGACAAGAATTAGCCAGCTAGCACAGCTCAAATGCTCTGCCTCTCACTCCCCGTTGCTAGGTTACTACTTCCTTGAGAGGAGAGTGGACAGCAGCTTGGACCTAGGTGATCAAGACAACAGTTAGGGATCAGACAGCCAATGGTCAGGTGCTGGGTCTTGCTCTGGCTGAATTCAAGTTGTTACAGGGAGCTATGTGAATGTCCCTCTCTGCCAGGACTCTGTTGTGTTGGATGCTTGTTGTTTGCTGAGCTAGTGGACTACACTTCTTAGCTACAATTTGTGACTGTTGCACACTGTTAGTGCTGTAGAAAAGGCGAAGAGACATGGAAATGTGCATAGAGGAGAGGGGTGTCGAACGGATCATTTTTTCATATTTCCCTCTGCACAGAGATGCATTTATTTATAGTAACCACATTTTATAGTGAACAACATACATATGTCCTCTACAAATCCCGACCATGTTTGGATGAACGAGTCGCATGCAATCTGGCAGGAAACGAAGGCTGCCCTCATGCAGGGACGAACGGATCGCATGGGAGAGGCAAACGGATCAACGGTATAATTAACCACAAAACTCATAAATAACTTCATGTTACTGACGTGTAACACTCATTAATGCTTAAGCTGAGTCCTCTAGGAAATGAGAATGTCCAATTGAAATAATCTTCTCATGTTTAATGTCTGAAAATTAATTACATTTGTCCAATGCATCAAACTGATCGTTGTGCATAATCACACAAGCTAGTTTGCTCACCTTCACGTGCACTCCTCATGCACCTTCCTCTTTCAATTAACAGCAAGGACGGTTGAAGCTAGTTTTTGAGGAACTTCCGTCAAGGTAAGTGGTTTCAGATAACATTTTAATCATTGGTCTTTCCCACAAGACATTTTCTCTATTAGGGCTAACGAAAAATGATTCATAATGTGGCCTCTCCTTATCCCGCAATGGCCCCAAGTGGGCACTTGGCGATATTGCCTTAATTTTAATCAATGATTAATCAATGACCCTGGAGTTTTTCAAGTTAAATGTTCACATTATAACACATAATTTAATGGTTATGTAACCGAGCAAACAGAACAGTCTGTTAACCCATTTCAACCAATTTATGACAAGCAAAAATGTCCCCAGTGATAAGGGCTCATTATCCTGTCATTGTCAGCTGTAGTCACGGATATAGCTAGACCTAAACACAAAGATTATTGTCTTTATTATCAATAGACTCTATGCACAGCTCCACTATTTAGTGAAATTAAAGCAGGTCATTTATTTTCTGTCTTGCATTAGTGGCCAAACTGATTAATCTGATCATTGTTGTGACTGTTGACACTCCTGGATTAATCAGTTTAGCCACTAATGCAAGACAGAAAATAAATGACCTGCTTTAATTTCAGGAAGTAGTAGAGATGTGCATAGAGCCTAAATATAAATGTATCAGCAGGCCTAACCTAAGGCTTCAAGCTCAGTCCATAGAGACTTGGGTTGGGAACCAGAGGGTCACCTGTTCGAGTCCCTGTCTGGACCAAATATGGAGTGTGGACTAGTGGCTGGAGAGGTGCCAGTTCACCTCCTGGGCACTGCCGAGGTGCTCTTGAGCAAGGCACCAAACCCACCAACCGCTCAGGGCACCTGACCAAGGCAGCCCCTTTACTCTGACATCTCTCCACTTTGTGCATGTATAGGTCCTGTTTGTGCATGTGTGTGTCTTTCGGACCTGTGTGTGAAAGGACCAGTGTGTAAAATGGGTTGAAAACAGTGACATCAGTGGTCAGATTCTAGATTGCACGGTTCACTCGCTCACCCCTCCCGCCGGGTAAATGACAGTGGCCTCGTATGGACAAAAAGCCTTGCGCAGACAGTTTTTCAGGAGTAGGTCTATCTAGCAACGAGGTGAATGTTTATTTAGAAATCTAAACCATGTTACGATATTGTAATGGATCCCTCACGAGCAGGAGACCAGAGTAGTGTTCGGGAAAAAGACCTGTTTATTTGAGCACTCCAAAAACTCCGGTAACACTCCAGGGTGTAAAAGACTCCGTCCCAAACTCTGACTCTTCTGGCGTAACACACACACTTCATACACACATACTCGTTTACACTACCTAGCGGGGACCCCTCCCCTCTCTGCTCCACCAATCTCCAGCCCGCACACTGACTGACAGTGTAGCCTGTAAACAGAGCTCAGCTGTTTATTTAGCCTAGCAATATCTCCGGACTGTAGTAGCTGCAATGGACAACTTTGAACATGATTTTGAAGAGTTTCTTGTAGCGGACACAGATCCAGAGCCATACCTGTTTGAGCCGGAGCATACAGATGAGAGCCAGAGTACACTGAGTGGACGAGAAGAGAGAATGAATCCTCCGCTCCCATTTTGGTGCGCAGAATGGGATTCGGTGCTACCATCGTTGGGGAGATATATCATCAGGAGGAAAAGCGCCGCAGAGAGTGCATCACAAGGAGTTAAGTTGCGTCTTCTTTTCCTCGCAGATGACGGTTCGGGTTCATTCTCTCCTGTTGCGTGGTAAGTGTGGTCCATTCCCAAAATTTATAACTAAAAAAACTTTTCACTACTCTCCATCGACGAACAATTAACACTCTCTGCTGTTTCCTCCTCCTTCTTCCTTCCTCCCGCTGTCTTCATTGGTTTATTTATACACGCGAAACACGTTCTCTGGCTGGCTGGATTGTCCGCTCGGGCTGCCTTACATACATGGCGGCGCAAGATGGCGACCTCTCTAAAGCAAGGCCCTTGCTATATATATACATATACACTGAACAAAAATATAAACGCACCACTTTTGTTTTTGCTCTCATTTTTCATGAGCTGAACTCAAAGATCTTAAACATTTTCTATACACACAAAAGACCATTTCCTCACAAATATTGTTCACAAATCTGTCTAAATCTGTGTTAGTGAGCACTTCTCCTTTGCCGCAATAATCCATCCCACCTCACAGGTGTGGCATATCAAGATGCTGATTAGACAGCATGAATATTGCACAGGTGTGCCTTAGGCTGGCCACAATAAAAGGCCACTCTGAAATGTGCAGTTTTATCACACCGCACAATGCCACAGATGTCGCAAGTTTTGAGGGAGCGTGCAATTGGCATGCTGATTGCAGGAATGTCCACCAGAGCTGTTGCCTGTGAATTGAATGTTCATTTCTCTACCATAAGCCGTCTCCAAAGGCGTTTCAGACAGTTTGGCAGTACATCCAACCGGCCTCACAACCACAGACCACGTGTAACCACACCAGCCCAGGACCTCCACATCCAGCATGTTCACCTCCAAGATCATCTGAGACCAGCCACCCAGACAGCTGCTGCAACAATCGGTTTGCATAACCAAAGAATTTCTGCACAAACTGTCAGAAACCGTCTCAGGGAAGCTCATCTGCATGCTCGTGCCCTCATCGGGGTCTCGACCTGACTGCAGTTCGTTGTCGTAACCAACTTGAGTGGGCAAATGCTCACATTCGATGGCGTCTGGCACGTTGGAGAGGTGTTCTCTTCATGGATGAATCCCAGTTTTCACTGTTCAGGGCAGATGGCAGACAGCATGTGAGGCGTCGTGTGGGGGGGCGGTTTGCTGATGTCAACGCTGTGGATCGAGTGGCCCATGGTGGCGGTGGGGTTATGGTATGTTATGGACAACGAACACAGGTGCATTTTATTGATGGCATTTTGAATGCACAGAGATATCGTGACGAGATCCTGAGGCCCATTGTTGTGCCATTCATCCACGACCATCACCTCATGTTGCAGCATGATAATGCACGCCCCATGTTGCAAGGATCTGTACACAATTCCTGGAAGCTGAAAACATCCCAGTTCTTGCATGGCCAGCATACTCACCGGACATGTCGCCCATTGAGCATGTTTGGGATGCTCTGGATCGGCGTATATGACAGCATGTTCCAGTTCCTGCCAATATCCAGCAACTTCGCACAGCCATTGAAGAGGAGTGGACCAACATTCCACAGGCCACAATCAACAACCTGATCAACTCTATGCGAAGGAGATGCGTTGCACTGCGTGAGGCAAATGGTGGTCACACCAGATACTGACTGGTTTTCTGACCCCCCCCCCAATAAAGCAAAACTGCACATTTCAGAGTGACCTTTTATTGTAGCCAGCCTAAGGCACACCTGTGCAATATTCATGCTGTCTAATCAGCATCTTGATATACCACACCTGTGAGGTGGGATGGATTATCTCGGCAAAGGAGAAGTGCTCACTAACACAGATTTAGACAGATTTGTGAACAATATTTGTGAGGAAATGGTCTTTAGTGTGGATAGAAAATGTTTTAGATCTTTGAGTTCAGCTCATGAAAAATGGGAGCAAAAACAAAAGTGTTGTGTTTATATTTTTGTTCAGTGTATATATAAAAGCATAATTATAAGGCTACGAAAACCAAATGAATTTTATTTTATAGTGATTATACACTTGTATAAACATATTAATGGGCAGAATATTCAGATTCAGATTCAGATTTGACAATAAACCATGCCAAATATTACACACTGGCCCTTTAATGACAAAACAGTGAAAAAATTGAATTTCCCCTCAGGGGGATTAATAAAGTATATAAAAAAAATTAAGGTAAGCTATAGGCTTCCAGATAACTTTTTTATACCATTAACATACTAGGCTGATGTCAGCTGCAGGCCAATAGACATACAAGCTATCAAGTAGGTAAAACTGATCAAGAGCATTTTCATTCACGTTCATTCATTTGAGTCACTTGATTAGAACATCAGCCTACATAAAAATGAAGTGCACAAATCTTTATTCACAGTAGAACAAATTCAAGTATGTAGTGTATATAATTCAAGTATGAAATAACATAATAGTATAATATATAATATAAATAACATATCTATATAATAGTAGGCTATGTAATAATAGTAAGTATATAGTAGTATTCAAGTAATTCAAGTATGGAAAGATTGAGGTATTTGAACATTGAGGTATTTATGAACATTGTAAACAACAATTTCTGCATTCTGGAGGTGTGCGATCCCCTTTTTTTATTCACTGTAAACAAATAAAAAGTGCAAGAAGTAACAGTGCAACAAGTCAAATCAAAATGTAACAAAAGCAAAACAATCAAAACTCAAATATAAAATTTACTCCATCTCACAGTTGTGACAGATGTAAATGCTGTCTCCCTCTGTGCAGGCCTCATGTGCCCACCCCTAGCAAAACATACAGCGTACCCAAACATCCCTTGGCCTGGAGGAGGAGTACGCCTCTACAAAGACAAGGCATTCTGGATCATCTTTTTCTGGCATCGACTTGGTAATTTTGCATCACTTTGCAGGCTGTTTCTAAGGGCCAGCTAGCCTTTTCTTCACCTTTGGCACCCGCTTTGCCTTCGCCTCCTCCAAGGCTTGTTTCTCTGGGATGTCTGTTAAGATAGCCGTTGACCTCTTTCTCTCCCTACTCTTCTCGCTTCTAGGTCCAGCCTTAGGGAAAGGCTGGAGAAGCTCTGGACTGAAGCCGCCAGCAGTGGAGGGGGATGGACTGGCGAAGTTGTCAGCAGTGGAGTTGGATGGACCGGCGAAGTTGTCAGCAGTGGAGTGGGAAGGACTGCCGAAGTTGTCAGCGGTGGAGTGGGAAGGACTGCCGAAGTTATCAGCGGTAGAGTGGGATGGACTGGAGATGGCTGATGAGGTTGGTGCTGACTGGTTTGGGGCAGGTGCTGCTGGCTCCACAGCGTAGGGCTGGCAATAAAACAATAGCAATACTGTATCAACAATAGACACTTTATCAGTACAATACAAAAAACAGTTCAATAAAATGTTTGATTGAAAACAAGTGATGTCCCTGGCTTAAAAACAGCCTATCACGTTCCTTGATATTGAGAGCATGCAACAAGTGACACGCAAGCAATAAGATGTTAGTTAAGTTTAGCTGATTTTACTTGCTTGATTTAATTGTTGTGTGAACATTTATGGCTTGATGCAGAGGCCGTGCAGGTCCGTTTGACCTGGAGCACAGTGATCCATTTGTCCCCCTACCGCTTCCATCCACATTTAGCTGTCTACCACCTAACTTAGGCAAGCATGGAAAATGAAACTTTCACTGATAGTTAGCACAAAGATACATCTATCAGATAATGCACACTTACAATCTGTAACAAATGAACATAAACCTGAGAAATGGAAAACTCAGACTTTTGTATTTTTTACTCACTGAATGAAGAAACTGCTTTTTTGCTGTAACTCTGCCAAAACACGTCCGTTCGTGCTGATTTTTTTTTCTGGACTTCCTGGCGGGAGATACTTCCGGTGTACCATGTGTCAACTTCCGGGTTACAGTGTAACGTCAGTAAATCCGCCTGCCCCCCTGATCCGTTTGTAGCTGCCCTCCCCTACTGTCTAACCTTTGGATTTTCCCTGTAATTCAGTCCCAAGTATTTTACATGGAGGTCAGTCTACAGAGTTAGCATTTTTGGACTCACGGTTAACTCTCAAAGTTAACTGTGTTTTTTAATGTGGTTTTGGTCAGATGCCTGAAATACACATGGTGGTTAACACAAGCTGAAGAGACTTTCACGTTTTGCTCTACAACTTAAAAATCATGAATACCCCACTGTAAATTTGAAGCTTTTATGTGTCTTAAAAAGATGGTCGCTAACAAGTGGCTAAATGAGACTACAGACTGTCATGCAGAACACAGCTTTACAACCTCATTGGTGGTGTTGTTAAGTCATGCAACCGTGGACCAGATGCTGCCCTGGCAAAAAGCCCATAGATGGAGCCATGAAACTGAGGTAAGTAAGTAAATTTTAAAACCGAAAGTCGCTCAACTGGGGGACTTTGAGAGTGACTTTGCTAACACAGTTTGAAACAATGCACTGATCAGGAAGAATAGTGATGTTGCACATCAAATTAAACAGCAGAACCTAGGCTACAAGGCTGTCAAAACCCTTTTTACATGCTCCAAACACAGCTCAAACAACAACTAACTAAACAACAACAAATCCAACTCCATACAGCACCGATATCCTGACCCACTTGGTATATTTCGGGCTCTAACTCAACCACACATTATTCAAAACACACGCCGTTGGGCTCCCAAGTCCTTTCAAGGCGGGAAGACCACTGGAGCATCTCACCCTTAGAGCAGCTCCTTCACAAGCTTACGCCGGGAGGAGGGTCCCAGAGCAGACCCACCAAACCCCCGGGCTGCTGGCAGCGGATCAGTCACAGGGGAAAAAAGGACTAGAATGGACAGTTTGCAGCGAAAGGAATTCCTCAACACTCAGGATATCATACCTGTTTTCCAGTTGGAGTTCACAAGGCGGGGAAGACATCGGGCTGGACCTCTCTCGCCTTTTTCCATATACTGTGGACCATGACTCTTGGTTGAGAGAGGAGCTGTTTGCTCTGAGCCTCAGATTTGGACTGAAGGTGAATGTAGCCTTTGCACTCCTATTCACCCATTTTGGCCTGGCCCCCAGCAACAGCCACGAGTCCTCAGCAGGGAGATGTGGAGCTGGAGCTGTGGAGGCCAGCCTGGATGTACAGTAGCTGTGGCGGCTGCATCATCAGTTCAGAGCTGAGGAGCCGAGACTGTCCACTCAGCTGGGGCCAATCCGGCGGGGTTAGGATCCGCTGTAACCATGGACCTGACACCAAGCTCTGGGATGGTGGAGTCCAGATCCCCAGGGTTGCCAGGAGGACTGGCGCCTATGGCAACCACGGAGTCAAGGAGAGATTCTTCATTTCTGATCCAGTAGAAGTTGGAAATGCACCGCTCCAGCTCCGCCATCTTATGGGACTTGTGGAGGCAGCTGTCACAGTCATGTGGAGAGGTGAGTGGACCCATGGGGAGCAGATGGGGTAGCCTAGGAAACAAAAAACAAACTATGGCACCAACAGTGTAATGTGTAATGACGTAGTGTTTATATTTGCCAGGAAGCTACTTTCTCTAGCTTTTTAGCAATTGGTATGAGCTACAATAGGAAACTTACCCGCTGGGACTCCAAAAGCCGTCCGCGGTGTTGTGTTGTCACAGATCAGGGTGGGTTTGGATCCAGCAGTATCCGAGTGGTTGATCCGGTTGTAAAGCAGAGAAAAACTAGTTTGTTGCTAAAAGTTAGCAAAGCGCTAATGTAGTTTGGGGTGCGGCTGTGTCAGAGAAACCAGTGAAAGCTAAAGAGGTCTCTTTCTCTCCAAAACAAACAGACCAGGTGATTTAAACAAGTAAAATGATAAGAAATCAGTGTTTTTACAACACTCTTATTGCGGAAGGGCTGCTAACTGCGGTGGCCGATGTGAAAACATGAATGTTGCACCACCATGTTTGCTCAGCTAACCAGGTGTGTAGCTGACGCAGAACACTGAACCTTCTTTCACAGGTGCAACTACTCACAGGGATTGTTAGCGCAGCTTGAAAATCTGGCCTCAAACTTGGAAACATGTCAGGATTAAGAATTGCTTCGCCACAGTTGCTGGTCACCGTCTACTGGCTTACCTGCGGAGCCTCCTACAGGGTGACTGCAGACATCTTTGCAATGCCATTAGCCACAGTGTGCAGGATTGTCCTCAATGTCGTGGAGGAAATGATCACCATTCTCCACAGAGTTATTAATTTCCCTAAACCGGAGGAGATGGAGGAGATGGAGGAGGTGAGAGCTGGCTTTGTTCACGTTGCTGGCCATGAGGTATTCCACTGTGCTGCTGGTGCCATCGATGGGTGCCACTTAAGGATTCTTCCTCCTGCAGAACCACAGAAAAAATGTTACTTTAACAGAAAACTTTTCCCCTCTGTAATACTGCAGGGCATCTGTGATGCCAGGGCACATTTACAGATGCGTACACTGGGAATCGGGGATCTTGCTACGATTGCTACAGTGGCGGAGAAAGGTCACAACACAGGCAAACTCCACAACACCCGCAAACCCACACAACACACGAACAAGTCAGAAAACACATTCATTGATTTCGCAACACATATGCTGCAAATCCTCACAACACAAGCAAATCAGATAACGCAATGCAAATGCTCACAACACAAGCAAGAAGCTGAACGCTCCGCAAAAACGAAAACACATGCCAAATTGAAGACGACAACGGAAATGTTTCCAGGGGGACCGAAATCACTCATGGACCTGCTTTTGGCAGCCAAAAACAACTTAGATGCTCGGAGCAGAATCGATGATGTGCTTCAACAGGTAAGTGTTTATTAATGCTAACATTATAGAGGATCAAGTTATTTGCACGTACTTGTCTTCCACCTAAAACAAATGTTAAACGTCCGACCAGCGTCTTGAAGAAAGTCTGGAAATGTCAACAAGCAGTAAGTTCGTCACTGATTACAGTCTCCCTGGAAACATTTCCATTGTCGTCTTCATTTTGGTGTTTTTGCGGAGCATTCGGCTTTGGTGCTGTAGCATTGTTCCAACCTCTCATTGTTCCGACGTCCCGTTGTTCCGATATGTGATTATACCAGGCTATACTGTATTTGTGTACCATAGAGGATCAGCAACACAACAAAAGTAGGCTACTGGTCGAGATACAAGTGTCATAGAGAGGAGAGAATGAAACACCATAACCTCCTGTTATTAACTCTGGGGTCGGGGTTGTATGGGGAGCTCTCCACGGTGCTGAACGGCTCCTGGCGGGCGTATTTCTGCCTTGATGGTGCGCCGCGACCGGCTCTGGGTCAACTGGGAAAGGTTTGAGGTGAAGCAGGCTCACGGCTTATGTGTTTGCCACTTTCTTTTTCACTTTAACCCACACCATGATCTTTTCCTGACCCTAACCAAGTGGTTTTTGTGCCTAAACCTAACCAGACCTTAACCACAGGGCATCATGATGATTTCGGAACAACGGGACTTCGGAACAATGGGTTTAATATGGTCGGAACAATGGGATGTCGGACCAATGGGCTGTCGGACCAATGGGCAGACCCCTCAGCTTCTTGCCTGTGTTGTGAGCATTTGCATTGCGTTATCTCATTCGCTTGTGTTGTGAGGATTTGCAGCGTTTTCTTAATGCGCGGGTGTTGTGTAGATTTGCAGGTGTTGTGGAGTTGGCGTGTGTTGTGAACTCTTTTGGCCACCGTAGATTACTGCCTGCTGCATCCTCCACAACATTTGTAAGGAGGAAGTCTCAGGCCCAGGCAACTGCAGTGATGATTCAGGCAACACAGAAGCCAATGAGAGGGAGCTGTTGGGCAACAGAGTCTGGGGCTTGCTGCCCAGCTTTCTGCTCCTGCAGAACTGCCTGCATGTTTGGGTGAACATGACTAATTTAAATTCAACTGCATGATATGTATATATATATATATATATATATATATATATATATATGTATATATATATATATATGTGTGTGTGTGTATATAATGTGTGTGTCTGTGTGTGTCTGTGTGTGTGTAATATTACAAAAATATAGGTATTTTTTTTGTTTTGTTGTGAATATGCATTATACACCGTCGCTTTCAAGAATGAGTTGCCTGGGTTGAATTTCACACAATATTAATTTAGAATTTATTTTCTAGTTTCTCAAACAATGATATGTATCTTTCTGCTCTTTCTGTTGTTGCCCTTTCCCTCTCCTCTTCTCTCCTTATTGCCTCTCTCTCTCTTTCCTCTTCCCTCTCCTGTTCCTTCATGAATTCAAGAAGAGCCTGGCTCTCCCTGGGCCTCTTCCTGTGCTGACCCTGGCTGACCCTGGTTTCTTTTGCGGAAGGGGCAGAGGCCGGTGTGCTGACGGTTCCACCTGTAGTGGCACTCAGGTTTGCTGCAACAACCAGGGGCGGACTAATTGAGTGCTGCCCCTGGAGTGCAGCATCCATAAGACTGCACCACTGCCAGATGGCAGCAGTCACACTACCAGCCTCTACCCCTTTACCACCTGTGGGTGGGTCCCTAAGCTCCTGAAAATTAATTAGTACACCGTGAACCTGAATGTTAAAATGTATTCACAATCCCAAAGTACACTTTATTTCAAGGGCCATCACATCTTTGTTGTTAGCTTGTATTTGTCTTTAAAATTGGTCCACTTCTTTTTGGCCTGTTTGGCAATTATTGCCAGGCCAGAAGTGGTAACAAAGTCCCTGGGAAAAACAAAAACATAAACAAAGAGTGACACACTGCCACTTCAATAAGATATAAATCATTATGGATGGACACTGGACATACAGGAAATGATACAAGCACTCAAAATCAATACTCACTCCCATCCAGACTTTAGCCGTTTATCAATATGCGTTCTTGTGCGGACTTGTGACACGTCATCAGTCACAGCCCAAGTACTGTTCCAATTCAAAGTTCACATCTAGCCAAGTTCAGTCCAAATGCCCGGATGTGGTCTCGCCACGCCCCTTTTACCGGGAATGCATCGGAGCAGACTTGTGTGGACTTCAGACAGCCAGGTATCCCAGCATGCATTTCGCAACAATCATCGGATATAGCAAGTGAGGGAAAGGCGCACAATTGTTAGTCGTATCACCAATGTGTTATTGTTGTTCTGTCACAGAACGTGGTGTTTTCATGCGTAGTTTAAACCGTCCCCACTAAATGACAGCGGGGTCCGTGCTCATACGTAGATAATAAACATATGTGTGTGAGCGATCTGGCTGCTCCACCGAGAGCAGCCTCTCTCGGGTAGTCCTTTTAAAATTCATCGCTGATATCTCTGTAGTGGTTAAATATGAAATGTAATTCGTTTGGGGAATGTCTAATGGGCAATATTCAGTCTCAGTATATAAGATATATTATTATATTATTAAATGTTGTAACATTGTTAATGTAATTGCTCTTTGTATGTATCATTTTGCTTATGTATGTGTTTTTACCATTCAATAATGATTTTAAGAATTTATTGTAATTTATTTATTGTATTTAAAGATTAATTGTATTTATTGTAGTATTTATTCAACAGCATTTTAAATATTGATTATCTGATATGAATTGTATATCTGATGTCTGAAGTGTGGCTGAATGAAATTTTCCTCTTAACATCTGACTTGTTTGATCCCATTTATATTGGTGAGGACAGACTAAATGACAAACTGCCGTCAGTATAATCCAGTACAGTTCAACAGCACCACAATCACAACATTAAACAGCTTTTGTTTTTTTCTAGGTGTACCATGTAAACTGTCAAGTCTACATAAAAATGTAGACAGAAAGCATAATGATGAGACAAATGTAGTGATGGACAATAACTAAGTATATTTCAAGTAGTTACTGTACTTAAGTACAAATTTGATGTATTTTGGGTATTTCCATTTTGTGCTACTTTATACTTAGAGGGAAATACCGTACATTCTACTCAAGCTACATTTATTTGATAGCTATAGTTACTTTTTAGATAGTTTATTTTATATGTGTTGTAAGTTTCATATTTACAAGTTGATGTGCATTGTTATAGATTAGACTAGTACACCAGTGACAACATTTAAATGCTGCTTGCATATAGCCTACGTGTAAATTGATCAATTAATACTCAATATGTATTCATGTATATGGTGATTACAACACTTGAAATTGGGTCACTGTGCATAATGAGTACTTTTAACTTTTCATTTCAAGTAGACCTACATTTTGCTGACAATACCCATATACTTTTACTCAAGACAGATTTGGTATGCAATATTTTTACTTGTGACTGAGTTTTTGTTCTTTGTTGTGATATTACTTTGTCCACAACTGGACAAACATATCAAACAATAGAGACATGCAAGCATAGCACGTCTCATCCTCATCCTCCGCCTCATTCTCTGCTGTCTTTCTGGGATCTGCCTCCTCAGCTGGGCAGCCTCCTCCAGCCTGCAGGTACAGCATTCCTGCTGCAATAACTGCACCAAGACGCCTTCTCCGATCCGTTATTGATTTTTGATTTCCAACTCACCAATGCTCACGACCACAATAACCACCAACTCTCCACTTTTCCCCCTGCACCTGGCTTTTGTGTTGATTACACATAATCAGAAGCCAGGTGCGGGAATTGGATAGGCCTATAGATTAAATACAGTGGTGTAAAAAAGTTTTCGGACACCCCATGCATTTGTGAAATATTGCATTAAGAATCACTCTTAGGTCTTCAAGTGCAATTTCTTTTAGTACAGTCACAGCCAAAATACTAAATAAATGCTAAAAAAGCCATTAAAAACTTAAAATTGATTGGTTCCATAAAAATACATAAGAAATTTTGAGTATTGGGTCATTTTGGTACCAGTGATGAAGGTCGTTCTTTTTACTGAAAGACACAATTTTTGTTGCCAAGCTTCGTGTCTACATAAAGCCAGCACATTTGAAAGTTCTTCAGACACAAAAATGGCTAAAACAAGGAACCTAACGCAGGAAACACGCCTGAAGATAAAGATTCTCAGCCAGGAAGGGCACAGCTGCCGCCAGATAGCCAGGAAGTGTCGATGCAGTCCTTCAGCAGTTGGATACACTCTGCAGAAATACAGACGAACCAACAGCTTGGAAGACAAACCAAGATCTGGGCGTCCAAGGGTTTCTTCAGCAGGAAATGACCGCATCCTGATCCGCATGTGCAGGCAAAACCGCCGAATAACATCACAGGAGCTTCAGCAGCAGTGGTCAAACCAAACTGGTGTCCAGTGTTCCACCCGCACTGTACGTGGCCGACTTTTAGATCATGGCTTAAGGTCCTACAAGGCTATCAAGAAGCCCCTGATCAATGAGAGACAGAGGTTAGCCCAGCGTCGTTGGGCCCAGGCACACAAGAACTGGACAGCCAGGAACTGGAAGAAGATTTTGTGGTCAGATGAGTCCAGTTTCCAGCTTTATCTTCCTCCTACAGTACGCAGAAGGCCAGGCGAGCATTATCGCCAGCATGTACAGTACCCACTGTCAAGCATGGTGGAGGCAGTATCATGGTTTGGGGATGCATGAGTGCTGCTGGTGTTGGTCATCTCACTGTCTGTGATGGCACATTGAACTCTACCAAGTATTGTACCATTCTCAAACCCACATGCTCCCTTCTGCGTGCACTGTTTAGTCGAGGTAAAAACTGGATGTTTCAACAAGATAATGCCCCTTGCCACACATCCAAGGCGGAGTGCTGCAGGCTTAGATGACCTGGCCAGCTCAATCCCGGACATGAGCCCCACTGAAAATCTGTGGTAGATTATCAAAAGGTCTGTTTCAAAGCATAAACCAAAGAATTTAGAAGAATTAAAAGCAGTAATTCAAGAAGAATGGGACAAGATTACCCCTCAACAGTGTGAAAGGCTCGTGGGGAACATGCCAGCCAGGATTAGAGCTCTACTACGTGCCAATGGCAGGACTACTAAATATTAATTTGATGATGTGATGGTTTATTTATTTTTTGTTCAGTTTTGAACGCATTCTCTGTTATTTGTTGACTTTGATACCGACAATGTTGAGAACTGACATATTGAAACTGTCAAGAATTTAGTTTTGTTAGTTTTTCTTGTAAACAATAAACAAAAAAATATAATTTGTATTTGTTTGTATCTGTCTAATGCAGCCACACCTTTTGAAACACAAAAAAGATTTTTCCACAAATATTTCATGATAATATTTGAGATTGTGTAAAATTTTAAGGGTGTCCGAAAACTTTTTTCCACCACTGTATGTTCAAAAGCCAGCTGTGGGGAAAAGGTTTTACAAGACATTTTATGAAAATATTTTGGCTATTTATATGTTTCTGTGTGTCATTTATATATGTTGAAACGTTAAAAACATATATATATATATATATATATATTAATTTCTTACAATGACAATGAAAAGACGCAGGGCTGGGCTGTGTTTATATTGTTTTATTCTAAATGCATGTATACAAGATAGTACAACAGCCAAGGCGAGCGGAGGTGGTGACATCATTAAGTTCGCTGCTGTTCCAAAAGCAGAAATGACTGTACTCCCGTCTTCCCGTCCTCCCGTTCTTGGGAAGTCCGGACTCTCGCGTGGACTTACCAAGTCCGAACTTGCCAAGCCCACAAGTCCGAACTGCTGAACTTAAGTAAACACCTTTTGAAGAATTCCGCCAGCCAGTGAAAAGCCTCTCATTGGCTGCCCTTCACTCAATGAGGGCCCGGGTTTCCTCAATTGTCCCTTGATTACAATATTATTTATATGTTAGTCTTGGGCACACAGTGCTGCAGTCCATTGCTTCACATAAAAAAAACATAAGAGAAATTTGACTGTACATTTGACATTAGGATCAAGGCAGCTTAAAAAGAAACTACGAGTTTAAGTGCTAAAGTGCTTGTGTATAGTACAATGTTAAAGTTAAATAAATATATACGTTGAAGTTATAAACCTTAACTTTGACTGCCCTCAACCAAACCGATTTGTTGTGGAAAAAAACAACAGATTCAGACTGAGACCAAAGATTCCCCATTAAATATACCCAAAACGAGTTATATACCATATTTAACTACTACATGGACATCAGAGCCAGCGGCAAATTTCAAAATGACTTGCCGAGATAAGGCTGTTCTCGGCGGGGTACAATGAGCTCTGACCGCCCGGTCATATTGACAGCTGACACGGCGTGCTGGCTAACTTACAGCTAGCTTACATCCCTCACATATCCGAAAATGTCAGGGCTAATTTTCAAGTCGGGTCTATCTTGATAAATCGACCACAAATTTTAAGTTTAAACAAAAACCTCTCACCTAAAAATTAGGGTTGGGAACGATTAACCGATACGACTGGATATCCGGTTTGACAAGCGAGAGATACGGCTGCATCGGTAGCAGCCTCCTCAATCGATACGAATCAGCTATGAATCCTTAGATGAATTCGATTGTAGAGTCATGGATCGGGTATCATGAGACTAGCAGTCGGTTGACTGGCTTTAACAGTTTGCATCTCTAAAACAACACGAGAGCTGGTGGCATGCTCCGTAGCAGGCATTACTGACAACGATAATGGATGTAAACATCAGTGCCAGCTTGACCGGTGGATAAACCAGGGAGCAGCCAAGTCGCAGCAGAAACGAAAGGCGAATCCCGCCGGTTGTGGGTTGAACGGGGGGTCACAGACACAGACAGAAATACATATTCCTGTCAAATATGGCGGCCATAGTGCTGTGCGGCGGCAACCGAGAAGCCCGGCCCCAGGTCCAAGAAGTCTTCGTCAGTGTCACGACTGCCCAGAAATACCTGGCAGCACACAGGTATGTGACGTGTCAGAGGAGAAACGAGCCGTTCACATTTCCACAAACCTCAGCGCACTTAAGGGACTGTTCTTTACTTGTCAGAAGAGGAGGGTGGCTGGTTGATTTTTATTTTATTCATTTTATTTTGATCCCCCCCTATGTTAATCACTTATTCATGCTGTTTTTGAAGTATGAATAAGTTAATAAGTAATTTATTCCATTGAAATATCACTGATGTATTATAGAAAAGTGATTTATCTTTTTATAAATGACAGAGTGTAGCAAACACAGAGAAACAGTCTGACATGCTGTCAGTGATAAGCTGCTAGTCATCACAATCCATGATATCAACTAATAACAGGAGATGTCAGATTCTGCCCCTACATTGCATGTTATTATTTTATTCTGCTTTATGTTTATATTGTACATTGTTATAATAAACTTTATTCCAGACTCAAGTCCATATAAGATACATACAAAAACACAGACAATACCATAAAAACAACACAAGTAGGTTTAAAACACTTAAATTTTACTTAACGTTCACTTCACTTAAAGTTTAAAACTTCTTCTCATTTTTATATTGATCCCATCCAACAAAATGATGTTCATTCAGCAAGACTTTTTTGGTCCATGTCCATGTCCATACAGTTGACATGTGATTTTGTTGTTGTTTGTCTTTTTATTTTATTTTTGCCAGTGCCATACAACAACAGTGCTTGGGGATATGGTCTTTTACAAATTTGAAAATACTGTAAGAATATCACTTTTATAGAATTGGCTTCTTTATTTTATAATGTATGATTAATGTCTACATCAACAAATGTTAACTGTAGAATCGTATCGAATCGTATCGTAACCCATGTATCTAGATACGTATCGAATCGTCTATCACAGAGAGATTCCCAACCCTACTAAAAATGTTAAAACTACATTTTGAGACACAACATTAATATTTCGAAAATTCTAACTTACAGTTGCGCGTTTTGGTTTCCTCCGCCATTGCTGCCATTGACACTGGTCTGTGAGAAATGCATTCTGGGATACCTGGCTGTCAAAAGTCCACACAAGTCACCTCCCGATGCATCCCCGATGGAACAGGCGGAGTAAGTTCACATTCGGGCATTTGGACTGTACTTGGCTGGATGCGGACTTTGAATTGGAACAGTACTTGCGACTGATGACGTTTCACAAGTGCGCAAGAACACAAGTACAGGCAAGAACACAGATTGAGAAATGCTGATTGTAATTATTGCTGCATTCATGTACTCCTGGCAAGGTCCCATTTTCCAAGTTGGGAATTATTCTTCTGACACATCATGGATGCCACAAAGAGGATGTGTTGTATTTAATTGCTCAGAGCATTTAAACATGTTGAAGCTTCATATTACAAGATTTGTCCCAGACATGTTGCTGCAATAGAACATCCCCTAAAACTACTACAATTCTGTTTGACTAATGGTAATAAATAACCTTTCCAAATAATCTAGCTGACTGTGTGTGTTACAGCCTGATAACATACAGTATTAAAAAAAATGTAAAATGCAACATATGAATTAATGAAAAGTTTATTGCCATCAGCCAAACATTTACTTTTGTCTGCTATGTTTCCTCATATATTATGCCAACTTGGCAACTCATGTAGCTACAAGTTTTCAAAGACTTCCCAAGTTGTTCTGACTTGAGGGGGCGTTCAGGACTTTCCCAGTCGGAAATGAATTTTTTCAGATTATTCTGACACTGCATGAATGCAGGGTCCCGCTGACATTTTTCTGTCTTGTTCCAGTCACAGGATGAAGAGTGAAAATCACTCCCATCCAGCAGGATTCCCACAGCCAGCCTCAGTAGCTAATAATATAATAATATAATAACTCAGATAGCTCAGTTATTATTTCATTATATAAAATGTGGCCTTTTATGTGTAGTTTGATTTATTTCTTTTGTCCCTGAGACAGATTTTGGACATTCAGCCCTGCATAAATTAGAATTTTATACATTTATATAACATTGACTTTAAATGCAAATGACACATTTTAATGAAATGTATCATTTGTAGTAAAATCTGATCAGTTTTTGTACCTTGTCCACTTTTTCTGTTGGGATGGGCTGTAGACTGACTTGGCAGAGTTGGCTGCCAACATGTTTTTAGTGGTCTTGCCACTTTAAGTGTTTACGAACTCGGACAACAGGTCTTTGTTAAACAGTCAAAGTATAAGGTGTAAGAAAACCCAAAATGTAATGTCCTCATATGAGGACACAGGGACACAGGAGATTTAATATTGTAAACATGAAGGTCATTTGCAAATAGATTTCACTGGTTTTGCATTGTTGATTACTGAGAGGGCATCAGGAATAAGTGTCATTTCATCTACACAATAATCACCATCTACCAGCTGTCCTGAGTGTTCCCACCCCTCTCTGTGTCCTGATTCTTCACCTGTGTGCACACCTTCCCCTCATCAGCCCTTTAACTTCCTCAGTATATCCTGTGTACCTGCCCAGTATCTCTCCTTTGCCATGTTTTCTGCTGTAGCTCCTGGCTTTGTTTCTTGCCTGTTTTTGATCTGCTTGTGTGATCCCCTTTGGTTTTGTTTGCCTCTGCTGACTCTGCACCTTGAATCAGAGTATCTGTTTATACTGACTACTGATCAGGCACCAGTGGTCTGTTCTTCCCAAATCTGACTTTGTATTTACAAGGGATCGCTGTGGCAATAGAGCTTAAAACAGTAGAATGTAACTGATAAAGGAAAAAGGAAAATGTGTTTAATGTTGTCACATTTTGCCTAAAACCTGATCTATGTAAAAAGGTCTGTATCAGTGCCATAAGTGTTTTGGTGTTTAAGATCAGTGTGTACTACTGACAAATGAAAGCCTGCCTTTGTCCTACTTGAGCTGTCTTCCCAGCCTCAGTTTTGAATTGTAACACTGACTAGGTGCCACTAGGTGGCAGTATTGTCTAAACATTTGATAGCAGTGTTCAAGGATACAGGAGGGAAGTGGACATGTTGGATAGACTACAGATAATCCATGCAATGCCATGTATTTTGTAATTCATGTCAAAGGTATTTGAAAACTGAATATAGCTGAAATGTGCTTCTAGACTCTCTTAAGTGCAATGTCACATTGGTGTCCAGCCACTGTTATGTGTGCATATCATATCACTGGGTCAAAATGGACACAGTCTGGGTCACTACAGCACCAATGAGCCACTGTTAAAAATTGATTGTTGTACAAAACAATGTGTACATGTTCAAAACAGCAAAGGAAACAGATTATATAAGCTAACAATAACTGACATGTAAATTAATTAGATTATAACCATTTGCAACTGGAGCTGCAATGATAAGTCGATTGTAGTTATAGTTGTTGTTTTCAATTATTACATTAATTAACTAATTTGATAATCAATTAATTGGTTTAAGAGATTTTCAAGAAAAAAAGCTGAAATTCTCTGATTCCAGCTTCCTAAATGTGATCATTTTCTGTTTTTTTTTCTCCTCTATGACACTAAACAGAATATATTTGCATTGTGATGCATCATCTTGGGCTTTGGTAAACACAAATCATCACATTTCATTTTTCACCACATTTTATAGATCCATCAACTAATCGATTACTTGAGAATCAACAGATAAATTAAATATAATTGTTAACTGCAGTCCTATCTGTAAACATGCCATATTTTAGTTTGGGCACATAGTCCAACAGTGATAAAAAAAAAACAATAACAATAACACTGAATTAAAACAACCCATTGTCTTGTGCTTTCTATATATGAGTACTGAGTAAAGTTAACCCACTGGTGCTATATTGACAAGATTGGGTTGGATTTGACCCAGTGGTTTTCAGTTTCCACATGTCAGGAAAATACATTTCTTCTCACATTCTGCTACATATTCCAGGTATTTTTCAATCTATTTGTCTTCTTTTTTACATCCATTTGCATCCCTGGTATCCAACTGATGGATCTGACCTTTGTAGTGTAAAAGTTTGTGCTTAGTAAATCAAGTAATAAAGTTAAGATATCTAAGTGATTGGGAAACAAAAAAGAGCCATATATGTACAAGGCATTATAAAAGCTTTGAATCTGTATTAGATACTGTCGAGGTCATTTACTCCTTTGATCATTCACTCCTTTGAATCTGTTGTCAAGGTCATTTACTGAAAGAACACACCATGTCCTGTTTAATGATGAAACACATACTCAGGTGCTGTAACTAGCACACACTTGCTCACATATTGTACTCCAAGGTTTTATTTGCATGAAACTAGAAACACTGTGGGCCGTGTAGAAGTCCCTGGAATTCACATCTTGCATGAAACTAGACGCATTGTGGACTGTATAGAGAGTCCCCAGAATGCACATATTTTTAAAAAATAGAGCGAGAATGGTACCGAACCTAAGGGAAGGAATTTTGGGAAATTCCAGGCTACATCACACCATTAAAAACGGGCCCAATCAGAATTGGACACAAAGAAGTTCTCCACCAATAGAATTGGGTTCGAGTAGGAAGTATTAGCAAAAAAGGTGGAGACTCATCTGGATCTCCACCAGCATATAAGCTAGGGTTCTGAACGCAGTTCTTTAGTCACACTCCGGAGTCTGACTCACTAAGTTGTATGTGTTAAAGCCTGTTGACACATTAAACTTGATTGCATCGGACCTTGCCTGTTTCCAGTGTTTCTTTAAGTATTTGCCAGCTGAACCTAAGAGATCAAATCGACATTTGAAGACGACTAACAAGGACAAGAAGTTCAAGGTCGGGAGCCTACAGGCCCACTTCCAGGCACCGATTCTTTGACACTTCACCTTTCAGTGTTGGTGGGGCAGAAGTTATTACATGGCTATACCCTATTGGGTAGTGTATTACATACAGTACAGTAGATGTCAGCACACCCCCAATTTGAAGAAGCAGGCTGGAGACTGACACAGAAGCTCAGCAATGTACTGCTGTGGAGGGGTCAGCAACAAAATATATTTTTGCCCACTAAGAAAAAATCAGCATCAGTTTTAAGTGTTTGCTATATTAAGAGTATTTTCACCTCTTTGCCTCTCTGTTCTGATGGGAAACCTGTTAACAGTTTCAGTTCCCCATCTGTTTTTTTCAAAGCCTGACTCCACTGTTTTTTTTCAGTGCAGGCTTTGAACTGAGCACTATAATGGCTTCATTTTTCATTTGAAAATCACTGTCTGACAGCATGATGAAGCTGTACAAATATTTTAAATATGGGGTACACCTCAATTGACATAGATTTTTTTTTTTAGGAGGCTTAAATATGTTTTGTTGCTGACCCCTCCACAGCAGTACATTGCTGAGCTTCCATGTCAGACTCCAGCCTGCTTCTCCAAACTGGGGGCATGATGACTGACATCTACTGTATGTGATATACTGACCATGAGTAAGTACCCCATAAAACCCCACCTCAAAAAATCTGAACTATCCCTTTCTTCTACACCACCCTCAACAGTGTCCCAGAATTAAAGAGCAACAGCCATAATGACAAAACAGCCATCAGCAACAAAGTCAGACCAACGAGAGAGTGAGAAAGAGAAATGAAAGAAACAATAAGAGGCAAGAGCTGGAGAGAGTATTTCAAGGTAATACAGAGAAAAATGGATGTGGGAGAAGAGAGAAGATTTAAGGAAAATTGGAAGAGAAAATGGAGAGAGGGAAATGAGGGTGATGAATAGAAAGGGGCAAGAGAGAGAAGGAAAAGCAGAGGTTAGACAAGAGGTGGAGGTAAAGGTGAGGATGAAAGAGAGACAGAGAGGTAGGGAGAGGTGGAGGGATGGATGTAAAAAAATATATATATATATCAAAATGAGTGAATGAGAGTTCCAGATGTAACTGGGGCTGTCAACCAGGCTCAGTTTGTCAGTTTGTTGCTGTGGCAGCAGCAATGAAGCTGAAAAGCACTGCAAGACTGACATCTAGTGGAAAGGAAACTAACAGCAGCTTATCTGTATTTATGGGCTGGGTGGTACCACTTTGGTCAGTCTTGTACCATGAAATCTGCTTTCTCAGGCATGAAAATAAATGAAACTTTGCACATAGTCCACTGCCAAACTTCCTCAACTAAAAATTTGCTTATAGTCCTGATAGTGGCACTACTGCAACTAAAGTCTCAAGTTTAAAACTGAAAAAATTCAGAACAAATCAGTCAGACGTGCTACGACTTTGCAACTTTCACTAAAATGTAGTCCAAATACAGCCAAAATTTTACACGCCTGGATCTGGCAGGAATGATGAAGCTTAACAGCCTGTTTTTGCAGAAACTGTAAACAAATTACATCCATCTCATCTAATATTTTTTGTTCTGTCAACACCAAATTCACAACCCAAAATCTTCAGACTGTCCTCTACAAACGATCCAGCCAGGTATTTGCAGTATCACAGATTGAGCCCACATTACATCATAATGTTTTAGTACAAACAACAACATAAAGAGTGACAACAAATTCTCATTACATGAATCTCCAGTGTTCATTGAAAAACAGGACAAAATTTTGACATCATGGTAGGACTACTTTGGTCAATTTCAAAATTATATCTCAAAAGCTGAATTTTTGACAATATTTTGACTTTTATCCTCGTGTAAACTATCAACATCAACAGGAATAAGTGCATCTTTACACATCAGTTTGTGTATTATGAAGCAATCAGTCTTTGTAAAAATCTCAGAATGTCATCTTGTTAACTGATTTTTATTTATTTGTTTTTTTAACAGTAGTTTAAACTCTGTCTTTATATGCAACCCTTGTGTCATTGTGAAGCCAATATGTAGTTTCTCACCTGGCAGGAAGCTCAAAAAGATCTTGATGTGCCCTTGGGGTCTAAGGTTATAAGTTTGAGTCCTGATGCCTACTGAAGCATTGTCCTGTGTTGGTGAGAGATAAGTAATTTCTAAGATATTTTTAATTCAATAAGTTTAAGTTATGGTCAGGATTGGTGTATCTCTGTGATCTACTTGTTTACTGCCCAGCTACAATGTATGACAATAAAAATGAAGTAACTGAAGCAACAAATTTTATCTTCAGATCAGACATTTTATTCCATACAAGTGCAATTTATTGTAGAAATTTAAACAAAATTAATTCCATGATCAGATAAAGTAATTGTAGTGAACCAAGTAGATTAAGACAGTGTCAGTACATTAAATCAGCCGTCTCATGTTGCGTAACTATGACACCTGCTCCACAGGTCGCATCTGAATGTTGCCAATCTACAAGTAAAGACATGTAAAGGTTATCTCAGTATGTGTCGATTAATGATATGTCAACAGTGAAATAGCAAAGGTTGAACACATGTGATAAGTCACAATAAAAAGCACATGAACTGACATACCTGCACATGGGGAGGGGCACTCAGGACATATGTTACAGCATTCACAACATCTATTGCTTCCAAAGGCTGTAAGAGAAGTGAAAAGTGAAATAAAAATATGTACTGCTTAAACGGTTCAGATACTTTCTCTATTCTGGTGAGAATGTAGGAATAATACTTTACCCTAAATTTGGTGTATACAGCAGCAGCTTTGTCAGTATTGTCACTGTAGAGACGATGAGCAAATTCTGTCTCCACCACACCAGGAGAAATACACTGCAAAAAGAGTGGATCATATCAGACATGAGCAAACTTTATGAAATACCATGCTCTTATAACAGCCAATACTGGTGTTAATGGTGCTGTAGTAGATTTTAGATTTATCTTTAGACATGTTAATTGTTTGATAAAGCATAACGCAGAGCTGCAGGTGTGTAAATGTGTAGGGTAAAAAGTATTTTTTAGGATTTCTTACTGAGGCTCTGATGTGGGTGTTTGCTTCACGCAGCTCCTGTCTCAGACCCTCTGTCAGGGCCGTCACAGCGAATTTGGTGGAGCTGTAGAAATGTACATCAGTACTGGGGACAACACGATGTCCGCTCATGCTGCAACAGAAGAAGATACATGAGATGCAGGAAAAATTAACCAGCACCAGCATTTATTGATATGATCTTAGTCTCTAGTAGTTGTAAATGTAAAAAAAAAAAAAATCCTAAAAATGTAAATTTGACTGATTTGTTCTCGAGATTTATCATTTAAAGTGACAGTTAACCCCAAATCAAAAATACATACAGTCCCATGCAAAACTATTGGAACGCAGGGACATTTCCTCTGTTTTTTGTTGTACACTGAAGACACTTGGGTTTCTGATCAAATGATTAATGTGAGACAAGAGTTCAGAAATTCAGCTTTTATTTCCTGGTATTCGAATCTAGATGTGTGCAGAATGAATTCAGAAGCCACTTTACAGAGAAATGCATCCAAACTAATCGGGAGGAAATTCCTAATGCAGCAAGACAATAATCGAGAACACAGTGCCAACACAACAAAAGTTAAAGGAAAGGTGTAGACTGGCTAAGTCAATCACCAGACCTTAACCCTGTGAACCCTGAGCAAATTAGCTTGAATTTCTTTTAAAAACATGGGATGAAAACAATGAGCAACGGAAGAAGAAATGACCCACAAATTAGCAAAAAAAAAAAAAAAATCAGTAAAAAGAAAAAATTATAACAAGAAAAATAGTTTTAAAAAAAGGAAGAAAATAAAAACCAAACAAACAAGGAAATGACATAGAAAGAGTGCTAAAAAATTATAGTAATTCTACAACATAATTTTAAAATGTAAAAATATTAATTATTATAAATATTTTTTTCCAATTTTTTATTTTCAAAAAATAATTTTCTGAATCTATTTTTTTCTATTTCTATATATATATATATATATATATATACATTTTTTTTTTTTAAACAATTTGTGGCACATATCTTACTAAGTTACTCATTGCCTTTTTTCCCATGGTTTCAAAAGGAAACCAATTTGCTCAGGGTTCAAAGGTTTAAATACTTGTGAAAGGCGCCTGAAAGCAGCACAGGATAAGTGATGTTGCTCCAGGTTTCAAAGGGTTAACCCAATACAGCATGCTCTTCACTTCCTGGAGAGGAGACTAGGTTCAAACAAAAGGTACTATGTCCTCCTGAGTTGTTGAACACATCTAGATGTAAATACCAGGAAATATATATAATATTCTGAACTCTCGTCTCATATTCACCCTTTGATCTGAAACTCAAATGTGTTCTGTGTACATGAACAGCTCTACTTTGGTCCATACATGGGTGATCCTTTATTATACTTATCAGAATAAGATGATAAAATACACAGCTCTATTGAGTAATGTTGCCTTAGTGGAAATTTGAATAGAGATGATAATAATATTTGAAATTTTAGTCTAAAGGAAACAGATTGCGGGACAGGCCCTGAAATATTAATTAAACTTACTGTATTTCACAAAAACTGTACCTGTTTAAGTTTATGATGTGACCATCGTCAACATTTCTTTCTTTCATTGACTGATACGCTTCACGGGTGCATATACACAATGCAAGAACATTCACCTGCAAGACACAGAGAAGGAAAGCAACAAGTTAAGACATCAATACCTTCCAGTAAATGGCCTCTAGTCTGATGGTGGAGAACAACTGGCAACAGAAATTTCAATCATACACAGAGAGGTAACTCAACCATTCATTAACATACACAAGAAAACTGCTTTTTTAGCCACTTTGAAAACTATAAATGAGTCAGCCTAAAGGTGTCGGTGACAGTTCCCTGTTTTCAGTTGATACTGAACTCAGTGGAAACCTGTTCTGCCTGGGATAGGCTCAGGTTACGGAAATGAATGAAAGAACTCAATGTTTCCTTTTAGATTTGCTGAATGTTTTCTTTGTGTGCAATTTGTTTTGCTTAGAGGTCACTGTATCTGAAAATGTGAAGCTTTACTGATCTATAATCTTGTCATGTTTCCCTATTTTTGACTTGTCATGGTGGAAAGAAACCAAAGATGTAACTAACATCATTAACAATGTCTCTGTTCAGTTTCATGCAAATGTCCCAGTGAGTCATGACAGAGACAGTATGACCAATACCGGAATCCTAAAACTGAGACAGCTAAATTTGTACTGTATTTTACAAACATATATTTTTTTTTTATCATATTTGATTTCTAAAATAAAAACACTTGTGATCTTACATCCAGCATGTTCTTCCAGCCACTGGTTTTGCCATTCAACAGTGACTCTGGATGAGCCAGCCCAGCGTTGTTGATGCACACATCCACCCCCTTGTGCTGCGACTTGATGGCAGCGAACATGGACAGAATCTCTTCCTCGTTGTTCAAGTCACACTTGTAAGGCACCAAAACACCACTGTGGCCTGCACTTTTACACTCGGCTGCCAGTTTCTGAAATCAAACACAAATAAAGTTGTCAAACAATCAGCTTTACAGTCACCTCAGCTGATTACACAATCCACCTCATGTGTCGATCAAAGGTTTATTTTGACATGAACACGATTACTGTAGATCTGTAGATTTAGGGAAAACCTGGCTTTACATCTAATGCAACTGCAAGAAAAGTATTTAGGTGAATACATAATCACCTTTTGGGATTTTAGGGGCTCCAGAGACTTAAATACATAGGCTAAAGTTTATCACAGAGCCTTTTCAGTGTGTGTGTGTGTGTGTCTTTTGTAGCCAACAAAGATACATTTTACAAGTTTTAATTAGTTAAGCTACTTTGAGTACTGAAACAACAGATGCATTTATCAACAGTCACTTCCGCTTTGGACGTCTAGCTAGACAAGTTAAACTTAACTTGGACGGACTGTCTCACCTCAGGGTGCAGAAAAGTATGCACTATGAAGTTCAGAACAAACCTGTATTTTTTCGACGTCCCTGGCACAGCCCACCACCTTCATACCGTACCGGACCAGCTCCTTCGCTATGGCTGCCCCGATCCCGACCGAAGCTCCGGTCACCAGAGCCACTCTGCCCCTCCAGCGGTCCATCACAGTCCACACACCGGTTACCTGCTGTGAATACAGCCTCGCGTTAAATGAGGAGAGGGACACCGAGTTTGGCAGCAGAGACAGAGGCTATCCTAAACTCCTACAGTGGGGGGGGGCTCCTGAAGGCAGCAAAGCGGAAGTGGTTCAGTTCCGCTCATGCTCATTACGTCATTGTGCTGCATTCAGGGAAAATGCGCGCTGTAGGATTGCATGTGTCGTCTCATATATTCATTCATTCTGCATGTACAGCAGCCTACATACTTTTTGTACTTCTATATTGTTTTACTTCATCTGTATATTTCATTTCAGCATGAATTAAAATATAGTACATATGCCTACATAGTTGACTACTCTCTGTCTTGTGCAGTTGTGGCACACGAATAACCTAAACTTTTGTCCATCTCCCAAGACAGAACTAATTCAATTCAAATCAACAAACTATGATATGTAAAGGACAACAAGCTTCATCATTTTAATATCCAGCCCTTGTGACAGATGCTTAGAAATGCAAATCATTCATTACACACACACACACACACACACACACACACACACACACACACACACACATACTAATTATATATATAGTTTTTTAATGTTGAAACTGCATCCACTTTATATCAGATACCAATTACTGTCTTCACTTAACATAAAGATTTAAGTGGGAAAGGCAATTTTTTTCTTAAAATAATCTGATAGTGAGTTCCTCAGCTGGTTAGGCTCTGTACATAGATATTAAAGGGACTAATTTAAGCATGCAGATCTTATGAAACAGGTCATTACACTGAGGAATATGATGTATATATATGTGTCATATTAGTGAAAATGTTCTACTGTATGCCGTCATATAAGTGCTAATATTTGTGCTACACTAAAATAATATCATTAATGATATAGAAATACAGACAGAACACATTGCAAGTTAAATGGCTATATAAAATTTAGCACAAATAGATATCAAAAAGTAAAAATAGCAATACCAAAAACAGCAGTGCATGTGGCCTGACAGTATTACTTGTACAAGGAGTAGCAATAACAAGTAATTTAAGATGAATCACCATCTGTCATTTACTGATAACTTTAACTGCTAGAAAACATCAAAGAAATAGTTTACCCACAAAATGACGTTTTGCAGATCTATAAGTCATGCAGTGTTACCTTGATTTCATAAGGAAAACTATTTTTCTCACATGGCTCCAAGGAAAACATATTGATTTAATGATTGACTGGGGACTGTGTTTAACAAAAGCAAAACTATATCAAAACATCCACCTATAAAATCTCTGACAACTCGTGCAGTACAATCCAAGTCTCATTTATCCAGTCGTACACTCAGTACTTCCCAATCACATGCATTTTGTTTTGGGTGAAGTATTCCTTTAAGTAAAGAAAATCCATGTTGCACCTAAATAAGTTCACCATACTGTATCTGATCAGGTGGAGATTTTTCTGTCAACTTCATCATTCAAGCTGTGAGTTTTCAGGCCAAACCCCTGTGAATAAGGGTCCATTCACTATCGTATGGATATCCGTCTTCTTCAGTGTTTGCTGTGTATCAGCGGTCATAGAGAGATCAGGAGTCATAAAAACTAAAGCATGCCATGTGGGCGGGATTGATCGGTGGGTCTATCTGTCTTATAAGAGGCTGGTTGAACTCTGTCCTGGCATCATCCTTCACAACCCTCAATTTTATTCAGGCACACTCTGACAGCTACAGTACAGTCACAATGTTGCTTGCACCTGTTTTATTTTTGTTTGCATCTTCCATGACGATTGTCTCAGGGGCAGGTATGTTGTCTAAGAAAGAAAAACAAATGAATTAATTCAGTATTTTAAAAATGTATTCACTGTGCAGAGGCTTTTTTGGTAGCATTTTGTTTGTTAATAAGTTACATGATATGAGATACTGATGTTTGGGCTTTTTATTTACAAATGAGAAATTTCAAATACATATTTTCGCTTAGTTTGCTCTACAGAGTATTCTGCAGCTGCAGGTTTGGATTTGTTCTTGCCGTTTTTATTTTCAATTATGACTTATTTCAAACCTGTTCTTGTAGATTGGTGTTACCAGTCCCTAGTTACATGCAGTCACGCCTGCACAGGTACACCTCAAGATAAGCTGCTGACCATAATATTTTTAAACAAAAGAAGAAAACATACAGTAGTAAAGTTACCTTTTTCACCCTCCTGCAGGTCTAGCGGTATGGGAAGTGGTTTCATAGCAATGCAGTGGCAGACGTCAGTCTCTAGTTAACATTGTTACAAGGAGAATGAAACCAGATGAATCTCTCACTCCTTTTGAGTTCATTGGCTATCAAGAAGCTTTTCATGGACGCCTCCTAAACACCGGCCACACTGGTACAACTTTGTAATAAATGTAGTTTCATTTACAGAAGAAGATTTGGTAAAAGGACAATAAGTCAACTAATCAGCTGTAAAACTGTCATAAGACAGTTACCTCAGCCATAAACCACTGAGATAATAATCTTTCCGTTTCCTGTCTTTTCAAAATGGCTGCCATCAGCACAAGAAAGAAAGAAAGGTAAGCATAAAATTTTTATTTATAGCAACACTTTCTTTGTTTAGGTTAAAATGCTATGAATAAGCTGATGGCACACTAAAATGTAAGTGAATTCCAAAATTATACCATTCTCATATGGTTCCAAGAAAACTCCGACCGCAATGATGCAATGATTGGCCGAGCGTCCTGTCTGTCTTCCCCACGTGGAGGCCTCCAACTTAACATAACCGTTCCCGTAACATCTCTCCTCACCTCCAATGTAACATATGCTATAATGTTATATGAAAACACAGCATCCAGTTGCTAATGGCTAACGTTAGCCTACTGTAGCGTAGCCTCTGAAACATTAACGTTATCTTCCTTGTGCGTTTCCACTTACTAGTAACGTTAACACTACTATCTATGGGTCCATGTCATTGGTCCGACAGCCCATTGGTCCGACATCCCATTACTCCGACGGTCCACGGTGCTGAACGGCTCCCGGTGGGCGTATTTCTACCTTGATAGTGTGCCGCGACTGGCTCTGGGTCAGCTGGGAAAGGCTCGAGGCGAAGCAGGCTCACAGCTTATGTGTTTGTCACTTTCTTTTTAATTTTAACCCACACCATGATCTTTTCCTAACCTTAACCAAGTGGTTTTTGTGCCTAAACCTAACCAGACCTTAACCACAGGGCATCATGATGATTTCGGAACGGACTTCGGAACAATGGGTTTAATATGGTCGGAACAATGGGATGTCGGACCAATGGGCAGTTCCCCTATCTATATCGTTAGCACTGTAGCCTTATTCTAAAACTCATAAGTCATCACTGACTCCCGTTTGAACTCCAGGGTTGCGTTTGACTGTCTTGGTTGTAACGTTACACTCGCTCTCCTCGTTGGTGTGTCTAACGTTACCTTGCCAACACCTACGTTTAAAAGTGTGTATTGTTAAGGCCCTGTCTATACGTAGGCATATATTTTTTTAATTGATATTTTTCCGCTCCATTTTAAAATAATAATTTTGTCCACACGACTTTCGTTACAAAATATCTGTGTACACTAGAATGCAAAAAAAAAGAAGAAGAAAAAAAAAATCCAAATGCTGGCATAGCAGTGTCCATACAGACAGCATTCTGCTGCAACGCCACATCAGACCTGCCTGCTGCTCTGACTACCACAAAAAGGTTGTCAGGGAGCTGTGATGCTCTTGTTATGCAAAAGTTTTCCTTCTATTCCTCACTGACAGCAATCCCACTCTGGAAAGTATGCCACCATCTGCTGGTTTGACTGGAGGCCTGTACTACAAAGCAGGTTTTGCCGTTAGTGAGGTAACTTTAGGGTTAAAGGAGCTATATGTAAGAAATCTACAGCAAATAGTCGAAAAATCCTCCTAATATGTCACAGAGACTAAGGAATAATGTTTATATAACATACTGATCTCACAGAAAACAATAGTACAGCCAGAATATTCGCATTTAAAAAACATTTTTACAGTCCGCAAATCATGTTTATGTTTTGAATTTGTGTTTTGGCCTGTTGCGCCACCCACCACCATCTACCAGTCACGCAGTCAGAAGAGTCTCAGCATCAGTTACAGTTACGACTGAGCTACAGCAGCACGGCAAGCAGCATTAGCAGTGTCCCAGTACATGGCATTAGCAGCCGGCTCCTCCTCAGCTGTATCCTGGCAGCAGCGTTAGCAGCGTCCTGGTACATAGCATTAGCAGCCGGCTCCTCCTCAGCTGTATCCCGGCAGCAGCATTAGCAGTGTCCTGGTACATAGCATTAGCAGCCGGCTCCTCCTCAGCTATATCCCGGCAGCAGCGTTAGCAGCAGAGAAGCCGGACTTGCTTGAACAGTCTGCTGGAAAACCGAAGTTCAAGGATGCGGTGACGCGGCCCTGCCACGCCAGCCACACATGGGCAAACAAATCAGTCTCCAGCGTGCCACTGTCCAGCAACCTCGAATCTGTAGTGTGGGGTGGGGTGGGGGTGGGGGGGGGTGACACGACTTGCAGCAGTATTTTGAATTTGAGTGCAGTAACCGTTTTGGACACATTCTTACATACAGCGCCTTTAACTCTGGGTTGTCAGCACTTAAGCTGGTTCAGTTTTTACACGAATAAATCACGTGGTAACTTGTACTGAACAGCTAACCTGCTCCACAGCAGGTTCTGGAGAGAGAAAAGGCGCCCAGCAAGATCCTGAAGCTAGGGAAAAAAATCCATTGGCAGAACCTTGGCTTGGCCAAAATGAAGAGGGGGCCCTTGGGTAGTAAAGATATTCTTGTACACACACACACACACACACACACACACACACACACACACAAACACACACACACATACACACAGTTATATTTAATTTACTCTCTGTTTCACACTCTTGTAGAAATGACTATGGGTGCAACTTCCGGTGAGATAGTGCAAGTTGCAGTAAAACAGTTAGTCCCATTTACTGTCTGTGTTTAGTTCTATTTCGTATAGGCTTCGCCCTCTAAGAGCTGTCGCTATTGGATTTATCCCCGCGCGCATGCGCAGTCATGAAGATTTTCTTTCGCACTACTGTTCCCTGCACAGTTGCCTCTCTCAGGTCCGCATACAGGGTATATAATACCTGCGTGACCAGAGATCTGCTCAACATTTTTCTTCAGCGTCTGCATGCAGTACGGAAGAACCATGTCTTCAAGCAAGACTTTGCGCCCCGCCGGAGCGGTCCGTCTGTGCCCCAGTTGCCAGGTAGGTTGCATCATGCTTACTGACCTCCATCCCCGCTGCGAGACGTGTCTCGGTCCCGAGCATGCAGGGATAGCTCTCACCGCCCGGGCCACGTGTGCCTTCTGTGCTCGCCTGCCCATGGAAGAGCTACAGAGACGAGCGGATGCCTTCGCAGCGCTGATGCCAGATGGTGACGGAGACGACAGCTGGGCTGACCGTGCTAGCTTCACGGTTGAAGA
The DNA here is from genome assembly GCF_011397635.1 of Epinephelus fuscoguttatus. NCBI lineage: Eukaryota > Metazoa > Chordata > Actinopteri > Perciformes > Serranidae > Epinephelus > Epinephelus fuscoguttatus. Next base: position 37,724,836 of record NC_064756.1, on the reverse strand, counting down.
AGCTGTGCATTTTTTTGACCGCTCCGGCCCGGGAGGGGTCCACGGTGCTGGGCACGGGTCCGATGATGCAGCTCCCTCCATCGCTGGCTCCCCCCCCCGGCTCTCTCCTCTCCCCGCTGGGAGACCTGGAAATAGACGACGATGTGGATGAGAGGGGAGCCCCGCTTGCGCAGCCATCTCCCACCTCTCCGCAGCCTGCCGGCCATCTTCCCACCAAGGCGTTCCTACAGGATCTTCCAGGCATTATCAGGTGGGCAGCTGATCTAAAGAGTGTTCCTATGCCAGTCGATCCACCTGCGCCTGTTCACAGCATTCGCTATGACCCCTTGACATCTATACGCCCGGAGCATTTCCCCGCCTCCCCCACAGCCGGAGCTCCTGGCCACCATTGCGCCGCGCTGCCTTTTCCAAGCCTGAAAACTCAGCACAGTGGCCTTCTGGCCTTGAGGTTACCGCCCACCTCACCGACCATGCACACCAGTGTGCTGCACAGTCGGCGGCGGCGGTGAATAACATCGCTCTGCTCTCCTCTGCTGTCTCCGCTGTAGCTACACAGCCCGGCACACTCCCTCCCGAGATGGCGACAGAGATCGGGAAGGCCATGTCTGCCATTTTGACCCTCTCCACAGCAACGACGGTGGCACAGGCTCGTATCATGGCGTGGCAGATGATGCTGCAGCGAAACATGTGGCTTCACATGTCCCAGCTCCCGGCACAGATCAGAGGGGAGCTGCTGGGCGGCCCCATCAGCTCTGATGGGCTGTTTAGGCCGCTCCTCCAGAGCGCCACCACCCACCTGCAGAATGCGTCTGAGGAAGCGGACAGAGTGTGGAGACACACCTCGTGGAGCAGAGCAGCGCCGCGCCCTCAGCGATCTCAAGGCTCCGGGCGTGATCGCTGGGATACACGTCCCAGACAGAGGCGCCCCACAGCCAGTGCTGTGGCTGCGTCTCGGTCCGCTCCCGCTCCTCCACCACCTCCTCCTCCTCGGGACCCTCCTCCAGCCACACGCTGCCTGCACCTGGTCCAACCCACTGGCTGAACCTCCTCACAAGCAGCCGCGGTACTGATGGGACGCAGGGGAAGTGTGTTTCTCTCCGGGAACTGCCGGACACAACGGCTCTTCTAAGAGCCACTCACCTGTCACTGAAGAGCAGTTTCTTTTTTCTTTTTTTTTCACAACTTGTCTGCATTGGTCTTCATAGCTTAGCGCCACTAAAGGGTGTAAGCTTCTTGTGAAGACTGATGCACTGTTAATCTTGCAGTCAAGTATTTTATACCCATAATGCGTGGTTGTGACCGTCACCCACCCTCCCTGGAGACTAGCCTAACAGCCTTTATTGGAAAAACTTCCTAATATGAGTCAGAGAGGGCCGTGATACACCAAAGTGTGTCAAGGGGGAAGTAAGGAAACAAACAAGGTGGAGGGGGCAGGTGCTTAAGTCCTGAGTTGTATAGTGACAGTGCATGCGGAGAAGAAGGAGGAAAAACAAACAAACAAATAAACAAACAAACAAAAAAAAACAGAGGAGAAACATATACATGTCTACTATACTGTACTGAAAAACAAAAACAAAGAGAAGTCTATACTGAACACCAAAAATGTGAGAGTCTTGGTGGAGGGGGAAAGCCTGATTGTAGAGAAGAGCTGCCAGCGCGGTGTGGTAGGTTTGAGACGCAAGTGGGCCCCTTTGGAGTGATCCCATTGGTTCTTTGCGATGCGTCACGGAGCTGAAGTATCAAACATGCATGTGTGTATTTGAACCCTCCCAATGTATTTATGAAAACCATCACCAGGGTCCAGGGCCAGCCCTGCGGGGGAAAGGGGGCGGTATGGCACCCCAAGACCGCAGGAGCGCCCAGACCCCAAGACCAGGGAGCCGCAGAGGCCGCAGGACACCACGCAGGCCCAGGGACCCGGGGCGGCAATGGCCGGCACCCCCAGAGAGCCAGAGACACGCCCCAGACAGGCGGGGCAGGAGGGCCCACCCACCCACCACCCGACGCGGACCGCCCGGATGGGAGGGGCTAGAAGGTGGCGCCAACCAGACCCCGGCGCTGCGAGGCCCCCAGCGCCCATGGACAGTGGGCAAGGCGGGCCCCAAGGAAACCCAATGGGCCCCCACCCAACCCCGCCCCACAAGCAACTGCAGCGTCAGGCCCCCGCAATGGTCCCGACCTGGGCCACACCACCCGCAGCAAATCGACCCCCAGCAGAAGGACGAGGCGCGCCACCAGGGTGCACGGACGACGGGTCCCACCCAGCCCCCCCGAACCCCGACGCGCAGGAGCACAGGCCAACCCTCAACCCCGCCAGTACCCCCCCAGACCGCCACAGACCCAAAGCCGGACCCCCAGCCCATCCGACCCGCCCCCCACCGCCGGCCGCACACAAACGGGCAGGCCCACACTGCGCAGCACCAGAACACCCCCCGCGGGCAGCCCCCAGCCCCCACACCAGGCCCCCCAGCCCGGGGGAGGACCCAGGCTCGCCCGAGGCCGAGCAGGGAGGGACAGGGAGAGGGGGGAGGGAGGAGGGAGGGGGAAGGGCGGGAGCGGAGCGAAGGGGGAAACAGTCCCCCAGGGGAGCCGGCCACGCCGCCCCAGGCCCAGGGAGCACGAGGAGACCCCACCCCCCCCCAGGCACACAGGGTGAGCAGTCCAGACGCACCCGCCCTCAGGGGAAACCGCCCGGTCCCGCGATCCCCCACAGAGCCAGGGAGCAGGCCCGGATTCAAAGGGAAGAAGGTGCACCTAACACATGCTTAAGACCTTGAGTTCTGATGAACCGCTGTGGTACATTGGGGTGAGAGAGATAGAGGGATTAGGGGTTACATCATTAACAGAAACCCGTTACATATTACACAACAGTCTTTCTTGAGTTGTAATATTTATATGTACAGATGGCATATGCTCACAGGCTGAGTGGCACTATACAGACACGTTTAGTGAGTGAATAAATGGTGACCATTTTTCTGTAAAGTATGTTAATTGGTTTCTGTGGCCAGCAGATATTTTCTCCAGCAAAATATGTTCTACAAGGAGATACAGCCAGTGGTTGATGTTGAGGGTCTGTTTATCTTTCCAATTGACTAGGATTGTTTTCTTGGCGATGGCGAGAGCTACAAGAAGAGAGTTGCAGTGGCTGTTCGGGAGGTCAATTGTCATCAGGTCACCAATTAAGCACAGGTTGGGAGATAATGGGATCCTGCAGTTCAAAATGGAGGAGAGTTTTTGAGTGACTGTTGACCAAAAGTGCTGGATGGGTGAACATAACCAGAGTGCATGAAAGTAGGTGTCAGCAGTGTTCTGAGTACACTGAGTGCATGTGTCAGATTGACTAAAGCCCATTCTATTCATCTTTTGTTGGGTGATGTGTGTTCTGTGGAGTACTTTAAATTGGATAAGTTGTATATTAGTGTGTCTTGTCATCTTAAATGTATTTTTGCATATCTGAGTCCAGAAGTCAGGGTCCGGTGATACACCCAGCTCTTTTTCCCATTTTAAAATTGGTAAATGTATAGAACTGGTCTTTGACAGTAGTTTATAAATCTTAGAAAGGTTCTTCTTATTACTCGGAGAAAGCTTTGTAATATGTTTGACAAATTCTGGTGGCTGCAAAGTGTCCTGAGGCGCTGGAATTCTCCTCTTGATTGTTTTTATCAATTGTAAATATTGTAGAAAATTTCCATTTCTTATTTCAAAAGTTTGAAATAATTTTGTGTATTTAATAAGAATATTGTCTTGGAAAAGGTGATGGAGATGAATTACTCCCTTCATCTCCCATGTGCTAAAATGGAGAGGTCTTTTGTTAATTTCAAAATCCGGGTTGTGCCAAATTGGAGAGAGCAAGCAAGGTTCTATCAGAGAGTTTGTGATTTCTAGTGTTTTCCACCAGGCTGATAAGGTGGAAGCAATCATTGGGTTCTTAAAACAGTTATGACGTCTGAGTGTAGTGGTGATAAACCGGAGGTCAGAGAGTTTTATATTGTTGCAGTCCGCCTGTTCTAGTTCGAGCCAGGAGTTGTAGTCTTCGTTAGGATATAGCCATTTCAATAGGTATTGTAGCTGGTTCGCTAAATAGTAAAGTTTAAAGTTAGGAGCGTCCAGTCCCCCTTCCAATTTGTTTTTCTGAAGGGTGCTTAGGCTAATTTTTGCTGTTTTGTTCTTTGAGTAGAATTTTATAATTGCAGAATCTAATGACAGGAACCATTTCGATGTGGGTGTGAAGGGAATCATGGAAAAAAAATAGTTAATTTGGGGTAGAATTTTCATTTTAACTGGCTATTCGTCCCAGGAGGGAGATGGGAAGATTATTCCAGCGCTTCAGGTCACCACAGATCTTATCTAGCAGAGGGCTAAAGTTCAGGTGGACCAGGTCTGATAGTTTGGGTGAAATATTTATGCCAAGATATCTTATGTTGCCCACAGGGAGAGAACATTTTTGGTCTGCAGGATTCCAAGAGTTCTCCGTTATTGGCAGTATTGTCGATTTGGACCAGTTGATGTAGTAGTCCGAAAGTTTAGAAAAATTTGTTATGAGATTAAATACTTCATGTAAAGACAATTTCGGTTCTTGTAGATAAAGTAAAATGTCTGCATATAAATTAATTTTATGCTCTGAATTGGCGGAATGGATACCTGTGATCTTGCTGTTCTGACGGACTGCCATGGCCAATGGTTCGATGAATATTGCAAACAGTAGAGGTGAGAGTGGGCACCCTTGTCTGGTTCCTCTCTGCAAAATGAAGCTTTTAGATGTGATCCCGTTGGTGGTGACTGTGGCCTTAGGGGAATTATATAAGGCTGATACCCACTGGATAAATGACTCTCCAAAGCCAAATCCACTCAGGGTGGCAAATAGGAAGGACCAGTTGACCTTGTCGAAGGCTTTTTCTGCATCAAGTGACAGAATAATTGCTTTTGTATTAATGTGTTGTACTTTACTTATCAGATTAAGAACTCTTCTGACATTATTACTTGAGTGTCTGCCATTAATGAAGCCCGTTTGATCATTATGAATTATTGATGCGATTATTTTCTCCAGTCTAGAAGCAAGTGCCTTTGAGATAATTTTGATATCACTGTTGATTAGTGATAGAGGACGGTAGCTAGAAGGAAGTGTGGGGTCTTTGTCTGGCTTTAGTAATAATTTGATTGCTGCTGTATTCATGTGAGGTCTTATACCTCCGTTCTTTTTGATCTCTGTCACTGTCCTGATGAAAAGTGGTGCTAATATTGTCCAGAAATGTTTTATAAATTCGGCAGGAAAGCCGTCTGGACCTGGAGCCTTACCTGTTGGCATTTTGTCTAATGCACTCTGCAGGTCATTAATAGTCAGGGGGGCGTCCAACATATTTCTGTGTTCCGTGGATAACTGAGGTAAATTTAGGTTATCGAGAAAAGCCTGAATATCTTCTGGGTTTGGATTGTTTACTGTTGAATATAAGTTATGGTAGAAAGAATAGAAAATCTGATTGATCTCCTGAGGAGATTGTGTGTAATTTCCGGACAGCCCCTGGATTGTTGGTATCAGAGATTTTTCTTTATTGCGTTGGAGCTGATTAGCCAAAAATTTTCCTGATTTGTTACTGTGTTCAAAATCATTATATCTTAGTTGCTGTATGATAAATTCAGTTTTCTTTGATAGAATATTGTCCAGTTGCGATTTTGTACACTGTAATTGGGTCCATACTTGATCACTTGGATTGTTTGCATATTCCTGTGTTAGTTGTTTAATTTTTTCCTCAATGTTTTTTTCTGCTTGCAATTCCTGTTTCTCCTTGTAGGAGGAGTATGATATAATTTTTCCTCTGATTACTGCCTTCCCAGTTTCCCATATTAAAGATGGAGATAAATTTGGAGAGTCATTGTCTTCAAGGAAGTTTGCCCACTCCCGTCTCACCATTTTGTCAAAGTCTGGGTCTTTAAGTAAAGAGATATTAAAGCGCCATGTTGGGGGCCGTTTATGGGTGGTTTCTATTTGCAGCTTGAGTGATATTGGTGCATGGTCGCTGAAAATGATCGGGTGTATTTTTGTGGTAATTTTTTGTGAAATGGAGTTATTTAAGAGAAAAAAGTCAATTCTTAAAAATGAGCGATGCACAGGAGAGAAGAAAGTATATTCCCTCTTCGATGGGTATTTGAGTCTCCAGCCATCGCCAAGCCCAAAATCATCCATATATTCCTGTATTACCTTAGCCGATTGTGATTGCTTTGTGTGTACTGAGTTACTAGATCAGTCTAATGAACCATTTAGGACTGTGTTAAAGTCTCCTCCAATTATAGTTGTCGAGCTGTCTGACAGGTTAGATAGTAGAGAGAAGATTGTGTGAAAGAAGGCTGGATCATCATTATTAGGGGCATACAGATTAACGATTGTATATAATTTGTTAAAGATTGTTGCCTGAATAATGATGTAGCGGCCTTCTGGGTCTGTTACCGTGCTGTTTAAAGTAAATGGTAGTCTCTTGTGAACCATGATAGAGACACCTCTTTGTCTGTTGTTATAGCAGGATGAAAAAAATTGATTAAAATTTGGATCTTTAAGAGATTTTTCTTCTGACTTTAGCAAGTGGGTTTCTTGTAGGAGAAAAATATCTGTTTTCAATTTTGTGACAAAGTCCATCACTTTAATTTTCTTCGCCTGTGAGCGGATGCCATGTACGTTCCAGGAAACCAAGTTTAGGTGTGACATTGACAAAGTGGGGGTTTTTATCATACTGTGTGTGGGTATGGAGAATGATCTGTGTGTGCATGAAGGAGGGAAAAAAATAGAGAAGGAAAGGGAGAATGCTGGGTGGAGTATGTGAAGTGTATATTCACACCCTGTGAGATTTTTTTTTTCCTTTTTTTTCCTTTTCACTAAGTCAGTGTTGTGTTCATTATATATACATATATATCCACATGTACCTACATATACATCTGCATATAGACATACATACATATATACCAGGGCCGCATGATTAATTGCATTGCAATCGCAGGAATGCTTAATTATCTGTTGCAGGAGAAATGTGTCAGAGTATCATTTTGAATGAAATATACATACATATATTTATTTATTTATTTATTTCAAGAATAGTGCAGCCCCAATATATATATATATATATATATATATACAGGGAAATCAACGAGAGGCGGAAAGTCTTATATCCCATACAGTACAGGCCAAAAGTTTGGACACACCTTCTCATTCAATGCGTTTTCTTTATTTTCATGACTATTTACATTGTAGATTCTCACTGAAGGCATCAAAACTATGAATGAACACATGTGGAGTTATGTGCTTAACAAAAAAAGGTGAAATAACTGAAAACATGTTTTATATTCTAGTTTCTTCAAAATAGCCACCCTTTGCTCTGATTACTGCTTTGCACACTCTTGGCATTCTCTCCATGAGCTTCAAGAGGTAGTCACCTGAAATGGTTTCCACTTCACAGGTGTGCCTTATCAGGGTTAATTAGTGGAATTTCTTGCTTTATCAATGGGGTTGGGACCATCACTTGTGTTGTGCAGAAGTCAGGTTAATACACAGCCGACAGCCCTATTGGACAACTGTTAAAATTCACATTATGGCAAGAACCAATCTGCTAACTAAAGAAAAATGAGTGGCCATCATTACTTTAAGAAATGAAGGTCAGTCAGTCTGGAAAATTGCAAAAACTTTAAATGTGTCCCCAAGTGGAGTCGCAAAAACCATCAAGCGCTACAACGAAACTGGCACACATGAGGAGCGACCCAGGAAAGGAAGACCAAGAGTCACCTCTGCTTCTGAGGATAAGTTCATCCGAGTCACCAGCCTCAGAAATGGCAAGTTAACAGCAGCTCAGATCAGAGACCAGATGAATGCCACACAGAGTTCTAGCAGCAGACCCATCTCTAGAACAACTGTTAAGAGGAGACTGCGCGAATCAGGCCTTCATGGTCAAATAGCTGCTAGGAAACCACTGCTAAGGAGAGGCAACAAGCAGAAGAGATTTGTTTGGGCCAAGAAACACAAGGAATGGACATTAGACCAGTGGAAATCTGTGCTTTGGTCTGATGAGTCCAAATTTGAGATCTTTGGTTCCAACCACGTGTCTTTGTGAGGCATGAAAAGGTGAACAGATGGATTCCACATGCCTGGTTCCCACTGTGAAGCATGGAGGAGGAGGTGTGATGGTGTGGGGGTGTTTTGCTGGTGACACTGTTGGGGATTTATTCAAAATTGAAGGCACACTGAACCAGCATGGCTACCACAGCATCCTGCAGCGACATGCCATCCCATCCGGTTTGCGTTTAGTTGGACGATCATTTATTTTTCAACAGGACAATGACCCCAAACACACCTCCAGGCTGTGTAAGGGCTATTTGACCAAGAAGGAGAGTGATGGAGTGCTGCGGCAGATGACCTGGCCTCCACAGTCACCGGACCTGAACCCAATGGAGATGGTTTGGGGTGAGCTGGACCGCAGAGTGAAGGCAAAGGGGCCAACAAGTGCTAAACACCTCTGGGAACTCCTTCAAGACTGTTGGAAAACCATTTCAGGTGACTACCTCTTGAAGCTCATGGAGAGAATGCCAAGAGTGTGCAAAGCAGTAATCAGAGCAAAGGGTGGCTATTTTGAAGAAACTAGAATATAAAACATGTTTTCAGTTATTTCACCTTTTTTGTTAAGTACACAACTCCACATGTGTTCATTCATAGTTTTGATGCCTTCAGTGAGAATCTACAATGTAAATAGTCATGAAAATAAAGAAAACACATTGAATGAGAAGGTGTGTCCAAACGAAGTGCCTTTTAGCTCTCGTCCTTTACTCTTAACAAGCATTTTCTGCTGATAATGTTCGAATTTGGCGATAATCGGATGAGGACGCTGACCTCCTCGGGGTCCGAGCCTGTGGACGCGGTGAAAGGTGATGTTGTTGACAGTCTCCGTCGGGATCTTGAGGGCCGTCACCATGAACTTTTTTACTTGGACTTCTGGGTTGTCTGGTACGCTCTCCGGGATGCCAGAAATGATTAAATTGTCTCTCATGCTTCTGGACTGCACGTCGAGGACAGTTTCCTTCAGGAGTTTATTTTCCTTTTTGAGGAGATCTACATCTGAAGTGACCGCCGCTAAGGTGGAGCGGAGTTCAGCGTTGTTTTGCTGCAGGTCACTAATCTGCTGGTAAGTGAACTCCAAGCTTACCTTCAGGTCTTTTATCTCCTGGTGAAGCATACCGAGCACTTCTAGCTTCTTGTTGATGGATTCCAAGACGCTAAATTCGGAGGATAATAAGTCTTGTGTATCGGTGGCTGAGTCGGTCTTCTTCCTCTTATTGGGGTTGTCGACAGGATGCACTCGAAGTAGTAGTGATCGATAAACTCTTCTAGGTCCTCCACTCTGGCTGATGGTGCAGGCTGGAGTTGTCACCCGTTAGGTAATTATATTTGTTTGGCTAGTTTGTTGATATCTAATCTAGCAGCTAGGCGCCGTCATGTTGAATCTCAAAATCTCACAGTGGTCTCGCGGTCTCACGCTGCCATCCCGTCTCTCTCCACACCCAGAAACCAGAGCAGTTTCTTTTTGAACAGTCCGCTTTTGTCTCCACTGAGCATTCAGCGTCTGTTTATACTGAGACACACGTGCCCCACACGTTATCTCCGCTGCGCACACACACAGTGCATCAGTCACTGAGGCAGTCCTGTCCCTCTCTCACATTTTTATGAGCGAGTGTCATTCCTCTTCCCAAGTGTGCACAACAGCCTACACACACTCTCCACCTCTCTGCGGCTTCCCTACCTCACACCCATCGGTGCGAGTTAGTGGAGGTTTTTCGCCATGGCATGAAACAGACTCAGAGTCTGAGTGTGTGGATGTCGACTGAAGTGGCAATAATCGGTGCCTGGAATTGGGCCTGATGGCTCCCGACCTTCCCGACCTTGCCCTCCTTGTTCTTTCTAAAATGTCTTCTGTTTTCAATTCAGTATCTTAGGTTCGGCTGGCAGATACTCAGGAAAACACTGGAGATAGGCTGGATCTGGTGCAATCGAGTTTATTGTGTTCACAGGCAACAACACAGTCAAACTCATGAGTCAGCCTCCGGAGGACGACTGAAAACCTGCTTTCAGCGCTCTGGCTTATATGCTGGTGGAGGTCGAAGAGATCTCCACCCATTTCTGTAGTCCTTCCCATCTCGATCCGTTTTTACTGGTGGCAGACTTTGCCTCTGTTTCTGGCTCAAACTGGAATCTGCCACCAGTATTTCCGGAATCGCTCCCACTCTATTTTTTAAAAACATGTGATCTCTGGGGACTCACATGCTACAGTCCCTCGTGCTCCCGTGTGACATGAACCATTACGTGCACATTAAGCAATACAGTCATTTGAGTGTGTGTGTGACTTCTCCCGTGTAATATAAACTCTTAAATGCATTAGGCAGTACAATCAAGTGAGTGTGCTATCTTCTTCACACAGCACGTGGTAACTTGTATGAGTGTCACCGTAAGTTCACAACATCATGTGAGTGTAGGTTACTGCATTATATCATTACACAGTGTATGGTGGAGTATAGGAAGTTCTCTGTAAGTTCATAATATCATGTGAGTGCATGTCATATGAGTGCATGTGTTTATCATTACACAGAGCGTGATAGGTTATATATGTCAATAAGAGTTCACAACTGAGATGTCACTAAGAGTTCACACCGTTATATTGCATATAAATGCAGTATTAGTTTTTGTAAAAGTCTACGCACAAACATAGTTACATAGCTATTTGTATCTTATCCAACCTATATAGTCTAACACTTGATGAGGGTTTGACTTTTACACTACACGACCCACACACTGTCACACATCCCCCCTCGCAGCCCTTTCATCCCTGCTCTCCCATGGGCTGTGTCGAGTGGTCACTCGTTTCACACAGCGGCGGTGAGGGCGTTATGGTGGCTGTCATTAATGTCCAGAGGCTCCACAGACATTTGCACGCCCGCTTTCAGAGTGCTGCTCAGTGTGGCGAAATCTGCTTTCCATGAACAAGTGGATGGAAAGATTAATTACGAGGGGTTACACTCTCCAGTTCGCCCCCCCCCCCCCTTTCAACGGAGTGTTGGAGACTGTCATGTCATCCCGGACAGAGATAGCTGCTCTGATGACAGAGCTGTCGGAGCTCCTGGGCTATTTCCCGGGTTCCCTCAGGCGAGGAGAACGAGGGTTATTACTCTCGTTACTTCCTAGTGCCGAAGAAAACAGGCGGAATGAGACCGATTCTCGACCTGTCTCTCTTCAACAAATCCATAATGAAGAGACCATTTCACATGTTAACCTTAAAACATGTGCTGGAGTGTGTGCGTCCCGGTGATTGGTTCACATCCATCGACCTAAAAGACGCTTATTTTCATGTGCCCGTCATCCCCAGGCACAGGAAATTCCTGCGTTTCTCCTTCAGAGGAGTTCAGTATCAGTACAACCGGCTGCCTTTCGGTTATTCTCTGGCTCCTCGCACTTTCTCCAAATGCGTGGAAACAGCCCTGGAGCCATTACGCAGGAGAGGCATCAGGGTTTTATTTTACCTGGACGACCCGATGGTGATGTCGTCATCCAGGGAGAGCGCAGCGCTCCACACAGCGGAGCTCGTCAAACATCTGTGTTTGCTGGGTTTTGCCATAAACTGGCAGAAGTGCTCTCCCCTCCCCTCCCAGTCGATAATTTACCTGGGAGTGCATCTGGATTCCTCCATCATGAGATCGAAACTGTCTCCAGCCAGGTTAAAAACACTCAGCTCTCTCCTGTCACGCATTGCACCTCACAAGGTGGTAACGGCTCTGTCTGTGATGCGCCTGCTGGGCATGATGTCAGCCAGTCATGTGGTGGTTCCTCTGGGTCTTCTTCACGAGAAAAATTCAGAGGTGGTTCGGCCGTCTCCGCCTCAATCCGATACGTCACAAAAGACGCATGATAACTGTTCCTCCCTTCCTGCAGTCGGACCTGTCATACTGGAAACCCCCTCGCGTTCTGTCAGCAGGGGTTCCCCTTGGGAGAGCTACGTCACACATCTCAGTGTTCACGGATGCATCTCTCTTTGGGTGGGGAGGAATGTGTCAGTCTCATGTGATAGGGGGGAAATGGCCAGAGCCACCATCCCTCCACATAGACTGCCTGGAGCTGTCCACGGTGTTGAAAGTGCTGAAACACTTTGCTCCACTATTGAAAGACAAACATGTAGTGGTGAGAACAGACAACATGACAACAGCGGCGTATATAAATCGCCAGGGCGGCGTTCGCTCAGCTCAGCTGCTGGAAATAGCCAGACGCCTCCTGCTGTGGTGTCACACGAACCTGCATTCCGTCAGAGCAGTTTACATTCCAGGCAAACAGAACCGAGCCGCGGATCTGGTGTCATGCGGAGGTCCCTCCCAAAACGAATGGAAGTTGAATCCCACACTCACTCTGATGCTGTGGAACAGGTTCGGGAGAGCAGAGGTGGATCTGTTTGCCTCACGAGAAGACACACAGTGCGCACTATGGTTCTCCATGAGCGCACGAGACGATCCTCCGCTGGGAGTGGATGCCTTCTCTCACCAACCGTGGCCCAAAGCTCTACTTAACGCTTTCCCCCCGGTCTCCCTGATTCCTCGCCTTTTAGCGCGCATTCAGGAGGAGAGCTTTACAGCCATTCTGGTGGCCCTGGAACGCATGAGCGCATCATGGTTTCCGACCATGATACAGCTGCTATCAGGGAAGCCATGGCGACTCCCGTGGCGCAGAGACACGCTCTCGCAGCTGGACGGCGCAATCCTGCAGTTCCCGGTAATAGGTCAGCGGTTATGGGCCTGGAGAGACTAGGTTTACCCCCTGCAGTGGTACGCAGTATCCAGGGGGCAAGGGCTCCTTCTACTTCGGCCTGTTATGCAGAGAAATGGTCCGCTTTTCAACGCTGGTGTGTGGGGAGGGGTTTTGATCCCACATCGTGTCCTCTGCCACAGGTGTTAACTTTTCTCCAGTTGCTAGCAGATAGAAATTTGGCTCTATCTACAGTTAAAACATATGCTGCCGCTATTTCATCCTGTCATGAAGGCTATGGAGAGAGATCCGTTTTTGTGCACCCGCTGGTTAAGCGCTTTTTGAAGGGAGTCAGACGTCAGAGACCTGTCACGCACCCTTTGGCACCACAGTGGGATTTACCTCTGGTGCTACGCACTTTGGGAGAACCTCCCTTCGAGCCTCTGTCACAAATCTCTCTCAGACTACTGTCATTGAAGACAGCGCTTCTCTTAGCCCTGACTTCGGCTAAGAGAGTGAGTGATTTATGTGCGCTCTCAGTCTCCCCGTCTTTTCTCGTTATCAGAGATGACGGGAGCTCAGCTACTCTGAGACCGAATCCCTCATTCATGCCTAAAATAACCAGCTCTTTTAGATCGAGAGTTATTTCACTGGAAGGTTTCTTCCCTCCTCCCCACAGGAGTGAGAGAGAATAAACATCACACCGACTCTGCCCGGTGCGTGCTCTGTCTCATTACGTGACGCGCACAGCGAGCCTCAGACAGACACAGCAGCTGTTTGTACATTACAGAGAGCATTCACAAGGAAAAGCCCTCACGAAACAGCACTTAGCCCTCTGGCTATGTGACGCTACCACACAGGCAAATGCTGCAGCGGGAGTGGATCCCCCGCCAGGTATTCAAGCGCACTCTACGAGGGCTTTGTCCTCCTCCACAGCTCTCCTCAGAGGGATGGCAGTGGCAGATATTTGTGCGGCAGCATCATAGGCTTCTCCGTGTCCTTTTATTCGGTTCTACTTACATGACATGTCTGAGTCCTCCCTGTCTCATTCAGTGTTGAACGTGCTCAACAATCAGTGACACACTGTCAGCTCTGAGCGCGTTACGCACACACAGTCATCTGGTAGAGAGCCGTTATATGTGCTACAAGCTGGCATATATGTTCAATTTCTCTTTGAACTTATTTGTACGAGCCTCTGGGACTGCCACAATGTGTAACAGTCGTCCCTGCCTGCTCTCCCAACATAAGTTCGCTGTGTGTTAAATGCGCATGTATGCGCTCTTCGTGCGCAACTGCGCGCGCCATGTGTACCCTCCTCCACTCAGGTCATCATGGATTAGTGAGCCGTTTCGCCCTCTCATCACCTGCTCTGCTCACGTGCGGGACCTTTTACAGTGCGTAATTATCGTCCCCACTCTCCACAGCAGCAAGTGTGCCACGTGAATGAGTGTGATGCTTTTCACTTGTCCATTCACTCAGGGCGAGAACAGAAGGGAAACACAGCATGGTTTTATGTCCTCATATTTTTATTGTGCTCTGCACTAATGGGTTGTGAACTGGTGTGTGTTTAAGTGCTTGTGGACTGTGGTGGCACAGTGGGGCATTGACCACATCAGCTTTGCCCTTAACCCAATAGCGACAGCTCTTAGAGGGCGAAGCCTATACGAAATAGAATGTTGGTTACGTACTGTAACCCCAGATTCTATGAGTATAGGCGCAGCCCTCTAAGACCCAGGCCCCACTGCCCCATTGCCCCACCAACGTCAGCTGAAGAAAAACGGGCTTATTAAGGAGCAGATCTCTGGTCACGCAGGTATTATATACGCTGTATGCGGACCTGAGAGAGGCAACTGTGCAGGGCACAGTGGCGCGAAAGAAAATCTTCACGACTGCGCATGCGTGCGGGGATAAACCCAATAGCGACAGCTCTTACAGGGCGAAGCCTATACTCATAGAATCTAGGGTTACAGTACATAACCAACCTTCCTGTGACTAATCTTGGTTGCTTACCACCAACAGCAGTTCTTTTCTAAAGAAATTTGCCTTTAATTTAGCAAACATCCCTGCAGAGCTCTGGTACCTGTTGCACTGTCTACGTGTATAGCGTTACTGACAATCAGACTAAGCTAAATCTGTGGCTTCTACAACAGTGTTACACATGCACCCAGAACAACCTGATCTCACAGAAATACATGAAATGACCACGACCTCTTAACACCGCATTCCGTGGTGGCAGCACGTAATGGGTTGAAATTACGTGCTGCCACCACGAAAATAATGCCAATGTAAAGTCAATTAGGGTCCTCTCCCGTGGTGGACACACGGATTCCCTGATTCAATCACGTCACGTCAACCTCGTTTTCCTCAATGATATCTTTAACATTCCTGTATACATACAAAAACGCGGAAGTGTCCTTGATATTAAAACGGCAAATGCATTCCTCTGTTATAATTTCCCACCAATAATAATAATAATGGTAATAACGTGATAGTTCAGCTGTTCTAGATATTTGTTATAGCCTATTCAAATATTCAATCACAAAAACGCTGTTTCTAGAGAACTTGCTAAAATATCTGAAATGAACCATCATTCTTACTTTTTCTTAACATATTTCATCTAGGTGCAGTGTCATTACTTGTTCAGCTTTACTAGACATTTGATATATTCAGTAGATGTATCTTTTTACGACCCTGTTTTACAACAAGCCGCAAAAAACCTACCGTCCCAAAAACGCCGTTTTTAGAGTACTATCTAAAATAACTACGATTAGCCAACATCCTTGCTTTTTTTCTTAACATGGTTCATCTAGGTGCAGTGTAATAACTACTTCGGCTTTACTAGATATTAGATTTATTCAGTAGATCTATCTTTTACAACCCTATTTTACAAGCATAAGCAGAACCTACCGTCCCAAAAACGCCGTTTCTAGTGTATTAGCTAAAATATCGAAAATTAGCCGACATCTTTACTTTTTCTTACCATAGTTCATCTAGGTGGAGTGCAATAACTAGTTCGGCTTGATATTAGATATATTCAGTAGATATATCTTTTTACAACCCTATTTAGAGCCCTACTTTGCAAATCAGAAGAACTACAACTATGTTGCTGATATGTATCAAACTGCATGGCGCGGTCCCAGGGAATTGTAGTTTTTTAAAAATCCAAGTGTTTTTCCCATTTTTGGAAGTTGTAAATACTGAATTGAGAGTACAGTGTGGACTTTAAGGGGATGGTAAACACACTTGTCTAATCAGATTTTAAATATCTAATTTCTAAATGGGTGAAAATTAATTTTATCCATATTTTATCCATATCTGACAGCACGCTCAGTTGTTGACTACACTCACATGATAGCTGAGGTCAAGAGCTCTCTATAACAGTTGGTCCCATGTCTGTACCCCCTTTAGTTGCTGAGTTATAAGCCCTCAAACATGCACTGAGGTCAAGGTTCAAAGGTCAATGGCTGAAAGCAGGAGCCATGCAGAATCTTCATACTGACATATGTTACTCTCCAGGTTGAGACCTTTCCAATGATGTATTTGGTTTAGCTCTACGACAAAGTTTAGATTTTTTCATTTTTTGGACACAAGCCATGCCAGGTGTAGTTTCAGAGAGCACTTCGAAGGCCCCGTGTATAAAATGAGTTTTGTTTGTTTCTTTGCTTGTTTTTTCTTTTTTTACTGTAGATAGTTATTAACATGAGTCATCCTCAGACAATACAATACTACTAAAAAGTAAAACCAATAACAATAATGAAATAAGCAAAAAAATAAAAAATTACAGACTATAGGAGACAACCTCTTCAATGTCTCACGTCAATTAATTAACACTATTTGTCGGCTTTTTATAATACCTTTTTTTTTTTTTTTTGCTGCTGTCTCCAGTTGAGAGTGATGATTTGCTAAATACATTCTACAATAATAATTAGATTAACATTTGGTCTATAATATTGTTGGCTATATTACGCATTTTAATTAAAAAAACGGAAGAATAAAAGAAATAAACACCGAAATAATTACTTTTTTTTATTGATCACACACACACACACACACACACACACACACACACACACACACACACACATTGAACACGCGATTGAATGAATGAATGAATGAATGAATGAATGAATGAACACTGGAAGTGGTTCAGCCGCAGTCCCGCCGGCTGGCGCGGTCACATTGAGATTCCATTTGTTTTTTATTACTAACAAAATGTTTTATATTGACCGTATGAATGGTTTCGTTTTCAAGTAAATATTTGGAAACGAAAATATGCTTTTTGCAATATGTATATAGCCTACCTGTATCAAAATGTAGGCTGTAATTTTCAGCAGCAGTTTGTGTGTCAGCTGCCACGGTCGGAGGTATAACCAGGGGACAGCCGCTGGTTCTGTGGCGCTGGCTTGGGGTCCGCTCTCCCCTGGTGGAGTGGAGGGTGGCCGGGTTGCCAGGGGCAGATGGCTCCATGTGATGGTGTTTCCTCTCTGGTTCTTCCGTGCTCAGCCTTATTTTTATCTTCTTATTTATTTATTTATTTATTTATTTATTTATTTATTTATTTATTAGTGGCGTTCGGATTCAGTTATGGCAGACGGACGGCAATCTGAAATGGCATTAAGCCCACAGACGGCGGACAGCAGCTACAAAACAGTAGTGGAACGCCATCTGCCCACAGCACAATGCTCTTAAAGCTCTACGCTATCAAAAGCTGGCAAAATACATTTATTTTATTTTATGGCCTTGACATTAACCTGTCTATTGTTGAGTTATCAAGGACACTTCCGCGTTTTTGTGTGTGTACAGGAATGTTAAAGATATCATTGAGGAAAACGAGGTTGACGTGACGTGATTGAATCAGGGAATCCGTGTGTCCACGATGGGAAAGGATCCTAATTGACTTTACATTGGCATTGTTTCCGTGGTGGCAGCACGTAATTTCAACCCATTACGTGCTGCCACCACGGAATGCGGTGTTAAGAGGTCGTGGTCATTTCACGTATTTCTGTGAGATCAGGTTGACCCAGAACAAAAAGGGATTGTTCCTGTAACCAATGGTATAGGTTCAATCGCCCGCACTATACTGGATTGTCCCGTTTTGAGAGGTAAGATGCACTGTCCTTTATTCAGTCAATACAGGAAGTGATCTGTCCCGAATTTTCTTGTACACCCTACTCTTAACATATACACTGTTTTCACATGCTTGGAATGACATAAGAAATAACACAGCAAAAAGTGTTTTGAGAGCAATTGATATTCCTCTTTCCCTGTCTAACTGCTTTTTAGACCTACATTAGAAAATTGCCCATTATAAAATTAACTCATCAGCTTACACTGAATTATATATTTAACATGAATCATCTTGGTTGGGAATGTGTTACTGGTTTATTGTACCTCTCTTTCCTGTCATATAAAACAAATGCCTTAAATTATTTTACTACTACTTTATTAATATTACTTATATTCCTTTTCTAAATTTGACCTAATGTTTCATTCAGTACAATTCAGATTTATTAATTATGATCCCATCACGGTTATTCATTTTACATGGAGCTAAAGTTAATACTGAATTATGTTAAATGTTTGCCAAATGTGTAAGTGTTATGAGTAGTGACAAATCATAAATCATCTTTTTAGAAGGAGTAGGTCTTACCTTAAGCTAGCCTGGGCTGTGTTAAATTTAACATGTTAACATAGGAAGGCAAGCTAATCGCTAACATGTTTTGTTAAAAAGGAAAACAACCAATACTTTGGTTTGCTGTCAGAGATGACAGAGGTTCAATCACATTGTCCCATCTGAGGTGTAACGTGGTGGGACAACTGCTGAAAATCTATACTCGAGTAAAAGTGAAATTACTCCCCTAAAAATGACTTAAATAAAAGTGAAAAATACCATTTGAGACTCAAGTAAAAGTAAGAAAAAGTACTCATTAAAAAATATTCAAAGTACAAGTTACTTTCCATTCTAATATTTTTTAGGGTCTGTGGGCCAGTGCAAAATTAAAAAAACAGCACTTGTTGATAAAACCTTCTTAATTAACTAATAATCCTTACCATTTTTGATGAGAACTAATTAATTCAAAAGGCCAACAGACCACTAGCTACAAGATAATGTCATTATCGTAACAACAAAGATTAATGTTACACATGAAAAATTAACATACTGGTAAGTAATGTTAGCTAGATAATTACATTTCACCTACATATGCAACTTCAATGTCCTTTCAAAGGTTAGAGGACTTTTTAAAAGTGAAGATCTAACTGTTTTCCATGAGGCACAGCAAGCACTTTGTCATGTAACTGCTGTATTTTAGATTTTGGTATAAAAAGCCTCTAGTAAAGTTGTTAGTCCCAGTGGCCCCCAAAAAACAACATTTTTCATAGGGCTAGTTAGAAACAGCCCTACTAGCTGATGGGTGATTATACAAAAACGTGCCATTTTGTGTCTCTCGAACAAAACTGTGCTCTAAATGTCAATAAACAATAAATACACTATAATCATTTTAGAATTTATTTTCCATGATATCTCTTGTAACATTAAAACAATGTAAAATTTTATTTATTTTGTTTTCAAGGAGTTTTAAACACCTTTTTGTATGAAGCATCATTCAAAAGCTGTAAAAATGGCCTGTCGCTCAATATGATTGTCCTACTTTTACTAGTTATTAAGGCCCAAAAATTCAAACTATCATAAAAACATAAACTTTTATATAAAGCCTCAAGTGTCCTTTCATTAGTCATGAATGGGTTTTATTCTTAATATATGTAAAATGTTGTAAAAAACATCAATTTAGCTGAGTCGCCAGGTAGTCGTCAACCCTGTTACTTTTAATGAAAACACCACTGTTGCCAACCCCTCAGTAAGAAAAGTAGCTATTGGCTGTCCTCAAAGTCACTAGAAGTCGCTAAATGGCGTCATTGCCTAATTTGCATAATTGTCCATATGCATTTAATTGTAATGGATGCTGTAGGAGAGAGGAATAACGTCGTGAGAGAGACAAAAACTGAGTAAAAGAACACCCTGAATATGTTTAGAACTACAAATGAACCTTCTTAAAGTGATTTATATTAGACAAAAAAAATTTTACATTTACATCCCGCCCTGACTGTAAGCCAGGTCGGGATCATCAGCCAGCGGCGTGAATCACTTGCAGTCTGGATGTGGAGGGGTTAACATTTCCTGCTCTGACTGCTGCTGGGAGGGAGGACTGGGCCACCTTTGAGTGCTTTGGGGCAAGGGAGGAGCCCACAGCAGTATCTGCTGCTCGCTGAAAAGAATAGAAACGATATGTGCTCTCATGACAGAGTCTCCAGAAACAACAGAAAAAGTCGCTAGATTTGTTGCTAGTCGCTTTTTTGAAAAAGAGTCGCTAGAGGGGTCTGAAAAGTCGCTAAATGTAGTGACAAAGTCGCTAAGTTGGCAACACTGGAAAACACCCCTTCTGAGATAATGGACTGCTCCGAAAGTTGCATCATTTCCTTGAAGTGAAATCAGCTTCCTTTTGTGACCATGCTGGTGAGAAGACAATTAAGTGTCCTCTTATTTTCATGATTTTTCTAATAGTTATATAATGTTTGACAGAAGGAGACAAGCTTATTGTGTCAGCCCTGTTTCCACAAAAGGACACGTTAAAAAGATATTTGTTAGAAATTTTTAATGTACATAAATAACAGGATATAAGCCACGAATGAATGCACACCATGTGGTCTCATGACCTTCACCACATGGCTAGTAATGGCTGCCAAGAACATTTTTCGTCAACCCTGTTACCATTCTAGCATAAAAGGGTTGATGGTAACAGGCTTGACAAAAGTAGTATTTACAAGATATACATGGTTTTACAAGTTTCATCGCTAGCTGAGAGGGAAATCGAAAAAATTGTGCACTTGGTGACAAGTTTTTGAAATTTGGCATGGTGTTAAATTTGGTGGAGAGGTATAACATGGTCCAACATGGAACCCATTACAATTTGGAGCAGATCCAAATCTCCGGTGAGGGCCATATTGAAATTTGTGGCTATCCCAGCTTGGTTTTTGAAAACCTTATACCCATACCTTACACCATGCCAAATTTCAAAAACTTGTCACCAAGTGCACAATTATTTCAATTTCCCTCTCAGCTAGCGATGAAACTTGTAAAACCATGTATATATTGTCTACTATTGGTAAGGAAAGTATATTTTCATGTACTCGCAAAACCATACCTTTGTTAACCCTGTTACGTCAACCCTGTTACGCTAGAATGGTAACAGGGTTGACGAAAAATGTTCTTGGCAGCCATTACTAGCCATGTGGCTTTTTTTCTCTTATTTTTTCCGCACCTCCTTTCAGTTTCTTCTCAATTTTGTCAATCTCCTCTCTCTGTATGATTGACTAACTGGCAGCCGAGGCCCAAGTGGGAGGGGGCATCGGCCCTCATATCATGACATGACTAAAAAAAAAAAAAAAAAAAAGGCCCGGCCCAAAATTACCATCGGCCCCGGTATGCCTGATGGCCAGTCCAGCACTGCCTGCAAGGTTAATGGCCTTCTACAGCCCTGAATGTGCCATCCCTGAGGACCACCTGAATAGGCTGTAGGTGCCACCTCATGCTACCAGTAGTGACAATGACCCAGCATAACACACAACTAGAGAAGAATCAGTCAGGAAGTATAAGGAGAGAGCAAATGAAACTGATGCACAAACACTAGTTCTTCCTAAATGGACAGATTGGTATCCATGAAGTTTAACTGACTTGGTGTTATACTGTGATCATTAAGTTTTCCCTTATTTATCTTCTTTAGCAGTGTATGTTGCAAAGCTACGCATTATATTGTATAGCACAGAGGTGGGACCAAGTCATTGTTTTGCAAGTCACAAGTAAGTCTCAAGTCTTTTCCCTCAAGTCCCGAGTCAAGACTGACAAGTCTCAATTCAAGTCCCAAGTCCTGCAGTTTGAGTTTTGAATCCTTTCAAGTCCTTTTAACCACAGAGTAATGTATGCTTTTAAAATCTGTATTTATTTATTAAAATAAGTGCAATTGAAATTGCAGAAAAAATAGTGCTGACATTGCACTTCCTAATTGCACTATTAACCAGTCATTTTTAACATTTGAAAAAAATGTGCAACTGTAATTATTTGTACAAAAGTGCTAACATTGTGTTTCCATGGCATATTGCATTTTAACTAGTTCCACAGCAGTTTCTGTCCTGTCCTGTACTTATCTCATCTCATATTGTGTGTGTGTGTGTGTGTGTGTGTGTGTGTGCGTGTGTGTGTACATGTGAGAAACATAACAAATACATGAACATAACAATGAACAGGGTTGTGCTTTATATCTGTCAGGGCCCTATGCTGGAGAGTGAGAACAATGAGCAGTATAACTTTGTTTTCCTGTTGGAAAAGTCCGTCTGACAGCAAGCTAAAACGGTGCACATATTCTTAATATAGTGTACATTTAAACTGACCTTGATTTTATTAGGTTTGTCTTTTTGTAGGTGGATAAAATACGCGTTGCTGCTGACCACCGTCTACTATGTGTGATACATTGACTAACGTTATGTATAAGTACCTTATACAACCCTGCTTACCGTGTTTGCAATGTAAAGTTAACAGTGAGTTTACAGCCTCATTGATTTAGCTAGCTACACAGCAAAGAAAAGTTACTTAGCCAATAAACGTTAGCTTTCATTCAGAACTTAACATTCTTTGTGCAACTTAAAATGTCGAACGAAGTTGGAAGTTGATCCTTCTCCATCTGTAATCTTCGACCCGCATGTTTTGCATACTGCAATTCGTTTTTCGTTGACCACCTCGTAGTTTTTATACCCAAACGAAACTATCTTTGGTATCATTTTTTCTAACTGGCGCGTTGTTTGAGACAGTTCCTCTTCATTGGTTGTCCTGTAATTTGATTGGATGGATGCTGTCGGATCAAAACAATGTGGATCTAATTTGATTGGATGTTGTGCCGACAGCACATACATGCACAGACGCACACATATACACAATGAAAGATACAGAGCGTTCCTTAATAACATACTTCTTAATCTTTGGGTTTTGGGTAAAGTGGCAAGTCTTGTCAAGTCAAAAGGCTCAAGTCCAAGTGAAGTCACGAGTCATTGATGTTAAAGTCCAAGTTGAGTTGCAAGTCTCTTTACATTTTGTCAGGTCGAGTCTAAAGTCATCAAATTCATGACTCGAGTCTGACTTGAGTCCAAGTCATGTGACTCGAGTACACACCTCTGGTATAGCATTATGGCTATGATATGGTACCTCAATTTGCTTACATTTGCATTCAGGTTTTATTATTGTGAAGGGTTTACTAATGTGACTGGCTGGTGACCATGGTCTCAATGTTACTTTGGCATCAGTGGAAGCTATGGCAGGGAAACCTCTTTCAGCTGGTCCATTCTAACAATCTAGTTTTCTTCATTTTTTTGAAATGGAGATGGTTTATATTTCCATATGGTTTTGTCAGGAACAAAATGAATGTCCACCGAACCATTACTACATCATTTCTTTGAGGCAACATATTGTCAACTTTGCTGGAAAGAAATATAAAGTTATCTTTAACATCTCTAGCTAACGTTAGCTCCTAGCTGCATTGTTCATCATGTCACCTTGTTTGCTGGGAGTTCATTAGCCTATTTTGTTCTAGTTTTTGTACTTTGGTGATCGTACATCATTGTCTAAAGGGCTCTAGTTAAGCTAACGTTAACTTCTGGAGCTTACCTTCATTAATTTATCTGTAATAATCGCAGAGATAACACAGGTTGGTAAACGTTATGCTGAATGATTCAGTGTATATACTGTAGCACCAAACTAACGTAGAGACACTCTTGGTAAAGATGGTAAAAGGCTGTTATCCTTTTCTCATATTCTAAGCCAAAACCTCAACTTCAGTGGAACTTTATCTTGTTGTCTTTGATGGCGACGGCAACGAAATGCGGTTCACAAGCGTACACTGTGACCTGTAAATCTTAGCTTGTAACTTAAGCTTTTCATCGACCTTCTCAACAATAAAATGATGAATATATCCCTCCAGTGCGTAGTTTAGGCCCTGTTGGTTACTTCTCAATGACATCTGATCGTTATGTCCCCAAAAATCATCAATTGCCTCCTGCGAAATGCCGTGTACTGTGAGATCTGCCATAGCGCCGGTCACTGAATGTTTTTTTTTTTTTTTTTTTTCTTAAAAGATATTTTTTTGGCCATTTTGCCTTTATTGGACAGGACAGGTAAGTGCGAAGGGGGAGAGAGAGAGGGGGGATGACATGCAGCAAAGGGCCAAAGAGCGTGGCTTAGCCATAGGTCAATTACTCCTATTCATCCCCTATGGAGCATAAGGGGCCATATACATGCCACGTCTTTCACCACCTGGAAAACATGAAGTCAGGCGCTGGGTGCTACTTTTGTGCCCTTTTTGAGCTAGCTTTAAAGAGCGCAGTGGCAGGTTGCATCTGAGGTTGCTGAGCAACTTTAACATGAACCGTATCGAAGCCTATTTACCTGAAATCCGAGTGCAGAACTGATATTATTCCAGGCTCTGTTTATAAGTGTGTGGTGTATCATCCATGGGACAGATGACAGATGTAAAGCTCTGGCAGCCCTGCACTAATATGATCAAGTTTTCCATATCACAGACTGATATTCATGGATGAAAGGAAAGATATCTGTCAGCTGTGATTGGTTGGTCCTCATCACATTACATGCGGTGCCCACTGCTGTGTTCCAAAAGTTGAACTCGCTCGATCTCAGAGTTCAGCCATTATGCCCTGAAAAATGAGCCATGACAACATTGCTCTGGTGTTGGAGCATGCCTGCTGTGTGTCTACGTTGAAAACAATGAACTTGAGAGCACAAACAAAAAAAAGTATTTTGCCCCTGGCAACATGCTGCTCCTCTCCCCATGACAGCTGCATCTTTTCCAGTAGATGCATCAGGGTCATTATATGAAAACGTGCCATTTCCCATTCTTAATGTTTGATTTTCAAAGTACTGTTTTAAAACTATGACCCTTTTTGGATTAAATAGATCCTTACCTATTGGTGCTGTGCCATCTCAGGCTATCTTATTTTTTATTTTTTTTCCACATTTAATCAACATGCATATGTCTATTTTGTCAACCTTGTTACGATACACCAATTAATGTTTGAAAATGTCTTAAATGCATAATTACAACAAATCTGATATACTATGAAGGATAAATCTCCCATTGTTACACTGAGTGTGTATGTACAGTGGAAATATTGAGGTGTTTACGTTTTATCCATGGATGAATATACTCATTTGCAATTTACACTTTCACAGCAACTTTCTTTTTAAGAACAGAATATGGAAACAAAACAATAATACCCACATTTCATTCTGTAGATTACTGGTTTCTTTTACTTAGCATATAAAGTGAGTTGATTTGACATTTGTCTTTTCATTTTTTGAATTACACTAGAATATTATACAAGTAACAGGGCTGACACCTCAGTAACAGGGTTGACAACAGTTACCATACTGATAGTTTAAGTTGCAGCTTTAGGTCTCATGAAGATAACGGGACATTCGTAAACCTTTAATTCAACATGACTAATCAAAGAATATTTTGGAGACATATTTATTGAGAGGTTTTAGCATTTTTCAAAACATGAAGGATACTGAAAGGACAGTCACAATGAATTTGATCCATTGAACATGTTTGGCCTGATGACTGCAGTTCATCACTTCTTACCTGAAGTTCAAATTCCCCTCCAGTCACACCGACTGTGCTGTCGTCATATAATGCGGCGGCCACAGGTCTCCTCCTCCTGCCTCCCCTTCACCTCATCCACCTGCTGACAGCCACTTCCGCCATCATTACCTGCTGCGGCTGCTTTGGATGCCAGTGCGGGTGCGGTCACTGATGCTGCCGCTGAAGAAGCTCCACCATAGCCAGCAAACATCTGTTATTTTAACACATTTGGCAGCATCTTTCTAAAGGGCTTGTCTCTGTTTCTCTCTTATTTTTTCCGCACCTCCTTTGAGTTTCTTCTCAATTTTGTCGGTATGCCTGATGGCCAGTCCAGCACTGCCTGAGCAGATCTACAATCTTTCAAATGCTATCTTATCTGTTGTCTTAGATTATGATGTGCCTTTTTGAGTAGATTTTATTCACTTTTAATTTTGCAGTCATTTGAGGTTTTGATGGCTCGATTATACCATCACAGATTCAGGGTTTTACAATTATCACACTATGGATGGAAAAGTTTCATTGTGCCTATCTACATTTGTTAACACAATTATCTAGTTTTCCTTACTTCAAAATTTGTTAAAATATTAATTTTTATAGATTTAATTGTGAAAACCTTCAGTCAAAATTTGTAAAAAAAAAAAATAAAAAAAATTAAATCTTTAAACAAGGGAAGGAACAAGCATAACAGGTTGATATATATATTTATTATTTATATATATATTTTTGTATAATATAATACTATATGTTTCGGTAGTGACAAATTTTGGGAGAGGAAAAACATTCCAAAACAGTCTGAAAATACAATATAAAAATTTACAGTCATTTTACTAGATATGTGACCTTTACATATGGTACAATATATAGAGGGACAAAGTTTTGGAAATAAAACATACAAAATTTCAAAAATATTTCCAACCTAACTTTGCACACATTTGGTAGAATGCCCCATATACATGTAATACAATCACATGCTACATATATGCATATACAGTACATACCTACATACACATACATACAGAGCTGTGGGAACATAGGGCTGTGGGAACATAGGCACGCTCCCACTGGAATGAAGCCTGTGTATTAACCCTTTTCCACTCAAAAGGGCTATTGTAAACCCACAAAAGGGTGCAGATACTGCAACAACTGGTCACACAAAACTTTCAACTTGAGCAGAGAAGACTTTGTTTGCCTGGCAACAAACTGAATGATAAATCAGGTCAATTTAGTTTGTATAGCCATTTCATTCAGAGCTTAGCTAAATGTGCATCACAGTAAAGACAAAAAACAATTACATGGAAAACATGACATATAATACTCTACATAAATAAAACAACCTTTCAGACACCCATACAGCACACACGCACATAGGCTACATAAAAATATTGCACTTTATATCCCTGCCCTGTCCCATTCCTACAGTAGCACTCATACATGGATTACAGCTGAGGGACACAAACACAAAAAGGCACACATACATACACACACACACACACACACACACACACACACAGAAACACTTCAGATTCACACACCAGATCAATTTTTCTTGTGAGACTCACGGCTTTCAAACTTATAAATTTCAATTTGAAATAGGCTAGTCAGTTAGGACTCGGGAGCACAGAAGCTATATATTTTTTTCTAATTTGTTATTCCTTTTTTTAAACTATTACAGCTACATTGCGAAACATTTAATCACAAGATTTTATCCTTGCTTTTATTTCTTTAATTTATTCAGTCAGATAAATTGTAATTAAAAACACACTATAGATTTTGAAGTTGAAGTTTTGAAAGACATCAACACAATATTGTACAACTTTGTATCATTTTACAGGGCCTTTTTTGTTTGGTCTCCTGGGGTCCGTTTCACAAAGCAGGTTTAGTGAAAACTCAGAGTCTGTTAACCTTGAAATGAGGGAAACTGAGTTTTCTGTTTCAAAAAGGGAGGTAACTCAAACCAGAGAAAGAGGGGTAACTCTAGCCTGTTTCAGAGAGAGAGGTAACTTAAGCTCTCGGTCAGTTACCATAGTGACAGACTCTATGAACCTAACCTGGTCGGGACCAGGTTTTTCTCAATGAACCTTGAGTTTCTCTCTGTCTCCGCCCTCTTTCAGAGCCACACACTCCATTTGATTTCCTCATTCATTCAGTCAGCAGGCGAGTTTTGGCGTAGCCTACTTCTGCCGTCTGTCATTTTAAAAAATCATTTAAAAAAATCACACTCTTAAAACTGCTGGGTTAAAAAACAACCCAACCTTAACCTCTGCCCTGGGTCACTATTGGACAGAACACGTGCTGGGTTGGTTTGACCCAGGCACTGAGTTATGCCATTTAACCCAGAATGCTGGGTTGTTCATTTGACCCAACCAAGAGAGTAGAATGAACTCTATTGTTGGTTTAAATATTACCCATATACTGGGTTATTTTATTTTACCCAACCTAGTGAGTAAAATTAACTCTACTGCTGGGTTAAATATGACCTATACATTGGGTTATTAATTAACTTTAATCTAGTAAGTGAAATGAACTCTATTGGTCGGTTAAATGTTACCAATACACTTACTTCCTGTCTAATTTCCCATAAACACACACTACACAACAAAGGTAACTGTAAATGAGATTTCATTTTCGTTTTTTAAAATTACATCAACGCATACAAATTTACCACACACACACTTCCCCTCTCCCAGACTTACACACACTGCCACAAGCACCACATACAGCATTGCACCTTTCTGCAAACAACGAATACGTTACATTTGCATGTCTCATATGTATCATGTCAATGTTTCTAAAGCTGACTTTGCCAAGCTGCCACAGACCACTGCAGATGTTTGAGACCAACAAAAAACAAAACTGGTTGCAATTTAGCGAGTCTTTTCTTTGTTTCCAGCATTTTTTCAGCATTCGCAACATGACAGTGCAGAAACTTTTAATGCCAACATATTTCTTGGTTGACACATATTTTTGTGCAATAAAACTTTTTTCAGTCACACACACACACACACACACACACATCTATTTGCACACATACCATTGTCAATTTAAAAAAAAAATACCATTGGATTCTCATTTTCATAAAATGCATATGGTGGAGCTTCTGGAGTTTCAGCTTGAGAAAGCCCAAAATCACAATACGTACAGAATACAAAATGCAAACAGTGGTTTTTGGGTCTGCCGACACAAAACAAAATACTGCAGAAAAAACAAACAGGAAATCTGACATCAGAGCGCAGATGACAACATGACTCTGGGCGCTCCAACTCTGACCAATCAGTACCATTAACAACTTTTGGCAATGGAAACACTGTGTCTAACTAATGAAATGTGTAACATGTACATGTGTAACTAAAATCAACTGAACCAGACTGTTTGGTCGAACAGTTCAACAGCATATCATTATAGAAAAAATTACAAATCTAAACAGTGCTTCCACAAACAGAATACATTTTAACGAACTCTAAGTGTGCCCAGCAAAGATACTTGTCCTAAGAAACTTGACAGAGGGGGACTCATGTCCATCAATGTGATAAATCGCATGTTGCAGAAACTCCCAGGTAGAGAGGCACTGCTTAGTGTAGTTAAGGTCAAAAACAAAAAAAGCCTTGAAACACAAATCGACAGCGCCCAGCAGCGAGTCCGTTTCGATTGCATGCCCTGACAAAATGGTGAAGGCCTGGGATGTTATCCTCTCCTGTCTCTGCATTTTGCAGGTAGTCCACCATGTTGGTCCCCACCTGTTAATCACACAATTACAACAAATTGGCATACAGTATATTGTTAATAGATGCACAATATGAACAGGGATGTGATTTACAATTTCACCTCAACTTTAATTTTCTCATTCATCTGTTTAGTTTTACATTCACAGCTTGTAATTTTTTGCTTCTAAATTACCTAAATTAGTATCATAGTTGTCAAGCATATCAAGCAGTATAAACATCCACCTTTACTGAAGTATAAAAACCAGGGTTTCCGCTACATGTAATTGATCGTGACGCACCGTCACAGCAAAATAAAAGCCGCCACACCTTAAAAACAAGTTGTTGTTGTTGTTGTTTTTAATGTGAAAACAATGTTAAGTAGTATATTGTATGAATGGATATATAGGTTATATAGATACATATATAGCCTATTATTTACGCACATATTGACCATAATTAGTTTGAAATTAAATTTCAAATATCATTAAAATGTTTCACTACGCTTTGAAAAACATGCACCGGAATCGCCTGTCTGCATAAGTGCTGCAGCTGCTCACACAGGACCCCGTAGTATTTTAAATTATTTTCAAAAGAAGAGGAAAGTTCCCGAGGAGGAGAGTCAGGTAACAATAGATAAGGAGGCTCAGGCTTGCTGATAAGCAGTGTTTAACTTTTGATTTAACACTAACAATTTAAACCCTCGGCGTGCACTGCAGCGCAAGCAGACAGATGCGCGACTCAGAGCAGCATGTGTCACTGACACCAGACTCAGAGCGCAGCGGACCGGTGAAAAATGTCACCATCAGCATATTATTTTACATCAATAAAATCTATTTTATCATTATTTTGAGTCACATTGTTGAAAGAATTTAGTCGTCTGTGTTCAAGCAGGATAATAGGTCTCCATTCATTGCACATTGGGCTTTCTATTTCCTTGTCGGAGATGCGGGGTTAGTGTTGCATTCAAGGTCCCCCCTAAAAAAATGGGAGAAAAAAAGGCAGAATATTCAAAAAAAAAATTAACAATCGAATCCCGTGCCATCGAACGAAGCTTCGAATTTTTTGGGTCAGCCCTAGTGAAGACAGACCTGAGGAACAGGCTGCAGGGGGATCATCTGGCAGCATGCCTCCTACTCGGAATCAATGGGCCACCTCTGGCTGAGTTCCCATACAACAGCACATTAGAACTCTTTTTCAAAAAAGCAAGAAAAATAATACTCTCAGCCAGGCTGCAAACTATGCCATTAGATTTACAGCTGTACAGTTGTGAAATTTTGTTTTTTTCCAGTGTTCATGTTCTGCTGGTTGTGGACTCAGTTGAAAAACAAATAAATAATTTATTCATAAACATTCTAAGTTGCCATAATCATACATTTTTTTGCTGCTGCAGCGGCAGCAGTCCCCCTCCCCTACAGCCCACCACCACAGCTTCAAAAAATCCGAGGGGAAACCCTGAAAACTAAAGCAAAACTTACTGGTTGCATCTTAATAAAGGATCTCCGGGACTCCTCAGTGGTGGGTCTGACGACTTTTCCTCCATCCTTGTAGATGGACTGGGGGAGCAGAGTTGGCAGGACCGTCAAAGCTCTCTCACTGTTAGCAACTAAACAATTTGAGCATAAAACATAGTGTTATATTAATATTTAAATAGTATGGTCAAGCAGTAGCTCATGTTGTTGGCTGAAAACTCCCTTAGCTATGATATAATCACAACATATCATGGCCTGAAGTGAGCTATGGCTTTTCTAAAACTGTTACCAAGTATGGCAATATATTAGTTGGAGACACATTTCAATTTAAACCACTTAATAAACATGTTCGTACTACTACTTCTTGTTTTACTGCTGTGGATGTATAAGGCTTGGGTTAGGGTTAGGGCATTTTACTCGCATTTGCGACTAAAAATAGTTTTGTGTGAGCAAAAGAAATCATTCTGGAGCATGCTGTGGAAGTACAGATTTCAACCAGCAGCAGAAACGAAAGGCTAATCCTGCCGGCTGTGGGTTGAACAGGGGTCACAGACAGGAATACGGCGAAATACGGTGGCCTGGTGCTCCACGGCGCAAGATAACGGCTTACCGGTGATGGAGAAGTCCGGCTCCAGGTCCAATAATTTCCTCTTCGTTGGTGTCATGACTCATGACTGCCCAAAAATACCTGAACAGCCGAGCTGAGGCGACACACAGGTATGTGACGTGTCAGAGAAGAAACGAGCCGTTCGCATTTCTCTTCTCTGGCAGGTAAAGGTCCACAAACCTCACCGCACTTAAGGGACTGTTCTTTACTTGTCAGGGGAGGAGGGTGGCTGGTTGATTTTTATTTTATTTATTTATTTTATTTTGATCCCCCCATGTTAATCACTTATTGATGCTGTTTTTGAAGTATGAATAAGTCAATAAGTAATTTATTCCATTTAAATATCATTGATGTATTATAGAAAAGTGATTTATCTTTTTATAAATGACAAAAGGCACATCTGCCTCATTTTTGCTGTGGTATCCTGATACTACTCAGAACCGTGATACTTTCACTGGTATCATACCGTGGGTCCCAATTTTAGTACCGTGACAACACAAATTTAATGTCTCAAATGCATTCTATGCAACTGCATTCCAGTTTTTCAGTATTTCAATACTAAGGCAAACAGCAAAGTAGCATTTACCAATTGATAACGGGTTGGAAGTCTGAAATACAGTCTAATTTCAAAAATATCGAAACTGTTTCTTGTTGTTTTTTTTTAAAATAGATTATGACATTACTACAGGAAATAGCTTACCGGGTGTCATGTCATCCAGCACCAAGTGCAGTTTTCCCTCTCGCTGGGCATATGCAAGGATTCTGTCACTGACAGCAGCCCATTTTTCAAAAAGTTTCGGTGCTGCTTCTGGATAAAGCTGCTCGAAGTCTTGTGATATCTGATAAATTTTGAAAACATGGAGAACAAATGTAACTACAACAACAGTGTTTGTAGAAAGGATATGGGCAAGCTTGAGGCACCTGATAGGATGATGAAGAGATGTAAATTTGATAGATCGATCAGTATATTTTTTGTGGTTTGTTTAAAAAAAATTGAAAAAGGGAATATACCTCTAAAGCACATACATACTCTATCATTTGTATATTTTCAATAAATATATCTATACAAAAAAAAACTTGCTCTGCAGGGAAACACATGCAGAGAGACATTTTCTGGTATTAACGCCCCTTTTGTAAATTGTGACGCGATCTATCCTGTTTAATTTAGGTGTACTTATGCTGTAGTTTTTCTAAAAACTTGTTAGACATGTCATTCAGTACCAAGTTGGTTTCATTATGCTACCTCATTAACAGTAAGTCTCCACACACGGGTCACCTGCTGTTGAGAAAACAGAATTGTGGATGAAAAAATTCAAAAACACGATGCTGACAAAAAGAAAGTTAACAGAGCTGAC
Organism: Epinephelus fuscoguttatus; assembly: GCF_011397635.1. Classification (NCBI taxonomy): domain Eukaryota; kingdom Metazoa; phylum Chordata; class Actinopteri; order Perciformes; family Serranidae; genus Epinephelus; species Epinephelus fuscoguttatus. Next base: position 37,692,252 of record NC_064756.1, on the reverse strand, counting down.
AGGGAGAGAGAAACAGAGAGAGGGTGGGACAAGCTGGTGTGTGCAGTAAGAGAGAGGTATAGGTGTATATGCGTGGGGAAGAGATGAATTAAGCAGATTAAAGCAGTTTGTGGGTAAACACTAAAAGGTGGAGAATTAAGTAGAAATAAAATGGTGAAATAAGAAATAACCTTATTAGAAATAGGGTAATGTAGTCTTTGAGATACATTATTTCATGAGCTTGCTCTGACGGCCAATTTCCACCAGATGCATGTTGGTTGCGTCTGCGCTCCGGCACGGCAGCGGAGCCGATAGGATTCCATTCTAGTCAATGTGTGTGTTTCCACCAGCTGTGGCTGTGCTGCGTTCCAGCTCCGTCACAGCTCTGGCACCCCGCAGCCCTCCGCAACAGATACGCAGGACTTCTATTTTTGCTGGACGCCGGAGCACAACGCAGCAATTCCGCACAGAGCAGATCATGCGGGGCAGGAAGTCGTGCATAGAAACACAATAAAACATCAGGTTAATTTTCAAAATAAAATACACAGTGTTCACAGCGGATCATATTTCCCTGCACTACACCATGAAAACTACATAATGGGCAGAGGCAGGCCTGAAGTCAACAGGTCAGAGGTTTTCAGACATCATTTCACCCCGTTGACACCATGGACGAGGAGATATTAATCATGGAGGTGCACCCAGATGTCTTCCGGCGGAGCTGCACCGCACCGCACAGCAAACGCAGCCGGTGGGTATTGACGGACGGCGGAGCACGCAGCGGATAACCAGCGCTGCCGTTCCGCAACAGACACGCATCCAGTGGAAATCTGGCGCAATACTATTTTCTGAAACCCATCAGCAATCTTTTATCAAGGTCAATAAATAAAACAAACAAAACCACAAAAGCAAAATGATTTACCATGCCAGGGTTGTCGACAAGCCTGGGGAACGCCTTCAAGATTTCCGGGATGCTTTTGGACCCATTGCTGCGAATCCACTTGCCTCTGTATATAGCTGTTTCCCTCATATAAGCTTCTACTTCAGAGACTGGAAACTTGTGGACCTTCAACCAGTCAACCTTCTCTTGGAGTTTTTCAGGAGGCAAAACAGATTCTGTTGAACAAGGATGATAAAGTACAAACATGAAGCTAGTATTGTTTCCAGTAAAAATGTTGTCAAGCGTGCCAAGTGCATCACATGTAGAAACTCAAACTAAAGACAAAGTGTGTTTTTAGTTCCAAATGAGTGACAGTCTGTGACAGACAGACTAACTGATGGTGCCTTTTATCTTGTGTTTACTAGTTGACTAATGGCTTCAACTTTTTTCATCTAAAAAGTTGGGTGCGGGTTATAGACCGGTGCGACCTATAGACCAAGGTAAATGCTGACATAGGTAATTTGACCCACAAGATGGCACTACGTTAGGCTGACCAAACGTCCTCTTTTGTCCAGACATGTCCACTTTTCACGTCCCGTCCGGGGCGTCCGGGGGTCTTTTATAAACTGATGATAATGTCCGGTTTTCTGTGTGTTTGTGTGTGTGTGTGTGTGTGTGTGTGTGTGTGTGTGTGTGTGTTAGAGTGTGGCACGGGCAGCATATTTCTGTCCGAACCTGAACCGAGCCCGATATTATTTAATGACCAAAGCACTGAGTTTGTGTCACACAGTGGTTACAGGGTATTTAACAGGCCGGGCATGCGCCGTGGGTGCTCAGCTGCGGAGAGGGAGACCTCCGTGTTTTGAGACGGGAGCGGGAGGTGGGAGGTCCGACACTTCTAACGAGAGGAGAGGGAGAAATAAAACAAAATAAGATAAAATAGGAAAAACCTGTCTCCCTCTTTTATTTTATTTTCAGCGTTTAATCAAGGCGGAGGCGGGCGGCTGGAGGTCCAAGGCTTCCAGCGAGGAGAGAGGTAGAAACAAACAGCCAATGAGTGTGTGTCTGTGTGTGTTCTGTTCAGGTGTTGTCATGTAAATAACAGTGCCCAAGCAATAAACAGGACAGACAATAGGATTTTATTTATTTTTACACTACATTTTCACTGAAAGCTGACCGATGTTGTTATACCGTAATTTTATTTCCTGAAGAGGTTGTTTGGAAAATTGCAATCTGAAAAGTAACCAAAGCTGCTTAAGAGGTTATTGTGTTTTGAATGTGTTTCAAATTAAAAATAAAGGGAAACAGTGTAGGAATAACTTGTATAACGTTTTTATTAACAAATAGTAATATAAAACCTTGTTTTCCCTGTTTGAGACCTTAAAAAATAGACTGCGACTTATATGCCAGTGCGACTTATATTCTGAGTTTACGGTATTAGTCGACGAGGAAAATCTTAAAGTCTGCGTAAAGTAAATTCTGCTATTTTCTTCGAAACACATTAAATAGGTCATAAAAGTACTTCTCAAAATGTGTAAAAAAGCCTTTCAACCATTTACAATGGAATTGTGGAGCTGGGCTCCACAAACTGTGTTTCTAGGTTTCAATTTTCTGGATTTAATGGGCGGGCCTTAAATCATAGCCGCGTTACGTAACAGAGCTATCCCTGCTACAAACACGCCCCCTGAGGCTGTAGCAGTATAAATTGTACCTTGTACAGTAGGTGGCGGTATGCACCTGGAAGTTGTTTGCAATCTGCCAATAAATTGAGAGAAGAAGAAGAAGAGGCAGTAGTATCGAAAACCAGCAGTTTCACTATATACATATATCACATTTTTCACGTCACTATATCACCGTTTAAACTAATCTGATTTTTGTAAAGTGTATAAACACAATGATTGAACAAACATTACTATTTCTGTGTGCACGTTTTATAATTAACATGGTTATTATAGATTAGCTGGGCTAACCGTTAGCTGTTAGCCGTTAGCAATTAGCCGTTAGCAGTGTCTGTAATAACTCAATAAACGGTCCGTGAAAAAAATATTTTTTCCAGCGGATGTCTTAGTTACAACATGATTGAGCAAGCAAAGCAGTTTTGTGTTGCTATGTGTGGTATTTATTCAGTTTTGGGAAATCACAATGTCTACAAAGCATCAGTGGCTGCAGCTGACAGGGACAGCTAACAGCAGCAGAGCTAACATCAGGACGTCATCTGTTAAAAGCCTCCCGTTGTCGGGTACGACATGAAACTACTCCAGTTAGCTCAACCATGTTGTAACTAAGACATCCGCTGGAAAAAATATTTTCAGTCAGTGGAGCCGAACCGACACTCTCCCTCCCTGGATTACAACCCCCGTTCCGCCGGCTGCCGGTGTGGGGTTACGTCTTTGTACAGTACATGGAGGCAGCTTCCCTCCCGCGAGTGGGCGTGGACTGAATGGCTGCTGCCTGGAGTCATGAGACAAGAGAGGCTGCAGACATACACCTCCGGACACGCCCCCAGCGTTTCACAGCAGAGAGAAGTGCTTGTTTTTCCATGATTTTGAGAGCTAATTTTATATACTTAGCAATTTTTTTAATCTTTCAAATTTGGCTCAGTGATTAATGACACATATTTCTGTGATGTGACAAACTTATAACAGACATTTTTTGCTTCTTTACACGGACTTTAAGTCGTGGCCAGCCCTTGTAGAAAGAGACCTGCAATGATGACTCAAACATTGCAAGAGGTCATTTTAATGCAAAACATTTGCATAATATCGCATAATGTAATTTTAGCTCCTGGAACAACTAAACCCCTACCAGAAAATTAGGATAATGGAAACTGTAAATTGAATGGAAATCATGATCCAGTACCTGGTATACAGACAGTATGGTTCTCCTGCAGTTCCTGGTGACGTGGTCGGTTCAGTTTTCTCAAGCGCTTTCTGACATTCCTCAAGCGCTCCTCGAGGAACCCTGTGGCAGGTCGCTGTTTTCGGCCAGGGGTGTACCAAGCTCCCTGTAACATTATATTCAATTCAGCCAGGTTGGGTGAGGTGTATACCACAAAGAGATGACAGCAAGAGATTTTAAGGAGCAATCAACAATTTTCTTTGAAAATTATGTTCTTCTAAATATTGTTTGTGTTTGAAAATAACCAATTTTACAATTCATGGAACTCAATACTAACAACCCTCCCCGACCTCTTGCATTTTTAAGGGGCTGCCCTTGTACACAGTAAGACCCATAATGTGTACTGCTAAACCTACAAAACAACTACATATTTGAAAAACATATTTTAGTACATAAATATTCCTCTTTATGCATATGGGAGGGGCTAGAAATGACTGATTACTCCTTTTACGTGTAGTTGAATCAACTTACATAACCATTGCCGGTATCATCTTTGAGACATGGAAATTCATACACCAATGACATGGCAAGTGCTTTCTTGGTGTCTGAGGATGGCCTGTTTAGACAAAAGCAGTTTGTCAAAGAAGCAAGCAATATGATAGTCTACTGCAGAAGGCTTCGGTGAAAGCAGACACACCCTGACACACCAAGCCGATGGTCAGCCGTCAGTCAATGCCAGGCTGTCGATAAGTGTTAGTGCCCATCGTCTTGGCAGTGTGTCTTGCACGTCGGCACAAGACAACCGTTTGTCGGCAGCTTTTCGGACGATTCAACATGCCATAATGCCCCCTTCTACCGCATGGACACTTTGGCATGCCCTGTTTTGGCAGTTACGGATTTCCTCATTTAAAACTACATGCGAAGCAGCAAATAAACAAACTCATGTTTCCCAGTGTCTCTTTCATCATGTCGGACATCATCAGTAACTCCAGACTTCTCCCACTCTCGCATATAACGTCCTCTATCGTCTCATATTCATACATATTCCATGTATGTACTGGGAATAATCCCCCTGCTTATTGTCTCATTCCCACAGTCTTCTCCCACTAAAAGCGCAATTTACCAAGAGAGGCAGGTAGATAAATAAAGTTTGGAAGGACATACAGTTAATCTTTATGGGTTATAGTGATGCCGAATTGACAAAAAGACTGCTGACATACGGTGCCTTTTATCTTGTGTTTCAAGAGTTATGGGTTTTCACATGTTTTTGGCATAAAGCAACTGAAGTGGTGTGGAAATGGTAGGCTATGGGCTAACGCCAGTTCACCATAGCAACAGGTTTGTTCGCTTCCGGTTTCCCTTTTTTTGCATGACGAATACAGACGACCGCTACCTGTGTCGCCTGTGCAACTTTTTGGCAGAAACAAAGGCGACGTGAGGCGACAAAAGCCGCTAGTTCTTTGGCATTGACTTGGTGTGTCTGGGCCTTTATATGTTGAAAAGTGTTCGTGAAATCAGCTGGTTTAATGTGTGGATGAAATGTGCGTCATAAACACTTGGTAACACAGGCCAATTAATATGCAGCTCACTCACGTTTCACCATTGTTTTCCAGCAGACCGTGGGATACAAGGAGTCTTACGAGTAGCCTTCTGTGCTTGCTGGTAATAGATTGCTGTTCATCCAAACTCTTTACTATTGCTTTCCCCTCCAGAGTGCCATTCAAAATTTGACGAATTGCCTATAGAAAAACAGAATGAATCACAATTAAATTGTGACATGACCTCTCTGCAAGGACTACATTTTCAAGTATTTTCAAGTAACTTCAGAAGCAATTGTGAATACAAATAAATGTTACATTAAAGCTGCAAGCAGCGATGAACAAGCACTCGCACCCCAGTGTTCACATGTTGCACAACGGCCACAACCTTATTGCCAGATGACAACTGGTTGACAGTGCTCTGAATTTTCATGTGTTCTGGACACTGCATGAAGGAGTTAAATGTCGCTTTGTATGTCCACTACATAATACCTTGAAAATTTCACGTAAATCAAATGATGACTGTCAAAAGCCCTACTTCCTGTTGCCAATAGGTGGCGATGTCCTCAGGGCATCTTATCAAACGTGAAATTTGGGGAAGAGTGGACAATGTATATTTGAGTTACAACAACTTCCTGTTTCATGGCAATTTGAAATTGCTCTGATTAATTCTTTAGGAAGAGTTGTGAATGAGAGAAGTGCAATGCCTGTAAATGGCAAAGAATGCACTAGAAATTGCAAACCAAATTCAAAATGGCTGACTTCCTGTTGGATTCTGAATATGGAAAATATGAAAACTCAAGAAAATCAGCACAGATGTCAGAAGTGGTGAAAATGGCAAAGTTCTGCAGTGATTGGGCTTGGGCATGGTCAGTAGGCTCTATAGCGCCCCACGTGCACCCCCATTGGGATAAAGTTGCTTTGATTTTCACAAAAATTAGTGGTATCATCACTCTCATCATAAAGAACATATTTCAAAAAAATGTTTGAGATTTTTTCTGGCAGGAAGTCGGCAATCTTTCAAGCTTTAATTTTAAATGTTCGAACACGTTTGAGGCCTTTAGGATGCTCCAAAACTCATGAAACCTTGCACCAATGTTTGAACTGATAAATATTTTGATTTGATGTCTTATTTGGGCTTGGATATGGTTGGCTCTATAGCACCCCCTGATGACTTTAATAATTTTTGGAGATACTCAAAAACCCATGAAAACTGGCAGATGTGTTATACATATTAAAAATTGTGAATCTCAGGATTGGTTGTGACCATTCATCGCTGCTTGCGGCGTTAGTTAGCACTGTATTTTCATGTAGGTTTTCTTCATAGAGATACTTACAAATGTCGGATAAAGTTGCACAGTCACGCTGAGAGAATCTGTCGGTATGGATTCCACCGTCCCCATCTGCAGTGATTCTACTAAACTATGACTCTCTTCAGAACTTCGAGGGTTGCTGGAAATGGTAACCTAGAGTCATAATTTAGAAAGTATTCAAAAATCTTCTTGTATTTAAAACATACAGATAATATGATAAAGTACAAAGTTATTCACATATTTGGCAAAATATATTGAAGTGCACTGGACATGAAACCTACATGTGCCATATACAGTTGACTACTTACCAAGCAACTTCAAACTCGTTTACAGGGCCGGGATCAAGCAAAGTCATTATAAATCTCCATAAATCCAACTCAAAATGGCTTGGCTACCAAACTTCAACAATCAGCACGAGAGCCAATGTGTGCAGTTCATAGAAGTTATTAAGTAAGCATAATTTTCCCTCAGGGTTTCGAGTCAAACTAGCCAAGGCGGTGCACAAGCCGACCCAGTGACTAACCCCACTGGCACCGTTAATGCATGCTCAATGGCACCAGTTCCATACAGGACTCCTTGGTGGCACATGCCAAGTGGAAATCTCAAACTAGCCAAGGAGGTGCACAAGCCGACCCAGTGACTAATCCCACTGGCACCGTTAATGCATGCTCAGTGGCACCGGTTCCATACAAGACTCCTTGGTGTCTATTGTTTATCCCTAGAGTCACTGTCCTGCTCAAAGACTGCACTGCATTGGTTGCCTACATGTTGGCTTGGGCAAGGGAATGCTGTAGGACAAAACAGGTGTGAGCCCAATGCTGCAGGTGTTCTTAACTTGTCATGGCTGGCTTTTTGAGTGCAGTTTTGCTTGCCAAAATACTGCAAGAACACCAATATGAATACTTACCTTACCATAACAACCTTTTAAAAAATGCCTATACTCAACTGTTGTACAAACCACAAAACCACAAGAACTAACTGTGATGGAAGCAATGAAGAGTAATAGGAATGGAGGGCTGTGTGACGGCGGACAATATGAAGCAAGGCAGCATGATTTCAGTCTGTTGGCTGCTCCAATGCTCTGTGATGTCGGCAAAACCACTTTTGAATCAGACAGTGGTACAACATCCGTCCACTGTGATTGACTCCTCAGCTGATAGCGCCGTCAGCAGCCCAGCAGGAGAACTATAAACAGGACATGATCTATGAAAGATCTTGCGATCATATGGAGTTCCTCCAAAGACTGTCATACTCATGGTGACGTTCTATCGCCAGTTTGAGTGCAGTGTTATAGTCGACAGAAACCTGTCAGAATGGTTCCACGTGGAGTCTGGTGAACGACAGGATTTATCATTTCTCCAATCCTCTTTCCGGTTTCATCGACTGGATCATGCAGAAGGCAACAGCTGACAAATCCAAGGCATTCAGGGGACTCTCTTTTCCCAACTTGAAGACCTGGACTTTGCCGATGACCTAGCTGCTCTCTTCTCAAAAGCACAACTGCAGGAGAAACATGACAGGCTGAACACATTCACCAAGCAAACAGGTCTAAACATCAGCACCTCCAAAACTTAAGTGATGTGCCAACCCAGATGCACCCATCACAGTGAACAGTGACCCACTTGACTATGTTGAAGTTTTCACCTACCTTGGCAGCCCTATCAGCAAAGACAATGCAGCAAAAAAAGGACATCAGAGCAAGGCTTAGGAAGGTACATGGAGCAATTTGCAAGACTTTAGCCCATCTGGAAGTTAAAGCAGTACAGCCTGAGAACAAAGGTCAGACTCTACAAAAGTAATGTCAAACCTATTCTCCTGTGTGGCTTGGAATGCTGGTGTGTAGTAAAAGGTGACACAATGGATGCCTCAGAAAAATAGGCCACGTCTTCGGGCCAAAAAGGATCTCAAATGAAGAACTCTACACAAAGACAAACAGCCAGAGTGTGGTGCTAGAGGTCAAACGCCAGCACATACGATGGCGTGGGCATGTTCTCAGAATGGACCAGAAGTGCATACCAAAGACCGCTCTAAGATGGACACCACCTGGAAAATCCAAACAAGGTCGGCCCAAAACAACATGACGGAGAACTGTGACCCCAAACTGAAAGAGATGGATCTGGCATGTGGAGAGCCCCAACATGTAGCCCAAGACAGGCCCAGATGGAAGCAGATCATCAATGCCTTAACAGGATGCACACTTCAAATCACAGATGACGAAGAAAGGCTTTAGAATGTGAGTCTTGCAAGTAAAACATTAGACTAATGTAGGCTGATTTAGTGGCAGATAGTAGTTTAGTTTAGCTGATAGTAGTTGAATCTTTGTATTGAACAGTCAAATCCGATTTGACTAGGCTAGAGCCCTGATGACCAGAACACAGAATCTTAAAAGACTCTGCATCTAAGTGAAACATACAAAGAGCTGTCATTATCTCTGTAGGACTTCACTGAATGGAGAGTGTGATGGTCCAGGAGAGAACTCTGATCAACAGCAAACACATTACTGGTTGCGGTTACACTGTAGGCAAAAAAGTGCCTCTCAAAACCTTCTGTATCCCACTTTTGGACAACAAGCTTGACTGAGTGATCAAAGACCAGAATAGTTTTCACGAGACCGAACTGGGGCTCACCATCAATGTCGTAAGACAGAAATACTGTCATGCCAGGCTTGTATTGTGTACCATTAACCTTTACCCAAGCTGGTACAAAGGTTTCTGTAAAAGGTGGGATACCTTCAAGACCAGTCTGTACATCACCAAAACCATCCATTACAGCAAGCAAAGTGCTGTGACCTGGGCCAATTTCTGTTTCATTTTTGAACAGAGAACCAGAGAGGAAGGAGTAGCATAGCATCATCTGATGCCGAAATGCCATGGTTTTGCAAATGTTCTTGAAGTTACAGGTGATGTGGCTGATGCGTTTAAAAAAGCCATGTTTGGCCTCAAATCACATACACCAGAACTGGATCAGGGGTCCCAACTTAAGAACTGCGTTGGGATAGTGCACCATGAGGTGATGTTTTGGACGCAGATGCAAACTGGGGTACAGCTCAAAGAACAGAGAGTGATGCTCATCAATGATGGCAGCCAAGTACCTTGTAGCCTCTGGTGTAAGAGATGGAGAGAAAATCATCTCCATGCATTCCAGAAGGAGGAGCAAAAGCTCCCAGTGCTTGTTTTCCTCAGGTATGAGGTCCCCAATCATACACGGCATCAACCTGAGGAGACACCACATTTGGGCTGCAGACTGATGCATTGCTTCTTCAGGATTTTTAAGCTCATGCTTCCCGATCACAGATGGCTTGTTCTTCAGATCAGGAAAGCCATAATCAAAACTTGTGATTCGGAAGTTGAGTTTTTCAAGGGAGAGGTGTTTGTCCTCAATCAGTGAACTGAGTATCAACTTCAGTTCATATGGGCCCACCCCTTCCAACAAGTCATGCATGATGTCTGCAACTTTGTTGTGTGTCACATTGAAGTAGGACAGACTATTCAGAATACTGTCTCTCTTAACACCAGTCTCTGACAGGTTAGCACGATGAACATCTTCAGCATAGTTGGTTTCATTTCTCATCAGTGTAACATCTTCTTTTGTCTGTGTCCTTGTAGTTGTCTTGTGTGCCTTGCACATGCGACAGAAGTAGTTACTGGAGAAGCTCTCAGTGAAACCAAGGAGGGCATTTAAGCCAAGATTGTCCCCACACAACTGGGCAACTGAAAACCGCATTGTACCCTTGAAGTGAGGTGTGTCGAGCAAGATACCATTGACCTCAAGATCCTTAAGTTCCTCGACGATTGGTTGCAGAATACTATCAATGCCATATGTCTTGGCATCATCTGATTTATAAACTGCAGCCAGAAAGTGTGACGACAGTTTTGACAGAAACTCTGGGGGCAGACTCTTGATTGTGAAGTAAAGGAACCCCAACTTGTGCACCACAACCTTTGAACCAAGTGGGTTGACTGTTTCACAGTCATCATTGTACAAGAGAAGTGGAACAGACACTTTGCTGGAGAAGAGAGGATGCTGTTTGCAATACTCACCATCATAGAAGTCTAAAAGGACTCCATTTTCTCTTTGCTGCCAGGCAAAGATGGCATCCAAAGTGCCAGGGATCTCGAGCAATTTAGTCAAGAGTGGTTTCAGCGGAACACGATAAAACACATCTTGAACTGCAACCTGTCGAACTATCCCAGTAGCAGAGTCCCTTCTCTGCACAAAGGAGACTCCAGGCAAAGCCTCCTCTACAGGGTGAATGAAGTTCCCTGACTTTGTAAAATACTGTACCTGTTTAAAGTCTGATTCCAATCCTTTGAAGGGACATACTGCTTCTTCAAAATCATGGACAAGTTCTTGGACCCTTGAATCATCCTCATGACCTAATTGTCCAAACAGAGACAATGTCTTCCTCTGCAGTGAATCAACAATATCTGAAATCAAGCTTGATGTCTGCTGGACAACAAAGCTGACTGTACTGTAGGTCTGTGCTGATTTGGACTTAAGGGTTGCCAAAAACAGAGCAATTCGCTCTGTGATGGTTTCTGGTTCCAACTCATCCCAGTAATCGTTGTCCTCATTACCTTGTGTTGGAATCTCTAAAGGATCTGAAATTTCTTCAGTCTGCATTTCAGCATTTGAGGGAACTGAGAGTCCCTGCAAAGATGCTCTTGTGGCACCCCTGGAATGCTGCTCTGGGCCGTAATGCTGTTCTGGGACAGAATGCTGAAGTAGATGTCTTCTGAAAGATCGAATGTATCCAAAAGTCCGCCGGCAACCATTTTCACAGCATTGAAAGAACGTTGCAGCACTATTTATGCCATGCACTGCCCTCAAGTGGGCAAACAAACCCTTCACATGACCGGGGATTACTTGCCTGCAGCGGAAGCATGTATATGCCATAACTGAACATTCATAGCATCAAAGTTCAGTGGCATAAAGCTAAGTAAAAAAAAGTCAAGGTCTGGAAGTGTCTGATGATCAAACAGAAACTTACCTACTTTATATAAAACCTATAACTGAATTTTACTCACAAGCTCCTTGTGGTGTCGCTGGAATTTGACCCGTTGTCCAACCTTTGGGATGAGGGAGGCGATGGCACTGTCATCCAAAAGCATGAAACTTTCCTCATCCGCTTCCTGGTCTGAAATTCAAAAAGGCAAGACAGAAAACACTAAGAGATAGGGGTGCTCGATTAATCGAATTTTAATCTAGATTACGATTTGGGCTTTCAACGATTATGAAAACAAAATAATCGACATAAAACGATTATGCGCTTCTTGTCAGTTTACTCTCGTTGTCTTGTGTTGCAAATCAAACGCACCTGGAAGCCGCGCATGCACAATACTGCCCCCTCTCCTCCTCTCTTCTATTCACTCAACAAGCAAGTCAAGTAGGTGAACTACGAATAATGCGAGGGGCAGGTGATCGCAGAAGATTTCAAAAACAGCATGCAAAAAATGGCAGAGGGAGAGCGAGAGAGTTTGGTCTATGTGTGTGAGTGCGCGCGCCCCTGTGTGTGTGTGGGCCGAACTCCGCCATGCGCGATACAGAGAGCAGGGGAGAATTGTAAACGCACAACCATGTAGAGACAGAAATGACATGCCGTCGTGTAAACAATATAAGTCATCAAGTGTGCCGCATAATCGTTTGCATAATCATGATTTCGATTTTGACCAAAATAAAGAGAGCGATGCAGATAATTTAGGGTGGTGGTTGTCAAGCTTTTTCACTTTAAGGATCCCTAAATTGACACACATTTTTAACCATTTTATAAGATTTTGTCCCAGGTTCCCCCATCCATTATTACAGAAAGTGTAAGAAATCCAAAATGAATGTACTACTGTACTTTCAATAAAGCAATCGTACTATCAAATTCACAAAAACTCTGTCTGAATACATTGCTCTTCTTAATGGGTTCAGTTGACTATTTTTATCTGCAATTTCCTATGACCTGTATCCCAAACACACACCATGTGAAACTGTACATGGGCAACAGTGCACTCAATGGGTATGGACTAGTTACTTTAGATTGACGATGTGTTGAAGTAAATGCTTAATCATATTGGAGCTGCTTCCTCCCTTGCACAAAATCCCTGCTGACGGTGTTGCATTTTTTGCAAGTTGTGAGCGTTTGCAGTCAGCCATTGTTAAGCATTCCGCATGTTTTGTTGCGTAACAAATAACACCACATTAGGTCCCTGTAGCAGGTCCTGGCAGATGAGAAATACTCACTGCAGTTCACCCAGAAGCGCAACTGAAAAGTTAGGAACCGAAATGCCCTAACAAATACCTGGTTCTTGGAAATTTAGAACCAGTTGCAACTTGGAACCCAGTGGAACACAATAAGTTGCACAATAAACTTAAATATTAGGATCTGACATCAACCTTACCCTGTGGCCACCAAATATCAACTGTAGTTGGCCACCAAGTTTTATTTGATCTCTCTTGAGAAGGAGGCTGCATGTCTCAGTGAAATACTTGTCTAAATAAAGACTAAATTTATAAACAATCCCAATACTGTGAACCTTTGCCAGCACAATGTTACAGTGTTTCTCATTAATTACCTAGACCAGAGGTCAACAACCTTAGGCAAATGTGCCAAAATTGGCATGCAGCAGCTTAGTTTGATCGTTGGTCTCTATAAAGGCTGTGGCTGTAGCTAAATATAGTCCATTTTAAAAACATTACAAATCAATAAAAATGAACTTACCTTCAAAGGTGTCTATCAGGCTGTCAAGCTGCCATTCCCGTAGCTTCTCTCTCACAAAACAGTCCATCAGCATCAGATGAAAACTCAGTCACACACCTTGGATAAAAGTTCAGATTGACTAAGTTAGATTATTTTATTTTTTTTATTTATTTATTTTTTTACAATGACTCAATATGTTTTATTTATTTTTTACATAGTAACCTGTAATTTCTGGCGCTCTTAGTTCAGCAACATTAATGGATATTTCCCTGCTTCCCTTCACTGGTTCCTGTACAGCAGGGTCGGCCTTTTTTTCACTGTCATAATCATTACAAAGCAAAAGCAGCATGTGTATACATTCAGTAGGCTATATCTTCAGTAGCTAGCTAGCTAACCCTACACTTTTCAGGGCTTGATTTTGGTTTTGGAACAGGGAAGAAAGGTATATCTTTTTCCAACCTCTCCAGGTAACAAGTGTCATTAATACATGACGTGCCCCAGGCATAACATTTAGCTCCAAATCCACAAAACCAGCCTGAAAATTAAGGAAATCTCAAACGACTGCATCGGGATTCTGTACCTGATATTAAGTGATCACTACGTTACACAAGTGGAATCCGTTGCCTGTGGGCTCCCACCGCTCAGTTTTCTTCTGCTCGTTTCGTGCACGTTTTATGGCAGTAACGTTAATCCACCTCCGCCGTCTTTCGGGATGTTTCGGGATTCGATAAAACGCTCTCCCCTTCACGTATCGACTGTTCTGATACCCAAGGGCACAACAGTTGTCCGCCATGTTCACTTTTATATGAATACGGCCCGAAGAAGAGAAGAGTTAGCTGTTAGCTGTCAGTTAAGCAGTCAGTTGAACAGCGCACGTTCCTGCCAAAATGGCTGTGTTTAGATTTTGACTGTTGCATGCCGGGATTGCGTGATGTCAGCTACCGGAGCTCTATTTCACCACATCTACAGCACATAAAACAATATAGGCCTACAGCGCCCCATGATGTCTTGGCGCCGTAATTGCAGCCAAAGGCCTGTCATTCACGGGAGATTATCGTCGTTCTTTTGGAAAACATGTCCTTATTTTGGACAAGTTACTTGTCTCGCTAACGTAAATACTACTCATTACATTGAAAAATACATAATTTGTGATAAAATAGTGGTTGTTAATGTTTTGTTAGAGACCCCTACAGATGTATGGTTTTACAGCTTTCATGGGAGCTAATGCCCTCTTTATGGGAGCTCAGCTCCCACTGGCTCCCACATAGTTCGAACCCTGGTTTGAGGGAACTGTAACGTGAGATAACTGCATACTAGTGGATGCAACTGTCACTAATGCTAGCGTAGTTCCTCCGGGATTTAAGCTGTTACTACTGTAATTTTGACAATCTAACCTGTGACACACATTAGCTAAGCTTGTAAGGACTGTAACTGTTGGCAGCTGTTGTTGATTTTGTTTAAATATGTTGAATTATAATTTTATGGGTTATTGTTTGTCGGACGATTGAGCTAAGCTAACTAACGCTAACGTCAGCTGTCACTTGTTGCCACGCAGCACTGATATTACGAAGGCAGTAAGATGGATCGGTCATAAAACTTGCCTTGGGTGTTAACAGTGTTCGTAAAACTACCAGACCGATAAAATATAAAACATTTTGGCTAACTAACAGGCTAGTTTATCAAGCTAGTGCTTAGCTCTAACACTAACGTTACACTATTTATTTCATGCTCTGCTGCTCATATCATGTTCATGTAACGTGGAACTCATAGACATTTACACAACTTGTTTTCCTGGCTCAGCACGAGCAGACGTTTTTAAAAGAAAAACCTTATGACTGACTGACTGACTGACTCAGCTTGACTAACTGTCGTTAGTGTTTGGGGCAGTAACGTTAACCCCATCAGTTTACAAATTGACAGACCTATCTGTCTGCTGTCAGATACGAGTACTTCCACGTAACTTTTATGATCAGTGTCTCGTTTGAATCGTCCAGCTAAGAAAATCGTGTTTGTTGGATAGCTTGCCTTGCTGCTAAATAGGTTTAAGATAGCTAATGTTAAATTCCCATTAATGTTAGCTTGCAAGTTAGCAAATCAACTCACCACCGTTTGCGGTTATGTCCATCTAATATAGTTGTCTCAAACAGTCTCCAAAGTGAAGAGCAGAATTTTCACCGTTAAGAAAAGGAAAACAGTCTCTTGCAGCGGTCTCCCAGTTCGTGACGTAACGTTACAGCACCAAAATCATTGACGTTAACATTATCTCTCCCAAGTCAACGTCAAGCTAGCTAGTTTCAGGGGAATTTCCACTGTACTGGCATCTGGCAAATTACGTTAGCTAACGCTAACTTTGGTTAACTTTAAACATCCCCGTAATGTTCACTGCGTTTCTCGATTCTCCCAAACCACACATACCGTTATTATGTAAATGACCTTATGTGCATAATCTAGTCCTTCCTTTCAACAATTAACGTTATTAGCTAGCTAGCTTGGTGGTTGGGTGAGCTAACGTTAATGCACTAATGTTACTAAAACGTTTTGACAAGTTAACTTTACTGATCTTCAACCTCGACCGAAGTTAATGTTACTGTTTTTATTTTCTGATCCTAAGATTGTTAATGTACCTTAGACATTAACTTGCTGTTATCACAACTTATTAAATTCATATTAACTTACCGCAAATCGTGTCCACCACAAATTCTTTGTCCGTGTTTCCAAATCTCTCTTGATGGGACAATGGATGAGCGGGAAAATGAATGAACCAGCAGTTGGGTCAAAATAACCCAACCAGCTGTTCAACATAAGCAACCCAACAGTGTGTTTACAGTACAACCCAACAGTGTGTTCATAGTACCAAAACAACCCAGAATTATGACCCAGCCTAATCAACCCAGAAATGTGTTTACAGCAACAACCCAGCACTTTTTTGAGTGCAGAGTCAGTATATTAGAAGTCCATTAGGCACAGTAGGTGTCGACTTTTTTCACTAACATGGCATGTCCTTTTGATAACGATCCCGTGGATGAAGAAGCAGCATTACTGCGCATAGAATTAAATATTCGTCGGGAGATGGTTATCAGACCACGCATAGATGTTTTAGCATTTCCAGACAATTATATTTTTGAGCGGTACCGTTTCACGTCACAGTCCATCATCTACACACACAACCTAATCCATCCTTACATTTGCAACATTACCAATCGTAGTCATGCTCTCACATCCCAGCAGATATTGTGTGTTGCGCTGTGTTTCTTTGCAAATGGAAGTTTTTTGTACAATGTCGGAGATGCTGAGCACTTGAGTAAGGCAACTGTATGCAGGGCGGTCAGAAAAGTGTGCTCGTTTTACGGGCATCTGTCTTCTTTCTGTTGGCTGAGTAGAAGTCTGTGTTAGTTTAAATAGGCTTAATTATTTAACAGAACATGATATAGATGAGAAGACATTTGTGTGTGAAAACAGCATTATGTTGGGGATAAAACAACTGCACAGTCAAACAGCCACTTAATATTTACTTTACAATGTAAAACATGATCAAAATGAGGTACCCCCATGAGATTATGCACATTATTATTATGACATTTCATCCTAAACTGCTGCAAGTGCGCTTCTCCCCCGCGGGATTGCAGCTAAATGAAATAAATTAATAGGCTACCATTCAAGACCCGAGCAGCAATGTTCTCCCACGCTGTCTCCCTCTCTTTTGCAGCTGCAGCGGTGTTGCACTTCTTTTTGAAAACGTGTTCAAACTCGCCGTATGAGCGCATTAAGATTTCTAATTCTAGTGGGGTGAAAAACGCAGCCCTCCTCTTCCCCGTTGCCATGGTGACTCGTCGAATCGGGGCTCCATTGATGCTGGCTTTTTATACTTGTGGTGCACGCGCTTAACTCCAAGTGAAACTACTCCGAGTTGATTAAACTGATTCAAATCAGCTGTTCTGGAACCGGAAACTCAGAGTTTCCTATCTCAGAGTAGATCAACTCAGAGTTCAGTATTAGACTCAGAGTTTGTTAAACCTGCTTTGTGAAACGGACCCAAGATGAGGTTTTGTGTTTTTCACCTCACTGCCGCCATATACAGTAACCACAGTACTGCTTTACTGAGTCAACTAAATTTGTTCTTTTGTGCATTTCTTAAAGGGAGTTTTTCGGAGGTCAACAACTGTGTTCCGCTGATTTGGCCTGAATTTTGTTCTTCCTTTTGTTTTATGGAAAAGGTTAAAAAAAATAAAACATAGTTCTCTACCGTTCACCAGTTGTTTCTCGTGTCTGGTCATTTCTTCAATTCTTACTCTTAGGTTTCTTCATCTTAGACCCCGATGTGAGTCCCAACAAGACTGGACCACTGGATGCCCCCATTCAAACAGTATCTGGGTGTACCATAATGGCATGTAGCCACAAATTCAGACGATTATTCTATTTTTTCATATTTCACAAAATTTTATCATGGTTTGGTTGTGACTTCTTAAGTGTGCAGGCTAGACAAGGTCATAGACTGTAAACCAGTTAAGTCTGAGAGCTAACTGTGGCTCCCATTTGAGTGAGTTTTAATGTATTTGGTCAGCTCTTGGTTGATATGTAGCATTATGACTGCTGTGGATCATATGTGAGAAACAAGCATGTTAATAATGGATTCATTTTTTTGTTCAGTGGCCCACATTTGGTTGAGTGCTGGTTTATTTGGTCTGTTTTTGGCAGACATCTGGCATTGAGATGGCTTGGTTGTGGCCCACTTTTGGCAAACGGGAACGGACCACACAAGTGCCATCATTCCATGCGGTATGTGGGCCGGATGAACATGTTGGGTGTGGGCCAGATATGGCCCAAAAGAGTTTTGACCAGTGGCCCACATTCGGTTGAGTGCTGGTTTATTTGGTCTGTTTTTGGCTGACATCTGGCATTGAGATGGCTTGGTTGTGGCCCACTTTTGGCAAACGGGAGCGGACCACCCAGGTGCCATCATTCCATGCGGTATGTGGGCCGGATGAACATGTCGGGTGTGGGCCAGATATGGGCCAAAAGAATTTTGCTATCTGAGGTGGGCAGACCGGTGGACCCGCTGCCCTGAATTAGCCTATTTTTCCTCAGTCATATCTTTCACATTTCTGTATACACGAAAACAGTGTCCTTGATAACTCAATATGATAGATTATTGTTAAAGGCCATAAGATTAAATAAATGTATTTTGCCAGCTTTTGATAACGTAGGGCTTTAAGAGCATTGTACTGTGGATGGATGTGGTGTCTTCGACTACTGTTTTGTATTGTCATCTGTGGGCTTCATTCCATTTCAAATTGCTGCCGGTCTGATGCAACCCGAATCCGACACCACTATCTCTGTTAAGAAAAGGTTGTGTGTGTGTGTGTGCATGTGTGTGCCAACATTTTATTCTGTGGAATGGGTCGTTTTAGTTTAAAAGGTGGGAAAACAGTTTGCTGTTGACTGTTAGATGCATACGTGATACAAAAAAATCTCCTGTCAGAAGCCTGCAGTAATCATTCATTCATACTAAGGGGAGGGACAGGCCGCCTGTGTGTGTGTGTGTGTGTGTGTGTGTGTATGTATGTATGTATCTATATCATAATATATTGAAAATTCATATCATAATCTCTGTCTCACAGGCCCACTGAATACTTGGCAGGCATGAGTTCTGACCTTTTACTACAAACTCTTTAATTTCTAATGCCATATAGGCCTATTCGTTGAGAAACATTTTCATTTCACCATTTTAAATTTCAGATTCACACGTCACTTGACCTATGGCTAAGTCCCGCCCTCAAACGTGATGAGCCAATCACAGTGCGTATAGCCATTCCCATACACTCAGACATTCTCTGCCTGGACGTTCATTGAAATGCATTACAGAAAGTCAGTTTTGTTTGGTTTTATGAGCTTTTTCGGAGATTTGAAGTTTAAAAATGGTCAAACGGTGTGCATGGGGTACATGCAACTCCGACACAAGGTATCCTGAGAGGCTGGGCGACGAGGTGTATTTTTTTACACTTTAAACCACATCTCAACCGAGAAAAGTGTCTCCTCTGGATAAAGTTGTGCGTTAGACCACAACATCAACTCAACGTGAATAAGATTAACAAGGATGTCTACATCTGTTCTAAGGTAAGTCAACATTGTGTTTGAGCCAACATATTGTCACTTTGCTGGAAAGAAATATAAAGTTATCTTTAACATCTCTAGCTAACGTTAGCTAAAGTTAGCCTAACGTTAGCTGCTAGCTGCGTTGTTCATCATGTCACCTTGTTTACTGGGAGTTCATTAGCCTATTTTGTTCTAGTTTTGTACTTTGGTGATCGTGCATCATTGTTAGCTATTGTCCATAGGACTCTAGTTAAGCTAACATTAACTTCTGGAGCTTAGCTTCATTAATTTATCTGTAATAATCGCAGAGATAACAAAGGTTGGCAAACGTTATGCTGAATGATTCAGTGTAAATACTGTAGCACCAAACTAACGGAGAGACACTCTTGGTAAAGATGGTAAAAAGGCCGTTTTCCTTTTCTCATATTCTGAGCCAAAACCTTAACTTCAGTGGCACTTTAACTTGTTGTCTTTGATGGTGACGGCAACGAGATGCGGTTCACAAGCGTACACTGGGACCTGTAAATTTTGGCTTGTAATTTAAGCTTTTCATCGACCTTCTCGACAATAAAATGATGACTATATCCCTCCAATGCGTAGTTTAGGCCCTTTTGGTTACTTCTCAATTACATCTGATCATTATGTCTCCAAAAATCATAAATTGCCTCCTGCGAAATGCCGTGTACTGTGACACCTGCCATAGCACCTGGTCACTGAATCTTGATAGTTTGTCTGAGTGAGTGGAAGAGGGTGTGGCTTAGCCATAGGTCAATTGGGAATTTGTTTTTCACCAGATGACCCCTGAGGGGCTCTATATAACCAAATCCTACCTGTGGAAAGTAACGGATATCAATGTCAACTGTCCTATCATGCAACACAACAAGTTTGGCTGACCGGCGGACAGTGCGTACACATCACCAAAACTTCACAGGCAGGTTTCCAGAATGTCAGGCATATTAACAATGCAATAAATACCCCAAAAAACACTATTCAATGCAACTATCTGCAATCAACACATAAATGTATCTCTATATCAACTGTCCCGTCACATCTGATGTCAGATCAAAGGGGATTGACACCGTTTGGCGCGTTTGGCACGTGTAATGGAAACCCAACCTGATTTGATTAACACAGCTGCAAACTAATGAGTTCACATCCCTCTCAGCCAACCACACACAGCCACAGCATCAGATGGAGTACATCCATTCACACATTTATGGTGTAAATTTACTCAATCACATTAAATATAGGCTACAACAAATCACCCAAAACAAATTATTTCAACGTTTAATTTATTTTATATATTGATCCCCCCTATCTTTATGTGCACAATTATTGGGCAACTATTAGTATGCATAATTATTATGCAACTAAATGAAAAATGAAAATTTTCCCAATTCACTTGTTGATTTTCATCTGTTAAAGGTAGGATCTGGAGGATTTTCAAGCAAAACAAAATATAGACAAATACAAATGAAATCCTGCTTAATCATCACCTATGGGCTTCTACCAAAGTCCTGCACTGAGTCGGGTACCCGCAAAAACAGCTGATATGCGGGTGGTTTTTAAAAAAACATTTTTTCCCGGGTTCGGATCTGGGTGGAAAAAATAATATGCGGGTTGGATCGCGGGTTTTAGATAAACACATCAGTCATTAGTTCGGTAAACTACAGATAACTATCTTGGTCATTATTTACTCTCTGAAGATCGTCTCCGCTATTTCGCGACGGTCATTGGTTCAGCTGTTTACACGCGTTTCACCATCTACTAACACAATTTGTGATTGGACGACAGAATCAACATGGCTGCCACCGTCTAACAAGCGCCACTTCCAAAACAGTAAATAATTATTTAGGTATTTGAGAAATAAGTGGATAAAACTATCACTTTATAATGTTTTTGAAGTGTTTCCCTGATGGATTACTTCTCTCCTCGATGGATTCTAAAAACACGTGACGGCTCGTAACTGTTGAATGTCGCTCTGGACAGAAAGTAAGTCTATTATTACACATGTAAAGTTCCTTTACATTGATTAAAAGTTTAAAAGCATTAAACGTAACAAACAAGTTCTTTTACACTCGTATGGGAGAAGAACACAGAGGGTTGATGATGGAGCTGAAGTCAGGTTTTTATTGTGAGAGCTGCTTCATTCAGGTCGTTGTTTACTTACTGGCACCTTAACTGTGGCGATATGCTGTTCAATATTCAGCCAATATGACCCAACATGATAACTTTAAATCCGGGTAACGGGTCGGGCTGCGAGTCATGTTTCAACGGGTCGGACCAGGTTGCGGTACTAATTGGCCTGATGCGCGGGTTTGTGGTTCGGGTGCGGGTTTGTACGTCGCCGGGTCGGGTCGGGGCGGATCTTGAAAACTTGACCCGTGCAGGACTCTGGCTTCTACTCGTGTGGTGGTGACTCTGTTTGCAGACTCCTGCCCTTTAAGTGTATTTTGATGTTTTTGTGAGCTCGGACTGCTTCTGGGCAGAGATTTCCCCAGCCAATGAGAGAGCACAGGTGCCGTGCCCGAGCGTGTCCGAGTGTGCACCAGCGCGAGCCTTGCCTGAACCTCTTCTGTGAAGCTTTCTTCCGTACGTCCGGGCTCTGTACACCCGGGAGAGTTGAGCCTGATAGGAGGGGCCGAATTTGAATGTGTGTTTACAAACAGCAACTGGAAAATCCTCCTGAACCTACCTTTAAAGAATAACATACAAACAAGTCAAAATTTACAAAAAAACATTTCTGACCTTTTAAAAAAAACACATCCGTGACCAATATAGCCGCACTTCTTTTCATAAGCCTTCCATTCATGGAGTCTGTCGGTTTCTTGATCTGTTGATGATCAACTTTTTGTGCAGCAGCACCACAGCCTCCCAGACACTGTTCAGAGAGATGGACTGTTTTCCTTCACTGTAAATCTCCCGTTTAAGAAGGGCCCAAAGTTCTCGATTAGTGTTGTGTCATTCGCGAACGAATCATTCAAAAGAACAAATCTGTTGAGTGAACGTACTGAACTGAATCACTTGTGGAACTGATTCATTCATTTCTCACTTCAGTTGAGCTCAGCAGCAAGCGTGAAGGCTGGGAGTGGATCTGCCGATTCGGTCCGTGCGAACCATGAATCACTTGTGAGTCGCGAGGCAGCCAGGGTGCAGGGAGGGACTGCCTACTGTGTGATGAATTACTCGGTGGATGAATCACTCGGTGAATGAATCACTCATTAAACAACGTAACCACGATCCCTGAGTGATTCAAATCATTTCTTCTCAGCGATACACTTTTATAGGGACCGTTTCCCCCAAGCTAACAGCGAATGTAGCCAGGAGTCAAGCCACATGAACACAATCACACACCTCCCCATTGTTTTAACAGACTTAGTTTCCAGATAAACAAACTTAAAACGTTAGGCTGGCCAGTAAAGAGACTCACCAGTGCAGCAGCTCAGCCGTGTATCAGTTCAGGGAGTCGGACTACGCAGTACACAGTCAGGGCTCCTCCTGCCAAGCACTGAACGATTCGGTGAACAAATCTTTTGAATGAAGCTTTTCAGTGAACTGATTCTAGTGATTCAGTAACATCTAAAGAACTGCTTTGCCCGTCACTATTCTCAATAGGGTTTAGGTCAGGTGAGGAAGGAGCCATGTCATTATTCTTTCATCATTAAGGCCTTTACTGGCTAGTCACGCAGTGAGTACTTCAGTGCATGTTATGGAGCATGATCCTGCATAAAAATCATGGTCTTCTTGAAAGACGCAGACTTTTTCTTGTAAGACTGCTTGAAGAAAGAGTCTTCTAAAAGAAAGAAGATGCTGAAGCTTAAGTCAGGTGGTATAAATAAAATGGAGATTGTGTTCTCACATTGGATGAGATGGCCATCAGCGCAGGCCTGGAGCTGCACATGGGAACATGGAGACTGTTTGGCAATGTAACACTGCCTGGTCACACAGGGCAGGCAACTCATGCCTGCGTGTTTATACTTGCTGGAATAACAACACGCTGGAAGCAAACTGTTGCTTACCACTACAGCAGTAATTCTACTGACAGCTCAGTTTACCAGCCCATCATCATTGCCATAGTAGAGGCTTAAGCGTCTGTAGGGCTTCATGTAACAAACATCGCCTCTGACATGGGGAGTCCCAATAGAGCAATGTGGAAGTCATTTAGGGTGACCTGTGATAAGCCATGGATACCCCATCCTGTTGAGCAACACAAGCGGCTCTATTTCATGGCTGATGTTCCACATCTTGTGAAGAACTTGAAGAGTGCCTTGTCCGTGGTCACACCATCACCATTCCACAAGACGTGGTGGACTAAGAGCAGCTGGCGTCCAGTGTGGTGTCTGTTGATCCCTTAAAGGATCTTGTTTCCTACCAGGAGAGCACGGCACTTAAGCTGGCACCAAATCTGTCCCGAGGCATCCTGGAGCCCAACCATTTTGAAAAAATGCAGGTTAGTTCTGCCATGCATGTCTTCAGCAAGGCAACGAGTGCTGCCCTGAGGTACCTGGTGGAGGAGGAGCAACAACCACAATCCTACCTTGTGACATCATGGTTTTTGGAGAAGGTGGACCACTGGTTTGACCTCATGTCATCTCAGAATGTGGTAACTGCCCTCAGCCATTTCAAAATGGAGGAGTACGAGAAGGCCATCCACTTCCTCCAGGATAGCATCCACCTTTTTCGGGGCCTGAAGATTGGTCACCAGGGCAGCTGGAAACCAGTCCAGACAGGACTAGTGATGGCCACAACAGCGATCCTGGAGGTCCAGCAAGACCTGTTAAGCCAAGGGCACAAATTTGTTCTCAAAAGCCGGTTCACTCACGACTGCCTGGAGAACACCTTCTCTTGCATACGTCAGAGGAACCCCGTCCCAACACCAGCAGAGTTCCACTACGCACTGCAAACTGTCACTGTGGGACAGTTCCTCTCAACAGTGCATACTGGCAGTTACCTGGATGATGGATCTGACCATTTGGCGGACTTCCTGGACATGAAGAGCAGCAGCTGCAGTCCTCCTGCTGTTCTGCAAGTGGAGCAGCTGGAGGACCCAACATCACCACCTGACTTCACCAAAACAGAGTCCTGTGTCCTATACCTCCTGGCAGGATACATTGTGAAGAGGGTCATCAGCTGTTCACTTTGTGAGAAATGCCAGTGTGCACTAATAGAAAATGAAAATGAAAATGCAAATGAGAGAGATGTTCCGCTCAGATTAAAGGGGGGCACTATACTGGCCATCTGATGAGGTTTTCACTCTCATTCAGAGTGTGGAGCAGCTGTTCCGTGTGAGGACGGGTGATTCCCTCATGGAGTCCACCAATGCAGTGGCAATGCTGGAACAAGAGACCATGAAACTTGACAGCAACCTTCCCTCATGCCATGAGTGGAAAAAAAAAATTCTCACCAGATACATCCGGCTGAGGTTGAGGATTGCATCAAAGTGCATCTGGGCTGTGAAGAAGGAAAACAAAGTGAAAGGGTACTTTGGCAGCAAGAGTCATAGTAAAAGGGCAAAAAAGAGACAACATACCTCTGCACCAAAGGTCACAACATCTAGGCCACTGCCAAACACCTTACTCGTTGCCATGGATGTACTTGGTCTTTCCACCCCTTGTCCACCACCAGCAGCCTCCAGTGGTCCCTTATTCCAGCAGCTGCAGCCAGCTGCCAGCAGCAGCCACAGCCACCAGCCACCACCAGCAGCGTCTGCCAGCAGCAACCGCAGCCACCAGCCACCACCAGCGGCATCCGCCACCATCAAGAGCCACCATCAGCTGCTCGTGGCAGCCAACACCACCAGCCAATGCCAGCAGCAGCAGCAGGAGGTGGTGCACCAGGTGTTCAGCCAAATTCTGCCCAAAACATTATTTATGTAAGTTGTGTTAGAGGAGCAGGAAAATAAATTATTTTTCTATTTGCAGGTCAAGGATGAGGGGAGCAGGATTTATCCTCGTCTACCCAAGGAGTATCTGCAAGGAACAACGGGTTGAAACTGTCTCGTTTAAATAATCTGTTGATTTTCATTAACTTGCACTGTCTGTTCAAATAAATTAAATTAAATTGAATTGAATTGAATTGAATTGACTAGAAACCTTGGGCCGGAGAACCTCGGACCTGTGAGACAGACACACACATTCAAATACGCCCACTGTACTCTGATAAAAGAAAAGCAAGACAAGTAGATGATGACATATGCTTTCGAATCAAAAAGTGACTCAACAAAGGGTGGTCACTTTGTTCCCATCCCTGGAGCTGGAAAAGGCATAGCTTTAGGAACAGCAAACCCTGCAAGAAGAAAACATGATACACATACACAACTAAGAAAAGGAACAGCCACAAAATAATTTGTTGCTCATGTAATTTCTAGCTACCTCACTTGTGGGGTCTTTTGACAGCAGAAACTTCACAGGGCTCTTTCAGGATCACCTAAACGACACAATTTAAAATAATTAAACTCAAAGTTCCATATAAACATGTAATATTTTTAAATCAGAGGTAAACAGTATCATTAATTCAGTGGTAACAGGTGTTGTGATATACTCGTAGTGTTTAAACCACTGTGCAATGTTTTGGTCTTGTACGATTAAGTTTATGAATGAAACATTCAAAGACAAGCTGAAACAGCATTTTTAAGCTGTCTAGCCTCTATAGTGTGACTGTGACATCTCCAAGTTAAACATAACATATGCCTTAAATGCTGACAGAAGTAGTAGTAGTAGTGAAGTAGTAGTCCTATTTTAGTCTGTCATCACACGGCATACATATAAACAGGAATTAAATTATAAGATAACAACACTCTTACGTAAACATAAAAAGAATATACATTAGGTATTTGATAAAGGCTCAGGCAGAAGTATGTGCGCCTGTCCTACATTATCTTCTTATGGAACAGTTGAGAAACCTAATAAAAGCTAACACATCCTATTAACGTTACCCTTAGCTAACACCGTCAGGTTCAGATGATAAAATCTAAATAAAACCCGTTACTAATCATCCCAACTATACGTGATTTGTCTGTGATTCATTAATCAAACAGGAACACTTAGGTGCTAAACCTCCACAGCTGGCGACGTCGAGCTAACGAACTAGCAGGCAATGGCTGAAAATCGATCATCATTCCTGACTCAAAAAAACATAATTACATTGTGAACATACAAAAAAATCAATCGATATCTACATAATAAAGGACCTCCAATATAATAAACACACGTAATGACTTAAAATTGGTCCATATTTCATCACCTTACCTCAGGAGTTTCTCGCCATGCGGCCATTGAAATAAACGGGGTGGAATGTTTGGAACTATAGAGGGCTCCATAACACTTCTCCAGGCTAAAGGCACGGACAGAGGCTGAGGAAAAGTTTTCTGCCCCATGTAGTCAGCATTTTGAACAACAATAAATGAGTCATTCACTGTACCTTGAACTCTCAACATAAGACAATCACGCTGCAGGTCCGTGAACTGTTTAACATCATCCATTCACTTTCCACTAACGCTATGTTATGTGTTATATGTATGTGTATACACTGTATTTATAATGACATGGTAACGACTGAAACTTGGAGGTCCGAGACTTCCAGCGAGGGGAGAGGTAGAAACAAACAGCCAATGTGTGTCTGTGTGTGTTATGTTCAGATGTTGTCATGTAAATAACAGAGCTCAAGCAATAAACAGGACAGACAATAGGATTTTATTTATTTTTACACTACATTTTCACTGAAAGCTGACCGAATCTGACCCAAGCCCGAATACAATTTATAGCTACATTTTTGACCAAACCCGGGCTCAGATCGCCACACTCTAGTGTGTGTATGTGTCCCCTATTGGGGCCTATCTGAATTTCTGTCTTTAAGAGATGTTATTTTGTAATATAACTGAATTTTCTATCCATACATATAAATTTTAAATATATTAAAATGATAAGGCATCTTTGAGTAAACTGCGAGTATCATTTAAGTAGGCTATGTCATGGCCGGCCGAGTGTCGTCTTTTTTGGAAATCAAAATATGGTCACCCTAGCAACAATGTACATGCAACCACAAATATTTATTTTATACAGATGATGTTGGAGCCCTAGTATTCACACAATTTCAAAGCATATCAAACAGAATTGTATGTAAATTCACATTAAAGCAAAAAGTCACATGAACCACGGGTGAGCATTGTCATAATATCAAATTCGTCATTCCAATGCGGAGGGAGTGGTCTTCACAGTCATTATCATCATAATCATGTTATTATTATTGTTATTATTATTGTTAATGAGGTGAAATTATAAAAGAGGAATATATTTGCCATTTTAATAACGTAAGGGGAACAGTTGATCCTCTATTAACTATAATCTAACTACCTCATTACATCAAAATGACAGTTATATCACACACAGTTCAATGTTTTTAGAGAACCAACAATCATACTAATGCACCATAATAAATTCAGTCAAATGACAATAAAAATAGCGATAAAATAAAGTTTTCTAAACTAGAAAACAACATTAACCAATGCCCATTGCATGACGTTGTTGAACCAGGGAATTCGTTTGTCCACCATGACAAAGGATCCTAACTGACTTTACATTGGCATTGTTTCCGTGGTACCTGTTGGGAATAGAATGATTTTATGTGTTTTACTATCAGTTGTGTTTCACTATATAAGTTTTAGATGTGTGAACAATGAGAATACTGAGATGATTTCAGCTGATCTGAATGTGTTTGCTTTGCAGAAGTGGAGAAGTACAGGAGAGGAAGAGACATGAAGTCTGAGGAGCACATACCGCAATGCTTAGATAATTAGTTTCATATATGGTAAAAAGAATAGAAAGTGATGTACACATAGTAAGGTACAGCACGTGTAGGGAGTTGTGTTGTTCTCTTGTCTTTCAAAACAGGAACCACGCCCCTACCGCCAGCGGGAAGGAGTCAGATTAACACGAGGCAGGGGCATGGTGTGGTGAAGGAGGAAGTGGAACTGCCAATGAGAAGAGGACAACGCCTTGCGTGCACAATGACACTCTGTTACGCTCAAATATACTGGGTCAGGGAAAGGACAGGAGGTCAGACTTCGTGAACTGACATACCTTTGTTGTTCGTCAGGGACGTGAAGTTGAGACCCAGAGCTCTGTAATTTTATTCCTTTACGGCTTAATAAACTACATTAACTGAGACCGAACATCTTCTCCTATTGCTTCATTAAAGAACACGCAGGACTGAGCTCACACATAGCACATTAGAGAGTAGGATGAGCCCCAAGTCCATCAATTTGGTGACCCCGACGTGATTGAAGCCGGAGGATTGACGGGATAAAAGACATTCAACAGCGGAGGACAGCAGTATCGTGACAACACTTGCCGTGGCCTATAAAGAAGGTAAGTAGACGCCTGTTTTATCGAAGTTCTGCAATTGGAAACACTAAAACTTGTGTTGTCATTGTACTAAAGTCTCCTAGTCTAAAATGTAAAGGAATAAAATTAAAACAAAACAAAAGTGAAATGCCCCGGGACAGGGTGAAAGGCCCTGGAGCAAATCATAAATTTGACTCCTAAATACGAAACATAGTCAACACCTCGACAGGACAGGGTGAAAGGCCCTGGAGCAAATCATAAATTTGACTCCTAAATATGAAACATAGTCGGGTGTAAGGCCCTGGAGCAAATCATAAATTTGACTCCTAAATATGAAACATAGTCGGGTGAAAAGCCCTGAGATTAGGTTTTCCATCTAATCTCTAAAAAAGAAAAAGACGAGTGTCCTGAGGTGGATAAGCTCGGGGGGGAACCCATAAGGTTGCCCCTTGGACAGCTGAGAATATAGTCTGAAGACACGGGTTGTCTGAGGTTGAAAGACCTTTGTGTAGATTGTTACAACACAAAAAAGAGGTTACAGAGTTCTGCGGGCAGGGGAGCATTTCTGTAAACAGACCATGGGTCACAAATTAGCATTAGGGGACTGGAGGGCGCTATTGGGACAACAGCTCTCCAGCTGGGATTTAACTGCTCTTGAGACGTTGGCAAAAACAGTTAATTTAGCGGATAAAGAGCCATTCGCCCACCATGCCACTGCTATCGGTCAGGCCATGCGACAACAGTTTCCCATTCCGTCTGGCGCCATGCACACGCTCACTTTTCACATCAAACCTGACGAAAACGTCGCAACATTCCTTAGCAGATGTAAGAACACATGGGTAGATGTGGCTGGAGTACACTCAGGGTCTTGTGACCTACAAACCACCCTGTTCAGAAAGGCTGTGTTAGAGGGACTGCCCACGAAGGTAAAAGAATCATTAGACAACAATCCTAACCTTCCTGGCTGTTCCACTGAACAGTGGGAGAAACACCTCACACACCACATGAAAAAACACAGAGCTAAGCAGGCGGAAGAGAAGGAAAACACAGACTCAGCACAGGTTCAGCTGCTCAAACTTCAATTGGAGGATGCACGTCGTAAAACGAACGATGTGAAAAAAGACAAAAAATCAAACAATCAAATGATTCAGCAGCCTCAGCCATCACCCACAGTTACCCCAGATCTTTTTCCAACCCCTGAGGGAGTAGACCATCTCCCTCCCCATTGGAGCGGCTCCCGAGGTGGTACAGGAAGATTCAGAGGCAGGGGGGGAAATCGTGGCGGCCCAAGAGGGGGTCAGGGTAATGGGGGGTGCTTCCTTTGTGGAGACCTATCGCATTGGCGGGAACGCTGTCCACACCAGACCTATTCATGTAACGCTGACCCCGAGTGATTGGAGGACAGGATGCACCGGATGCAAGGCGGGCAGCTCAGACCTCCCAGGGGTGGCGGAAATAGACCCCCTCAGAGGCGGATATCAGGGACCGCACAGGGGAGGTTATCAAGATTATGTGCATCAAGCACCCAATGCCACTGTCGCTCCGCAGGGTCAATATCCTCTGATGACCTGGGAAGATTCCCAAGGATATTGACGGGGCCCAAGAACCCCTACGCGGGAGGGGCTGGCAGACCCCTACCTGCGACTGAAAGTACTGAATCAAGAACTGCCTTTCATGTTGGACACGGGGGCACGGTATTCCACATTAAACCTCCCTGTATCTGCTATTCACATGTCATCATCAGCGGTTGAATTAACTGGGTTCTCGTGTCAATCAGAAAATCTGCCGCTCACAAAACCACTCCCCACTTTATTATGATAGAAAAGGGGATGAGATGTATCAGCAGGCATTTTATAACGAAATTGAAGGTCACAGGTGGGATATACAGTCGTCCTGTATACTGGTGGGTAATGAGGGAGTGGCTGCAGCTGTTGACCTCGCTTCAGAACAGCAACAGTGGTATGAGGGGGAGGAAGAAGCCTCCCCTCACATATCTCTGGCAATCCATGCAAAACATCAGGCCAAAGACTTGGGTCCTATGTGTAAGAGGTTAATGTAACTCACTGATTGGATCCGCACCCAAATTCCTTAGGTGGATTTCTCACCCTCTGAGAAAGCATATCGCATCAGGCAGGGAGCTACAGACAAGGCGATCCTGGAACACCGACAGATAGAGAGGTTTCATGTTAGGGAAAAGACTGACCATCCAGACGCAGAACACATGTTACACACACTTCCTGACTCTCTCTGGTCTTCTGGACCCACCGATGTGGGCTACTGTGCACAGGTCACCCCCATTACATTTGAGTTAAATGATTGGACACCAATTTGGCAGAATCAGTATCGCCACAAGCCAGCAGCTGAGGCTGGTATTGCAGATACTATAGAGGGTCTGTTACAGGCTGGAGTGTTGGAGGCCTCAAACTCCAGCTGGAACACACCCATTCTTCCTGTAGAGAAACAGAATACAGGCAAATATTGCATGGTGCATGATCTCAGACGCATTAACGCAGTAATCTCCACGCCCACAGTACCAGTGCCAAACCCATACACCGCCATGTCTAGCCTGTCGCCAGAACATAAGTGGTTTTCCTGTATAGACCTTGCGAACGCCTTTTTCTGCCTACCTCTCGCGCCGCCCCTTCGCAACATTTTCTCATTCACTCATCGTGGTAGACAGCTATGTTACACCCGCCTCCCACAGGGTCTCATCCTGTCACCTGGTCTTTTCAATCAGGTTCTCAAACAGCAGCTGGCCGAATTGTCACTACCAGAAGGGGTTGTGGTAATCCAGTACGTTGATGATATCATCCACCCGATCCCTCCACCTGCCTAGAGGCCACACGCTCTGTCTTACTACGCCTACACCACACAGGGTTCAAAGTCTCTAAAACCAAGCTACAATGCTGTAGGCAGCAGGTCTCGTTCCTGGGTCGCATAGTGTCGACTAAGGGCACGGTTGTGTCCCCGTCACACAGGGAATCGATTCTGCATCACCCAAAACCACACACCGTGAAAGACATGTTGTCATTTTTGGGCCTCACAGGGTACAGCAAGCCCATCCTTTGCGTGCCATGGTTAATGCACAGGGCATGCGCAATCTTACTGCTCCCCTGGTATGGACCACTGATGCTGAAACCTCATTTAACTCCCTCAAACAGGCACTCTCTACTGCCACTGATCTAGCCATCCCCGACTACAACCTACCGTTTTTTCTTGACGTTTCTGAAAAGACACACACCACCTCTGGTGTGCTTTTTCAGAAAAAAGGGGGAGGCAGACAGGCGCTGATGTATGTAAGCATATTCTTAAATCCAACCGAGGATAGACACCCACTGTGCACACGACATGCAGCAGGAGTGGCAAAAATTTTGCAGAAAATAGAACACATAGTGATGGGACACGCACTGACGGTACTAACAACGCACAGCATAGTGGCATATGTAAACTCAGCGGCATTTACTATGACATCACTCAGACAGACGAGACTGGAAAAGATCTTAAATGCACCACACATAACATTCACACATGAAGGTGTAAACATGGCAGATAACATGGGAGAGGGCAAGCCACACAGGTGTGAGGAAAAGGTGCAGAAAGACACCAGGGTGAGAGAAGATTTGCAGGCGAAGCCCCTGACTAACGCAGAGGAAACACT
Organism: Epinephelus fuscoguttatus; assembly: GCF_011397635.1. NCBI lineage: Eukaryota > Metazoa > Chordata > Actinopteri > Perciformes > Serranidae > Epinephelus > Epinephelus fuscoguttatus. Next base: position 37,659,930 of record NC_064756.1, on the reverse strand, counting down.
GTTCACAGACGGATGCTGTTTCAGGCATCCAACTGAGGGACTGAAAGCAGCATATGCAGTGGTGAGACAGACAGAAACAGGGTTTGAAGAAGTCCTCACGGAAAGGGTGACAGGGAAAGAGTCCTCGCAGTTGGCTGAGCTCCAGGCAATGATTGCAGCTCTAGAATGGTCAGAAGGGAAGAGAGTGAACATCTACGCAGACTCTGCATATGTTGTAGGAGCAATCCATGTGGAAATGACACAGTGGATCAGATCTGTTTTTTTAACAGCAGCAAAAACCCCCATTAAACACAAAAAAGATATGAAGAGGCTACAGGAGGCTCTGATGAAGCCAGCACAGGTAGCAGTCATTAAGTGTAAGGGCCATGATAAAGCAGGGACAGCTATCGCTAGGGGAAATGAGGCTGCAGACATGGCAGCCAAGAGAAAGGCAGGATATAGTCCACAGTATATCATGCTACAAACAGAGAAAACAGTACATGACCTCCTGCCACCTTGTGATGTAAATATGTTAATAGCAGAGCAGCAGAAAGCTTCTCCACAGGAGCTTACAGTCTGGAAAGAGAGAGGAGCAGTGAGAACAGAGGGTATGTGGAGGTCTCCGGACGGAAGACCAGTGCTACCCCCAGGGCTGATGAGATCAGTCCTCCAGGAGGCTCACGGGGTGACTCATTGTGGAAAGGTGCAGATGGTGCAAGGTCTCACTCATTGGTGGCACCCTTTTCTGCCAGCCATGATTGAGAATCACATCAGAGAATGTAAAATATGTACAGAATATAATGTCAGACCCACAGTGAAACCACACCAAGGGAAATTTCCTCTCCCTAAACTCCCGGGTCAAGAGGTCATTATTGACTACACAGATATGATAGAAAGAGTGGGAGGGCACAGGTATCTTCTGGTGGCGGTGGATGCATACACCGGCTGGCCAGAAGCCATACCTGCCAAATCAGAGGATGCAAAAACAGTAATCAAATTTCTGATAAATCAATATATCCCCAGGCATGGGTTCCCCAAACGAATCAGATCTGACAACGGAACTCACTTTAAAAACAAAGACCTACAGCAGGTAGAGAAGGCATTGGGGCTAAAACACACATTTGGCACAGTCTATCATCCTCAGTCACAGGGCAAGGTGGAAAGGATGAACCAGTCTATTAAGGGAAAAATAGGCAAAATCTGTGCTCAATCTAAAATGAGCTGGGTAGATGCTCTACCCCTAGCTCTAATGTCAATCAGGAGCTCAGTGAATTCATTGACAGGGTTCACGCCATATGAACTAAAAACAGGACACCAGCTCCCGGGACCGGGAGCTGGGATCCAAACTACAGAAGAAATAGAAAGCCCTATGCAATACAAACCATATTATGACCAACTAACAGCATTGGTGTCAGCTTTCTCCAAACAGGTGACCACAGCTCGGGAGGGAGCAGAAGGGAAAGACCCCCCAACATCAGAGTGGGTCCTGCTCAAGGTGATCAAACGAAAGTGGTCAGAGCCAAAGTGGACTGGTCCCTACAAAGTCGTGGAACGGCTGTCCCACGCCGTCAAACTACAGGGAAAAGGTGACACACGGTATCACTGGAGTCAGTGTGCAGTGGCAGAGACACCTGCCCGAACACTGGAGGACATAAGAGACACTAAAGATTAAAAGAAAAAAAACAAACACACAGCTTATTCACACAGACATTTATTCATTTAGCTTAGCATAAGTGCGGAAGAGATATCCTGTGATCAATGTGAAGATTTGAAGCTCCTTTGAAGCAACACTTTGCCCAGAGTACGTTTGAGTAATATAAAGCCAGGATACAAGAAAGACTCGCTTGCACAACATTTACACTCCATATTTACTCTTATATTTTACACGTTTATATTTACCTTTTTGCAATACAAAATAAAAAAATGAAATTGTTATTAGAATTATTAGGATTAGAACCACGCCACCATAAGTGGTGTGTGTTGGGAGTTGTTGTGTTAACCTGTGTTATTGTTTTAACTCTGTTATATTTTGAGTCTTCCCCCAGAGACAAAGCCACAAAGCAACCACGAAACCGAACCAAAAGAAGCGCGGGAACAGGCAGACCTTCCGACAGCTGCATAGATAAGTATGGTGGCATCACATTGAACTATACGAGGGGAACAGCCATGGGATTTAAATTTGACCTGTGTTCTGTGATAAACTGTGGAGATAAAACCCTCTGTTTATCCCTGCCATCTATCTGGACTGGCATGCGCGCACTGGTCCAACTGGCAGTGCCTCTGGTCCTCCCAGGCCAGTTCTAGCAAAAAGAAAAGAGACACGTTTGACATTGGCTCTGACTCCACCACGTATATAGACGCCATAGGCGTTCCACGCGGGGTCCCAGATCAGTACAAATTGGCTGACCAAGTGGCCGCTGGTTTTGAAAACATACCCATATTAGCTGCACTGTTTCCCATCACCCCTAACAAAAATGTGGACAGAATTAATTATGTGCATTACAATGTTCTTAGACTGGCCAACAGCACTGGGGATGCAGTTGGAGGACTCTCTGAACAACTGGCAGCCACCTCCCTGATGACAGTACAGAACCGAATTGCGTTAGACATGCTTTTGGCGGAGAAAGGGGGTGTCTGCTCTATGTTCCAGGGCCTCTGCTGCACCTTCATCCCAAACAAGACAGCTCCAGACGGGTCAGTAACTAAGGCGCTAGAAGGGCTGCGCACGCTCTCTGAGGAAATGCATGAACACTCAGGCATTGATAAACCCCTGGGTGGTATCTTCGAGAAGTGGTTCGGTCTCTCTGTGAAAGGATCATAGTGTCAGCAGTGGAGAAAACATCTACAACCCCCACCGTATCAGATGACTCAAATGGAGATGGACACCCTATTGGGGGGAACCGCCGACAGATTCAGATTCAGATTCAGAAGAAGACAAAGTATGAGTGGTCTCATGTGTATGAGACCAAAAGGGGGAGTTATAACTTTTAGTTTCAAAAGAAACAAAAAGTGCAGTAATCACAAGACCTAAAAAGGGGGACCTGGATACATTGGGACTTAAAAAAAAAAAGTGGCCTCAGTCCTATAAGGCCAAAAGGGGGACTGTTGGGAATAGAATGATTTTATGTGTTTTACTATCAGTTGTGTTTCACTATATAAGTTTTAGATATGTGAACAATGAGAATACTGAGATGATTTCAGCTGATCTGAATGTGTTTGCTTTGCAGAAGCGAAGAAGTACAGGAGAGGAAGAGACATGAAGTCTGAGGAGCACATACCGCAATGCTTAGATAATTAGTTTCATATATGGTAAAAAGAATAGAAAGTGATGTACAGATAGTAAGGTACAGCACGTGTAGGGAGTTGTGTTGTTCTCTTGTCTTTCAAAACAGGAACCACGCCCCCACCGCCAGCGGGAAGGAGTCAGATTAACACGAGGCAGGGGCGTGGTGTGGTGAAGGAGGAAGTGGAACTGCCAATGAGAAGAGGACAACGCCTTGCGTGCACAATGACACTCTGTTACGCTCAAATATACTGGGTCAGGGAAAGGACAGGAGGTCAGACTTCGTGAACTGACACACCTCTGTTGTTCGTCAGGGACGTGAAGTTGAGACCCAGAGCTCTGTAATTTTATTCCTTTACTGCTTAATAAACTACATTAACTGAGACCGAATATCTTCTCCTATTGCTTCATTAAAGAACACGCAGGACTGAGCTCACACATAGCACATTAGAGAGTAGGATGAGACTCTTAGTCCAACAATATCCTGGAGATAGGGCTGATGATGAACAAGGATCAACGAACCGCAATGATGAAGGGCCTGCCCTATGACCTGTAATGGCTCACACACACTTACGCAGCAGCGCACACACGTGCATCAACTGCACATCCCTAAAGTCACCACTTGGAGCTCAAACTGAACCGGAGATGGAGGGCTCAATGGAGGAGCTTCTTCAAAAGCTAAAGGAGGCTGGATTAAACTTGACAGATGAACAGGCACAGAGATTCAGAGGTAACTTAATTTTAAATTGAACAAAAAGTTGAAGATATAGAGCTTTATATATTCTGTGCAGCCCCGTTGTCGAAACTGAATAAACCGAGTGACTAAATTGTTAGCTAGCATCAATGTCATCTAGAAAATGACATTAGCTCGGTAAAGTCGGACATTCAACTTCAGTCTAAAAAATAGCAGGTTAACGTCACCAAATATATGTTTTTTAACACTTGTGCCTTGTAACGTTATGTTTTATCGACCGGTTTTGTGTTGCTGGGTGGAGGTGATTTTGTTAATGCTAACTATTAGGTAGCTAACGTTAGTTAAAATTTGCTGCTCATTGCGCAGGAAGTTAACATAGATGTGGTGACTAAAGTGTCCCCTGACAGTCCACATTTGTACCTCTTTGTAAGTAAATTAAGTAAGTAAATTTTATTTCTATAGCACTTTTCACAGATAAAATCACAAAGTGCTTTACAGCAAGAATAAAAAGCAATAAAATACAGAGACAACACAGAAAACACACAATGGCACAGAAAACAAATAAAGTCACAGAGGCCCAAAAACATCAACTTAAGTAAAAAACCTGTCTAAAAAGATAAGTTTTTAGTTCTCTCTTAAAACCTTCAGTGGACTCTATGCTACGCAGAGTCAGAGGTAGTGCATTCCAAAGGCGTGGAGCACGGGACTGGAAAGAACAATCTCCTCGTCTTTTGAAACAGGTGCAGGGGACCATCAGGAGTTTCTGATCAGATGACCTTAGTGAACGTAAGGGAGAATAGGGTCTCAGTAACTCAGTGATGTACGAGGGGGCTTGATCATGGAGGGCTCTAAAAATAAGTACCAAGATCTTAAAATGAATCCTAAAATTGACTGGTAGCCAATGTAGGGAATATAGAATCGGGGTGATGTGATCCCTTTTCTTAGACCCAGTTAAAAGCCTTGCTGCTGCAATTTGCACAGTCTGAAGGCGATTTAAAACACATAAAAAGTGCATTACAATAATCAATGCGAGATGAAACAAAGGCATGAATAATCATCTCCATTTCAGTTCTTGAAATCATGGACCTCAGTTTTGCGTCTTGCCGTACCTGCCGGAGAGGGACGCTGTTTTGTGGGGGGCAGACCACCGTAGAGTCGGTAGGGAGGACTGGCCGTGCAGCGACTCTTGCACATATAAATTTGTACTTTTTTCCGACTCATGCAAGTTGCCAAAGACACTACATACTACCACATTACTGTTGTTTGTTCTTATAACGTTGCTGCATGGGTTGAAGTGTGGGACTTTTGTCTTTTTATGTTAAAAGCTGAGCATTATCCAGTGAAGGATCTGTTTTGTAGTCAGACTCTGATTGATGACTCAGGAAGCAGGCATAGAAATGTTGTTGATCACATATTCATTAGAAAATTGACCTGAAGTCATTTTCTCCTCTTTTAGGTAGACTGAGATGCATTTCTCATTGATTGTTTGGCATCATTACAGTTATTCATTTCATATTATGTAGGCTACACCCAGGTAAAAATGTAAAAATAAATAGGATTATCGGATATTATTGGCTCACTTTTAGATTTTACTCTTTGTAACTGTGTGTAGGGTTTGTAGTAACTTGCAGTTTTTATAATAAAGTGTCTTCTAAAGAAAAAAGTATTTTGTGTGTGAGGAAGATAGGATTAATTATGATGTTATATTGTCACACATGCAAGATGTAGCTGAACGCTGTTCAAGTTATTTGTTGGACATCCACAAGGAATGATGCATTGTCTAAAAATGACTTTAAAGACCTATTTCATTATCTCTTACAGAGGTTGACTTTCGTGTGGCGCTAATCTTGCTGCCCCTCATCTTTAAAGAGAAAGTGGACCACTTCATTACAATAGGACAGATATGGATTTAGTTCTTATATCCAACTGAAAAAAACAGTTCATGGACAATCCTTGTTTGTATCTCATTGAAAAGTGTTCAGTCCCCTTCAGTTTTTCTCATTTTGCATCAATGTGAAAAAACTGAAGGTGTCTGAACACTTTATTAATGCACTGTATAGCACTTAAAAAAAACAGATTGCACTTTCATGTTTTTGATAAAATATGGGTAAAGTTTGGAGCCTTAATATTGAAGCTACATCTGTTTTATTTATTTCAGGGTATCCACGGATCCTTGAAAAGTCTTAAAAAGTCTTAAATTCATGTATCTAAAATTAAGGCCTAAAAATGTCTTAAATTCATTAGAAATGTCTTAAATTGGTCTTAAATTCATTATTCAAAGGTCTTGAAATTGTTGCGGCAGGAATATTTAATCTGACTTTCTTTTCCTTTTCTTGCGGCACTTTTCTGTGAGTGTCCATGCGCCGTCCAATAACAGCGCACGCTGGCGGTAGCACATACACAATGAATGGGTTCGTCGGTGGAGGTCTGCACTTTGCACGCTCTGTGTGAAAAGGGCTTAACGGCATGCGTTGGCCACCTGGCACTCAATATGCTGCTGTAGTGGTTTGTTTTCCAGACATATGAGTATCTTTGAGCAGTGAAAGTTATTATTTATGTCTTTTTACTTTTTACTCAGCAGTGATTTGTTTTCCACAGAGCTCTACGTGCGAGCATTTTATTTGCATTTGCGACTAAAAATAGTTTTGTGCCAGCAAAATAAAACATTCAGCACGCTGTGCGAGTCCAGATTTCAACCAGCAGCAGAAACGAAAGGCGAATCCTGTTGGTTGTGGGTTGAACGGGGGTCACAGACAGGAATACGGTGGTCAAATAGCCTATGGCGGCTCCGCGGCGCAAAATAACGGCTTACCGGCGACAGAGAAGTCCGACTCCAGGTCCAGTAGCCTAATTTCCTCTTTCGTTGGCATCATGACTGCCCAGTAGTACCTGGACAGCCGGTCCAGGTACTACTGGGCAGTCATGACGCCTGTGGCGGCACACAGGTATGTGGCGTGTCAAAGGAAAAACGAGCCGTTCACATTTCTCTCTGTGGCAGGTAACGGTCCACAAACCTCACTGCACTTCAGGGACTGTTCTTTACTTGTGAAGGGACTGTTCTTTACTTGTCAGGGGAGGAGGGTGGCTGTTTGATTTTTATTTTATTTTTTTATTTCAATCCCCCCATGTTAATCACTTATTGATGCTGTTTTTGAAGTATGAATAAGTCAATAAGTAATTTATTCCATTGAAATATCAGTGATGTATTATAGAAAAGTGATTTATCTTTTTATAAATGACAAAAGGCACATCTGCCTCATTTTTGCTGTGGTATTGTGATACTACTCAGAACCGTGATACTTTCACTGGTATCGTACCGTGGGTCCCAATTTTGGTACCGTGACAACACTGTCACAACCATTCCATTCGGAGTTGCGCAGTGAAGTGGCTCTGGTGCCGCTTAAAAAAGTGTTCCCCCACTTTTGGGAATGGGGGAACACTGCTCTCTCAGAGGCCAAAAGTGTTCCCCTACTTCTAATTTTACAAATTAAGCACTGGTTTACATTTATAGTTTTTTCAGTCTTAAATTCCATTCAAGGTGGCATTAAAACGGTCTTAAAAAGTCTTAAATTTAACTTACTGAAACCTGCAGATACCCTGTATTTGCTTCACCATTGTTTTTAGATTTTTTTTGCAGTCAGTCCCTATCCAACTGTACAGCTGGTAGACAGTGACTGGAAGATGGCCTTATAATAATTTAACACATTATTTCTGAGTGTGGAGTGCTTTAAACTGCAACAAAAGCAGGATGTGGAAAAACCTAGCACAGTAGTATCCAGTATATTGCGATGTCTCCTTTTGTCCCAACTTCATGTTCTTCAAGACCTACAAAAGAATAAAAGCTGTTTGCTGTATTTGGGTGCCCATGGCAGTGTAGTTGCCGAACCTCACCCATCCAGCCCATCAACACTCTGCTATGTGCTTTGTATTCCATGTCAGTCTCCAACCAAATCTCTGGTTCATGTGGCTGAAATGCTAACGTGTGATCAAACCACTGCAACAATCCTGCACTGGTTGACTTGCTGGCGTAGAGACTACTACAAGCTGTTTCAGAAACACTTCAAGCCCCAAAAAGTTGAAACCCATTTCAGTTGGGCCATGATCCATGCAGTAGTTCAGGCATTCAGCATCATCAGTGTTCAGGAATACCTAAAGCTTTGCTTTCGGGTATGCATAGAGCAGCAGTCAGTGCAGCTGACAGTAATACACCTCTGTGCTGCTCACATGCTGAAGCTGATAAGCATGAAGTTGTCCAAGGTGCAATGCAAAAAGGACACCAAACAGTTTTTAATGTACTGTTTTGTGCTCCTTCAAAATGCAACAGCATTTGGTCAGATCTTGTCAATAGCAAATTGTATGGTGTATGTCTTATACGAAGAGATCTGAGGCACTCAGGAGGCTGATGCCAACGTGTTTCAGCCAAAAACGCCTTTGTCAGGGCAAAATGTTTGTCAGTCAGCTCAGTTCATTGTTAAATAGGTAATCAGAGTCAGCTGCTCAATGTAAGCTGACTCTGATTACCGATTTAACATTGAAGTGAGCCTCAGATTCCTTCATATAAGTTCTACTTGGATCCCTAAACTGAAGAGCACCAGAGGGACACCCTTTTCTACACCCAAATAGCACTCCATGCATTTTGTTTTTTGACTGTATGGTGTATGTTTTTCATCAAGGACTGACACTAAGGGGTGTAATCCTCACCATTGTAAGTCACTTGTTGACCTCATTCCGCATATGCAGGTACTGTTCCTCTTTGGACAGGTGTTATGTTGACAAGTCTTGGCAAAACCCAGGACAGTAACAGGATTGTTGAGAACTGGTTCCACATGACCAAAAAATTCATCTTAACATCCAAATTACATAGAAGAGCAGGAGATTTTCTGCGGCTAACCCATGAGTTTGTTGTTGGCAGACTAAAGGGAATGGCATTCATGACAAAACAGGTGCTTCCAATGAAAACAAACTCTAACAAACAGCAACCTCAGGACCCAGAGACACTTACCCTGTCACAAGAGGAGACTTGGAGGAAGCAAAAGAGAAAGAGAAAGTCAAAGTATTTCAGCTCCCCTCCTTCAGCCAAAAAGGTCCAAGTACATCTGACAGAAAAAGGATTAGTTGGCGAACCCAAAGGATACTGTCCACATTGGGGAGGAAAGGGAACCATAGGCCAGCAATAGTGTCCATGACAAACACTTGTACAGTTGATAACCTCTTGTACACACTGCATCTGGCAATAAAGAGGAGACCGGGCATCGAGAGTGACCTAAAAACAAGTGCAAATCTTGACCCATGGATTGATACCTTGCTTCAAGTGCATGAACTGTTTGAAAAGACGGACTGGTCACAGAGGAAATTATTGTGGCTGAACACCATAGGAAGGTTCAAAGGACACTCATGAAATACATCTGGGACTGAGGAAGACATGGTTGCTTGTAGACTGGAATTCTCTCTGTTGATATCTTGTAAGTATTTCCCTTTTTTGTAAAAAGAAAATGATTGCATGTATTTATTAAAACAAATGAATGTACTTGTAATCAATAGTGTCATTTATTCTACAGATAATAAAATGTCTTGTTATAACAAAACGATCATAGAGATTGGTCATATTTAAATTCATTTACACGTCATTTTAAATTATGTTTAATTTTATTTCAAGGTGTGAAGATTTTGGTAATTTAAAGACTGATAATGACAAGTGGGCCAATGAGTTGCTTACAGTGGTTCCTTGCAAAAGGTAAGTGTAAAGTATGCATACATGTCTGATAATTCAATCTAGAATGTAACAGCCAAACAGTTCCACAGATCTACATTGTTAATGAATCATCAAGGTTTGAAGACCATATCCTTCGCTGACCTTGATGAATCACTGTGATATGTGACCAGGTCTGGACTATTGTAACATTAATTAAAAGTTATCACATCATTTTAAACATTCTGCAAGTTGTGTGAAGCCTTTACACAGCCTTTCCTGTACTGAGTCTGTTCTGCTACGGGAACCTTGGCATTAAGTCTAAAAAGTGACTTTAGAAAATTGTGGACATGAGTAGCAAGATTTTGGGGGTACAGCAGACCATACATCTCTATTTTAAACTCTGGTCTAGGGAGGAGTTAACAAGCCCCTACCTGGCAGAGTCTTTCAGTTCTTACTGTGATCACAGGGTCTTTTTATGGATGGTTTTTAACTCTTTTAATAAGCATGTGGTGTGTTTTAGCTCTTTTTATTTTGTACATCTATTGTATTGTTATTTATTGTCCTGCTGTTGACATTAGGCAGTGTCTTCCAGTGTAGCTGTCCACTGTATCACTGTACTCCGATATCTATTGTTATCTATTGTTATTTTTGTTATGTTGTGTCTGTATCTGTTATGCTGCAAAACAAATTGCCCCTTGGGGACATAAATAAAGTTGAGTTGAGTTGAGTACTGGGACTGCTTAAAATGTGAAAGACATAACACAATAAGTCTTCCATAAGACTGTGGTGACAATGTTATGAGAAAGTTGGTTCATTTGAGTCCTATTTTCTTATATAATCTCACCTGAAATATAATTTCAACTCATCTTTTGCTTTAGGACAACGCAGCAGAAACTGTTGAAGCCAGGCGCAAAAGCTCGTGAAGTTCATTATGGACCACAATGGTGTTGATGAAACACTGAGGGTAAGCCTCTCTTTCTGTTAATGTCATGAACCTGAACTCCTTTGACATCACATTACTTTTCCATTTGCTATAGAACACTATTTAACACTATTTACGAAAACGTTGTAGCTAAAGACAAATGACCAAATTGAGGAGCATACACTTGATCCATTGATCATGTATCACAATGTAATGAAACGCAATATATGAAAGGGTATTCACAAAAACACAAATTAAACAATTAATAATTTTTTTTTGCTGAATCTATTGCCAGTTAATATACAGAAACTAGGTCTTTATGTGCTCCTCTTTTAGAGACATTGTCTCTGATAAGCTGTTCAGGAATGGAGCACACTTTCTGTGACTTGACGGTAAGTAAAAATTATGCTTTTGATAGTTGCAGACTTTCAACGTCTCAGCACATTTCTCACATGAAAAGCAATGTCCAATTTTATAATCCCATAATTTGTTATACAGGTGTTGCTACTTGGAGCAAGTTCTCCAGCATGTACAAGCAGGAGTTCTACATCATGTACTCTACAAACTGCGCTCAGTGCAACTGCACATTCAAAAGCTGTATGCCAGGTATTCACACTATGCTTTTAACAGAATTCACTTGTTGCTAAGTAAAATGACTTTGTGTCTGCAACAAAAAAAAAAGTCTTAACACCATGCACATGAATATGCTTTTGTTTTGTTGTTGCTATATTCACAGGTTATGTTGGATGTGGGAGGTTGGGAGAGCGCCAGGGGATTTATTCTGAGGATCCCCACCCTGGATTTTGCAGCCAGTTCTGCCAGCTGCAATCTGGATTCATTGATTAAACTAATAAAAAAGCTGCACTCTTTCAAAGACTCGTTTTATTTATATATCTCATATATATATATACTGTATGTATTATATATTCCTTTCATACATCACAGGGAAATCATTACGACAAGTGCTTATCAATAGGCTAACCAAGCCAATGAAAAAAGCTAGCTGTAGGCTAATTTAGGCAGTAAAGTTTACTTACCTGTTGAGAAGAAAGCAGGCAGATTCAGCGTCCCTTTTAAAACCTTTCTGCTTCAGTAGCTCTTTCCACCTGGGAAAGGCTACCCTGATGTTTACCCTCACTTTTTGAATTCGCAAGTCACGTTGCCTTTTTTATTCCCTTTTGTGCTTTCTTGGCGATGAGGATTCCATCTCCCGTGATGCTGCATATGCATGACCTTGCATCATGCTGAAAGAGTGGAACTTTGTTATGCTGCAGCAGCAAAGGCTTTCAAATTTGCCGGGGTATTAGCATAGCGCCTCTTCCTCCTCTTCCTCGGCTTCTCAGTCACGCAATGCTGGCCTGGCTCTCAACGAAAACACTGAAGGCGGGGCTGTATGTCCCTTTGCTGGCGGATGTATTCTCAAGATGGCGGAACGTTATGGAACTCCCCAGACGACTTAACCGCACAATGTACAAACAAATCCAAAATTCTCCTTCTATGAGAATAAGTCAGATTATTGGTGGAGGTAACAGTACACCAATGATGACATATTTATGAAAGCAGACATCGATTTTTGTGCATGAATTACAATTGTTTACCATTTCCATATTACACCGTAGTTTGTTAACCTTTTCTACAAAGTAGTTGTTATAATAATTTGCCATGTCCAGCGGTTTGGTTATAAACACTCCATCAGTTTCAATGAAGGATGGATGCATCTTAGAATGTCTACCCATTATATTCAGCACATTCCACAACCTTTTACTATTAAACTGAACTCCCCTTATTATTTGTTGATAGTACTCTCTCTTCTTCTCTCTGTTCAGTTTAGTTACTTGATTTCATAGTGTGCAATATACTTTTCTTTCGCTCCCTGAGCCCAAAGTCATATAAACCTTTTTGGCTTGGTCTCTTTGTTTTATTAAAGCAACACTTACCTTTCTGGAAATTTTACATTTTTCTTTGTTTAGGTTAAAATGCTATATAAGCTGATGGCACACTAAAATGTAAGTGAATTCCACCAGAGATGAAAACTCATAATTATACCATTCTCATATGGTTCTAAGAAAACTCCGACCAATCACTGCATTTGGACCGAATGCAATGATTGGTCGGTTTTTTCTCCTGTCCTGTGTCTTCCCCATGTGGAGGTCTCCAACTGACGTAACCGCTCGCGTAACCACCCCTCACCCTCCACCTCTGAGTCTGAGACAACAAACAGGTTAGTAACAGGGGTACTTGTGGATATAAACTAGTAACATGGACCCTTGTGGATATAAACTAGCGACAGGGACCCTTGTGGATATAAACTAGTAACAGGGACCCTTGTGGATATAAACTTTTTTCCATAACAAAAGCAAATAAATGCGGACCACCGCTTCCACCTCCAGCCACTCCAACAGGGAAATCAGTTGGCAGAAGAAAGAAACGATGCAACAAGTAAATTCATCAGTGCAATACAGTCGTGAGTTTCTAACAGACATTAGAAACTGCTGCAGAGATCTAACGCTACAACCAAGAGAGCTTAAGATGTGTAGCAAGCTTGGCCTGCTACGTCGAGCTAGCCCTGAGATGACCGTGGTTTCGCCTGGAGCTGTCCCGACAGGGAGACGCCGGCAGCGCTGTGACAGGAGGTGGGAGCAGGGGAAGCGCGGAGGGGTTAGCTAGGCTATGAGCTAACCCCATCATACCAGCTGTTCCCAGTGTCCTTCTGGTGAATATTCGCTCACTGGACACGAAAATGGATTACATCCGACTATGGAGATCCACTCACCAAGGAGTGAGGGGCTGCTGCGTCCTTGTGTTCACTGAGACATGGATAAATGGTAACATATCAGACTCCGGTGTTGAGCTAACGGGGCTAACACTACACAGAGCACACAGGACGGCAGCATCATCTGGTAAGCTCCGTGGTGTATACACAAACAATTCATGGTGTTGTGATGTGAAGAGGATATCCCAGTTCTGCTCTCAGGATGTGGAGTTTTTGACTGTGAAATGTCGACCCTTTTCATCTTACTATTGCACTATATTAGACTATTATTACAATTACACAGAGGGAACTAGGTATGGAAAGCAGCAAGAAATGTAATGACTATTGTACACTGCAGTGGAGTAACACTGACAACAACCTCTAAGAATTAGGTTCCAAGTTTTCCCAACCAGCAAATAGGCTTAGAACAGCAGCACAATTAACAGAACAGTCAACACAAAGTTCATTAAGGCTCCCTGAGGTGACGAGAGATGTGTTGGTCCTAACTTGCATCCTGCCTGCTTAACAGAAACTATTTAATGAAACTATTATGTCCAAATTATTACCAAAATAAAGGCCTGATAATTTTTAATAGGCTACCACAGATGAATGAAGCCGCAGTCAGCCAATTGTAGAAAAGACACCACAGTATGATTCAAATATGACAGATTTTATTTATTGAGAACCTAACATTGCATAAGTGCTGATCTGGAGAAAAAGAATAAACGGACGGATAACAGCGTTGCATTCCTCTGGCAAGCACACTTAACACTTAACATTAACATTAACACACTTAACATTAATAGTTTATTTCTTGCTGTGTTGGCCACCTAGAGACACACCAGCAGAGACACACTGGGCAAGGGAGTGTGGTGCCGGTCTTCTTGGCAGTGCACCACTCCCCTCTTTAACCTTCCCATAATTGTGTTCCCTCCGGGCTCTTTTTGGAGGTTGACCAGTGATGAGCGCCCATCTGCCCCCCAGCGGAGTCTTACGGCGAGCAACAGCTGTAGGCTGCATGCTTATTTGTGTGCTCATTTGCAGACCCTGCCTTGGCTGCATTTTGATGTTAAGCGCAGCAGCACTCCTCATCTTCCCAAATGTAGACAGTGCTGAGATCAGGCCGCTGTCAGTATGAATTTTCTCGTAGGATGACACAAGGGATTCTATTGGGGCTTGCAAGGTCTCATCCTTTTCAAGCTTGTCCATGAGGCCATCAAACATGGATCTGAGACGACCTTTGAGATACTCAGCTACCAACTCACTTTGAGATGACGCTTCTTCAGCTCCAGAGCCGTCTTGTGGTGTTGGGGGAGTGGTTGTTCCAGCTTGTTCTTGGGTGCCTATTTCGCAGAAACACATGTTAATTTTAGATCCTGGCATGTGATTGGCAAAGGACAAAGACAGAAAATACCAAAAGATATGGCCCACTGTTTAGTTCAATTAGTTGGCCTGCTGAAAAGTACTCACTTGCAATGAGTGGAACTGTTGGGCAGTCTTTCTCCCTCTCAAACTTCAAGCCCATAAACCAGCTCTCTGCTACATCAAGCTTTCCTTTTTGGACAGACAAGATAGATACAAAGAGCCATGATTATACACAGTATCATATATCAAGTGCACTGGTGTGGTGTTTTACATGCACAGTCACACACAGGAGAAGTCAGGATTTGAACTGCCGACCCTTCAGGTACTGAACAACCTACCAACTGAGCTACAGTTGCCCCTCTACAAGCAAGCAGCAACAAACAAGCTAATGACCTTTCAGAACAAGCAAGCTAATACCTGTGGCCATCTCATAGAAGGACTTCTTTGAAGGATGTCACTGGAAGGTGGTGGCCTCCCTGCAGCTTGAAGGCCTGCATTACAGAGTGTTGGTGTTTGCAGAGCGCCCCATTGCTGCCAGCTGAGCAGGTGCACATGCCCATGGAGATGTTCACCAGATAAACGCCTCCTTGTTCACTGGGAACAGTGTAGTTCAATTCATCTTCCTAAAATATGAAAAAAGACATAGATGTTGAAAATAATATTAGAAAAAGGCATTTTTGTAAATCACAAAATGAGTCGTTTACACGGCTCTCTGAAATACTCAATTCTAATTGGAGAACCAGATCTACTACACCCCTTAGTCATTGTAAATCCAGCCTAACTCACAGTTTCCCGTGGCTTATTGCTTACCTATACTGTACCATGGATTACAGCATGTGTTAGGCTATACGATATTAACGAAAGCTAGAAACAATGGAGGGTATTGAGACACTGAAATAGGATCCCTTCATTGCGTTACAAAACCCCTCACTAATGCTTCTGGGGCCGGTTGCACCAACTGGTCTTTACTACGCCTGGTCGTAACTCCTAAGATGGTCTTTGTTAAGACCAGTCTTAAGGAGTGGACTTACGCCGGTTGCACCAACAGGGCTTACGCCTGGTCTTAGCTACGCTGGTTTTAGCTGTGCGCGTCCATGTGAATGCCCCCGGAATGCCCCTCGCGGCCTGCCTAGAGGATCGTGGTGATGTTAAATGATGCGCCGCTGAATCACCCTGTGTGCTTGACAGATGACAATTGACAGTTGACAGCCCCTCTCATCTGTGTTGACAGTTTATTTACAGTTTAAGATTTGAATAAAACATGAAGGATCAACAAAAAACTTTACAGACACTGAAATTAGAAAATTAATCAAGCTGTACAGCAAGCACAGAGACGTATCACAAATAAGAACAAACAGTCGGTATGGGCAGAGATAATGGGGCACATCAATACGTGTTCAGACTCTGGCTGCCTTCATACAGAGGCTGACATGAGGAAGAAGTGGAAAGATCTTCTCAGCAAGGCAAAAAAATACATCTCCTCCAAAAAAAATCATCCAACTAGCGGGGGTCCTCCCCGAAAACCTCA
Source organism: Epinephelus fuscoguttatus (assembly GCF_011397635.1). Classification (NCBI taxonomy): domain Eukaryota; kingdom Metazoa; phylum Chordata; class Actinopteri; order Perciformes; family Serranidae; genus Epinephelus; species Epinephelus fuscoguttatus. Next base: position 37,643,715 of record NC_064756.1, on the reverse strand, counting down.
ATTTACAGTGACATCATTGTTGATGTATTTGGGGAGGATTCCCCTGCCTGGTGGGGAGGCTGGTGGTAGTGCTGCGTTGCAGCCCAACACAAACTGTAAATCCGGTGACAGCTCTCTCAATAAGTTCAAACAGATCTCTCCTACTGAATTGAAACCTCTCAATCAGCTCCTCGTCATTATATAGGCTATGTCATATTGCTTCTGTCCCTAATTACTCTCTCCCATCTAAAACCAGCTCGTATACAGACGATGGATGAGACATGCCATAATCAAGTTGCGCTCTCTGCGCTCTAGAGTGCATGATAATGACCTTACGCCTGCTCTTGACTAGGCATAAGATTTACGCACGGTCTTAGTAAGAAGAAGGCTTAAGCCCTGTTGGTGCAACCGGCTTAACTATTAGGTTGGACTTAGAACGCCAAGTTACGACCAACTTAGCTTAAGACCAGGCTTAAGACCAGTTGGTGCAACCGGCCCCTGGGTTCCAAACTCACTGGTAGTTGCAAAAAGAACACACACCTTGACTATTCTGTCAGGACTCACACTGTTGAACTTGAACTCCCGCTTCACAGTCCTCCCGTTTGCTACATCGAGGAGTCGCCTGATGTAGTAGGCCTCCAGTCTGGTGCAAATGAAGTTGACCAGTTGGGTGACATTGTAAGCCTCCAACCTGTAGGGAAGGCAATAGAGAACAGACTTGCACTTGACTTGACTTGCACCTCTCAATAGAAGAAAATCTGAATCATGAAAAATGAAAAGATAAGACGCATTGTTATAATAAACAGTATAATAATTGCAAGTAATGGTGTGTGTGTGTGTGTGTGTGTGAGAGAGAGAGAGAAAGAGACAGAGAGAGAGAGAGAGTGGTGTATGTGTGAGACAGTGTGTGTGTGTGTGTTGCTTTGGTATCACCTTCAATAAAGTTTTAAAGTTTTATACATTTTTATCCCTACCTGTGGAGGATGCTGTCTTTCAAGACCCTCATGGCACTTTGAGCAAAATTATTTGTGTTGTTGCCCCACGTTGGAAGGCCCATGCGTAGACAGATAGCCCAGTCCCTGCGTTGGGCAAACACTGCCGTCAAATGGTCCTGGTACCATTGGTGCTTCAGCACCGCTGGGTCCTGGAGAGCCTGGTGGTAGGAGGCCTCCAGCTCCTCTGGTGACATGGCATACACCATTTTTTTGAAGATATCCTGCAGCCACTGACGGTCCCCCTTCGGCACCTGTGATGAAAATATTAGATCAAGTGTCTTCATACATACTAGTAAGACAGTTTATTTAACATCTTCAAGCAAAGAGATTTGCTGAGAGAACAGTTGGGGATTTTAAACCAATGTTAGAATTTAAACTGACTTAATATATTTAGAATAAAACAATATGAATTTCTCTGACAAACCCCATGGTGACTGTCCCAGAGCCATCTCCACATGGCCTGGAGCACGTGCAAGACACAGAGGAGGGGAGTGGTCGGCGGAAACACATTCTGCAGTGCCTGTCGCAGGGCTTTCCAGTCATCGGTCATGACAACTTTTGGCCCTAGCTCTCCTCTTCCATAAAAAGCGTCCCCTGGTAGTATAGACTGCAGCAACTTGAGTCCCGCTGCAATGGTGTTTTGGGACTCGGATGTTGTGACTCTGACTCCCAGTGGCAACCCACCTGCAGCCGAATGGGTTAGCAGGAGGAATATTCTGCTATTCATACGGTCACAGTTTCCTGACAGAAATGAACAAATATTATTTAGCCATACAAGTTTTTAAAGTCAAATTGGTGTTTTTAAAAAAGAAGAGATTGTGGAGAATAAAGAAAAAATAAAACAAAAATCTTCAATCCCACAAGGTGTTAGGGTCCTCTGAAAATGAGATCCAAAATGATTTTTCAGACTTGTGAGGTCTGCTGTCAAGAGCCTATGATGGGTACATGGAATATGTATATACCTATTTAACTAGTAACACAATAGAGAGGTTATCACAACATGAAACAGACAAAAACATACAGGTGTCAAAACATAACCCTGCTGGCAGTGTTGCCTGCAGGGCAGTGGTAACAAATCTGATGAATCGATAAGAGCATTTCTTCACTGTGTCTCTCCAGTCTGTGGATCCTCTTCATGACTGGAGTGCACAAAGCGATGACTGTTTGCTCGTCAGTGGTGGACTCCAACCGCGCACATGTTTCACACTGTTCCTTGTTGTAAACCTCCAGACGTTCCTGGAGGTTTTCAAGCATGGCATCCCCTGATGCAGCTCCATATTCCCTCTTGAAAATGGAGTAGTATAATCTGTAAAGGCAATAAATAACAAACATTTTTAGTGGGGACATAGTATAGCAAAGCCTTATCTAACAGCTGTCAATGTGTTATGATTTTAGCTGCACAAAATTGCTAGTATTTTTTCATCGAGACGACTACATTTCCTACCACTGCGTACCACTGCTATTCACTAGATCATTGTTTTTGAATAAGCAAATATGAAACTGACCGGTAGCAGAATTGGACGTCTGGACAAATGGACCTGCAATGAATCTGCAGAGGCATACACATATGAATCACTAACAGGTAAAGGTAGCACGCACATCCCAAAAAACTGCTGGGTTCACCAAAAAGTAAGTATGACCAAAAGGTAAGTATGAAATAAAAGATAAAGTCCGCACACCAGAAGCAATACACATATGAATCACCCTGCTCCTCCTGGAGGTCATATTTCAGGGTGTTTAGGGCTGAGGAGGGTGAGTGCCCACTCTGAAAAAGTTTCTCCAGCTTCTCCACGGTCTCTCTGGCCACATCCCGCTGCTGTAAGGCCTCAGAACAGCCAAAGTGGTGGTTGTGGTGATGTTTGATGGTCACATGCAACAATAACCCCTCCTGAATATGAATATCACTAGATCTATAAAATATGGAAAGGAAACATGAGCATGTAACCTGGATTAAACAGTATGCAATGTTAATCTCTAAATTATTGTTCTGTTACGTGTAATAGCCAACCTGGACTTCCTGTTCTGACTATGTCTGTGGTTTTTCAACACAAGGTAGAGCCCAGCAGGACAGTGTGTGTTTCTTTTAGTGTCACCTGTCTGCCTTGTATTGTGTTGGCATCTTATGTCAACCTTTGAACATAGAAATGCTTCATTAAAGCTCTGACTATTTAAACAATTACAAAAACAAGAAACATGAATATTGTAAATCTTAATCGATAGCTGTTGTGCCGAACTGTATGCTCAGTAATAGGATAAGTTTTGTCCACTCTTAAGGTCACTCTTGATGACCGTTGGAAGTCCTCCAACCATGTCTCTGCCTCCTCTCTGGTGGCAAGTTGAAGCTTTAAAGAGGCTGTGAAACCCCTCTCCAGTGGTGTGTATGTGCAAATGAAATGGCAGTGCCCCTCAGGCAGAAGTTGCTGTTTAAATAAATGAAATATAATGTTAGTAAATCAACCATATTATTTCAAAAGGCAAACTTACAATACTTACAACTCTTTATTTGCATTGTAGTAGAAAAAAGTACAGGTCACTGATAATTTGTAGAGATTAGAACCTATCAACACAACGAACAACACACCCTTACTGAAAGCCTAACCATAACCAGTCAATACCTGTCGATACCTGTGCCAAAACCATTTATTACTGGAGCTGCACTCCCTGTCCGTTGACTTATACCTAATCCTAACCTCAAGATGATCCAGTATGATGCTCTTCAAGTTCTCCTTTGCACAAATATGACACCAGCGACACTTAACTTTCATGGCTGCACAAACACACACACACACACACACACACACACACACACACACAATAATTACTAGTAATGTTTAACATACAGTTAATGTTGATGCACTAATATTGTTTATTACTTACCTTGAAATGACTGCTATGCTGACTTGCAAGCTTCGGGGTTTCAGAAAGAGATTGTTTCTATAGAAGAAGATGGGATGAATCAGCACATTAGCATGACACAGTGGCCCTTAACCACCACATTTCTGTGTGGCTATATAACTTATTGTAGCTAACACCACCCACCATGCGGTACCTTCCCCTACCATCCTACGAAAAAAAATATCGCCTGCTGGATGGGCCTGGCTGGGCCTGGCTGGGCCAGAGAGCCTAGCTGCTGCTGGATCCAAGGATCTGATCAAAATCTCTCTTTGTGAGCTACATCCACGGCTCTTAACTCCATAAAAGACTCATATAACTTTGTTCAACATGTATAAAGTGAGTATTAATTTAAAATATTTCCAGAATAAAATTTTTAGAGGACTTGTTGCCTTCACTCACACACCAGAGAGCTGCTGCTGCTGTTACTATGTACTGGGACAGTATACAGTTAATTACTTATTAATTAATTTAACTCATAAAGCACTTTGAATTGCCTTGGATTTTAAATATGCTAGGGTCATGGTATTCCAGGCTCACTCAAAGGGGCTAGGAACTTACACCAAAGACAAACATTTTCCTCTCCTTCTTATTTTGTGTTTTACTCTAGCTTTGTGATTAAGGAGTTGGGACTTGCAGTTGGGTGCAGTTTCCCACAAGAAGGCATCAAAAAAGTGGAAAAATCTCAAGAGGAAGTATAAGGTGGATCATATAGTCTCTGGTTAAAATGTAGTGTTTTTCCTGCTGAGAGATAACATATTGTACTCTGATTATCCACAGGAACTAAAAAAGCTTCCAACAGGGTCAGGAACTGATCAGGGAGAGGACACCCCAAGCACTTGGTCCTATTATATGTGCATGCATGAGGAACTAGGGTCAAGGCCTTCGATTTCCCCCCCTAGTTCTTTTGGCCTATTGCCTGCCAGACCCCACCATTCTCCCTCCCACCCCTGCAGAGTGCCCATCAGTCAGACCTAGCCCCTCACCTGACTCTCCCAGGTCAGTGGGTCGCTGAGGTTGTGTCTTTGTCCTTATAGCTTCTCTTGCATGTACAGACACATGTAAAACTCCCTGCCATGATAAATGCAGACTTGATCCCACATCCCACGATGGATCATTGCAGATCTGGAATCAAGTCTGCTGCTCTTGCATGTACAGGCACATGTAAAACTCCCTGCCATGATAGACGCGGACTTGATCCTACATCCCATGATGGATCACTGCAGATCTGGAATTGCAAGTGAGGTCAATATAAATGGCATTTATGTCAATACAGAAATTCTATCCTTAGCCTGCATATAAAAACATAAGATAGCCTATTATGCAGAACATTTGAGATGTCCCACCAAGGATGAGAAGCATGAGAAGCATGAGTAAGAGTGACTCTGTTAGAGTGTGTGTATGTGTGTGTCTATGTGCATGCATGCGTGCATGCGTGTCTGTGTGTATGGTAGGTAGGCCTAATTATGTGTAAACTTCCTCATAGATAACAAGGTTGTTTTTGATAGGCAAACTGGAATGAGCAATAATTTTACAATTCTAGTCATCCATGGCCAGGACATGCGTCACACCAAACATCCCCAATTTTTCGTTCTGGTCCATATGGCCCATGTACTCCCCTTGTGGCCAGGTACCCTGTCATGAATTTATGGCTGTACGACGGGCCTATCTGATAAGAAAATATTCCATTCATTACTCTGGACCTACATGATAGACAGACAGATATAACATGTATAAGGTTAAAAAGGAATAGCCTACCTCATGTATTGAGGCCATTATAGCTCTCTCCAACTCTGAATCGGAAACTAATCCTTTGCGTCTTAGGTTCTGTCTGACACAAAATCTTCGGACACTCATTTCTGAGCATCTCTGAACTCCAGTTTGCTTCAGTGTGGTGGAAATTGCCGCGTGTATCTTGCCTGCTTTAACCCTATGGGCCCGAGCGACGCACAGTGCATCCAAATTAACACCTGTTCTTCTCTATGGATTTTCTACGCAACCGTGCATCATAGCGAGAGACCACGCATATCACGTGAAACAGCGGGACCACAGCTTTCCGACAAGACTTGTCGGTAGTCCGGTGTTTTCACAGCAAAAAAAAAAAAAGATAAAGTTACACTAAAATTATGTATAACAAAGCTTTCATACAGCTTTGCACACACATTACTCTTGGATGGATTACTCGCGAATGCAGGGTCGCACAGAAATGCCATGCATATGACATGAAAGCGCAGGACCAGAGCTTTCCAGTGACACCACACACATCATTGTGCTGTCATCCCATCATGCTATAAATACACATCAATTGTCTACAAAATAAAAACCTGACGAATTTCTTTTCAATCCATTATACAGATCTTGTTATCAGTCACTTCATATAGTGAGGAATATCGTATCTTACCACGTCTTAGGCTTGCGTGCGCCTGTCTATCCACCTTTGTAGTCCGGCTTTCAAGATGCAAAGATCTCCATATTGTCCCGTTGACACTCCATCAAACTATGTATGACAAGACCAGCGCACTTCACCTAGGCGCACCCAGACAACTGTTGGGATTCACAGGACCACAGATGTTTTGTCATTTGGTAAAATCTACACTGGACATTTAAAGGCTTTTTCCTCTGCATGCTCTTTGTCTTCAAACAAAGAGAGCTATGTGACACCCATCGCCACAGGAGATCTCAACTCACACCTCAGTGAGACACAAGTCTCACAACTTGATTGGACAGGACTTTTACAGTGACATGTGACTCTGATGTCACAGGCATCTGTACAAGTTCTGTTCCCGCCAAGCCTTCTCTCTTGCTCTGGAGCTACAACAGCTCACCTCTTGCTCTACAGCTGCGTAGCAGCCCACATCTCTTTCCGGCTGGGCCTGGAACAGCAGAGGCCCAGACCCTTGCTCCATAGCCCAAACCACTAAAGGCAGGGCAATTGATCATAGACTCTCTTGCAAACACAAGGTTTGCAACTAGCGTTCCAGCAACGAAGAGAACCAAGTGAGTTAACACCCAGCGTCTAACTCTGCTAAACCCTGAGCGACCAGCTTCCTCAGAGTTTCACCTTTGGAACAAAGGACACAACAAAGACTGCAGCTGAAACCACAGTTCTTCTCAGCCTTCTTCTGCCAGCTAACAAAGCAGTACACCACCAAGTGACTCTTTTTCCCATCCATTCAAGGATCGGCATAGCTTATCACAGCTTTACAGGCTAAGCAAGACTGTTCAACTTGTTGTATGTGATTTGATGCTGTTTACTGAGTTATTGTTGTGATAGTTTGCCGTTAGGTCATTGATTAGTTGGCTTCGCCAAAGCTAAGTGTTTAGTTTGCTCATACTGTTCACAAACAGATTCTTGCATGCAACTAAACAATCTCTGCATTAATCCAGACCGTTTGCAACACACATCACATTGAAATAGACTCATTAACAAACAGGCTTTCAACAGAGCTACACCCAAACAGGTATCTCAAAGTTCCCGCTTCTTTTCCTTTGTCTTTGTCCTGACCACACGGTCAGACAAACACCTCCCCCGACCTGAAGCCAGCCTTGATTCGGCCATTTTGGTAGTTCTCTGTTGTCAGCCATTTTGTTTTGTAGGCCAAACGGCTCCTTGATCACCACACCTGCCTTTGTTTTTTTCTTTTCTCTCTCGCACACACACACACACACACACACACACACACGCACATATACACACCAAGCTTGTATATAGTTAGTTAGAATTTGTGTGTTTTGGTTTGCTTTGCTAGTTTGTGAATAAATATAATTCTTTGGAATCATACCTGCTGTCTGTTTAATGTTGCACAAGAGTGAATGAATAGTCAACCTTTGCTGCGTCAAGAACTCCGAAATCCTTCAGGCATTACTGTTAATTTTGGTTGTCATCATTAATTTAATTATTAATCAAAACTCCAAATTAATAGTTTAGCGTATTTTATGAGACTTATATCTTTAAAGGGAAATTTAGTTTTTTTTTTCAACCCGTCTCCTATCGTCCTAAATTTGTTTCAAGTGACTAGTGACATAGAAATAATAGTTAGCATGTTAGCTGTTAGCCTAGATACAGCCGGGGCGCATAGTAGCGTCAGACCTGTTAAAACATAAGTGAACGGGCATACCTTCAAGTGCACAGTTAGTCCACTAAACAAGCTTTTTTTCCCCACAAAGACTGCCTCATATCGTTAAGATAAATGTCAGAGAACATATAGAAAATAACATGTAAACGTATTGTCTTACCTTACCGGTGTGCTGCCATGTTTGTTCACATTAGTTCTGCTTTCCAAAGCGTGGCTGAAATATATCTCGCCAGCTCTAGATAAAGCCCAGCTGGATACTACTCCAGGTGGAGGTGTCTCGTCCTCGGTCATATCCAGACCTTGAAAATAAGGCTGCAACCGGCCCCATTCCTTGCAACAGAGGCATTCCTCTTCTGTGGGCACTGGGGCACAGCATCCACAGGTACACCACCAATCTCCAGAGCTACGCAGCCTTGCAGAAGCCATTCGTCCTCTGTCGTCCTCTACCTATTGCGCCTCTCTCTCTCTCCTCCGCCGTTCTTCAATTTCACGAAGCTCTTCGTCAGTGTATTCTGGCTCAAATAAATAAGGGCGGCGATCAAACTCTGCAAAATCAAATTCCTCCTCCACAAAGTCGAAGTCTGGCAAAAAGTCAGCCATTATTCTATAAATCTTTCATAAAATAAATGAATGAACTTTTCAGGCTACTGTCCGGTTCTGCCTTCCAGCTGTTGCTGCTTGTTCAGGCACGCTATGAGATCGCTGCTTGTTCTCGCGATATTTTGGCCACGCTTTGGAAAGCAGAGCTAGATGGTAAACAAATATGGCAGCACACCGGTAAGGTAAGACAACACGTTTACATGTCGTTTTCTATATGTTCTCTGACATTTATCCTAACGATATGAGGCGGTCTTTGTGGAGAAAAAGCTTGTTTAGTGGACTATCTTTGCACTTGAAGTATGCCCATTCACTTACATTTTAACAGGTCTGACGCTACTGTGTGCCCCGGCTGTATCTAGGCTAACGGCTAACATGCTAACTATTATTTCTATGTCACTAGTCACTTGAAACAAATTTAGGACGATAGGAGATGGGTTGAAATAAACCAAAATTTCCCTTTAACTGGCTATCATTTTTCCCTTTACGGGAATGGTGCCCCACGAGGTGATTTAATGTTAATTAAGTCACATTATTTAACATAATTATTAATTATTATTAATAATTATTAATTATTTCCGATAGCCAATTAAATCCCAACAATAATGAAAAAAATACTGGCAATCATGTCCGCCTGGCACAAACCACATGTTTTGGACCACTGTGAACTGACAGAATGTCCCACCATCATGGTTCTTATATTACCAGATTCCAGAGAGTCTCCCCTCTTCATATATGGCAGAATATGTCTACTTCCAACTTGCTATGGTGAGACACATTTCAAAATGTAAGAATTTAGTAACACGGATTTGTTTTTTTCATTGATATAAAAATTAATATAAAATACAGGCACTTAGAAGGACATGTAATGATGCCAAATCTGGATAGCCCAGATTGTCCTGAAAAAAAAAAACAAAAAACCAAGATATAGCATGTGTATGTAGCCTTTATAATGACTGAGATATGAGCTTAAAAGTAAAGGCAGTAAAAATACCCCAGAAAAGGCCTAGGGCCCATATTAAACAACTCCTTGATAAAGTTCGCCTGGGACTCCACGGCAGTCATAATAATAATAAACGACTACTATCTACTATCAGTATCAGACAGTAAATTAAGTATGTGCTAGGCTGAATAAGCCCTGCGATAGTCTGGCAACCTGTCCAGGGTGTACCCCACCTCTCGCCCAGTGCCAGCTGGGATAGGCTCCAGCCCCCCCACGACCCTCAAGAGGATAAGCGGTTAGAAAATGGATGGATGGATGGATGGATGGATGGATGGATAGGCTGAATAACTTCCGGGGCACAGAAATGAGAGAGATTAAATATTAAAATTTTAAAAAAAGGGATCGAGACCATTTTTTAAATGTTCTATTTTTGACCTGCTCACTAAATGAAATATTTGACAAAGAAGTCGAAATCTGTATTTTGTTGGACATTGAAAAACAAATAATGAAATAACAATTTTTTTCCATTTTATTGTCTTTTTTTCAGTCTTAAATGGAATTGAAATTGAAATGAATGAATGGTACACGGACCTACATGGATTACTTCCCACACACAAGACCCTGCTCTCACTGTAAGGTTGCTTTAATTTTGAAACAGGACAAGGAAAGGTTGAGTTAAAAATACACATTTACATATTTTTATGTCTGTGACACTTCAAGACATTGAAATTGTAGTGAAATGTCACGTAACTTAGCATGGGTGCCAACAAAAAATATTACAGGTTCCTCAACACTCACGCCCTGCTCATGCAGGAAGTGTGTCCCTGGTGTAATTAGGTAGCCTGTTGTTTGAAATATATTTACTTGTTAACTGCAACTAATTAGTGTTTTTTATCTTTCCGTTCAAAGAACAAAAGAAGGTCAGAATTTTTTAATTATAGTTTTGCTTAGAAAAATTGCTTGCCAAACCCCTGAAACCATGACTCAGGTTTCTTGTTTTAGGTCAAGTGCTTTAATTGGTTGTTCTTTCATTCATTCAGAATTATCCTGAACCAGAAAACAATACCAAGCCACGATAAACACATGCTCTGTGTCTTTTGTATGGAAAAACACCCACACCCAATATAAACAAAGCATTGCTTTTACCAGAGAAGGTGTCATCACAGGTGAATATCCTGCAGCCAAATTGTTTTTTGGTCATCAGGGTTTTTCATGTTTGACAACTGCATGAAATGAAGAGAAAGGGCAACTTTTTAAAAAGGGTGCCAAGAGAGCCATTTAAATCTTTTATTGGTGATTTCTAAAACATTGAAGAAGACAGATCCCTATAGTGTCATTAAATTCATCTGAAAATGTTAGCAGGTTAATGTCCTTCTTCTCTCTTTGTCTTTTATTAGACGGTTTCTGAGACACACAATTAACCACTAACATGAAGAAGGCAAGGCAGCTCTAACGAAAGTGGATATGATGAACATGGAACTGCCACACCAACGCTGGTGCATCTTAAAATGAACAAAATACCATAGGTGTCGTAGTTAAGGGCTGAAGCCATCTTAAGTTTTGTCCTGCACTATTATCTTTTTTGCCAAATATAAAATTTGTTATTGTTCAGCATAGTTCATTTGACTGGCTGACAGAAGGACAGAGATTGTGGTGATTGGTATCTTAATGGTCAAACGGGGTTGACAAGAACAGTTGAGAGGCAGTGAGTAAAGTTTTCAGTTACAAAATACTGAAACTGCTCACATGCTTGATGTTGGGAATGTTTTATTTACCTCCACTCATCAATTTTTATCCAAGGAGGCATTGGCAGAAGCCTTTTTTATTTTATTTTATTTTATTATTTTTTTGATTCTAAAGAAAAATATATGAATACATGAAAAATAAAAAAAAGTTGACACCACCTCCAAAGTTGTTTGTTACTACAGAAATGGAAAAAAGGCATCATTATCAAAAAAAAAAAACAAAAAACCACAGCTGCAGATTTGTGTTATATTTATCTGAAGCTAATGTTTTGTGAAGGAATAGATTTGCCTGGATCTTGGAAAATACATTTATTCAATTTCTTGCTGAGAGTTAGATGTAAAGATCAATACTACTCTCAGGCGTGCGTGGTAAATGCTGTAGCGTGTTGGAGCTAGTTGGTAGTTAGTGTAGCTTCATCCAAACCCTGGAAACAGGGGAAACCACTTGTCTGGCTCTGTTCAAAGGTAACAAAATCAAACTGTAAACACCTCTAAATTCACATTTTGTTTAAGTCTTTGCTGGTTGTCTTGCAACCTCATGAGAAAAAGGAAGTCAGCACTCCAGGCCAAGAAATAAGGTGCATTTGGGAAATACTTGGAGTGCCAGAGTGCACTCTTGAACAGATTGGACCATTTGTAAATTTGAAGCAGCACAGTGCTCAGAGTGAATGTGTGATTGTCTTAAACATTTGTTAATCCATGTAGAAATAGAATGCTCCATTTGTTTGTTTAACAGCACTCTCAGTTTAGTGTGGAGCATCAGATTGGATTTACGAACGCACCCATAGTCTGTTACAACCCAACATTTTTTTTACAGTTTAGTTTTTGTACAGATTGAACAAACCAGATATTTGTTTACCTTTGGACAGAGCCTAAACTAAACTAAGCTAAGCTAACTACTAACTTATTTTTAAGTATTTTGAATTTTATTATCTATATCTGTTTGAGGCCCAAGTAGGTGAAATTAAGAAATTAAGCAAAGATTAAAGTTTTAAAAAGTGAATACAAATTTATGTGGCAGAACTTAAAAAAAAAACAAAAAAACGTTCCTCTGTCATAAATCATCTAGCAAACCCCCATATTTTTTCTCCTGACCCATTGTGCAGATATTAATCTAATCCAGGACTGAGCTAGCATATTCATCCAAATTCACATCTTTGCTGAGGATGTGAATTTGAATGAATATGATAGCTCTGTCCTGGATTAGATACATTTCTGCACAGAAAATGTCACAACACAAAGACAATAAAAGTGTGTCCTAACCAGAAACCATAGTTCAATGCTAATGTGAGAGCACTACTGCGGGAGAGGGATGCAGCCTTAAGGTCAGGGGATAAGCAGGCCTACACTGGAGCAAAGGAGAATCTCTGCAGAGGCATCAGGGATGCAAAGCGTGAATACAAACAGCGCATTGAAGAACACTTCAAGTCCAACAACTCCCACAGCATGTGGAATGGCATCAGGGCACTGACGGATTACAAAACCACCAATCTGCTGCCTGATGATGACACCACGCTGCCCAATGCCCTTAACCGGTTCTTTGCCCGCTTCGACACCCAGAGGGAGGAGGTGGCTCCAATCCTCTCCCCAGATGAGGACGAGCCAGCGCTGGTCCTCGAGCAACAGCAAGTGAGGACCATCCTGAGGGGAGTCAATGTGAACAAGGCAGCTGACCCAGATGGAGTGCCCGGGCAGGTTCTGAAGGTATGTGCTGATCAGCTTAGTGTTGGAGTGTTAACCAACATATTCAACCTATCACTTCAACAAGCTGCCGTCCCAACATGCCTAAAAAACCTCAACGATTGTCCCAGTGCCCAAAAAATCTGCTGTGAAGCGCGAGAACGACTACCGTCCTATAGCACTAACACCAATTGTCATGAAGTGTTTTGAGAGGCTGGCTTTCATACATATAAAGTCTGTTATTCCACCTGACCTGGACAAGCACCAGTTTGCATACCGGACTAACCGCTCCACAGAGGACGCTATTGCAACAGCCCTCCACCTTGCCCAAACACACATGGAGATCCCAAACACCTATGTGAGGATGTTATTTGTTGACTTTAGTTCTGCATTTAATACAGCCATCCCTCACAAGCTGGTTTCCAAACTGTACACCCTGGGTCTCAATTCCTCACTGGATTTCCTCAAGGACTGACCATAGCAAGTCAGGGTGGTCAAGAACATCTCCACCACCCTCATTCTCAGAACCAGTACTCCTCAGGGCTGCATGCTTAGTCCAGTGCTCTTCACACTGTTTACACATGACTGCACTCCCATCTTCTCCTCAAATGCCATCATTAAGGCCCTGTTTAGACGACAACGGTTTTTCTAAAAACTATACGACGACGTTATTGAAATGATCCCCGCTCACACGGAGCCGCAAAATCTACTGGAAACGCTGTAGTATGCATGCCAGGCCAATGGGTGGCAGTGTAAATTTGCAAAGCAACACTACAGCATGATGCCATGCGCCTGCGCTGAAGCGCCTTCCCCTACAACGAGGTGATTACAAGAGAAGCATTGATAAATTCAACAGGGTGAGCAGCACAAACAGAGCTTGGCATTGTTGTTGTGATGGTCGACTTTCTCGCGCATGCCTAGTGACTGGAACTGTAATGCGCATGTGCGAAAAGTCTCCGTTTTCAGAGGAACTGCATATTGCAAGTTTACATGACAACGGAGACGCTGCCGTTTCCAAAAAATTGCACTCTGGAACCCGTTTTCAAAACGTTGCGTTTTCAGGCACCCAAAATGCCACTGTTGTGTAAACGATCAGCCAAAACGCAACTAAATTAACTGAAAACGAACTGAAAAGGGTAAACGCAAGTTTATCGTTTTCAGTTGAAATCACCGACGACACAACGGTAGTGGGCTTGATTTCTAAGGAGGATGAGACAGCGTACAGGTTTGAGGTGGATCATCTCACTCAGTGGTGTGAAGAAAACGACCTGGTCCTCAACACCTCTAAAACCAAAGAGATGATCAAAGATTTCTGGAGCAGCAAGGCCAGACCGCACAACCCCCTCCACATACATGGCGAGACAGTGGAGGAGGGGGAAAACCTGAAGCTCCTGGGAGTCACACTGTCAAACCAGCTGACATGGACCAATAACACCTCACAGCTGGTCAAAAAAGCTCAACAGAGACTGTTTTTCCTGAGGAAACTGAAGCGGCCCAAATTACCTCCAAAACTACTTCTCAACCTTTACAGATGCACCATCGAGTCCATCCTGACCAACAGCGCCACAGTGTGGTACACCAGCTGCACAGCCACAGAACATCACAGCCTTCATCATATAGTGAAGGCGGCTCGGCGCATTATCAGGTTGGAGCCCCCTGGCCTGGACATTATCGATACCAACAAACTCAAAAAAAAAAAGCCCACAGTATCCTCAAGGACATCACACACCCTGGCCACTCCATGTTTGAACTCTTACATCTGGCAGAAGGTTTAGGGCAATTAAATCCAAAACAGACTCAGAAACAGCTTTTACCCCAGAGCTGTGGCATCAATTGCCCCACCCCCACCATAACAGACGGTGTTATATATATGCACTACCACTGTTGCTTTTATTCTTTTTTTAATTTCTTTATAGTTCATTCTCTTACTCATTATTTATTACATATTGCACTTTAATTTGGTACTTACTGCACTGACACTAATACTGCTGCTCTTAACTTCCTAGGGATGTCTTGTATTGTTTTTAATGTGTGCCTTTTCTTAAATGTTTTTATTTATTTATATAGAGAGAAGCTGTTTTGCTGTTTTGTATAATGACAATAAAGTTTCATTCATTGGAGGGTACTGTACCCCTACATTGGCAACCAACCACTATGCTGTGTAACCACATACATGAAGTAGTCAGAAATAACTCCTACATAGCAAGCTACAAGTGTAAATAGGCAGCAAATATTAACAGTCAAAGGGACCATTTTGTTGCAGAAGCTTTGGATACAATAAGTACATTTTGTTTATTTACTTTGTAGGATTTGGAATGCAGGACCTTTACTTGTAATGGAGTATTTTTCTACTGTAGTATTGCGACTTTTACTCTAGTAAAGGGTGATAGTGATTCTTCCAATAATGTCAGTTGAATACATTTACAAAAATAACATACACCTGCTTGATATTAGATTAGTTGGATTATTAGTTGTGATATAATGTAACATTTCACTGATTCCCTGGACATGGGTTGACAGTCTGACTTCCTGACAAGATTTGCAATGGCTTCACAAGTTAATGTTGTAACCAGCACAAAAGACAAATGCATCCTCCCATCTCATTTGTACTCTGCATGTCTGCGGTCAACACCTCTATTTTTTTTTCTGCTCAGCATGACCTGAAAGAAAGCTGTCATACCGGGTGCATATTTGAAACGTAGGTAACAGTAAATACATTTAATTAAAAAATTGCCACCTAGCTTCCCTGAACAGCCTGCACAACCAGCTCTGGCTGTAATTAAGTACATTGGTCAGACCCATGGATCTAGAGTATAAAAGCCAGACAGACCAGATGGGATGCAGGTCAGCAGCACCCCACAGATACAGACGTACATCCAGAAGTGCACTGCTGACTACAAACTCCCAAACAGAGACAACATGAAAGCTATTGCAGCCATCTTGTTGGTGCTGTGTCACCTAACTGTCAGTCATGGTAAGTCACTGTCTTATTACATTTTTATTACAAAATAATTGTTTTTGTTGATCAGACTTTTTTCTTTTAATGAATATGTATTTCTTCCTCACATTAACAGGGAATGGTTCAATAAGAGGGCCACCAGCAAATCTGCTCTATGTGCAACGTAAGAGGGCCATCCACTGGCTGTTTACGATAAGTGTCTTAAAGAACTGCTGAACTAACACAAAACACTACACAATGAATAAAATTCAAAACACAAAATGGGTTATATATAATATAGAGTCGGGCACAAAGGTAAGCTAACGTTGTGTGTTTCATTTTGTCAGATATGGGTAGATTAATTGCACACAATT
The DNA here is from genome assembly GCF_011397635.1 of Epinephelus fuscoguttatus. Taxonomy (NCBI): domain Eukaryota; kingdom Metazoa; phylum Chordata; class Actinopteri; order Perciformes; family Serranidae; genus Epinephelus; species Epinephelus fuscoguttatus. The sequence continues at coordinate 37,627,496 of NC_064756.1, read as the reverse complement.
AGTGTGCTCAAACGTTTGTACATTGGACATCGGCCTATAAAGTTTTTTTTTTTTTTTAATTTTCTGAAAGGTGTAGGCGCTAAGGCCAAACACCAGATTGGCACCTTCACAAACCGAAATGAGTGGCAAGCTGTCAAGGTCTGAACACTATTTTATATGTCTTAATTTGTAAGGATGACTATCATTAACCAGCTTCAGTATGTGGCCTTTCCCCTCTGTCAGTAGTGTCTCTTTATGTGGACATACATACTTTATACATTTTTGATGATAAAAGATTGACAGGTGACAAATAACCGGTGACAGACAATGGCAGCTAATGTAGCTATGTACACTATTCTCCAAAGATGGTTGTGCTGCCCCAGAATGCTCCACGATTCCGATTCCCACTAATGATTTTGTCTTCACAGGCTGGAACTGCGATGAGGGTCCGCGGCTGTATAATGCTCGACAGATTGATGCTGGACAGGGGAAAGTGGTTGCAACAGACAGGAACAATTATCCATATTTCCTGATTGGATCATCTTGGCAGCGACTGAGCTCAATCAGATTCAGACATCTCTCAGTGGGACCTGCAGGACTTTGGGGATGTACCACATCAAATATCGTCTACAAATACGTTGCGGGCAACTTTGTACAATCCCGTGGTAACTATCATTATTATTTCTTCCACATGAATAAATACAGTCCATATCGGTTTGCCTAGTGAGCATTAGGCTACTCCTTTGTTAAGTTTACAGTTTAATATCATAGCGCTGATACAGTACAGTGCTCCTACTACATAGAAAGATCCCCACGTGACAGACTTATTTTGTTTGCAACACACATTTTCCACCTCTACAGGGCACACAGTGTATAAAAAGGCTAAACGGCAGCAAGTGTTTGCTGACTAAATGACCTGTACCTCTCTGTGTCTTCAGGTACACCTATGAAGCAGGTGGATGCTGGAGGTGATGATCAACTTGTGGGAGTTACTACCTCCAACCAAGCCTACTGTCTGAGATGTAGCTCAGCTTTGACCTACCGTGGAGTGGGCTCCCTGGGGTGGAGCTATCTGTCAAGAAGGCTGAAGTACTACACCTGCAGCCCAAAGAACGGATGCTGGGGAGTGGACACAAGTAACCGCGTCTACTTCACACGGGTTGGTCACTGAAGCACTTCTGACCTCTCATGTCTTTAACTCTTGGTGGTGTTAGTGTTACTATTAGGTCACATAAAGCACACTCGCTCACTGATCATGACGACTCAATGTATTCCTCTGACGACAGACACTAAACTCAGTAAACTGTGGCGCCTCCGGCTGGACACAAGTGGCAGGGCAACACATGAGCATGGTTGAAGTGGGGACTGACGGAAGGGTCTTTGGATTGACCCTAGGCGGCGATGTCTACCAAAGGTAAGCCAGTGCTTAATTAGTCTGGTAATAACATTTATGAGGAGGATTTTTTTATAGACACAACAGGGTTACAACCTGAAGCATCCACAACATTTTAGTATGTATATTACATACAGTAAGAGCAGTACTCCTAATGAAAATATAGTAATCATTGTTATGTCAGTTATACTTTAATACTCCAAACATTTAAGTGGGCATGATGCTGAAATTACAGTAGTGTAACTGCTTTTTAGGTGAGTTTGAAAATTTGATCTTCACTTATTGCATCTCCCTCAATCAGTGTAATTCTTAAAATGCCAAGAGAATTAAGATGATGGTTTTGCAGATTTCTGCTCCTCTCTCAACAGAGCTGGCATCTACACTGGTCGCCCATATCCTGGCACATCTTGGGTCCGTGTCCCAATGTGCATGAGAATTCGCCACCTGAGCTACGACCTGAACAATCTCTGGGTTGTTAGCAACTCTGGTTTGGTCCTGAAGTGCACAGGCTAATGCTACCTGTGTGGCAGATACTCAGTGCAACCCATCTCTGTTCATCATGGAAGATTTGATTTTTTTTCCCGGGGCAGGAATCTCTAAGTGGTGTTTCAGCTGTCATCCCTATGAAGCTCTTTCTTCTGATTATTCAGTATACAGTACGCAATAAAGAAATCAGTAGCATTACTTATTTTGGCAACAGTGAAAATTAAGACTATGAAAATGATTAATTCTTAGATGCAATGTGGTCTTAAATGATTCAGTGTCAGTGTATAAAACAAATTAATCAGACCCTATAAATTGTGTTTTTGAATAAACCTCTTTAGATACTGAACATATAATTTGAAAAAAACATTTTATTTAACCTATTGAACTGTGAAATATAAACATTAAATGAGAGTAGCAAATGAGCAGAGTAAGAGTAGCCTAATGCAGTAACAATATACCTTGAGGCCAAATAATATTTTTTAAAATCTCAGGCATGTTTAACCTCCACCTGTCATACTTTCTACTATATTAATAAATGATCACTGAAGCAATTTCATCTGCCTTGTGTCATACTGCATACAAAATGTTCATGCTTTTGTGAATTTGTGGTAAAAAAAAAAAAAAAAGTATAAAAAAAAAAAGTAAATTAGAATATATTTTGTATGGCCCCATTCGTGACAATAGCATCTCCTTTCGCTTTCCTACCCATACGTCTCTGATTACTGTAAACAAACAAACAAAAAAAAATGGTAATGGCAGTTATTCATTAAAGGCATAATTTGGTCGCTACTTTGTGTCAGTTTACTTACAAATTTCTGGATCGTTTGATGGTCCTTGGGCCTTGCAGCTCATCGTTGGCCTTTAGGTGGAGGTTGAAGGTGTGATGGCTGTGGTGGATGTGTGTGTGTGCTGTGTATGTGTTTGTTGTGGACCAGCCAGAAAAGGATCAACACGTTTTTAAGTTTGGCAGGGATCTTCTCTTCTGGCTGGATATAATGTGTCAAATGATCTACATTAACTTAAATGTTTTGTTTCCCCTTCTCTGAAACCAGGTCTGCATTCTTGTCCTCAAGTTTGATTATTCTAAATGGCCCCACCAAGTAGGCTTCCAACTTGACCCCTTTTCTCAGTTTCTGTTGTAATTTTTTTTTTTTCCCCAGGACAAGATCCCCCACTGTAAAGTTGTCCTGGCGTCTTTCCCCCATCCTCTTGCAGACCTTTTCCTGTCTTTTTTTGATATTGGTCTTGATCTCTTTGTATACACTTTACTGATCCCTCAGTCCCTTGCAGATCTCCTCTCTTGTCAAAAGGTTGTGGACTTTGTCCTCTGTCACCTGCCAGAAATCACAGTTAAAATTTAGAGGACACAGATGATCCAAATTCAAACTCTTAAAGGATAGGAACAAGAGACAGTCTTACTTCCTACTACTTTGGGACCTCTGAGGGATACCTCGTCTCCCTTCCAAACATCATATAATAAGGACTGTGTTTTGTAGTCAGATGCTTTTTTGTCCACCGACCAGACATGGTGGATAGCAGATAATAGTCTGATTGTCTGAGGTGCTCAGCCAACAGTTTGTTCAGGGACCTCAAAATGCAGAATCTGTTCAGATTGGAACAGAAAATGAGCTTGTTATGCTAAAAAGCTCAAAATATACCTGTTTTGTGCCATGCAGTTTTTCAACAAGGCCATTGGTCTGTGGATGATAGGGGGAGCACAGGCTTCTCTTGATGCCCGACCTTTAACACATACAGTTGCTGACCTTAAAAATGATCATTTGAACAAACATGATTTGTAAAAGAAATCAAAGATAAAATTGCTCACCTCGTCTGCTGTTTTGCTCTTTAGTGGATAATCCCCTGCCCATTTGGTGAAATAATCAACCATGACACATATGTACTGGTTGCCACCATCTGTTACATTGAGTTTACCCAACAAGTCCATCCCAACTAGCTCAAGAGGCTCTGTTGCCTGGGGAAAAACCAGTCATGAGCATTACAGTAGCCTGTGACAGAGCCTAATGTTGGCTCTCTTGGCCTGGCACTAGGGACTCTGAGCAATCTAAAGAGATGAACATCTTGAAATGAATATGTTTGTTCAGATAACTATTTTAATATACACCGACATCAATATCAAATGATCTCTTTTACGAGCAAGGCCTGGTCAAAATGGCAGTACAAAACATAAGACACACATAAAGAAGAAAGCACAGACATAACAAAAAGAGAGAAAGGCCCAGAGTCCTAAGGAGGGGGTATGCCCTACAAATACAGTCCGGTGGGGGAAGGGGGAGGAGAGGGCTGGATGGGGGCAGAGAAGGTGGTAACAGGGGATCCTGAGGAGGAAAAGTTCATGTTAAACAAAACAGCCCCCCCAGCAGGACAATGCACCATGCCACACCACTAAAACTGCTCAGGAATGGCCCAAGGAATGTGACAAGGAGCTTAAGGCATTGACCTGGCCTCCAAATTCCCCAGTTCCCCACATGACTGAGCATCTGTGGGACGTGCCAATACCCCAGACTACTGCCTATCCAAAGTGGGGCCTCTATGGATTGGACATAGCTCTGACATATCAAGGTATGGGCATGGGAAGTCTGGGCATGCCCTGTGGTGTCTGGCACCAGGCTCAAGTTCCTCGGGCCACTCCTGAGCAGTTTTTGCGGTGTGGCATGGTGCATTGTCCCGCCTGGGGGGGCTACTGCCATTGGATAATGACGTTGCCATGAGGAGGTTTGTTTGGTCCACAGCGGTGTTTAGGTGGGTGGTGCGTGTCAAGTGGAATCCACATGAATGCTAGGACCCCAAGTTTCCCAGCAGAACATTGCATTGTAACAAGATGATCAGTGTTATTTACTTGTCAGTAGTTTTAACATTTTGGCTGATCGGTGTATTACATATTGAAAAGTAATGGTAGGCCTTTGCACATACAGTGTCACAGCTCTGGCTGTGAACATAGTATTTTCCCCTTTTCCTAGTGTTTCCCTGCTCCCCCTCCCCTTTCTGCCTCTGTGTGTATGTGTGTCTTTTCTCTGGAGGGCATGGCTACTGCAATCAAGCACCTGGCTGAACTTCACACCTGCAACTCATCTCCTCCTCATCAGCCTCAGTGCAAGAACCCAAGCTTCACCTCCACTCTTCGCCAGATTATTGTCTACTCCAATAGTAGTTATTGTCTCTAAACTATTACTAGTTATGATATTTTCTTAAGTGCTGCCACTTAGACTTTTCTAACATGATTCTTTCCTGTGTCCAGATTTCTCCGGTGTCTGCTCCTCATGTCAGCATACTCCAACAACCAGTTTAGAGAGCAGTATGGAAGAAGAACCACTTTGTCTGCTCAGTCTGCCTGCCCCCCAGCCCAGCACCAAGCCCTACTGATAAACTCAATGAACTCTTATTCTGCCTTGAGTCTCCTTTTCGGTTCCACATGTTACTACAAACCTTAACCTTCACGATTTTTAAGAAATACACACATAAATACACATGACACTCCCGTGCTCTACTTTCAGACCTGAATGTGTATTCCACCTCAACATTATGAAAATACCAACTGACCCACTTGTGAATGTCGTCCTCCTTGCCAGGCCAATAGCAGTGGTTGATGATTGCACTGTGGGTTTTCTCCACACCACAGTGTCCACCTAAATGACTACAGTGAAACTCCTCAGCTTCTTCAGCAGTAGAGACAACATTGGCAAGGTGCTTGGTTCATAAGACATGCATCCTTACCCTTTACCCTAAAGGTGTCAGCTCTCCTCTTAATGACATATTTGTCTCTGCTGGTTGACCATTCTGAATAGCGGCAATTCCAGTGTGTTTAACAATGCTGGATGCATTTTTGGACCACCCTATGCATCTCCAACTGTCTCACTAACTCCTCCCTACTCCTTCCTACACTTTACTACTCCCACCTGCTCCTACTTAGCCCGTCCTACCTTACTCTGACCTGCTCCTGTCTCCTTCTTCCTGACCGTATGTCCATGGGTTATTAGGTTAAATTTATCCGCTGGCGTCCTCTCGTGGACAATGTAAGAGCTACATTTGTTGCAAAGCCTTACTTAATATAAATTAGTGTCGATTATCTACGCCGTTATTTACAAGATAATTTTTTAAAAGGCCATTAAATAAATCCTCGCTTTATTATTAAATTGGTAGCAGGTCGAAGTTTATGTAGTAACAGTTACTGTCACTTTAAAACCACCGAGACGGGGGTCCTTATTTGGCAGGAAGTTAGCCAGCAGCATACAGGAAGCCGAATAACGAGGACACAGTGAGGCGCAGGAATTGGCAAAGAGCAACGAGTCCTAACATTGCTCTTTACAACCGCCACAACTCCCTCTGATACAGGTAATACAAACGAAGTGCAACTTAAACGCATCTAAATGTTTATTTTTGCTGTTTTGTTGCGTGTCGGTGGTGTCGACGGTGTGTGTTTCCATTGTGGGGGCTCGGCTCTTTGTATCGGAACGACATGGCTCAATGTGCTTACATTACTTCCCAGCAGAGTAAAATAATTAGATGGATATAACTGTTTATAAGAGTAAAGTAAAGGTTTAATGTTCTGGGCAGTCTGTGTGCTGTGTGTCATGGTTGCTTGTTGTGCCTCAGGTAATTTATATTCCGTCCGCAGCACTAATACGCTTACAGAAGCTTTGGTAACGCATGAAGGATTTATTCATTTGGGTTCTTATGTTACACACACACACACACACACATACACACATACACACATACACCTGTCTGTAACCTCACCTGTGGTTATCTGAACTCTTAACTTGATTTGAATGTATTTGCCCTGTAGGGACAATGCAATTTAACAGTTAAAATACAGAGCATGAAACTGAAACTGCTGCACAGAGAGGTCACAGCTAACCTATTGATCTTCCTATTGATCAGTCCACATGACATGGGTTAGAGGGGTTACTCAGTGGACCCTTCAGACAGGAGCCAAGTGGGAGTGAAAACTAATGACTGATTAAATTACTGGTAAGTCTTGTTAGCATTTTGTTCAGGCAGCTGTGGAATATAGAGGGACATCAGTTTTCTCATGATTATTAAATTACCTACAAACATCTGGTATTTTTTCTGGCTAGAATCATGAATCAAAATTTATGATCAGCTCCAGACATGTTTTGAGACGTATTAAACACTGTGCTTGGAGTTTTGACTTATTTATTGCCGTGTAAAAAAAAAGAGAGAAGCAGTTGTTTGCTATAAAAATCCTCCATCTCAGGCTCCCCTTTTCAATGCTCATATACATATAAAACAGACATACAAGTAAAAAGTGAGAATCTAAGATACAAAATATCAGAATCAGAAATATATAATCAAAATAGTCCATGAATTAAATATCCGTCAGTGATGCATGATATTGTTTTTCAGTCGATACTGATAATAATGACCTGCTTCTCATTATTGACAGATAATCCATCAGCAATAAAACCAGACAACAATACATCGATCTGAATCGGTATATCAGTTCAGTGATTAACTATCATTGATGTAAAGTGAAAACCTTGATACGTATCGTCAAGATACTCCCCTTTTTTAATTCCCACGCTATGTCTGTGTTACCATTTCCCTCTAAGCAGACCTCCTTTCTAAAGCCTCAAGCAGCCTAGCACCAGGCAGATAATGGCAAGCAGACAAGAAAAATACTATGAGAATATTCACTGATCGATCTATAGATCACAGGCCCCTCGAAATCGTATCGTGGTAACTTTGTTATATGTGCAAATATTGTATTGTCATAGGTGTGATATCATATCATGACGATAGATGGATGATGGATGTTTTTCCACAGGAAAAAAAAAAAACATTATCTCATCATTAAATCTACTTGTTGTCTCTTAATGAAAAATTCAGAATCTTTCAAAATGCAAAACACAGTAAACATTGTTCAGTTCAAAATTTGAGCACCAACACAAGATGAAAAGTGTACTCTCTGTGTATATGAACTTAAAGCTTCAAGTGTCCACATCACACATTTTAGTTGAATATTGAACCATGATTGGCTTTTAAGCTAGTTATAATGTCACTAAGTTACACGCCTGAAACTCAGATTTAAGGTGAGCTCAGAGAAACCTTCCCCCTTCAGCAGATGAAAGTGAAAACAGCTTCCTAGTGTTAAACTCTGCACAGTGAAGTTCAAAATATCCAAGTGAAGGTACAATAATACATACATAATACATTTTTGTGTGGAGGGAAGACTGATTTTGTATAAAGCAGCTAACAGACTTATCCTTGACTGGTTGTCACTGCATCTTCTCACACGTCATCTTCCTCACCACAGGAGGATCAAGCAGTCAGCTACCTGTGCATGAAGACCAGTCAGAGGCAGCTATGGTGAGTAAGAGAGTAAAACAAAAGACTGAAGACAATATTGTAAACTCAGGTGAAGTTGGGCTTCATACTGTCAGGAAGATAAGTTAAAACTCAGTGATGTTTTTAAAGTGTTTATTAATTAACAATATAGACAAATGATGCTTGTTTTCATCTCAAACAAAAGCAGTGTTTCTGCAGACTTTTGACCATCTGTAGTGTATTTAGTCCAGTGGCAAGTTTGTGTCATTTAGCACAGACTGGCCTCCTCCTCATCATTTCAATACTCTGCCTCTCTGTGCCAGTCTTCAGCGGTGGATCTCAAGACCAAGGAGGAGAAGGATGCAGAGCTGGACAGACGAATTGAAGCTCTGAGGAAGAAAAACGAAGCTCTGGTCAAGAGGTACCAGGTACGCAGTACTTTTACACACAAACACACACAAAATGTAACCTGTAAAATACAGACTGTTTAAAACTTGACAACACAAGCATTTGAAATGGGTCCAAGGTTATTTCCTGCAAGAATGTTTGTTAATGCGGTCACCAAGGAAACATAGTAATTATAACAATAGTTTCCTTGGTAGCTCACAGGAAGTAAACATGGGACAGAGCTGTTGCCTTTGTAACAGAATATCAATAAAATGATCTGTAATCTCACAGCCCCCATGTGAATCAAACTGCAACTCGGGAGTGACAAAACCAGTTAAACCTAGAAACTAAAAATGTTTTTTTTTTTTTTTTTAGGATGGAATATTTATTTAGTTTTCTGTGGTTTGAACACACAACATATTCAAAACCCTGCTTAGAAGAAGTCAGGAGTTAAGATTTGGGCTCACAACTGTAGTTTTATCTCACTCATTCTGTCACCTGATGTTAACAGGAAATAGAGGAAGACAAGAAGAAGGCAGAGCAGGAGGGCATCGCCGTGACAACGCCTCGGAAACCCCGCCCACATGAGCCGGAGACGGACAGGAGGAAGACAGAGAAAGAAAACTTCACCGTCACAGTCGATGTTTCTAAGCCGACGGGGGTAAGACATTATTTGAAACTTTTCTCCAGGAGCTGTATGTGGCATTCAAAGCACTGATATAATGGCCACCTCGGTGTTGGGAAGTGTGTACAGACTATCCTGCCCTGGATTCTGATGCTCTGAATGTTGCATACAGCTCCTTTGAATCATGCCACTTTTTCAGGGGGACGATTTATCCTAATTAGAGGAACATTATTTTTCATTCATTCATTATTTTTCATTCATTCATCTTCTAACCGCTTCATCCTCTTGAGGGTCGCGGGGGGGCTGGAGCCTATCCCAGCTGACATCGGGCGAGAGGCAGGGTACACCCTGGACAGGTCGCCAGACTATCGCAGGGCTGACACATAGAGACAAACAACCATTCACACTCACATTCACACCTACGGACAATTTAGAGTTACCAATTAACCTAGTCCCCAGTCTGCATGTCTTTGGACTGTGGGAGGAAGCCGGAGTGCCCGGAGAGAACCCATGCTGACACGGGGAGAACATGCAAACTCCGCACAGAAGGGCTCCCACACCCGGGATCGAACCGGCAACCCTCTTGCTGTAAGGCGACAGTGCTAACCACCACACCACCGTGCCGCCATGAATTTTTATTTTTTTTTAAGATAATTTTTTTGGGCTTATTACCTTTTATTGTAGAGCAGCTGGAGAGTGACAGAAGGGAGGAGAGAGAGGTTGGAAAAGAACCTGCAAAGGACTCAGCCTACATGGGGCGAACATTCTACTCACTGAGCTAGAGGCTGACTCTGATAGTGGATTTTTAATGGATGATTCAATAACAGTAGTTTACATGAAGAGTGCCTTTCTAGTGCTGTGTGTCTAGTGTCTGACCCCTCAATGCGCTTTTTACACAATGTACATCACATTTATACACTTATACACATTAACTCAATGGTGGCGGAGGCTACCATACAAGATGCCACCTGCTACTCTGTTTTTTAACACACTCACACACCCATCGGGCGCAATTTGGCATTCAGTATCTTGCTCAGGGATACTTCGACATGCAGACTGGAGGAGCCAGGGATTGAAACACTGATATTCCGATTAGTGGACAACCAGCTCTACCTTTGAGCCACAGCAGTGAACAGGAAGAACTGACCAGGGATTAATCAGTTAACCTCTAGGGAGCCGTGTCCATCAAAGTGCTTTTTTTCCTCACTGAAAACATCAGGCTATCCTCATAAACCACCCAGGAGGGAGAGTTTGAGGGCACTTTGGAGGCGCAGCGTTTTCTCAGCTGAGACACTTTGGTTGCATCTGGTTGGTATGATATGGAATATCTGCAGAAGTAGACATGTCGGCATGAGGTAGAGCTCTGGATGATAGGACAGACCCGCTGATCTTTTTAGGTTCATACAAGGAAACATATATTGATTTATATCAGTATATTAACATACTTCTCTTCCATCGTTGTTGTTGTTCTTCAGCACTTGTACATGCAAGATGTGACGGTTGGTGGTGGTATTTGTCCCTCCTCCACTGTGACTGAATGGCTGAATAAAAAGTGACAGTGGGGAGCGCTGTGTTTGACCTTGAAATTGAATGTTTTTGACACACACACAAAAAAAAAAAACACTAGACGGGCAGTGCTCAGGGTATAACAGACGTTCAGCACCTTGTTGAGTCGCAGATGTTTGTAGCGCAGCCTAAATACGCAACACTTCATTGCAAAACATTCAAAGATATGCAAGTCTCAGGAAATTTTTTTTTTTGCTAGATGCAGCCCGTAATTCCAGTCACACAGACACACATTCATCCATTAACACCATAAAACAACTCTGTGAATATCAGTTCTAAGATTGCTGTGACACATCTTTCCATCATTGGTGTTGTTTTGTTGTTGTAAAAATAACCTCTTCATCTGGTTTATGATGATCCTGCAGACAGAAGACGCAGCTGATAAACTCTGACAGGTTCTCATTACTGTGTTTATCAGTTTACCATCCACATGCCTGCCAGTCTACCCATCATGCCCTGCATCAGTCCTCTACCCACGTGTAGACTGGCAGTTGCATTTGGGATACATACTGTATATTTTCAGTAATACACATGAAAACCTACAAGGAATATCATTTTATAAAAAATGAGTTCAAGAAGCACTTAAAATATTACATACAAAAATTCGCAGTCATTCTCCAGCTGCAAGCACATTAATGGTAAAGAGGTAGGGTCTTTAATTACAAGTATGGATGCATAATAATATCGGCACATTATCAATATCGGCTTTAAAATGAACTATCAAAATTGGCCAACATGCTTTTTCTTAGTTGGTACAATGAATGAATATTACACACACTGAAAAGCCCTCTATTTCATGTTTCCATCTGCTGGTGGGCCATCGTGATAAGACCATGCACGCATAATATGATGTTAATTCCACCACAGAAGAGACTTGATGATCACTAAAATTAGGCGGGGGGAAGGAAAAGTGGATATATTGATAACGGTATATCGCCTGAATAAGTTAGATATTGGCAAAAAATCCAATATTGTGCATCTCTAATTAAAAGCCGCAGAGGTGAAGCGAGATGTTGCAGCCCAAAAATTGAAGTCCACAGAAAAAGAAGCGCTGCATCTACAGATTAATGCCATACATAATATGTTATGATCCACTAAAGTTAGACATGTTACTAGATGAATAAATTCCCATTTTTGTCATTTTTGCTGCCATTTTAACTGTGAGGAAGCTGAGAGGGACTTGTCCAACCATGTCTGCGACACGTTTGTTCCCTGGTCCCTGCACCTCTTCATACCACACTGAGAGCATTTCAGGAGCGGAGTGTTTTACCTGCCTGATTGTGTAGACTTACAAATTTTGTTGATTTGGTCATTTTCCTTGATATCTCAACTTCCAACATGGCTAAATAAGTAAGAAGCGGGGTTTCTTTTTTTGTCTATTTTAATTGTTATTTCCTGTTTTGCAGTCTACAGACAAAGTTAGTACTGTTGAAGTCAGTTATGAACAACATGGATTAAAGATATGTTGCAGACTTTCACTTATTTAAACATTCATTCTCTTAATTATATTGTATCTGTATTTCATCTACAGTGTTAGGAAAACTGCTCTGTGCAATGTGTTGCAGCTTCGGCATAAATAGACGAGGCGTGTATTTCTGGGACGCTTCTGAAACATGCTGTGCCGCATCTGCTGAAATAATAAGGATTGTCTATGGTTGCCATGGTCAGCTCAGGCGGTCACTTACTCACCTGATCTGCACTCTACTCAGTGCCTGTAGATATTCTCATTTATCCAGGTCATATTTATCTCAAGGTAATTGATTTGAATGCAGCTGGACTTAGTTTTGTCTTAGAAGGCGTTTCACCTCTTATCCAAGAGGCTTCATCAGTTCATGCTTGTCTGACTAGGCTGGAACTAGTCTGACAAACTGGTGTGGAAGCACCCAGGTATTTAACCTCTGAGGAGGTCTTCACAAGGCCAGTGATGTCACTGGTTCATTAGTGCTCCAATGGTGTGTCGACAGCGGTCGTTGAAACTCCTGCTGCAACGGTTGTCATTGGAGTTGTTAGAATCATATGGGGCCATTTGTGAATGACCATTGTTTTCAGAGGTTAAGTTGTTAAACCTCCTGCAGCATTATAGGTGGGGGATAGGTGGTGTCACAGACCTCCTCCTCTGTTGAGAGATGGTTTTTCCAATTTCACATAGATGGTTTCTTTTACACCTCTTTCAAACCATCTGTCTTCCCTGTCCAAATTGTGCACATTGCTGTCTTCAAAGGAGTGTACTTTCTCCTTGAGGTGTAAATAGACAGCTGAGTCTTGCCCTGACGACAACATGCGTTTGTTTAGTGGTGGTTTTATTTCACCAATGTACAAGTCTGGACATTCCTCACTGCATTGGACAGCGTACACCAGGTTGCTCTTCTGGGTGTGTGGTGTACGGTCTTTTGGGTGTACCAGTCTTTGTCTGAGTGTGTTACTGGGTTTGAAATACACCGGGATGCAGTGTTTGTTGAAGATCCTCCTGAGTTTTTCAGATACCCCAGACACATAGGGGATGACAATGTTATTGCGTTTGTTCTTTTCTTCATCACCCACCTTGTTCTTTCTGGAACGGGCTGCTGTTTTCACAAAGGTCCAACTGGGATAACCACAAATTTTTAGAGCCTCCCTCAGATGTTCATGCTCTTTCCCTTGGGCCTGAGCACTGGTAGGTATGTTATCGGCTCTGTGTTGTAGGGTCCTGATAACACCTAGTTCCAGTGGGTGGTGAGAATCGAACAGTGCACTTTTTTAGTTAAGTTTAATAGTTCTGAATGTTGACTGAATGAACCATGTATAGATAAAATAAACAGATAGGAATGTCTGTTCTTGTTAAATCTCGTGATTTTAACATCACATCACATTGAGGCAAAAATCTTGTAAATTCAGTTTTGCCTTAAAGCAGTCCTACTGAATAATTTCCCAAATTGCTCACGTGAAACGTGACACAGACTGAAATTATAAAAGTTCACGTGAAAGTTTATGAGATGACTGTTTTCATTAGTTTAGTGTGTGCTCCTGTGTTGGTTAGCCATCCATGTAGCTCTGCTTATCCTTGATTTGATTTGAAAACATTTCTGGCAGCTGTTTTTAAAAACAGAGCTGAGATGATTGTACCAACCTGTTACAGCAACATAATGTTGTAACAACAGATCCTGGTGCAGAGTAGTCAACATATTTAAGTGCACAAACATCCTGAAGAGCTCTGTAATCAGTTTATCCAACTCATAATGCTCAGTATGCATTTCAGTGTAGTTCTGTTTTCATGTACAGTGTGGTAATGCATTAGTGTACCAGCAGTACTGTTGGAACATATACAGGTCATGTTGTGAACTACATTCTTTTCAGTTTTTCCTAGAAGTCTCATTTTAAAGGGTGAAAAAAAGGAAAACAGCTGGAGTGCATTGATGTTGGTTTCACAGAAATCTCCCTTGCACCGTCTGAGAAATTATATCCAGAAAAAAAACAGGTCAGCAACAGTATGCATGCAGATCATGCATCTGAAAAATTAAATGATAAATAATAACAGAATACGATGCTTGTAGTTGCATGTTTTGAACATGAATTTGTATAGACATTCACATTAAAAGCACTGTCCTTAAAGGAATACTTTGCTGATTTTCAACCAGCTTTGTATCACAACAGTGTGGGCGGTATGTGTAAATGAACTATGGTAAACATCCCTCCATCTTACCAGCGCCCAGATCTCCCTGATCATCTCTCAGCTCAAAATTTTCGCTGGCTGTCGCTCAAACTACAGATTGCATTTTTGTATGCTCCCCAGCGTAGACACAAAGACTATGGAAGCTGATCGAGAGAGAGAAACCCGCCCCTGTCTCTCATAAACGCAGACTGAACTCTGATCAAACAGTAAAACTAAGCAGTGCTGATCAAATATAAACCAAGATTCTGTTACTGCGTTTCCTTTTTCTCACCTGAAATGTTTTCAGAAACATATTTTAGTGCCCTGTATGTCTGTAACTTGAGATCGCTTATTACCAGCCGGTTGCCATATTGTCTCCTGTTGTATGCCTGTTGGCATGTTTGCATTATGTCACCCACCAGCAGGGGAATTCATTGGTCCGGTGCAGCGCAGTGCATTCTGGTAGTGTAGGAATTCTGCTTCTTGAGCAAAAGCAAATGCCAAAGCCCTTTTCCTGTGTTTTCTCTAGTCATGTACAGCAGCACTAATACTAAAAGTATTTAGTATTTAGCCTTGGCTTAAAGCACGTACCCTTTTACATGAATTGTTTTATACTGCTCTCTTTAGAATTATACATTTAAATAAATGAAACAAGCAAACAAAATATATGTCTATTCTATATATCCCAAAGTCCCAAACAAATATTCATATACACACACTGGCTTTAGTAACTCCATTTTATATTTCTTAATCATCTTACATTTGTTTATGTATTTATTTTTTAATCTGTCAAGTGTTTCACACTGTTTCAATTCAAAACCATTCCACAAATTAACTTCTTTAAGTGTTACACAAGTTCCTTTTAGTTCATGCTGACTCTCTTTAATTTTGAACAACTTCTGGATACAGTCTGGAAGCATCTTAGTTTTTACTTTATACATTATTTGTGTAGTTTTTAATTCTTAAAGCTCTCTTCTGTAACATTACAATGGGATTTGTGATTTGTCCATCCTCCTACTGCACAGACAGCCCAATTTTATTATAGGACCTTCTTTTCCAACAGTGAAATGTTTCTTTTACAAATAACTACACTATTTTGGCCACTTGGAGGCAGCAGAAACAACATTTACATATAATCACCTTTTGTTGAACTTGTTATCAAACAGTTGCTTATTCACACATCCAGCCAAGTCAGAGCAACATGATCAATCATTAGTAATCATGTTTGTGTCCAGCTGATGAATGTAAGTCCAATACTCCCTCTCGTTTTGCTATGTTTCTTGTCTTCAGCAACTCTTGGGAAAAATATCCTTCAAATGTCTCTTTAGCTGCTAAATGCTCCACTACGCTCACCAGCTAGTCTCCACCTGTGTCTGTCTGCTGTCTGATGCTGAGCAGGTAGTGTGCAGTGGGTTTTAGAGCTTTATCTCTGTAAACAGCTGCCTGCTGCAACCGAAAACAGCGTAATGAGAGCGGTGACAATGAAACAAAACAGTAAAGTTGTTGGCCGGACAGCTTAACAGTGAACTGAACATACAGAGCTCTGTAAAGCCGAGAGGAGCTGCAAATTCAGCTGATACTTCTCTGTGTGTCTGTTGGACAGCTGAAGTTTTTGATCATCTGGTCCAAGTGGGTTGGTGGTATAACAGTGCCATCAGCGCCTACTGAGGTCCAGATTGCTTCAGAAATGACCACTGATGACTACAGACCCCTAGTGTTCAACCTGCAACAGTTACAAGACAAAAACAGGTCTGAAGGGCAGCAGGGTGGCATTTGCTCCACATGTGTACCGGTCTGAATGATATTTAATCCAGCTCAGCAGGTCATATTTGGTTCATTAGTCTGTTCAAGCTTCTCTACAGCTTGACAACAGACTCCTGATCCCTGAACTTTAAGAGTTCTTTGAAATGATGATGAACAATTGCTGCCTCTCCCTGTCTCACTCTGATTTCTTCATGTTGTAGATTTGCATAATCCATAGCCCTGATTCGTCTTTTGTCCTTTTTATATGGCACCAATCCCTCAGATTGAGGAGACTGAGTCTGTTTAACTGCGAAGTACAGGGATAAATCAAGGAGGGGATATCCTTTTTTTTTTTTTTTTTTTTTTTAACCCCATTAGCCAATTGGCTGCTAGAATTTACGACCTCAGGCATTTACCACTTTATTACCAGCCAAATATAATTTCTAGAACAGGATATGATAGTCGTGTTCAAATGATTTGCATTTGTTTACAGTCTGTTTGATACATGTGACCCAAGATGAGTTTTAATGCAGAGCAGTGAACAGTACTGTTACAACATCCTAAATGTGAAATTGCTCTGTGGTTTATTATTAGTGCGAGAGAGTTGAAATCATTATTTCTTTATTTTCTACAAGAAAATCATGCATGTTTTTCTAATTGTTCTAATTGTTGATTTTAATTTTAATTTTCATATCAGTCCTTATTAGAGCTCTGATTGGCCCAAAAAATCAGGCCCAACTCTACATAAACCTGCACAGTTTCTGTACAAGCCCAATACAAACCCAACCCACAGCAGCGTTTTGGGCCTGAGCCAGATTAAAAACCCAAATTAGTACTGTAAATTATATATTATTTACAGTATATGTGTATTATATTTTTTTATATTTCTTTTTCAAATATTAAAATATTTATTACAAGGTAACGGCTGACATGTTTCCTCGTATCAAGTCTCCTCCTGTTCCTTCTGTTTTTTCAGTAGTCTGTTGTCTCGTTTAGGACAGGTTAGGCAGCCCGCTCTGCCTAACCTGTCCTAAACGAGACAACAGACTACTGATGTCTCGTTTAGGACAGGTTAGGCAGAGCGGGCTGCGCCCCTCGATGCATCTAGTGTGCTTGGTGGTCCATGGTGATGCAGCGCACAGATGATGATCACTGCTTTTTCCCTGCATGCTACGCACATCTCTCCCACTGCTGGGAAGGCAAAAGCAAACACAGTCAAGCAAGTCACCTTGCAGTCCGTCTCTCTCTTTCTCACGTTTTCCGTCCCTCTATAGTATGTGTGCTATCTCTCAACCCAGTTCTCCAATGTATTGCTCTGTTGTTCCATCACTTTTGCCTCTCTCAGTCTCAGTCCACCTCTCTTTCTCTCTCTTTGCCTCTTGTTTCAATCCATTACATTTCTTGTCATTTATACACAAAAACCAGCATTTTTTTTTTCAAGGAAAAAACAGTAAATTGGCGAGAATATGATTTGTTTCAAGCCCTGAGGAAAAATGAGAAACAACATTCCGCCCTGGTCTTATCCTGTTAGGTCGGGTTGGACCCAAACGTGCTTAATCAGACCTCTAATCCATATCATCTTGTTCACCATGTGAAGCTTTTTTCTATGGCTCCTGAAGCCCCTGCTTGTCTTGTTGAGACCATCTGCTCGACATGCTGAATGAAATTATTTAAATGTGGCACTCAACTAAACTTACTGTCCATACTGTATTATATGTGTGTGTTTCCTGCAGGACAAGAGAGTGGTGAACGACTGGAAACCCGGGACGCCTCGTGGCCGGAAGACATCTGAGGAGAGCGACGGCCACCGAGGAGGGCCGAACGACAGCCACAGCCCTCCCAGGAGGACGGGGTCGGGACGAATGGGTCGGGGAGGTCAGAGAGGTGGAGGCCGCCAGGAGAGGAGAGAATGGGAACCTAGGACACCCAGAGATGGAGAACATGGGGAGTCAGGAGGACCAGGGCGCAGAGGAGGAAGGAGAGGAAGGGGAAGAGGAGGAGGAGGAGGAGGAGGAGGAGGTGGAGGAGATGGAGGAGATGGAGGGACACCGGTTGGAACACCAGGTGGCATGGACAGGAAATCCAAAGTGAGTGCTGATGAACTATGATACTTAGCTACACATTGTCTGATACACCTGTTTTGTTTTGATTTTCAACACACATTACGTTACATGCACAAAATAATCCAGTTTTTGCCCATATTCTGAAAAAGACAGTATTCCTTCTGAGCTGTTTACTAATAAAAATTAATATTCCTCTAATATTGTATTGTATTGTATTGTAAATGGAAGGCTAGAGCCGTGTTTTGCACCATTTCATCAGAATAGCATTTTTTTCAAAGTTCTCTTAGCAGTGGCAGACTTGTTGGACCGTGCATACACATCCACCCTCTTTCCTTTCTTCAACCACCTTGAAAAGGTTGGTGTTGTGATATTTGCGCACATCCAAAAACCTGATATCCAAGTCTTTAATAGCTTTAATAGCATTTAAAAGTAGGTGTGTTTCTCCTTCAGACCAGAAATGTGGGATTTTCTTTTGGGCATGTATCTATAGCCTTGCAGACTGTTGGTGAGTTGGTTTGTGTATAACGTCTCCATGACAACAGAAAGAGCCAACCAAACCAACAGGCAAGAGGCAGTTTGTCGCAAATTGCGATTGAAATCTCAGTTCAGATGCGTTTTCTGAAAGGGCTGTATACATGTCCAAATAATGCAATTAAAACCCAGTTGATAACAGCTTATCTTACTTGTCTTAATTGGAAAATGCTACATTTGAAATATGGTTTAATAGAAAAAATCCAAACAATATGTTGTTTACCTGACCCGTAATAAATTTAGAATATTGTCATATTCAGAATAATAGGGGAATTTTAGTGTGCATGTAAACATACCCAATGAAATCGTGTTTAATCTGAGAGAGAGTGGTGGATTATGACTAAAGCTTCAGACCAACATTTTCTTTTGCCCACTCATTTTAATGGAGCCAGTCCAGCAGTGTAGCGGGGGTGTTGACACAGAGGCCCGGGCAAAAGCAAAAAGCAGGGTTGTCCTGTCCCAACTTTTACCACAAAGCAAGGCAGTGTCATCTAGTGTACATGTGTGGTGGATTACTTTGTAATCTGAAATTTGCATTTCTGGTAATTGACACGATGAAAGATAGAAAACTTGCCGCCGTGAACTTCCCTGACTTATTAACATCGTTGCTGTCTTCATTCTGAATGCCAACATTAATGTCCTGTATTTGTGATCTATCACTAATGATGCATCCTTTGGTTGTTGTTTTATTGGACAGGAATGGGAAGAGAAGAGACGACAGAACATTGAGAAAATGAATGAAGAGATGGAGAGAATAGCGGAGTATGAAAGAGGACAGCGGGTATGAGAGTCACTGTTTTTAAAAATCATTTTAGGGATGCACAATATATATTGGGCTGATTTATTATCAGACAGTAATGGGAAATTATTTTTATTAGTCATCATTCTGATAATAAAGCTATAGCTGATAAATGGAGCTGACAATACAGAGCCAAATTGCTTTCATTAACTTTACTACTGCAAGAAGAGCAAGCGCAGCATGCCGAACAGGGCGCCAAACATGTTGTTGCCAGTGTGGACATTTTCCACAGTTTTAGAGAACATCCAACATTGAGCTGTTAAACAGTCTCAACAAACCAGCTCGACTCTGTCGTTAAACCCGTTAATAGCTGCTAGGTAACGTTAGCAGTGTGATGCTAACAGTTAGTCCTGTCACAGTGTGTGTGTGAAGGTGGACTGCAGGGTGCGCTACTGTCTCATTATAAACAGAGAGGGAGAGAAAGTGAATCAAGGAGGGGCTGAGTGAATCAACGCGCTGCGTGCAGCTCTACATTAAAAATCAGAATTTACCCATTTCAAATTGTAAATAAAAAGAAGTGGAAAATGAAAATTTGCCAGGTCAGTGTTGATATGGTGGCAGGCCTTCATAATAGATCAATGTGTGGGAAAGGTAGGGCATTTACTTTTGCAGTGAGGGATGAACTTACTTCATTACTTGTTAACAATATATTGACAAGTCTGGGTGGATGGATTATGTCAGAGCATTTCATGTGAAATCTTAGACAAAACACTCATAAAGCATGGTTGTGAAGTTTTTTTGTACTTGACTAAAAAGATAAAGAGTCAGAACAGTTTTATTGTGTTTTTGTTGTGTGAACAATAGTGATGTCAGTTAGATTTGTTTAGGTCAGAGCTTAAATCATTTAGCTTTGCTCACTACATCTTCGCCTTTCTTACCCTCAGGTGTGCATAAGCTGCAGGTTATGAACTTCTTTTTAAATACAAAAGGTATCAGCCATAAGAAGTAGGTAATTATCGGTTATTGTATCGGCTGAAAAAAATTCATATTGTGCATCCCTATTTTATTTTATTTTATTTTTTTCCAAAAATTTAGCTCATCAGTTAATTCATTAATCATTTAATCTTGAATTTTCATTTGTTGTGTTTTGTTTTAATGTCCTCAGACCTTCTACAATGTCTGTTTTTTTTTTTGTTTTTTTTTTTTTTAAAGACTAAAAGTAAAAATTTTTAGTATTTTTGGGGCAAACTAACTAGACTTCACTTTTTATAAGATATTCATCTAGCATGCTGTGGTGTCAGTGAACATGGAGTGAACTTGTCAATGTGACAGAGCTGTACATTTATAATTCCTTTCCTTAGCCGGATGGAGACAAGCCAATCCGTAACTTCCTGGATGATCCAAGACGTTCAGGCCCAGCACCAGACACGGACCGCAAGGAGGGGAGCAGGAGACATGTACGAAACTGGGGAGGGCTGGACTTTGACAACGTAAAGACAGGAGCTGAACTGGAGAAAGAGTGGACTGTAAGTAACATTGTTCCTTAAAAATATCATACGAGAGCTTTTAATAGCCAAACCACTCTTGTACTCCCTGCTGTAGCAATATTAATGTCACTCCTTTTGTGACCCCTCATGTCTCTGTAGAGCCGGAGGCCAGGTCCGAAAGGCTCTGTGGACATGACCATGTCCATGACAGGCCGGGAGAGAGCAGAATACCTGCGCTGGAAGAAGGAGCGTGAGCAGATTGATGAGGAGAGACTGGCACGCCATCGAAACGCCACAGGCCAGTGGAGACGAGAGTGGGACGCACAGAAGACAGACAACATGTAAGGAACAAAGCATTGAACCATAATTTGAATAGATTTTTTTTTTGATAGTGTGTGAGGAAGAGCACCTAAAGCATTTTCTTTGTTCTTCATACCATTAAATGTCCATGTTTGTGTCTAGGTGCTAGATTTCTTTGAACTTCAGCTGCAGATAACAATTAGTTTTTATCACTGATAACCCTGCCAGGCATTTTCTTGATTAACTAATTCATTGTTTTGTCTATAGAATATCAGAAAATAGTGAAAGGAACCTGTAACAATTTCCCAGAACCCAGGATGATATATTGAAAATTAATCCACAGTATTCAGTTTACAATCAGACATGACAAAGACAAACAGCAAATCATCACGTTTGTAAAATGACTAAAACCATTATCAAAACAGATGATGATTAATCTTCTATTATATCAATTAATAGACTCACTGTAGCTGCTCTACTTGGATCATACAAATTAAGGATTATGCAAAATCGTGCATCTCAAAGGGACTATCAAGACGACTAAATCACAAAATCAAGATGCTCAAATCAAAGTCACAAATTAACTTCTTCAAATGTCCTCTCTAATTATGTTTTGTGAAAAATGTCCTCTCCACCAGAGAACATCCCAGCCATATGTGACAGTTTTATTCCAGCACACACACTGAGGATCAGTTATTAGCACTACACAGGATCTGCTGGCACAATGGGTTAACTTTTTAAATGTGTTTGGTGTCTACAAGCCAATAGCTGGCTTCAGTGTACAGAGTAAGTGGGTCAGTTTTTGACTTTAATTGAATACGACTGTAGTTTGACACTGTGCTCAAATATAAATCTGTGGTACTTGTACTTTACTTTAGTATTTAGTCTCATACCACTTTATCCTTCAACTCTGTTACAATTCAGAGAGATGAGAGTCTCTTGCATTTCGTAGTCATCTATTGTGCATGGTGTTTCAACGCGGGTAGAGCCCAGCCCGTGCTCGGAGGAGACAGACGGCAGTGCAGAACCAACAACAGCCAGACTCACAATGCCACCGCAGGTGCAACAAAAGCCTCGCAAGGAAAAAAAACCAATAGAGTAATTTATGTATGTAATCAGCACATAAGATGTACAGACAACAAATATATACATACAATGGTGGAAAAAAGTTTTCGGACACCCTTAAAATTTTACACAATCTCAAATATTATCATGAAATATTTGTGGAAAAATCTTTTTTGTGTTTCAAAAGGTGTGGCTGCATTAGACAGATACAAACAAATACAAATTATATTTTTTTGTTTATTGTTTACAAGAAAAACTAACAAAACTAAATTCTTGACAGTTTCAATATGTCAGTTCTCAACATTGTCGGTATCAAAGTCAACAAATAACAGAGAATGTGTTCAAAACTGAACAAAAAATAAATAAACCATCACATCATCAAATTAATATTTAGTCGTCCTGCCATTGGCACGTAGTAGAGCTCTAATCCTGGCTGGCATGTTCCCCACGAGCCTTTCACACTGTTGAGGGGTAATCTTGTCCCATTCTTCTTGAATTACTGCTTTTAATTCTTCTAAATTCTTTGGTTTATGCTTTGAAACAGACCTTTTGATAATCCACCACAGATTTTCAATGGGGCTCATGTCCGGGGATTGAGCTGGCCACTCTAAGACCTGGATACTGTGCTCCTGCAGCCAAGTTCTACTGGCCTTGGATGTGTGGCAAGGGGCATTATCTTGTTGAAACATCCAGTTTTTACCTCGACGGAACAGTGCACGCGCAGAAGGGAGCACGTGGGTTTCGAGAATGGTACAATACTTGGTAGAGTTCAATGTGCCATCACAGACAGTGAGATGACCAACACCAGCAGCACTCATGCATCCCCAAACCATGATACTGCCTCCACCATGCTTGACAGTAGGTACTGTACATGCTGGAGATAATGCTTCGCCTGGCCTTCTGCGTACCCTCACATTAGTAGGAGGAAGATAAAGCTGGAAACTGGACTCATCTGACCACAAAATCTTCTTCCAATTCCTGGCTGTCCAGTTCTTGTGTGCCTGGGGCCAACGACGCCGGGCTAACCTCTGTCTCTCATTGATCAGGGGCTTCTTGATAGCCTTGTAGGACCTTAAGCCATGATCTAAAAGTCGGCCACGTACAGTGCGGGTGGAACACTGGACACCAGTTTGGTTTGACCACTGCTGCTGAAGCTCCTGTGATGTCATTCAGCGGTTTTGCCTGCACATGCGGATCAGGATGCGGCCATTTCTTGCTGAAGAAACCCTTGGACGCCCAGATCTTGGTTTGTCTTCCAAGCTGTTGGTTCGTCTGTATTTCTGCAGAGTGTATCCAACTGCTGAAGGACTGCATCGGCACTTCCTGGCTATCTGGCGGCAGCTGTACCCTTCCTGGCTGAGAATCTTTATCTTCAGGCGTGTTTCCTGCGTTAGGTTCCTTGTTTTAGCCATTTTTGTGTCTGAAGAACTTTCAAATGTGCTGGCTTTATGTAGACACGAAGCTTGGCAACAAAAATTGTGTCTTTCAGTAAAAAGAACGACCTTCATCACTGGTACCAAAATGACCCAATACTCAAAATTTCTTATGTATTTTTATGGAACCAATCAATTTTAAGTTTTTAACGGCTTTTTTAGGATTTATTTAGTATTTTGGCTGTGACTGTACTAAAAGAAATTGCACTTGAAGACCTAAGAGTGATTCTTAATGCAATATTTCACAAATGCATGGGGTGTCCGAAAACTTTTTTCCACCACTGTATATACATGCGACAGAATATAGTTACATTCAGGTAACTCAAGCAAAGGCTGCACTGAAGCAACAAACCCTGGAGAACAGTCTCATAAAGGGACAGAGATGTCCAAAAAGATATAGAGACAATGTAATATTTTATACTTGGATATTTTGTAAAAGAAAATAAGTGAGTAACATTTAGGAACAGCTTAGATACAGGGATTTTTTTCTCAGTGCATTGCTTAATTGTCAAGTATAGGCTGTACATTGGATTGATTTTAGTAACTTTAAAGTACTTGAAGTGTACACTGCAGCTGTATTATCTTGAAGAATAGAAGTATTGGATCAGGACTCTGTATCTGCAGATACTTAATATTAAATTACTCAAATCAGAATTGGGGACAAAAGACTTTGAGGACATCCTTAGTTTGGACTGTAGGTTGGACAAAACAAACACTGTGAGGGTGTCACTTTGAGCTCTGGGTCATTGTTACAGCATTTCTCACTATTTTTACAAACCAAACAATCAATCTTTAATGGAGACAACAATCAGCAGATTAATCCATAATGAAAATAATCATTAGTTAATGGTTCAGAATGAGCGCCACCTCAGCCAGCTACAACAGTTAAATCCTGCTTTTACATCAGAATCATCTAATAAGATCATATATAATATAGAATAGCCACAGGGGACATTTTTTACTGCCAATACTTCAATTATATATTCATGAGTATACTTACATACTTCTACTTACATAATATTGTCAATGCAGGACTCTTACCTGTAGTGGAGTATACAGTGTGGTATTAGTACTTTTACTTCAGTAAAGGATCTAAATACGTCTTCCACCACTGAACAGAGGACAGGTGAGGATGATAGGAAATGTTTTTTGTCATCTTTATTCCTTCTGACAGGCGTGATGAGAAGGACACACTGATATTTGATGTGCGTGTGTCTAACCCTGCGGCTTTTTTCACAGGTTCAAGGAGGACCCATATGTAGCCTCAGAGGGCATTGCACCCGAGCATGGCAGCAGGAAAGGCAAGTAGAGAGACACACACACACACACACACACACACACACACACACACACACACACACACACACACACACCCCACTAGTTTGCTGTTACTGTGGTTACACAACAGCTGGCAGGACTGTGACACCACCTCCGTCCCGTGTCTCTGTTCATCCTACATGATGTCACTCCAACATGTCGTCACAAAGACACACATCGTAAACACACATCACAAGACACAACACCATCTTCCTCCTGCAGCTAATTAAGGCTGTAAATAACAGTTGATTAAGCTGGTTATGTAAGTGCTTGCCGTATTTCCCTGGAGTCCAAATCAACCTTTTGAGCTGCAGTCATGCTGATGTGAGAGGGACCTTCAGAAGGACCCAAGACTTCTTTTATTGGTCCCAACTGAGTCTTTTTCAGTGAAGTCAAGGTAAACAAGTAGATAAACAGCCCCAACCACTATAAACCAGCCAAACAGAGAAAGGATTTATATGTAGACTGATGCACATGATGAACAAACAAAACTTCATAAGTGCAAGTTGTGAGGTTAAATGAAATACCAGTGCTTGAGGACCCGCTTGTGGGTTCCTAAACAGCAACAGAGTGAGAGTTCTGCATGAGACGAGGGCGGTCACCTTACAGTGTCAGCAGGGGAGCTTTATTATGGCTTAATTTTGCTCATGCATGTTTTAATTTCAGTCAGTCATCCGGATGATAAAATAATCCACTGTGGGACTGTGGTAATCCCAGGACAGGGAAACAAAACAAGTCAAACTCTGTTTGAATGGCTTTGCATCTTTAATGCTGCTCTTCCTTTCTACTGTCTGCTTGGTGCTCATAATGCAAATCTAAGGAGCACAACTGGTTGTTCTAATGAAACAAGCAGTCAATCTGGACTAGTTATCAAAAAAATTAAAGAATATTAAAAAAAAAATGTGTTTAAAGTGAGTTCCACCTTTTGGAAGTTTTGCTATAGACGCTAGAGGAAAAAAAAAAAAAAGACAATAATTTTTTTTTTTTTTTTTTTTTTTTGCCTTTGCGCCGGCAATAGCCATGGCTGGAGGCATTATGTTTTCAGGTTGTCTGTCCATATGTCCATCCAATTCTCGTGAACGTGATATATTCTGAATGCCTTGAGAGAATTTCCTTAAATTTGGCACAAACGTTGAATTGGACTCAAGGATGAACAGATTTGCTTTTAGTGGTTAGGTCACAGTGACCTTGCATCTATCACATTTTTGTGGAGGCGATATCTCAAGGACAGAATTTCTTCAAATTTCCACTTTAAGTCAGGGTGAACTGCAAACATAATTCCTGCAAAAACACTTTTCTGGCCATCATTCAGTGTCATATCTCAGGAACAGAAGGAGACATTTGGTCAGATACTAAAATGGTGACACTAATCTTGAAACTGTGCTGATTATATAGATCTTCTATGCTGCTGGGGGAAGATGTGTGTGAAGCATCTGTGTTTTCACAGACATGGATGTAAACTATAACTGCAACTTGACAGGTTCGTGAAGGCATACAACCGCAAGACGGTAGTTCTAGTTTAAAATCATATTTCCACGGCTGCACAATCATAAAATAATTAGATCACAATAGGGATGCACCGAAATGAAAATTTGTGGCTGAAGCAGAATATTATTAAACGCTTGGCCGAATACCGAGTACCGAATATCATTGCTTAGTTTTTCATTAGTTTTTGCAGATGAACCCCCTCCAGATTAGTGTTGTCACGATACCAAAATTGGGACCCACTGTGTGATACCAATGAAAATACCATGGTTCTGAGTAGTATCACGATACCACAGCGAAATTGAGGCAGCTGTGCCTTTTGTCATTTATAAAAAGATAAATCACTTTTCTATAATACATCAATGATATTTCAATGGAATAAATTACTTATTGACTTATTCATACTTCAAAAACAGCATCAATGAGTGATTAACATAGGGGGCATCAAAATAAAATAAATAAATGAAATAAGAATCAACCAGCCACCCTCCTCCCCTGACAAGTCCCTTCATAAGTAAAGAAGAATCCCTAAAGTGCGGTGAGGTTTGTGGGCCGTTACTGACACAAAGACAGAAATGTGAACGGCTTGTTTCTCCTCTGACACGTCACATACCTGTGTTAGGCTGGCTCGGATGTTAAGGTACTTCTGGGCAGTCATGACACCAAGAAGAGGATATTATTGGAGTCGACTTCTCCGTCGCCCAGTAAACCGATGGCCGCCGTATTTGACAGGAATACATTAACGTTACTGTCTGTGTCTGTGACCCCCGTTCAACCCACAACCGATGGGATTCACCTTTCGTTTCTGCTGCTGGTTGAAATCTGTAGGCTGCTCGCACAGCGTGCTGAATGATTTAAGCCTATTTTGCTCGCTCAAAACTATTTTTAGTCGCAAATGCGAGTGCCGTGACGGACGGATCGCCACACTGTCGATTTTATTCCGCCCGTCACGGCACGCCGTTTGATTGCGTTATCAAAACACGCCGCTATTATTCGGCCTTGCTTTTAACTTATTCCACTGAATACCGAATGTGTGGGTTTTTTTGCAATATTCGGCTGAATATATTCGGTTACCGAATATTCGGTGCATCCCTAGATCACAATTGTGACCACTGATCAGGTGCAGAAATAACATTTTGTGTTTATAGTGACATTTATATAAAGATACAGCCCTATGTATTGAACAATACTATGAACCAAGCATCTAAAGTAAGTCTTATTCAAACTGCAGTTTTAGAAAAGTGCAGCATGTCAGTGAAGAATGTTTCTTGTCAATTTAAATTTTTCAAATTCAGAAATACAATCCAATAACTAAAATAAATTAATTATGAGCATGAAAAATATCAAGATTATATCATCAGGATGTTATAAAGTAAAAGCTGTCATGTGGACTTTTTCAAAGGTAGTGTGATTGAACTTCTTTGCAGCCTTTGCCCTGCGATTCATCTCACACCTCAGTGTCACTCGTGTTAATCTCACCAGTGATAATATGTTTAGGCTTAGTGGCAAAATAATGATGTTTTCATGGTTATTGTATATTTGATTTATGTTGTGCACAAGGTGTGTGCGTGTGGGTGGACGTACTGTAATGTGTTTGTGTCCTCTCTGCAGCCCGGGGGCGTAACTCTCGTGCAGAGCCTCAGGGCAGGGCCTCAGGTTAGATCACAGCATGGGACTGAGATTGCATTTTGTGTGTGTGTGTGTGTGTGTGTGTGTGTGTGTGTGTGTGTTATTGTGTTATTGTGTTCTATTTGTGTGTCTGTCTGAAGCACAGCAACTGTGCCCGACCCCAAACACACCCCAGATCTCACCCCTGATTCACAAACCTTGCACTGTAGTTAGGGCTGAGTGATATGGCTAAGAATGTTATCACAATGAAAATGCTCATATCAGTCCATATTGATAACTATCAGGATGTCAATAATTATTTCCTGATTTTTGCTCCTGGATTAAATGTTGAAGAAATCATACAGTGAATTTAAACTATTACTTATTGTCAGAACATGACATTTGCCAAACAGCTGAACATTTTTCAAGTCTGAGTTGGATTTAAAACAACTATAATAGGGATATCCTGATTCGATCTCAAAGATCGGGACTAGGGGAGGGGTTGGCTGTATTGAATCATGTAGAGGATCCCATCCTTTGTTTAACGTCAGCAGCTGTCACACAGCTGTTTTTACTCACAGAGCTTTCATGCAGACTGACTCTCTGCTCTCCTTTTCTCCTCCACTCAGCTTAGCTCTTGTGTGTAAGAGCAGGGGCTGAGCCCCGCCCGCGGTGAAACACCACTCGCCATAAGCGACAGAGAAAATTCAGTATGAGAATTTGTTTTTGACCAAAATTGTGAGCACTCATTTTATTTCAGCTCAGTGAGAAAATCTTTTAAGTCTATATCCGAAGGCACTGCAGGTGCAACAAAAGCCCCATGAGCAAAAGGGCATAAGAGTTTTATGTTAATGTAGCCTAATCTGCACGAGAGACGTACAGAAGATGAGAATAAACACTGAATGGCCAAAAAGAAGAAAGACCTATTTGGACCTATTACATATTTTGTAAAAAAAAAAAATAAAAAAAAAAAAAAAAAAATTAAAACGGGACACTTGGATGCAGGGATTTTTTTCTTAATGCATTACAGAACCTTTCGATTGTCAAGCATATACATGAGATTGATTCTGTAATGTGCAGCTGTATTACCTAAGAAAATAGAAGTATTGGATCGGGACTCGGCACCAGCGCATACTCAAAATTAAGTGACTAAGAACGTGACCATGACATCCCTAAATTATAATGTCAGTTAAAATTAGATAGAGAAATGTTAATTCTGGTCAGGAGCATGTCAAACCCCTTTCTACATATAGTTTAAAACATTTTGTGGGTGTAAATAAAATGAACAGACACGATAAAAATCTCTATTGTGGTCAGTTTCACACCCACTGTATGTAATTTCTGCTGTTTCTCAATCAAAACAGTAACAAAAGATGGATTTGTTGATGTTGTGAAGTAGAAAAAAGAAAAGAAGCCAGCACTCACTTCTTTTTTCTGCTGCTTTTGTCCGTGCACCTGTTGAGTGGATTTATTTTTGAGAGTGCTTGCTTCTTTCCTATGTGATGTTGTGAAGTAACCTGAGGTCATTTATTGCCAATGAAAATCTATCTGACGTTACAGACCATTACCGACCACTTAATGTATTGACGTTTCGTCACATTATGTCATTTCATTGATTAATATAGCATAAATGAAATAGCTGCAAGTCAGTACCATTAACTTGCTGACCTACCATTAGCATTATCTGTCGACTACACAGCTAACGTTACTATAGCTAACATTATGTGGTGAATTCAGTCGTGGGGTAGCCCAGCGCTGTGTGAACAAAAACAGTCATACTAAAAATAACTTTATGAGCATTTTGAACATTGTTCTAACATTATAACATTGCAGTGCACATTAGCTTGGAGGCTGGTCTTGTCGTCTTCTACTACTACTACTACTACTACTACTACTGCTTAATGGCAGGTGGCAACTGGCATTTAGGGTGCATTAGAGACCCCCTCTACGGGCTTATTGGTGGTTTAATTATATTGAAGATGTATAGATTCATCAAACGTTTATAGTACCTCTATCAAGGAAAATTACATTGAGATAATTATCATTATTGTTTCATTGCCCAGTCTTTTAGTCATCATTTTCATTAATTTAGTTCACTGTTATTGATATTCTTTAATTGTAATCTGTACTTTTCTTACACCACGCATAAAACTTAAAACCTAAATTGTTGTCTTAAAGACGTTTGTTACTAATTTTATTTTTTAACCGAAACAGTTTTAATGTGCTGTATAAGTACATTAGTAAACATTAGTAAATAATTGAACACTGTACATGATTTTAATATATGGTAATTCCTGATTTAATTTTTTTCTTCCAATTTGTTTTTTCTTACAAACTAAATCTTGAATGTAGCCTTTTGAAACTTGCATGTTTTCCTGGATTTAGGCCTTGCCCTGCACATTAACCTACACAGGCTTTATATAAGTTTTAGCCATTTGTATCACTAAAGCCAGTTGGTGAGTACTCCAGCTGTACAGACTGTGAGAGTGGAGGTTTGACCTCATACACAGTCCAGTCCGTCTCAGGGTTATGCTTTGGAATTACAGAGCATCTTGACTTGCTAATCTTTCCCTGAGGCTGACAACACTTAAACATCCTGAGGTTGGCGTGTGAGCAGTCAGAAGCTTTCAAACTGTGTTTGTAAATAGTTTTTAGGCCTTATCCACATGCAAACAGTTTCAACTCACTTGAACTGAGATTTTTGAAAAGGTGGGTTTCTGCGTATCCATGTGGACATACTCATTTATTCTTTGTTATGAGCACGTACCTAAAGGTTTAGGCACTCTGAACAGAAAAAGGCCATGAAGTTGCACTTTAACACACTGCAAAGACTATAGCCAATGGCCAACTAGCATGTATGTTCTGCGCCTGCATGAGAAGAAATAACTCCACACCAGCAGGAGACAGTAGTCTGTATTCATCATTCAAAAAGGGAAACAAGATGACCTCAGGACAGATTTAAGACAAGTTACCCAGTTAACAAATTATAAACACACAGAGGGAGATGTTGCACTTTCTATTCAAAAGCAATTCTTTGAAAGCTTTTCGTTAAATTACAAATAAAAATGTTTGCGCACAGTACATATGAAAATGTATGTGTACACCTGAAACAATTAGTCGACTGACCCAAAATTAACTGGCAATTATTCTGATAATCATTGAAGTCATTTTTCAAATAACCACAAACTGTTTCTTCTTTAGAGCTTAATGGCTAAAAATGACCTAGCATTACAAGTTTGTTTAGAGCTCACTCTTTCTTGACTTTAGCTGTGTTTGTTTTCCTCTCTTGTGCTTCTCTTCTTGTGCACTAAGCCAAACTGCCAATCAGAGTGATTTCAATCACTGATGGGCTTTGACGCCAATTCAGCATGCTGAATCTACACGGACCGACTAGAGCCAACAGAACCATCAGCCTACTGCCAGCTTGTTGTGTCAGGGCCCTGAGACAACAACAACAGTAGTGTGCTACAAGCAAGTAGCAACTCCACCTCATTGCAAGAGGCCAGAAAGGTTTTGAAAGTCCAGTGTGTGGAATTTAGTGGCATCTATCACTGAAGTTGCGGAACTGAAACTTCTTTAGTGAAGCTTGTAGGAGAACTACGGTGGCCAACGCAAATGGCCCCGTCTAGAGCCAGTGTTTGGTTTGTCTGTTCTGGGCTACTGTAGAAACATAACGGACTCTGTGGACGAGTAGATATAAACCGCTCATTATAAGGTAACAAAAAGACGATTCTTATCTTCAGGTGATTATACGCTAAAAAAAAAACTTATTATATTATATTCCATTTCTACCAATATATCTCCCTAAATCCTACAGCCTGTACCTTTACATAGATAAAGGTTTATAAATAGGTGTCAACTAACTATAAATATAAAATTAATGAATAATGACTTTGGGTTTTAAGCAATGACTGTATAATAGGATGGACAACATGTCTCCACTCCCTCCCACTGTACAATAACGAAGCCAAAATATCCCAGATACAGCTGATGCCATCTTGTGTTGGAGACGTCATTTGGAGCCAGAGTCTGCACAGTGGCAATATCTGCCGGTATTGAGTTCCTGCCCATATACCCCTCCAACCAATCGTGAGCAGCGCCACTGATTGAAAGCACACACAGAACTGTCAGTCACGACATCAACCCCTCTTTATGTACCATCAAATAACCAACTAATAACAAACTTGGCAT
Source organism: Epinephelus fuscoguttatus (assembly GCF_011397635.1). Classification (NCBI taxonomy): domain Eukaryota; kingdom Metazoa; phylum Chordata; class Actinopteri; order Perciformes; family Serranidae; genus Epinephelus; species Epinephelus fuscoguttatus. The sequence continues at coordinate 37,595,164 of NC_064756.1, read as the reverse complement.
AAAAACAAACACATGAACACATCAGTGTGAAAAGAACTGCCTACAATGACGAAAAAATTAGGAAAATTTGACATGCTCTTCGATCTTTTAGTTTGGCTTATGTTCTGTCCGCTAACGTGGAGGGTACAGGGTTTATGAGCTATACTGCAGCCAACAACCAGGGGGCGATAGAGATGTTTCGCTTGACTTTTGGGGAGCTGTTATTTCATCCATCTTTATTGTACAGCCAACGGTTTTAAGTGACTACCAACAAAGGAACATAAAATCACTACACATGCTCAAAATGTTCTTTTCTGGTATTTTAGGTATCGTTGATGTAGACTTTATCGCCACCTGCTGGCCTGGCATGTTCATTTGAGCACTTGTTTTTGCATTCCGGTATGGACACAGATATTTTGTAAAATGTAGATGGAGGGGTGGGAACCATGGTTTTAAAAATATCTGTTATACGTGCAGATAAGGCGTCAAAGTCAATCATCAGTCAGATCTTCCAGGGTGTTTTGTTCTGTGAGAAGGTTCAAACAAAAGCTGAGAATTATTTCTAACAGCTGTTCAGTCCTGGTTTCCTTCATTTTCTTTGTGTCTGACTGGAGAGTATGTTACAGACTATGACATACACCTGCCCCACATTAAAGCCTGCAGTCGCTTTAGTTGTATATATCAGTGTGTGTTTCTTCACCATTTCTAATTTCTGGAATGACTTGGGTGTCCTCTTCACAGCCCCAAGCTGCTCTATTCAATCTCTTCATCTTCATCCTCTCAGTTTTTTGTATTTTCTCCTCACTGATCTCTTCATTTCTTTTGTACTTGTATCTTCCTCTTCTTGCCCTTTTTTTTATCTCATCCTCTCGTCCTCTCTCTCCCTTCAAGCTCTTATCCTCCCCCTCCCTCTCTGCATCTCCTCTCTGACCTTCTCTCTCCTTACTTCCTCCATCCTCTGCTCCTCCTCCTTCCCTCCCCTCCTCCTCACAGCTTTCCTTAGCTGTGACCATTCTCATTCTTTCACACCTTTATCGTTTACCTTCTCTCTCTCCTCCTACTGACAGGCTTTTCTTCCCCTCTTTTGGACCTTTCTGTTTCCCTCATCCCTTCATCAGCTGTTCATCTGTTCTGCTTCTCACCTCTTTTTATTTACTTCACCTGGCTGTCTCAGTCATTTCCGTTCTCTGTCACATCTCTCCCATACTAGCATCTTTCTCATTTCATCCTCTTATTTTCCTCCATGATCAAATCACTAGAGAGATGGGGTGATCTGCCCAAGTTGAATCACACTGATTGCGCCTGAAATAAAAATTACCCGAATTATTTTAACAAGGTTTGTTACAGTACACCACGTATACAATATACAACCCGTTATTGTGTTATTCACCGCCTTTTTAATTGAAAAAATAATCTCTCTGTCTACATGTTTTTAGTATCAGATTTTTGTTGTCAGTTCTTTTGTCATTCCTGATCATTATGTTTATATAAAAACAAAATGATTCACTATGTCTGATAAGGCAGCAGGGCAGTGTAGACTACCTAAAGGTACAGTGTGTAGGATTTAGGGGGATATATTGCCAGATATGGAATATAATATAATATAATAAGTATGTTTTCTTTAGTGTATGATCACCACAGAAAACACTGTTTCAGACCAAGTGTACTCCACATGGATCCAGTACTTCCTGATGGAGCCGCCCCCCCCTTAGCAGGACAGTGCACTATGTTACACAGCATAAGCTGCTCAGGAGTAGCTCTAGAAATGTTACAAAGAGCTGAAGGCATCGACCTGGCCTTCTGATTGAGCACCTGTTGGATGTGCTGGTAGCCTAGAAGTACCCCAGATTCACAACAGGGCCTGCTTGGATCACACTTGGCTCTAACTTGTCAAGACATGGACACAGGACCTCTGGGGGGTGTCCTGTGGTGTCTGGCACCGAAGCATTGGCAGCGGATCCTTCACAGATACTCAACCACATTGTTATCTGGGGTATTTGGAGGCAAGGGCGATCAGTGCTGTTCACTTCACCAGCCAGCGGTTTTAATGTTGGCTGATTGGAGATATGTTGTATTCTTGACTCTCCATGTTGAAATTACAACCTCTCATATGCTGCCCTTCACTTGAACGCAGCATGTTTGTGCTCTGTTTCAACATTTTTATGACTGTGATGTTTGTCCTAAAAGGAACTTTGAAAGATGTATTTCCTCTGTGTCATACACAGCTTAACGGAAAACTGTCTGCAGCTCTCTTTATTCCTCTTTTAAATCAGTCAGATCTCCTCTCCTTCCCTCCCACTCAGAGCCGTCCGTCACCCACTAGCTAGCAAACAAACAGCCGCTTGACCTCCTTCCCGAGTTCAGATGGACTCTGCATCAGTTTGACACTGCAGGACAGCTGCTGTCATACAAGTGTTGACTCTGATGTTATATAAGACATCAACTCTCAGACTGCAGCAGCAGAAACAGGAGAAACATACTGTTTTTGTTTATACTAAATCCTCATTTAAATCTCTTGAATACTGTGACTTACCATTGACCAGTTTATATTTATGACACTAACAGTTACCTGTTGACATTTCTGACATTGTGTACATTTGGGTTTTGCACCTTTTTTATTCATGATCTTTTTCATTAATATTTTTTTTCTACTTTGTACTGGAACTGCTTCAAAACAATTTCCCTCCGAATGAATACATTTTTATCTAATTCTATCTTCAGTACAGTTATTATAGGACACCACTCTAGATGTAGAAAATGGTTATAACATAAATATAGTGCACAATTGTAATTTTATTTTTGTATCTAAATTGGATCTTAAATTTAGTTTTATATTAATGCAATGATATTGTATATTTACCTGAGGTAAAGTCAACCCTGTGGATACACTTTTTGCCCCGTTTGGATCATGACTTGTTGTTCCTACCTTTAAAAAAACAGCCTATACGTTGCTGTACGTACTTGTTGTAAAGTATTTCACCTCAAATCCAACAACACATGTTTGCCATCTCTTATCTCATCTCTCAGTCCCTCTCCTCTCTGATTCACCCTAACTTTTTAGATCAAGTTAACAAAACAACTGGATTTACACTAACTTCCTGTTTGTCCTCTAGATGACAGTAAGCGGCCTCCTAAAGCTCCGACATTTGGTGACTTCCTGTCCCAGGGCAGGACCCCGGGACAACGAGGGGACCGAGGTAGAGGGAAGGGCCGAGGACAGAAACAGAGCTACAGGTAAATCTGTCAGGTTATCCAAAGATTGTCAGTTTATGCTCAGACAAGTCTTTTGTAGAACTAACAAGGTTGTTTTTCTCTATCACTGTTAACATATTATTATTTTCAAGTTGAATGTATTGATGACAGTTTCCATTTGTTGGCCTTTCACTGTGTATCTCACTTTAGTGGAATGTAGCTAACTACATTTACTCAAGTACTCTACTTAAGTACAGGTAGAGAAAGGCGGAAAAGGTCCCAGGAGGTAGAGCGGGTCGTTCACTAATTGTGGTTCGATCCCTGACTCCTCGTATCCTTGAGCAAGATGCTGAACCCCAAATTGCTCCTGATGGCGGTTCCATCAGTGTTTGAGTGTTAAAAACTAAGCAGCAGGTGGCACCTTGTATGGTAGCCTGGGCCACAAGTTTATGAATGTGTGTGTGTGAATGGGTGAATGTGACTCGTTTGTGCATGCTTTGAGCAGTCGGATGACTAGTAAGGTGCTATATAAGTGCAGGTCCATTTACACTTTCCCATCTTGAGCATGTTCATTGTTGTGCTACTTTCTACTTGTACTCCCCTCCATCTTATTGTACTTTTTACACCACTACATTTATCTGACAGTTTTACTTAGGTTGTAAATTCAGTTTATTAATACAGTACTTTTTTTGTTATGTTTTATCTGCGCCAATTTTTTTTACTTCAACATTTGGTGTGTATTTCGATGTATATCAGGACTTCTCATAATTACAACAGCTTTCAGTGCTGTTTGTGAATATAAGTTAAACTAAATGTCACCGTGTAAGTTACTAAAAAATAAATCCCGATTTTTTTTCTTCATGAAAATACTTACAAAAAGTAAAATAGCAATACAATTCCATGTAAAGAGGTGTGTCCTGTGTAGTGATACATTTTGGTCCTACATTTTCCATAAAGATATTAATGTAAATAGATGAAGCACTGAAATACCATACAAAGAGATGTGTCCTTTTGTTCCACTGTAGTGATATATTTTGATATTAAATTGAATGTCTGTCAAATATCCAACTTAAAACTAACCTCGCTGCGGTCCAGCGGCTGCACCTGGCTCTATCTCAGGGGTTACACGGTGCTGCTTTTGCGCTGTGCTGCTCTGTCTCATCCATCCATACGCTGTCAGTATCCTCCTTTCCTGCTGCAAAGTCACCCATTATAAATATGTACTTTACTGTGTGAAAAAATGGACATGCAGCGTGCAAAGACTGGCGTGAAAGCGAGTGTTACAGTCAATGCATGAGTTGGCAGCTGTCCCAAGTTGTGTGCACCGGTGCATGCAGTGCTGAGAAACACGTGCACGACTCAGATTTTACATGCACTACCATCCATACATGTGTATGTGGTATTCTGACCCTTGATTATGATGTATCATTATAAAACTACCCAGAGGTATATAAAGTTTTTAAAATGAGCTTTTTACTTGTAACAGAGTATTTTTACACTGTGGTATTACTACTTTAACTTGGGTAAAAGATGTGAATACTTCTTCCACCACTGGAGTATGGCACCATACATCAGGCAACACTGAGTATTGGCCAACAAACCAGTTCTGTGTAGTGTTTTCAGCCACTGAGGCACTGAAAAATTTGGATGTTTCCCATACTGGGTGATGGTTCTAAATGTTTTTTCTAACATTGCAGCTGAATGTTGTTGTTGTTGTTGTTGTTGTTGTTGTTGTTGTTGTTGATGTAGGAACATTTTCTTCTATGATTTGTAATATTTTGTTAACTTTGTAAAATGCCATATAGTATAAATATGTTTTGTTTTGTTTTTTTGGTAAGTGTTTTTTTGTGAGTGAGTTTGGTATTTGCTACTTCTGACATATCTTTGTGCCTTTTACAGCATGCATGACAACCGCTGGGAAGGAGAGAAAGAAGAGGAGGACAAGACAAAGAGAGAGGAGAAGACTAAAAAGAAGGAGGAAGAAGTAAAACCCAAACCTCCCACAGTTAAGGTAAAGGTGTTTCATCTGGAATAATAACTAAAGCTGAAGTAGGGAACTAAACTAGACCTTTTTGATACACATTTCCTTCAGATGAGAGGGAAATCCTAAAGAAGTGGAACTCTCACCCAACATTGTGATCATCTCGAGCACATAGACTACATGTACACACATGTACTTGGTCAAAGAAACAGAGCAGTCAACCAACATATCATGCCTAATGACAGATGATAGATGCAAGGTCTTGTATGTAACTGACAAACTGACTGTGATTGACTGCCATCATAGTATAGAAGACTGAAAAATAGTTTCAGTCATATTTAGAGTAATGCTACTATCTGCAGTGTTCTTTTGGACCATTGGCTCCATGATACTAATTAACTTACTGTTTGCAAATTATAGTATTAGCTGATGTTACGAGCAACTGTGTGAAACTGCTTAGTCACAGCTAGCTGGCTAAAATTAGGTTAGGTTACAGTTAGTTTGTTGGCTGCTACTGCATCATTCTTGGCTAGTACAAAGTGCATTGTGCCATTACATCATTGATTGTTGGCTAAATTAACACCAATTGCCATAATACATAAATTAATATCGTGTATCACATTAGCTGGGGAAATAATTTGGCAAGTGATCCAACTGACACATCCACTCAAGTAGTATTCTGCGAGTGATAAAGTTAGTGAACAAGCAAGCTAAGGTAGCCAGCTAACTATCACTAAGCTGAGTTGCACTGATCTGGTGTTGGTTGCTTCATAACTTTATCTGTTAAGTAAGTTGCAAACAGCAAACTAGCCAATTTACAGCCAGATCAGCCCTGGAGTCAAGATGAAATAAATAACTTTTACTGCAGACAGCACCTCAGTGTTGCTGTTGTAGCAACTCGAATTCAGCCAGCATAAACCCCAGCCCCTGGGTTCACAGCGGGCTGGTGGCCAGCAGCAGCAACAGAAGTCTGCCAACCTAGTGGTTGTAAGGGCAGGGCGTTAAGTGAAGGTCTCTGCTGAGCCTTCACTGCAAAATGTATATAATGGAAACACAGCATGTGTGGATACGACTCCAATTCTTAGCTAACATTAGCCACTGTTGCACACTGGTAGCAATGTAGCAAGCTGAAGGGATGCAAGACATTCAGGGACTGTGCTGCCACGTCTTTTCCTGTGAAACTAGCTAGCACTAGCTCCAAAAGTTGCTAGAAGTTGCCAGATGATGTCATATGCTCATTTGCATATTTGTGACGTAATAGCTCATTCAGTTGGGATAACAGGAGCAACTTAGTTGAATTGGATCCAACAGAAAAACCCTTACCAAAACATATGAATGCAATGGGAGCTTTCTCGCATTTCCAATCCAGAGAGCGAGAGCCTCAGTTTAACTATAGAAACTCACTTCAACTGAACTCTCACAGTGCAGTGAGCGGCGTCTCCTCTCCTCCTGCCTGTCCCACACCTACTGACTGCCTGTGCAGTGCTGCTGCATGTGTGGGAGTGAATTACAATGTAATCTATTTGAATATAGTTCTTGCTTTTTCCCTGATGATCTGAACAAGTCGCTAAATTTGTCGCTAGTTGCTTTTTAGAAATACAGTCATCAAGAAGGTCTTTTGATTTTCTGGGGAAAAAAATTGGGCCCGAGTTCTTTACATAGACGTCAGCCCACATGCTGCTAGAGCCAACCGAGAAAGGCAGGAAAGGTCTCAGTTTTTAACTTACATTGCAACCTGTTCACCCATTGGCAATAAAAAAACAACTAATATAATATTTACACGGTCTGTTGTGACTAGGCAACCGTTTGGAAACAGGCTCAGCTTGTCAGCAGCTCATTTCACTGCCCTGAAGTGGCCAGACAACTCTGCTGTTGCAGGTTGCAGATTGCAGACTCTTTCCACTTACTTTGATTCCCTCTTTCCATCTTTACTCAGGTGGAGGCGAAGAATGCAGATGATGAAGATGATGACGAAGAATGGGAGGATGCCAGTGACGGAGAAGATGTTGAAGGCAGCGACTCAGAAAAGGACTCAAGGGGCGATGAGAAGAAAGACACTGGGAAAGAGAAACCAGCCAAGAGCAAAGGCAGCTCTCCTACATCTCCCACGCCTCGTTCACGACCGGTGTCAGCAGGAAGCCCTAGAGAGCAGCGGACTCCCAGACCGAGGGTCCACATTCCGCCGCCAGCAGCAGTTCAGGACCCATCGGAGGGAGGCAAGCCCCTCAGCCCCTTCTCCCCGCTGGAAAGCCACCAGCCTGTATCAGACTGGGGGGAGGAGATGGAGCTACAGTCACCCCGGAGCAGCATGGGAGGTGAGAGCCCACTGAAACCTCCCAGTGTGGAGGCCAGCCCGCCCCAGAAGAAGGAGAAGGAGCTGGAGGAGGAGACGAAGAGTCAAGCTGCCAGCTCAAATGAACCTGCTGAGCCACAGAAAGAGGAGGACACAGGTAGGTTAACCCTAACGTAGTGATCTTTCTTTGTTCTCTCCTCAGCTTTTCTTTTGTCTTATCTTGAAGCTTCTCTACTTTCTCTTTTACCTTCCTTTTACTCTTTCCATTCCTGCCACCTTATCCCCTCCCTTCTACTTTCTTCATCCTTTTCTCCCCCAATCTTCACCTCACCCCCCTCCCACCATCACTGTCTTTCATGCTCAGCCATACACGTTTCCACTTCTTCAGAAAACACTGAAGCCCAGCAGACTGTGATAGTATCAGAACCAGAGTCCGTCCCAGCAGACTTCTCCACTGCACCGCCATCTGACCCTGCCCCACTTGAGAGTTCTGAGGTCAGTGAGGTTGCCATGACGATCGACCAGGATACACCTGCTGCTCCATCACAAGGTAACAAAAACCTAAAAAGAAAACAAACAAAAAAAAACTAAATTCATGAATTGCAAAGGTTCATGGTGTATGATATAGGGGCATATATTGGCAGAAATGGAATATAATTTAACAATTATGTTTGTTTTAGTGTTATTTTAGAATGAGCCATTTATATCTACTTATGGAACAAGAACAGACAAACCAAACACTGACTCTAGATATGCGTTTTTGCATCAGCCACCTTCGTTAGCAGCCCCTTTGTTATGAAGCCGAACAGCTTTGGAAAAACACTGAGTTTTAATGTAAAACTGCTTAACTTGTTGTTTTTTTTTGTTTTTTTTTTACCAGTTTAAACACCTGTTCTGTTTGCTTTTGAGAGGAAGAGACCTCTGTCGATAATTCAGGTCCTGGTAAAAACCTCCAGAACATCTGGATCTTAATTTATCAGAGAAAAAAGTTGAGCACAGATAAGCAGGTAATGGGCTAGCAGCCCGTCTGATATAAACAGTGTCAGAGAAACACTAATTTGTTTCATGAAACTGTTTTATTTAGTTCTTTTACCAGTTTATATCGCCTTGTTATGGACCTCTGCAGATAATTCAGGTCTTGGTAAAAACCTCCTGAACAATGAACAAAGGAATACTAACTGAAAGTTCATACATGGCACACGGGGGAAGTTTCAGGTGGTTACAATCTGCAGTCCTCACCACTCGATGACACTAAATCATACACATTGCTCCTTTCAGTGTTCTTAAATGGTAAAAAGGCAGATTGAAGAGATAATTTGTGTAGATCAGACCATGTAATGTCGACAGTTTTTTCTTTCTGACAGCAGACAAACTGGACACTGCTCCCTCTTCAGCCATCCCAGAGGCCAACCAGAGCTCCTCTGAATCAGCTGGAGAGGAAGATGACGACACAGTACCCACTGAGGCCGACGCGGCTCCAACAGCAGAGACAGAGGAGCCCTTAGAGCAAACATCTTCTGATCAGGTGTCTTCAGGTACGGTCCATTTCAGTGACTGTAGCATACTGTAAGAAACCCCCTGCTGCACACTGCTCAACGTGTGCTCATGCTTCACTTTAACTTTTTATTTTTGTGAATGTGTTTGATATCTTGTTTCCCTGGTTGTGGATCTCACTCAGCCTTGCCTTTTTTTCCTTCCATGTTGAAAAAATAATGGTGGGAGCTGTTCGGTGGCATGAAGAATCATCATATATATGTTAATATACTAACACACCGCGTTTAGCCTGTTTTTTGGACCTGACTGTCTTCCTGCCCCTCCTGTGATGGACTGAAAGTACTAACTCCACCTTTGTTGTATTCACTCCCTGTGTGGTGTAAACTGCCCCACCCCCCCTCCTTGTGTTCTCATCTTCCACGTGATGTAAAACCTTTTGTTTCCATCCTGTTGTGGCTGTGATGAAAATGCTTACATCGCTGCATGGCGTGCTGCCTGCTTGACCAAATCTTGGTGTAACACCTCTCATTCTCGCTCCTTCAGTTTTCTTGGTGCTAATGCAAGTTTTTAATCAAATGAGAAATTTGTTACTGTTGAGGAGGAGTGATAAAAGAGGGATCAAAGTGAAATGTGGCCTTGTTTGCTGTATATTCATGGTGTTTTGGGAACCAGATGTCTCCAGCTGAACTGCCCCATCAAATAATCCAAATAATAATATTAATATATTATCAGTCAGAGCTAATGACTGTATATAAAGATGGACAATGCGTGGTACAAAAATGAAGCCAAAATATCCTGGATACAACCACTGCTATCTTGTGCTGGTGACATTATTTGCAGCCAGTCTGTGCAGTGACACGATATCAGGTTCTCCGCCCATGCACCCATTCAACCAGTCGTGAGCAGCACCATTGATCCAAAGCACAACAATTGGCACACACAGCTATCAATCATGATATCAGACCCCCTTTATTTAGCATCACATAACTGATTAAAACCAACCTTATCAGCAAAATGAGCACTTGAACAAATATCAGCGTGATAAGGGTTACCTAAAATGACAGAAGCTATCTTTGGGAAAAATGTATTTGACCCATGTCCCATCTGCTAGGGGGCAGGGTTTATGACCTGTACTGCAGCCAGCCACCAGTGGGCTATCGAGATAGTTTAGCTTCACTTTTGGGGAACTGACATATGGTCCATCTTTATTATACAGCCAATGGTCAGAGCCACTTTGCTTTAAAAGTTTCACACTCATAAATGAAATGTATGTGACTGTATCCAGGTCCTGAGCAGCAGTCTCAAGAGATGAACCTGTTATGTTAGGTCTCAAAGAGTTAGCTGCTAATGTGTCAGCTGGCAAGAGTTACTGCTGAATGTCCCGAGCAAATCTGGACTTAAGATGGTGCACAGATTGAGAGGGTGATGCCTCAGCCAACACAGATGACAACATGTATCTAAGCGGAGCCAAATTAGAGCTCTATTCACAAGTCAGGGCCTGTATTTATTTATTTTTTTATCAAACATCTGAGAGCAGGAAATCAGTTTAAAGAGGGATGCATTTTTAGTCTTTCTATAGGAATTGGAGTAAAAAACTTTCTATCTGTGTAATTGAGACATTGCCACTGTGAGGTTGGCAAGTTAAATTACCTGCTGTTTTATTTTATATAACTGCATTGATTTCTAAGAGAAGTATTTCACTGTTGGAAAGATGGTCTGTTTATAAAACATGGCTGTCTATGCAGTAGACAGATGCAAAAACTTTTGAAATGGATGCAACATAACCAGGAAAAACAGAGGTAAAAGGGCTGTACCAGCAGTGTTCAAAGGGGCTGGCAGTTTCTTAGAAATCGTGTCAGCTAAAAACAACAAGCCTTACAGTCTGTTGCAGGACACATGTTTGCCTTCGTCGTGGCTCTAAAACTGACAGCCATTGAAAAGTTTGGTCTCATTTTGAACCTGAGTATCTGCACATTAGTTTCAGATCAGGTATGCTGTGATCCACTAAAGTTAGGCATGTAATGAGATGGGAGGAAGCCGGTTTTGTTCTGTCTGCCGCACGGCATCATAGCACGGTGGGAGCACTTCAGAAGCGCAGCGGTTTGCCGACCCAATTTTGTTGACTTGGTTATCCTTGAAGTTTGTGCTTCCACCATAAGTAAATAAGAGTTCTATAGTTAAATTGTTGAGGGTTTTTTTTTTTTGGTCAGTCTTAATTGTGTTCATTGTTTTTATTTCCTACTGTGTTGTGCTGTAGCCTACAGACAAAGTTGATAACATTAAAAGTACAGTTATGAATGACAAGGTTCAAAGATATCTGGCTGTGTTTTACTTATTTAAAACACATTTATCTTAATAATTACATCTTACATTCTGAAACATGCTGCGGAGAATTGTCTAGAGTGGCCGTGTTCAGTCTGAGCGCCTGCTTGGCCGCCAGGCGTAGATCTGCACTCTAATGACTTTTCTAGTTGCTGTTGAGGTCGATGAAGTAGATTAAGCACCTCATCATACCATGATTCATCAGTGTTTATCATTTTCAGCCACCAATGGGAATAAGAAGCACTCAGCCTGGTTAGAGTCATCTTTATTTGATCTATTTCTGCTTTTAAAAGTGAGCTGAGTGAGTAAACCACAGTCTAGAGAAGGAAGTCAAGTCATTAGACGCTCTCCGTACAACCACTTAGCTAGTGGTTGTGGTGTTATCACTTTGGCTAATGGCTTAGTTTTCGAAAAATAAATCAGTGTTCGATCAACTTGTTCCAACTGGAAGCTTGAATTTGTGTGAAACCCATTCCAACCTGTTTAGACTGACATAGTAAAAAAACTCAGATATTAAAGGAAGAATTGAAAAACCACAAAACGACCAAAGGACTCTTTTCCTACACTTTTTAAAATTGCTCCCAGTAATCCTTAAAACAGGGAATTAAATCAAGGTTCAGGAGGAGTGTTTTAGATGTTGACAAGCCAGCCCCTGATCAGTGAGGGAGTGACCACTCCCTTATGATTCCAGTTGTAATAAGGTCATAAGGACACTTGAAGAGTTTAAACAACCACAAAGGGAAGAAGTCCAGAAACACCAGTCGTACTCAAAGCAGAACAGAAGGTTGGTTTTTGGTCAGTTAGATGTGTCTGGGCCTTTTGTAGCAGTCCTTGTCGCAAGACTCTGTCAGCAGCCTTTACCTCTATAGCTTGTGTCTATTTGAGTATTTATGTTGACATTTGTCAACCTGTTGTTTACTTAGACTCTCTGATGAAGACTTTCTGAAGCTGAATACTTATGTAATTCTTAATTTCAGATGTTCAGCAGAATATGAAAATGTCAGATAAAAAATTGTGAGGAGAGATTTCTGTTGTCGTCTTTGTTCTTGGGTGTAAAAGCCACTCTGATTGCATTTACACTTCTTCTGATGACTCATGTGTGATAAACAGCAGAAGTCAGATGAGCTCATGTGGGCATTGTGTGTGTGTGTGTGTGTGTGTGTGTGTGTGTGTGTGTGTGTGTGTGTGTGTGTGTGTGTGTGTGTGTGTGTGTGTGTGTTGTTGTAATTGTGTGACAGTGTTATTGTGTGTATGTGTTGGTGTCAGGGTGGAGATCAGGAAACCAGGGAAATTAGAGGCACAATTAAGTTTTTAAAAGGCTTTTGAGAGGAAATGAGCTGCAGCCTGTTGGACAGATGATTGGGCAGACAGAACGGAGACTGTTTGAAGTCTGATTGAATTAAATCCTGTGATGTTGGTGAGGCTCCACAGTGCAGTATCTGATACTCAAGCACCAGCAAACACAAAAGAAAATAAAATTAAAACTGTTGCGGTTAGTTTGCAGTATACACGTCCAGGGAACGAAAAGACGATGAGAAAAAATAAGCACATTGGGAGTTGAAATAAAAAAAATCATCCTTTACTAAGTAGAATTTTCTGTATTCAGTTAGCTTTTTAAGGCCACAACAAATTAGTAGATTCATTGTCGACCTAGTTTATTTTGGGAAATACACTCACGAGAGTTAAATGAGAAGACTGATATCACTCTTGTGGCTGTACGGTAAATATGAAGCTACAGCTAGCAGCAGGCTAACTTCGCTTAGCACACAGACTGGAAACTGGGAAACAACTAACCTGGCTCTGAAGCTCACTGATTAAAGAATAAATAAAATGATATCTATTTGTTTTATCTTTTTAAAAACGGAGGTGTCGAAATGACAAATTACGAGCCCTTTTTACACAGAGATGGTCCTAAAGAGCTCCTATGAAGTCCCCTCTTTAAACCACCTTTGCATATTTACACAGAACCAAACAGTGTTGGCATCGTGTTGCTCCAGTGTGTGATTTCAGACAGCATGCAAGCATCGCAGAAGTAAAAGAGGCATGATGTGCATAATGGTTAACACAACAGTGTCGGCCTTCAGTGTGACGTATAACATACATGTCAGCAGCCTTTTATAAAGATTAACAATGGCATAACATGACAATAACAATCATTTACTGTCTGTGTTATATGATGGCTGAGCTTGTCCTCTGCTCGGAAGGTAAGGAGCTCCTGGACCTTATTGTTTTCACGATTTTCAGACATTTTCGACCGCTGTTCTTTTTTGAGTTAGCTGCTAACTGCTTTTAGGTGGGTTGCACATAGGTGTCAACGCAGGCAAGACAGCTCTGTTTTCCCATTCCACGACTGTTCCTTTTAAAAGAATGGCAAGGCAGAATAACACCATGACATTTTCACTTTGAGTCTACAGTTTTGTGGGGATTTGTGCTGTATTCTTTCTTGGTCCAGACCCGTGGCATTATAAAGTTACTGGTCGTAATCAAGAAATAGTCTGGGACATAATACTCTGAGAAACGGCAGGTTTTTTTCTGTTTTTACTGGGATTGTAGCAATAAATGGAATGATGACGAAAAAATGTCTCGATACTGTTGTGGGACTGTTGATGATACCTGCAAATATATTACCTATTATTTCACTAGTGTAGATACGTTCTACTATATCTCGAAAATTGGCAGGCCTCAACAACATTAACGCTTGCCTGCTGGGCAAGCTGTTTCCAGTCCTCATGCTAAGCTAAGTTAGCCAGCTTCTGGCTGTAGCTTCATGTTTAGCATACAGACCTGAGAGTGGTATTGATCTTTTCACTGGTTCATTTTCTCAAATGTCAAACATTTCCTTTGTGTCAAGAAACAATGAAAAATGTCCTTCACAAATTCACAGAGCCCAAAGATTTCAGGATTTGTGGTGACGTTAAACTGAGAAAAGCGGCAAAACCTCACATTTTAGAAACCAGAGAAAACCATTTATTTTACATTTTTTTGCTTGATGTATAATTTAAACAGTTTATCTCCTGTAAGAGTTGCTGTCAGTGAATGTTAGGAGGACATTTTATGACTTCCTCGGACATTGACAGTAGAGAGAAGATAGGGAGAAGGAGAAAGAGATGGGAAACGGCAAATGTCTCCTGAGGATGTTGTAATAATTAATGAACACTTTTGATTTGATGGTTTGTATGGTAAGTATGCTCAACTGTTAAAGCTACGATATTTGCATATCGTTGTGATTTCAAAATAACTGAAGGAAGCACACACAGATGAACTATATTCTTGAATCCTTTTCATATTGTGTAGCCTGTGTGAATGCTGTATTATTGAGAGCGGCTTTGTGGGGGCACTTGTTGCTGGGCTCCTATCAGTCTCTTTCTTTCTATGAGCCATGCAGTGTTCAGATTAGGCTTGTGCCAGTTTGAAATTTTTCCAACCGGTTTGATTTATTTATATATATAATAAATATATATATATATATATATATATATATATATATTTATATACATATATATATATATATATATATATGTAACCAAACCGATATATCGAATTATATACCTAATTTTACCACTAGGGGTCGCATTTGAGCTATTTTTCCCAATAAAAGCCCATTATAGGTGTAATGCGCTTCCAATCCACTAGGTGGCGATAATGCTGTATTAACCGCCAATACACACAAGGTTACACAAGAAGAAGAGATCGCAGAAGGACACCAAGGAACCTTCCTCCCACTCCCTCTCTCAGTGAAGACACAGCGGTTGAGAGGGCCGAGCGAGAGGACGTTCCTGTAGTAGTTCCAGCCCCCCAAATAGTACCAGGAACGTCTTCAGTGGAAGCAGGTTACTAGGGCAACACACTGACTGCTGACTCCCTCGCACTTTTCCTCGCCCCAGTGAAATTTGATCTCTCGCAGCAGCAGCAGAGCGGAGCTGCGGAGTCCCTCTGCAGCCTCTGAGACAAACTAAATAAAACACTTGTAGGCTCCTCCACTTCATTTATAAACAAACATAAACCTTATTAAGTTGTCATAATGCATGTTACAATTCAAGATAAGTTGAATATAGTCCCTTGACACGACGCTGATGTGAAAAGCTTTGTTTTTTTGTTTGTTTTTTTCCCCTCCCCCAGTGTATCCAGTTGACGTGAATTAAACCCGGTGGACCTCTTAAACCGGACCGAACCAGTTAAACCGGAAATCGGCACAAGCCTAGTTCAGATTCTGTAAAGTGATTGTGCTCCAAGTGCTGAAGCACATTGGTGGTGTTACCTTTGGGCACTGAAACGTTTTTTCCGCAGTGTTTACATTTGATTTTTTCCTGTTGGGTGTCATCTTCTCGAAAGCCAAAATGTGTCCAAAAGACTGACACAATAATTCTCTTTGGTACAAACTGCTCAAGTTGCTCAGTTGGCTCGGTTTTTGAGTTCCATTTTCCATGTTGCTTCAAGGTCGCGGACTGGGGGGCGGCGTCACGTGACCACATAGACCGTTGTATGTTTTTAAGGGGACAGTACATGAACACACGCAGTGGGAAAGTATTTACAAAAAAGTAAAATTACCAACATGGACATTTCAGTTTTGATTAATCTTTGCATAAATGCCCAGCCCTAGTTGTAATCATAGTCCTTTTTTTATGTTTTAACTTCCACCTTAGAAAGCAGCTTGTTCTTCAACTTACACTTAAGTCTTCTCACTGTTACTGTATATTTGAAGTGTCAACTGGCTGAATGAGCAGAGTCACGTTAATAATGCTGCTACAGTCACAGTAAAGGACTATCCCCCGGAGCTGCTCGCTCTGAACATGTTCACACTTTATGGTTACTGTGATTTGCTTTGGCTAAAAGCATTAAGCACAATAACACACACACGCACCACCACTTCATCTCTGTGTTTGTGTCAACAGGCTGAAGCTGCTGGGAACAAACACACACTTCTGAGGAGGATGGACAGATGAGATGGACAAAGAGCATCACACTACTCATCCCTGGAGTAACCGCCACACATTGAAATAGAAAAAAGAAGAAACCATCATGAGAAGGAGGAGGGACTGTGCATCTCCGCCATGAACCGGCCTCTCTCTTGCTGTTTGTTTTAAATCGGTGGGTCTGACCACCTCTGGGCCACCGCCATGTTTGTCTCACTCTGTTAAGTATGAAGAGTCAAATCCCCGTCACTCACTGGTTTTCAAAATGTTATGCTGTCTTGAAGTTTTCTGCGCTGGAAAAAAAATGAACTGAGCGTGAGCTGACTTTGTACAAAAGTCCACATGTAGAGATTTTATCGCAGAAGATCATTATAACAAAAATCCCTTTTACACCCAGAACTTCAGTAACGAGCAAAGTTTTTGCTCTTTTAGATTTTTGAGTTTATGAATTGAGCCCGTCGAGCCCTGAATGAGCTGACCCATCAGTGAGCTATAAGAGGTGTTTTAGGTGATAACAATAACTTAGTTTACAGCACTGACTGTTGTGGGCTGATCCAGTTTATTTTATTTTTTTGCCTGTTGATAGCACCCCTGAGCAGAGCAGAGCCGGGCCAGTCCACAGTGAATAAGGCTGTGCAACGCCAAGCCCTAACTGATCTGATATCAGTTTATAAAAAGCTCTCAGATGACCAGTTTGGAGGTTCACATCTTTTTTAAACATGCGGCATGGCTGTCTCAGGATCAGAACAGATGTGAATCATCATGTGTTGGTTTCATCTGGAAAATAATCACTGCATCAATGATCACATTAGTTCAACCTCTCAACAATGCCAGCTTGTTGGCTAGTGCATGTGGTGACCTTCTGTCTTGTAAACACACAAATATGGACTAAATGAACACAGTGTACGGACAGAAGGCTCCACTGTCTCTTTATCTAACGTTGAGCATAAATGAGCCGTCACAACAGCAGTCACTTCTGGGTGGACAAAAGGCAATTAATTTGAATTGTACAGACATGAAATCAGCAAACTTGTTTTTTAAAGTTATATAGTTAAAACATGGTGGTCCAACTTATCTGACATTTATATACTGAGTTGTTGCTTTGCTGCTGTCTCCTAGAAACCAAATCTGCCATTACCGAACAGCAGACATGCCCGAAGCTGCCACACTTTGTATGTTTTTGGATCACGTCACGATGACAGGACTATCACAAGTCATGTACCAAGTAGGAATTATGTAGGCAGAACCAATGTGTTTTCATGAACAGACAGTAAACAAGCAAACCAATGAAGAAAGGAGCGTACAGTTGATATATTATGTATGATATAAATGACACACACACACACACACACACACACACACACACGTATACACAGCAGACAGAGACAGAGCTTTACATGTGATTTCAAAAGAGCAGATGAGCAGAATCGCTCACTGACCAGCGCAGAGAAATGTGCTTATGAACAGTTGACATAACAGGATGCCTCTGCGTCCAGTGTGAACATGGCATAAAAGTCTGAGCATTTCAGTCTTATCTTAGTGAAGAAAACCATTCTAAACATCTTATTGATTAATGCATTTACCTATCAATTTGTGTAACCAACCGCTCAACCAACACACTATTTGCAGACCAGTCTCATATTTCATCTCCTCTGACTTACATTTTAGTCTGTTTTTAATCAACAGCGTTGCACACTGATGTCATCACAGTTAGTGCTGAATGACGTTAGAGCTGTCTCATCTTAGCTGCGGAAGAAAGTATCAATAATTGACATATTTAGTCATAGTTTTCATTACCGAAATTAACACTGTCCTCAACACCTGTGAACAGACTTTAATAAAGCTCCAGTGTGTAGGATTTAGGGGGAAGTATGTCTTCAGTGTATGGTTACCTGAAAGTAACAATCACTGTTTTTGTTACCTTAGAATGAGCCGTTTATATTTACATAAGGGAGCAGGTCCTTGTCTGTGGAGATAGCCATGTTGCACCGCCATGTTTCTACAGTAGCCCAGAATGAACTAACCGAACACCAGGCCATTTCACACAGATTGTGCTATAGAGCTGCTACGAAGTCCCTTCTTTATGTGACATTTGTATTTTTGCACAGAACGGTGACATCATGCCGCTCTAGTGTGTGATTGTAGACAGCAAGCCAGCATCACGGAAGCAAAAGTGGCACGAGGTGTGACTTGTAACACAACAACGTTGGCCTCTAGTGTGACTTTATAAACAATAACAATGGCATTACATGCCAATAACAATCATTTACTGTCCCTGTTATCTGGCAGATGACCTCGTCCTCTGCTCAGGGGTAAGGAGCTCCCAGAATTCATTATTTTCCCAATTTTCAGACATTTTCGGTCATTGCTTTTTTTTTTTTTTTTTTTTAGTACGCTGTTAACTCCTATCAGCTACTTCTTAAATCTCCCACAGTGGGTCGCATGCATAACATGACGTCCAAACATCACACCTGTCCTGCCCGTGATCCCATCCTGCTGCCTGTTGTGTTTAAACAGACATTTTTTCGGCATTGTTACCACCTCTGTGTCCCAT
This sequence comes from Epinephelus fuscoguttatus, assembly GCF_011397635.1. NCBI lineage: Eukaryota > Metazoa > Chordata > Actinopteri > Perciformes > Serranidae > Epinephelus > Epinephelus fuscoguttatus. The sequence continues at coordinate 37,576,436 of NC_064756.1, read as the reverse complement.
TCCGCAATCATACCTTTTACACAGGAGTATGTGGAATAACTCTGTGAAGTACCCACTTTACAGAGGCAGTGTAAAAGGGGCTGCTGGCCCTAGAAAGGATCATGGGTGTTAGAAGCCCATCTGTGAGGAGCAGCGTCATAATTTGTCAGTTTGTTTTAGAGAGGAAGAGACCTCTGTGATAATTCGTCTCCCAGTAAAAACCTCCTGAACAATCAACACATAAGAAATTCTAATAAGGAGAAGTTTCAGCTGGTTGCAATCTGCAGTCCTCACTGCTAGATTCCACTTAATCCCCCTAAATCTTACACATTGAGCCTTAAATTAATATAAAGTAGCCAGTTTTTGCCTGTTGGCTGATTAGCTAGCTTACAAGCTCCAGTGTTAGAGACTCAAACAAGACTGTTAGTGTGAGCTGCATTTGGAAACAAAGCTACATGTTCAGACTTCATGTTAACCTCCACCCTCTAAACACTCACACTGTGAACTCTATCACTTTTATGCAAACATTGTCTGCACAGTCTTTTCCAGAGTTGCTCTCTTTGTTTTATTGCAACTTTAAAGCTTCTGCTGTGAGTGATTGTGGTGTCCAATTTATGCCTGTTCACCATCTCCATAATATCCATTAGTGTTCATCATGTAGAGATGGGTCTCCACCCCCCAGCCTGCTCTGCTCTTGGGTTTTATTTTGTGGTTTTTAATGACTTAGCTGGTATATGTACAGTACTTTTTTTTTTTTTTTTTCATCAGACCCAATGACTACACACCGAAGATCTCTCAGAATAAGAACCTTCAGCCCAACGTGTTTACATGAGCTTCACTGCATGTAGATGATGATGTATTAAGTGTGATTTATTATATGCTTTTCATCAGAGCCGGCTGTGCAGGCCTGCTGTTATGCAGTTATCAGACATTCAGTTCTTTGGCTGATGCTCTCCCCAGATAAACTTCTAGGATCAGGTGCGTTGCTTGAGGGCACTTTGAAAGAAAACACCATGTGACCTCCTCCTCCTCTAAAATCTATCAAAATACCAATGATGTACTCAGAGGCGGCGGTCCGTTTGCTGTTTTTAATTATGTCATTCTGTGTCACAATCAGACAACATTTGATATTTCCACTGATGCAGACTTTGCTGTCATTTTGTGAATCATCAGTTGGACAGAGAAATCTGTTCATATCCGTCTGGTAAGAGTTCCCCCCTCTCTCCTTAGAGGACACACTGCCTCTTTAATTGTTTTTAAAAATCCAATATGGCTTCATGGTTTAAAAAAAACAACCTGTGTTATTGGCTTTACATTAAATATATATTTTTAAACAGCCATGAATCTTATTTGGAAATACAGACTTGTGTTGAATTACAGCGCAGTAATGTGAATGACTTCTTGAGTAAAGACCAGTTAACTCTGGAAATGAAAGTCTTCACTCATACCTCAGCAGATCAAGGGCTTTTAGTTTGCTTTGTTTTGTGCTTTGTTTTCTGCAAAGTCTTTAAATCATGCCTGTGGTCGCCTGTGGCGTTTGAAGACACTGGGATAAATGGGTTGCTTTAATCTTTTTGTGTTCTGTATCAGAGGAATAAAAATGATGCATTTGGATTGAAAGGAACTGCAATATGTACAGTTTTTAAATGGAAATGAACATTCCACAGTTGGGTGTTTGTGCAACATGTAGCCTGTGAGCGATGAAAACGTTTTGTTTTTATTTGTTGTTGTTTGTGTTTTTTGATTGCGTGTAGATGTTTGTTTTTCTGAGCTTCGATGACTGATTGTAACTAAGGCAGGAGATGCTTCAATGTATATCCATTTCTACAATGTCTTCCTGTCTGATACATGAATTCGCTCTGAGAACTAACAAGGTTTGGTCTTTTTCAACACGTTCTCATCCCAACTCATCAAATACTGCCGCCCTGTCAGTGGACCTCAACATCTGAATATGGCGTGCTAGGTACCCTACTGCGTTTGTTTTGAATGTTCATAGAGGGCGTCTCAATTGACGTTTGTTACATGCATCGTCTTTTTTTAAAATAAACTTCAGTTTTCATGGGAAGTGTAGAGCTCGTCACAGGCATATAGTCTTCATCAGAAAAAACTTACAGTGAAATGTTTGTGCTGAAGAGTTTAATGGCTAAAGAAAAATAATCTCACATTATGTAACAAGTTATTTTTGGTCTCACTCCCTCCGGACTTTAATTCTTTGTTTATTTTCCTCACTTCTCGTGCACTGAGCTGAACTGCCAAACAGTGCAATTTTATTCACCGTCGGGGTCCGCCATCTCAGACGTCGATTCGACATGCTGAATCAGCAAAAAAAAAAAAAAAAAGCGATGAAAAGATGACTGACGGCTTGGTATGTCAAAGCCTTTATGTTTAAGCAACCAAAACACTTGGTTAGTTTAGAAAAAAAACACGTCAAGGTTTGGCCTAAAATAAGTGGGTGTCTTACTAACGTGATGGCACCCGATGTGACATATATCACCCATGTAGTGTGCTACACACATTATCACACTACCTTGTCATCAAAATAACTCCGCTGACTTCTGGTTTCACACAGGAAACAAACAGCGGACTCCTGGATGAAAGTCCTTTGTTTGTTTGACCCACCTCTCCTCCCAGCTACCTCATATGGGCTTTCTCTTTGTTCATATTGCGGTACTAACCGGCAGCATCAGAAATAGCTGCCCCGGTATCATACCGCTGCAAAAGGTGCCTATGTGTGTCGATATCTGACGCAGAGATCACTGACAAAATGCCGATATTTGACAAGTTGGGAGAGAACAGGCTGTGTTTTTGGAGTGGAAGTGTGCAGCTGTTTTCATTAAGATTATCAGGACTAGCATGAATCCAAAATTGTAGCTTTATAATGTTGTCAAAGCCATCAATGAAATACGTGTTCCCCATCAGCTCACAGGGAAAAACAGCCCTGATGTTTGTAAAGCACACTGTTGCTTTATCAGTTTTTTGTTTCTCTCATTTAGCCAATAAATGTTTTTCTCTGACATCTGGAGTCAGGTCTGATTCTTCTGTGGGTGTGAGAGCAGTGGTGGACTCAGGCCGTCAGAGGAGCAGCGCTGATAAATAGAGCCAGGCACCAGGTGCATGCAGCGGGGCACCAGCACGTAGAAAGTTTGCTAGCACGAAGGCCACTGCATCATGCTTCACCACTGGAAGGGCACTTACACTGCATTTTTTAACATAGGGCACCAGCATGTGAGACATAAAAGTAATATTCAGTGTCACGTTGAAGGCGTTCATTTAAGCGATAGCGTACAGCCATGTTGGATTAAAAAAATGCCCGATGCAGATGATTGCATCCACTGAAATATGTGTGCTGATGACCTCCCTGCTCCTCTATGCTTCCACCACAGAGATAAATTCACGTCCCATTCACCAGGCAGCGTGGCAGTATAAAACCATTCTGCCTCGTGCACATATTGAATACCCAGAGTGCTTTGTTGTTGTGTTCGAATCCTGTCTGTTGCATGATTTTGACCTTGCAGGCTGCTGCAGGACAGGAAGAAGAATGGCCCCATCGCTCTTCTTTCCATCCCCTGTTAACAGCACCCAATGCACAGCCTACATTTTATGGCTGCAGCCGGTGACTCATCTGTGTAGGGAAAGCTTTTTTTTTTTTAGTGGTTTCAGTGTCTCTTTATGAGCTCTCGTGACCCACTGCTGTGCAGATTTTGCAGGCTGGAGGAGAAAATCAGAGACGTTGATAATTTGTGGATGAAGACTGCATCTCTCCCATCTTCTGCTGCGGGACGTTTCTCTCAAACTATGACCCAATCGTTGGGTGTTGCGTACTTTCAGCCCCTCCTCGTCCGAAGCTGCGTCAAGTGAGAGACAAACAGGCGGAGCGGTGCCGGTAACGCGGCGAAATTACCTTCAAAATAAGAGTGGTCCCTCCATTTTTAATCACAAAATAAAGGTCCCTTCACTTTACTTGCATCCAGAGGTGGAAGAAGCTCTCAGATCCTGTACTTGAGCAAAAGCAACAATACTACAGTGTAAAAGTAAGTGTTTTCTTCTCTCTCAAGTAAATGCACAAGAGAATTAGCATCAAAATAAAGACCCATAATTACAGTCTATTACATTATCGATGCATCGATATGTTCATCACTCATTTTAAATGCAATATGAGAATTCTCCCTGGGGATCAATAAAGTTTTATCTTAATCTATAATATCACTAATAAGAATGTAACCAAAGCTATTGACTGAACGTAGTGGAGTAAGAAGTACAATATTTGCTTCTGAGATATAATGTAGTAGAGGTATAAAGTAGCGGTAATGTGGAATACTCAAGTAGTGTAAGTAATTAAATTTTGTATTAAAGTACAGATCATTAAATGTCATCAGTAGTGCCCTTTTCATGTCTGTTGACAGATTTGTTTACTCCCCAGGTTTAGTAGCTCATCTCAATTTTCAAAAAATTCGACACATTGCAAAAACCTGTTCCTCTCAAACTTGTAGGCTACTGTCTGTCAGATTAGCATACTGGATATTATCACTGTAAGTCAATCGAGCTTCAATTGAGTCATTAATTCACTCATTAATCCTGAGAAACAAACCTGGCCATTTAAATGTTTACATGTTTACCTCTGTTTTGGTTTTGATGTAGCATTATTTTGCACATTGTGCCCAGTTCTCACATTGGTCATATTTTGCTCTCATAAAGCAAATAATAATCCTGTAGTCTACTGGGTTTAGGCATAACTGAATTATTTCAAATCGGTTTAAGATTCCAGTATTGGGTTACAGGCAGGTGATAACTAAATATGACCACTAGGGTGAAGTCAGGTAATTTGGGATATCAGGTAATCATGGTGCCATTAAAACATGACTTATGCTGTTGTGTGCCACCCAGTAATATTACAAACCTCTATAGTGATTTACAGCTGGTAGCAGTTAGCTCCACGAAGAATAAAAGTCCACAAATGAGTTAATGATTTAATAACCTAATAACTGAACTGATAAATGGATTTAACCATTTTTAAAAAATCAAACATACATGACTGTCCCATGTTACTTGAACATATTATCTGAGGGGCAGCATGGTGGTGCACTGGTTAGCGCTGTCACCTCATAGTAAGAAGTTTCCAGGTACAAACCCACCAGCCATCTGTGGCCCTTCTGAGTGGGTTTTGCATGTTCTCCCTGTGTCAGCATTCTTCTGGGTACTCCATCTTCCTCCCACAGTCCAAAGACTCTAAAATTGTCCATTAATGTGAATCTGTCTCTACGTGTCAGCCCTGTGAAAGTCTGGCGACTTGTCCAGGATGTACCCCGCCTCTAGCCCAGTGTCTGCTGGGACAGGCTCCAGTCCCCTGCGACCCTTAACAGGATAAGCGGATACGGATAATGAATGAATAAATGTCATCAGAGTGGGGTAGGGGTTCTTGATGTGTTTGAACCTCCCGAGTTTCTAAAGTATTTTACTTAGCAACATATTTTCTTAGTAGAAATTTAGCAGAGATACATAACAAGTTCCATAAGTAACACTTCAGGTAGTCCTCAGTGTTTTAGGTGGTTCTTGTGGTAATCTACCAAAAAGTATACCCTACTATTAAAATATCAATTATCATTTTACATAAAAAATTGATTTCTTTCTTTTGATTTCTTTTTTTTTTTTTTTTATCTTTTTTACTTTTTTTATCAATAGTTAGGTCTCTGTCTTTGAGCAGCTGCAGCACCTGAACACCCCTCTCTACTTTATGGTCGTTACTGTTTTGTGATTTTGCGGTCACATCTTGTCTTATTTTGAAAAGTCCTACCGGAAACAGCCTCTTTGAACATGGTGAGCTTGACAGCGGTCCCATCCAGCTGATGCCAGAGACAGCCTCCTTGAGTTCAGTTTGCCCGGTGCGCACTGAGGACTCAGAGGGGTCAGAGAGCCTCATCGTCCTGCGGACACGGCACTGGAGGAGGCTGCGGGACCCGAGCAGCTGCCCTGCGGTTTACAGCACGTCCTAAACCCGGATCGGAGGAGAGGAGAGCCGTGGAGGGGAGAGGGGGGCATCTGGCTCTGCTGTCCGGACTCAAATGAACACACAACACTCCGCAGAGGAGAAATCGTCGGATAAGGTTTTAGCGGTAATACCAAGATGAGAGCGGCCGGCAGGCAAGTCACCGTGACCGCGGAGAAGCTGAACGGGGACATGAAGCGGAGGCCGAGCTATCCCGGCGAGCTGCGGGCCAAACACGCCAACATGTCAACTAAGATTTGGGTGAAAGTAGCGATGGCGATCGCCTATTTCCTCTGCGTGTCCGTGGCTGCGTTCATCCTGGTGATTTATTATGTGTTTTTCTGGACACCGGACACGCAGAACAGCACCAACGGCACCGAGGCACCGAACCGCACCGACTGCTTGTCAGGATGACTATACTGCACGCACGCACGCACGCACACATCTACACACATTACGTAGGTGACTGCACACACCTGACATGCGGCTGCAGCGGGGACGGATGGGAGCGCACAGAGAGACATGACTGCATCCAGAGTTTGGGATGCTGACTGAGGACCTGAGGGAGGACAGAGGGGGCACGGGCTGCCGGGATGCATCAGTGTTCCGCATGCAGGATGCAGGTGGGGAGGGGGTGCTTGTTGTTTTTCTTGCCAGCTTTACCCAAACACCCAGTCCTGAGGGGGTTTATATGTTTTAGCATGTTCTTGTCACCAGACCTGGAGGACATGTTTGCTTCCCCAGCCAGTAAGAGTCTTAAAACCTCCATAAAGGGTTTTTCTGTTCTTGATTCACTGTTGGGATGTTTCACTGTGTGAGGGATGAAATGGTGGTTCTTCTGAAAGTCATACATACATCCTGTAACTCATGGGCGGATTATGAGACAGTAGGCCCCTGGGCACAGAAATGTAAAAGGCCCCCCAGACTGAAAGAGATTCTTTAAATGCTTCTGTTGGTTCAAAAACTGCAGCTGAACTTTAGTATTTAGTTCATGCTGGAGATGAAGAGACGCTGTCTGACTCCTGACCTCTGCACAGATATTACACTGAACACCACAGCATGCCGTGCACAATGCTGCAGGAAACTGTCATAGAAAGCTTTAGATGCAGGGGCCACTTTCATAAAGCGGAGCTGCTCTCCTGTCAAACTGATTTACATGACTAATGTTGCTGTATGGGGATGAAGATTTCAAGCCAGCAGAGCTGCAACATGAATTGATTAGCCAATCGTCAAACCTTTAAACATTGTATTTGACTCTAAATCTTGTGATTTTGGACTGTTGGTTGGATAAAACAAGTCATTTTTAAGATGTAACCTTGGCTCTGGGAACTAATAAATAATAATTGATGATTATTATAATAATTAGATGCAGCCCTAAGCCTCAGTATGGAGTGCAGCTGTAATATGAAGCTAAAACAAAATCTAAATACAAAAACAAATATATTTATTTTTAATTCTGCACATTCTTCATCTTTGTCAAACCCTGATGCCTACATTACCCACAATGCAACTTGACCGCTGACAGTTCAGCAAGGGATTTGGATGTGTTATACTAGTATAGTGGCTAATGTGGCCTGCAGCAGAGATGAGGAGCGGGCTACAGAGGTCTCATTTCTCTCTAACTACACATACAGATTTTTTCTTTCAAACCTCTAGTCTTCAGCTCCAACCATCACTGACTTGAGTAACATCACTTGGGGCAATTTTGTGCAGCTAACCTCTGGAGACACAAGAGTTTATACAACTTTTTTACATATGCAGCTGTACTCCCCAACACCTGTAAACACACCTTGATGTGTAAAATCATTGGAGTTCTCCTTTAATATTAATTTATTTCAAACATACCCCTTTTCCACCAACATGGAACTGGTTCTGCTCCAGTTCCTGACACCTAATATTGAACCGTTTGGAGCAGTGCAACAAAAATGAATTGGTGTGGAACCCGAAAAGTTGGTTTCCGGCTGAAACCAAAAAATAGCAAGTTTTCCGTGATCTGCAGTGCAAACTGTGAGTACATCTGTGGGCGTGTCATATTCTACAGGATGGAAAGAGAGTATGAAGAAGGCAACAATGGAGAAGTAAAGTGAGAAATCAGCAGAGAAAAGAACAGGCAGTGGTCTCATTATTAGTTGGTTCGTTCTTGTTTTAGGATAAAAGCAAATATCTGGAATAACAGAACAAAATTTCACAGATACCAATGCGATCCCCATCCTGCTACTGCTGTTTCCTTCTGTTGTGCATTGTGCAATGACCTCTGTCAATGACGCATCATTGATTACAATTGTTCTAATGGAAACTGGTGGAAGCACTGGGCGACCTCTAGCTCACCTGGTAGAGTGTGCGCCCTATGTGGACTGACTCCTTTGCAGCAGCCCAGGTTTAACTCAACCTGCGGCCCCTCCCTCCCACCCTCCCTGTGCATCCTCGGCTGCACCATCATTAAAAGGCAAAGTTGCCCACAAATAAAAATCTTAAACTGGTGGAAACACTGGTTTTCTAGATAGCACAAAGGTTCCAAGAATCCTGAACAGAACTAGTTCAAGAACCAGAGCTGATTTTGTGGAAAAGGGGTAACAGAGACTCTGGACCTGTGCCCAGTGGGCCCGCTCAGTAATCCATCCATGCTTTAACTCTTGCACTTTACAGTGATTTCAAAATATAATTTCTGCCTCCTTAAGAAACCCAGTCGATGTCTGCTAGATCCCCCACAAGAACCCCTTAATACACTTAAGACCTCCCCCCAAGAGCCCCTCATTCCCCCCTGAAAATCTTGAATTCCCTGAGTAACACCCCCCTCAAAAACTATTCCACCCTCTCAAGCACTTAAGAGAACCCTTAAGAACACCCTTATGAAGGTCTATAGCCATTGCAACTCCTCAAGAACTCTTGAACTCCTAGATAAATCATGCAACCCCGCTGAAGAACCCCTTATCACCCCAAAGATCCTACTGCACCCCCTTAAAAATCCCCTGAACATCTCACTTCAAGAACCACTGAGACCCCCCAAGGACGTCCCCCATGAGATCCACCGCTCTGCACTAATGGAGACTTGTTTTTTAAAGATATGCCTATAGAAGAATGATTGACTCTTCTCTCTTTTTTCTTTGTTTCCACAGCAGGATGCTGTTTTTATTCAGGTATCTAGAGGAACTTAAAGCGATACTGTACTGTAGCAGAAGTAGCCTAAATTGTGATCTCTGGTAGCTCGTAGCTGTATGAAATGCAAGGCGATCACTCAGTATACTCTCAGTAGTTGCAGCAATTTAACCTTTTTAGAGCAACTTTTGTCTTGCAGCGCCTCACAGAATGAGCATAAATATTCAATGCAACGTCACGTTTGTACCTCTTCTTGATGACACGGTTTGTTCACCTCACTTCTTGTTCATAATTTAGGCTACAGTCCCTTAATCTACTAGACTGTTTTATTTACGATGTAGCCTTGAGAATTTATTGTTATGATATGATAAACTATGCATTTATTCCAGCGTGGGTGTGTCGTCATTCTGACTGCCGTTGAGGTGGTGTGTCATTCTGCACTGAAATAACAGACGGACATTTCATTAAAGGGCCAAGCTGATGTCAGCTTTAGTTATTTTGCGGATTACAGTTTTTCATAGCCTTCTCTGTCCAGTGAAAACCATGTACCTCCAAAGCTTGCCAAGTGTTGACTTTATAGAGATACGTGGCTCTCAGAGGACAGCCAGGCTATAAACACATAATGATTTTATAGAATATGATGCTTTGCTGTAGATTAAACTATCCAACAATATATAAGAGTTAAAATGAGCACAACCATAAACATCTACAGCAGTGAAATAAACATACACATGAATGCAGCAGTAATATTAATTCACAAATGTCAGATAGAATAGGAAAACACTGACAGGGAACATTTAAATGCACAATGAGTACTTTTACTTCTTATATACATTTTGCTGATAATATTTACTCACTTTAAGGTTTTGAATGCAGGCTTTTCCTTGTAGTGGAGTATTTTCAGTACTTCAGTTGTATTAGTACATTTACTTGAGTAAAGGATATAAATACTTCCTCCACCACTGCCTCTGTGACCTTTTCTGACAGCCACTAATTGTTTCTGTTTTGCCTGGTTTCCACCAAGTAGTCTGGTTCAGTTCAGTTCAGTTTGGTACACATTAGGTCTTTCCATTGTGAAAAGTTGTGAATTGTACCAATAGAACTGTCCCCATTTGTGTCACCTCTCTGTCGGGGTTCCTAACACACTGATGCGGTACTTAAAGGCTGAGTTAACCCTTCAGTCAATTGGTGAATAGAAAAGTGACAGTTCTCTATTTAAGGGTGAGTTGTGGCTGGTTTTGAAGCTTATGTGACCCCTGTTCATACTGTGGCAACATTTTTTTTATACTTTAGTAAACTATAACTATAACGTGAAAAGATGTTTTGTGCCTTTTCATCTTTACTAGTTTACAGTTAGCCCCTTTAGACTGAGGAAAATATATTTTAATTCACTATGCCGACTGCTGGCAGCCACCAACACTTTAAAGAGGAACATTTTCATGCATGTTACTCAATGCATGAGTTGACGACACGAATTGAACACACCTTAAATGTCAATATGACAACTTTGCCCATTCCATTTGTTTTCATCGTCTCTCTTGAATGACATATGCTGTAGTAATGATTGGCTCCTCAAGCATTTAAAAACTAAATTTGAATTTCAACCAGTTTATGTGAACTGCGAATAATCTGTTTCTTCTCTTGGAGAAAACAAATGTGTTGGAACATTGTTCTGGTGCGCTCTGGCAGCACTACACCACTGCCCTTGCTCAACAAGGATTCAATGCACAAACCCACTATTTTTAAGTATACCATCAAGAGAGATTCTCACTCCAGCATGTTCTTTTTTGTTCTGAAATGTCTGTGTGCAAACCCATTCTGTGGATGATAAACGAGCTGCAGACATTCCTCTATATCACTGGCGAAGAGGAAATACAGCAAGAGCTGGACAGAGCATTGAGTACAAGCAACAACAAACTCATCCACGTTTAAGAGTACTGTCTGTGGTGGAAACATGTACGTAAGGGTTACGTATGGTTCTAAAGGTACTATACCAAGAGTTTTTGGTGGAAATGGGGCTTTAAATTTGCTAAATGACACCAGGAAATAATAACACCGCTGCTTGGCCTTTTCCTCAACCCTCCAAATTACCTTACCTTCCTCATGTTTGTTGAATTATTATGGAAACCTGAGGAGTGTTTGTGAAGACTTCTTCACAGTATAGTAACAAGGAGAAGGAAGTCACATATCCTTTTTAATATGCAGTGATTTTTACCGTTTAGATTCTGACTGTCTGCAGCTAATCTGGCAAACTACTGGACCAATCAGCCTTATATTTTTTGTGTAGGTTGATGTCTGTGTGCTCAAGGACCTCTTGTTGTTGTAGTGATTCACAATTGTTAAAAAAAAAAGTTTTATTTACTGTTTTGTATCGTCACCAACTGCTGACACCTCACTCCTCTTAACCGGCCGGTAAAGGGGTTTTCCAGACATCGTCTGAACTGAACTAACAGTGGACTGAAATAACAACTCTTACCCTTTGTTGCAGGACAGATTTTGGCTTTGGTTGAGGCTCAAAAACTGACATCTATAGAAAAAATTCCATCAGCAGATTAATCCCATATGTTAGGATCCACTAAAGTCAGGCACATTATGAGATGAATTCATTCCGTTTTTCTTATCTTGCCACCATACCACCCTTTTGCCTGCCAGATTTTGTAGACTCGCAGATTTGGTTGATTTGGTCATTTTTCCTTGATAATTATGCTTCTACCATAAGTAAGTCAGCAGACTACATACTTAAATGTTAAATTTCTTTTTCTGTCTGTTTTATTGTGTTCATTGTTGTTATTTATGTTATTGTTGTGCTGTAGCCAACAAACAATGTTAATACTGTTAAAAGTCCAGCTATGAACGACATGGATCAAAAATTTTTTGCTGTGTTTTAGTTATTAAAAATACATTCATCCTCATAATTATATTGTATCTATATTTCACATACAGTGCCTGATAGCAGGAAAACTCAATCTGCTCTGTGCAACGCACCAAGGCTCCTTCAAAAATAGACGAGGCGTGTATTTTTTATCAGTTTCTGCTATGCTTTCGGGACGCCTTTGCTGAAATGGCGAGAATTGTCTCAAGTGGCCATGATCAGCTGCTTGGCCGCGTGGCGGAGGTCTGAACTCTACTGAGTGCAGTTTTCTAGTTGATTCTGTTTCCAGTCTCATATTAACTTTCACCATCCAGCATCTCAAACTCTTTGTGTCGTTGTGCCAGATGATCACCTCTCCCTCCAAACACATGCTTATGTCTCATTAGGACTGATCAATATTTAAGTATTATCTATTGATGATGCTGTTGTTTAGAAAAATGATTTTTTTTTAATTACTTTTGTTATATAATGTTTTTTTTTAGCCCTGGTGGTTTATAAAGGACATTTGTATGAGCAGGAGTAATGGTAATACCATGAATCTTTTTCAATGATCATTTTTTCACCTGAAGACAGAAACTCTTTTAATCTGCATCTGGATCAATAGAGTGCCCCATGAATGAATCCTGAACCCACAAATGAGTTAGCATTTCTGCTCTCCTGGTTCCCTTGTCTCCAAGTCTATATGGGTTTTTGGTCAGATGTCTGAAATAAGGTCTGTGGTTAACACAAGCTAAAGAAACTTAAAGGTTTTGTTCTACAACATGAAATACTCCAGTAAATACCCCACTCATGAACTCAAAGCTTTTATATGCCTACAGAACATCATCGCCCTCCAAACTGCTTTGTGATCTTGTTCAAGTGGCGATGTTTGGTCATGCCTCTGTAGTGTAATTTGTTTATAACCTAAAGTTAGCTTTTTACTTGTGGCGATTGCATTTAGGCTTCAATAATCATAAAAGTGGTGTTCATTTGTGAAGATTATCTTGCTGAACAAAATCTGTAAGTATCACAACTGTTTGTTTGCCGCACAGCTTATCTTCAGCAATAATCCAAAATCCAGTGGAAAAACCTGGCAGGCTTTTTGATGAGGAAACCAGTGCGGTGCTTACGTTTCCATCGGCCTAAAGAAAAGTGTCATCCCTGCGGCACTCTACAGCAGCAGCACTGAGTTTGACACTACCTGCAGCCTGGTCTCATGTTTCAGTAATTGTTGTTGGATGGGAAGCTGGTGAGGGATCGTGTCCATGTTGTCACCTCAGGGATGATTCAGAATTTTGTGATGATGTTCATCTTCTGTTAACAAACAAACAAACTTAAGAAAAAACAACACATCCCTGTTGGACATAGAAACATTTTATAACGTCCCACAAAGAAATCATTGAATAGAATTTTTGAATACTTTATATTACAATGTTGTTTAAGGTATCCTTGATTGTAAAGGCACAGGCACACCGAACTGTCATCAAAGAACCAGTGGTGGTTGGGTCTCCTCATGTCACCTTGTACACATCGCAACGACTACAGCCAAAGGCCAACTGTTATGTACATTCCTGTTAAATCTGTATTTGTCATTCAAAAAGGGAAATCAAAAGACAGACAGGACGGCTTAAAGAACCAGTTAGCACATTCACAACACAACCTCATGTTGAAAGAACACAAACAAAGAGGAAATAAAGAACTCAGTGGCAAAAAAAAATAATCTTGGGGCACCCAGTAGCTCACGTAGTACCCCACGTGCAAAGACCTTGTCCTTGCTGCAGCAGCCACGGGTTCCATTCCAGCCCATGGCCCGTTCCTGCATGCTGTTCCCCTCCCTCTCCCCCTCTCACCCTGCCAATAAAAAAAAGCAGAAATCAGTCAAGTAGGACTTCTCGTCTTGTCTGAGTACACATGCAGAAGAGAAAATGAAATTTCTGACCAAGTACACCTGACTCCACCTCGATAGGTGGTGCTGTGTCCTTTTTAATATAGTGTGTATTGAACTAGTTCCGGTTCTTGTTCAGAAACATTTTTAAATAAATCTGCGTTTCGCGTCTTCCGACCATCCATAAACCTCAAAATGTTTAGCTCCTTTAGCTGTCAGAGCATGAATGTAGCTTCCTCGTCCGTCCAGAAGTGTGTCTTCTGCTTCTCAGTCACCATGGTGTTTCTTTGTGTGTTTATCCGGGAGTTACTGCACTGCTGCTACGTCATCTCCTTCTTCTTCAGGGTGAAAACCCGTGAAAGAAAAAGTGGTGCATGCGCAGAACGCCGAGTCCGACTCCAGTCAGACTAAGTGGATACATGCAGCAACAGTTTGATTTTCAATCGAATTATCTAGGTGTGTTAGTTGAGTTACGGATAGTCCAATTTCAGTCAGACTAAGCTGTTTACATGCGTTTAAAAGTCTGACTAAGCTCTCAAGCAGCATGTAAACATACTGACTGTATCATGACTTTAGCTGTTTGTCTTCTCATGTGCTGAGCTGAACTGCCAGTCAGAGTGATTTCACATGCTAACAGGCTCCAACATTGATTCAACATGCTGAAGGGCTGATTGACTGGCTGATGGATTTAACAGTTTCATTGGATTTGCCAACATTAAGGTGTGATTACTCCTCTGGTTTTGCAGGAATGATCCAAATATAAATAAAAGGGAACGCAGTGGTGGAAGATGCACTCAAATCTTTTATTGAAGTAAAAGTACTAATATTACAATTTAAAAAATATTCTGTAAAAGGCCTGCATTAAAAATCGTATTCAAGTAAAAGCAGATAATCATGCAGAATGGCCCATTTCAGAATAATATGTATGACATTATTGGATTATAATTATTGATACATTAATGTGTTTATCACTTTGATGTTGCAGCTGGTAAAGTTGGAGCTCATTTGTATTATTTTATATAGTGCTGGGTATCTTAACCTATAATAATATATTATAATTTGTGAATTGATTTATATTTTTATTGCTAATCTGAATCTGCAAAGTTACTAAAGCTGTAAAAATAAATGCAAGTAAAAAGTACCATGTTTCTTACAAATCAAATTTATAGAGCAAATTAAAGAAAATGTAAGGCACTGACCAATTTAAGATAAATGATTAAAACAAAAATCTGTAATAGCAACAGACAAAGTTGAAACCATTTGATAGTTATTAATTCTTAAAGGGACTTAGAGGCCCACACACACACTGCCCCATCAGAGAGAGTTTACTCGATGTATTATTTGTAATAGCACAGCACAAACAGTCACTGTGCCTCCTTCAATCAATAATTAAATCACCAGCTGAAGTTGTCAGCAGTCGTTCTTCCTCCTGAAGACGAGTCTTGTATGACTCAGCAGCGCTGGCCGTCCCGTCCGGCCTGCAGCAACAAACACTCTGCTGCAGCATGAACCTTGTTCACACCTCTCCATCAGTCACAGGATTCACTGTTTCTTCCTGTTCTCTTCGTCTCTCTGTCTGTCACTCTAAAATGAGCCATATGGGACGAATGGGAGAAGTTTTTCAATGAAACCTTGAACCTTAAATAAAAAAAAAAATCCAGCAGTGGAAAGCAACTTAGCGCATTTGCACCTAGCACATGACACCTCCTCTCCCACCACCACTCTCTTATGCTCTCCACATACACTCCACTTCATCATACCCATCAAAGCTCTAGTCAGTCCCTCTTGGATTTCACAATGTTAAGATCTCAATAGTTAATGCAAATTCAGCCGGTCCCCAAGAATTCTGTGTCATCTTATAATTTTGTCCAATCAACACAACTGTACTGCAAATTTGACTATTTAAAAGACGCAAAATTTCCTTTCATTGTAGAGCTGCATTATGCACCTCACTGTTCAACATAAGAAGTACAACTGCAAAATTGGAGAGAGAGTTGTCCCCTTTAAGACTATGAGATAGTAACAGTGCTGAAACAACGTCTGTGTAAAAGGGGCAGCTGGCATCACCAGGAGATTTACAGAGTAGCTGTAGCAGTTAGCAGCTAACTCAAAGAAGAAGAATAGCGGCTGAAAATGTCTGAAAAGTGGGAAAACAATCATGTCCAGGAGCTCCTTACCCTCCGAACAGAGGAGGATCAGCCCCCATATAACAGGGACAGTAAATGATTGTTATTGGCAAGTTTTGCCATTGTTATTGTTTATAAAGTGCTGCCGATGCGTGTGATATGTGTCACATTAGAGGCTGATGCTCCTGTGTTATATGGCACACCCATCCTGCATCTTTTGCTGCCACAATGCCAAATGCTAAGGCAGCGTAAAAAGGGACTTTATAGTGCGATTTCTGCATTAAAAAAAGGGCATCCCAAATATTTTTGCAATTTTCATTTGCCCCTGCCATTTCATTGAAAAAAAACAACAACCTATACATCGAAACATGCATCACAATTTTTCAAGAAAGCTACCATGGCCACAACAATCTAAAATCAACCTGGGAAATCCTGGATGGACTGATATATGACTGGTATATTCTGACTGTGATGATCACTTACTGATAAAGATATTAAGGTGAACTTCATTGCCAGGACTAGCGGTGGTACACCAACTACAGCCCGACTGTTAGCATTAGATCTTTGCATCATTTCCCCTTTTATTTGATTCAAATAATAATAACAACAAATATGTTTTTCTTTGGTATCATTATGAATGATTAGATGAAACTACCCAGCAAAATATGAAGTAGTTAAAAATGACCACCTTTACTAGCTGCAACATTAAAGTGATGACCATATTAATATATTTATGATTATTATCCAACAATATGTAAAACATTATGTTGAATAGAGCTTTTCTGCTTTATGTATATTTTGATGGAAATACTTTTGTACTTTAACTTGCAACAGAGTGTTTTTACACTGTAGTTTTGCCACTTAGACTCAACTGAAAGATCTGAGTACTTCTTCCACCACTGCATCAGGTCTCTCTCCATCACATCCCTTTACCCTCAGGTCATGTGTTTATCAAACCTCAGAGTAAAATCAATGCATTTCCATCCTTCAGTTATGGTTTCCTCTCACTGAGAACATTAAAGTCTTTCTCTCTAACTCACTTTTTATTTTTTATTTTATTTTATTTTTTTTACCATTTTCAAAAGATAATTCATAAATGACACATTTGTGATACACCAGCAGTGGACTGACTCTGTTGCAAACTGCCCTTTTGCATCAAATGTCATGAAGCTGATCTCCTGCTCTGCAGTTTCACACTGTAGAGAAGGATAAGTGATTCTCATTCAGCAGAGATGCATGATGAACTCATCAGAGGACATTAGCGGGTGTAAAGTGGCTGAATCAACACAAAGCTGATCTCCATTCAGGCCTCCCAACTGCAGCGTGACAGGAATATGTCTCAGGTGCATAGCAGGTTTCTGTCTGACAAAAGAGCTGCAGCTCAGCATTGGAAGAAGACTTCAGATCCTTTACTTCAGTAAAAGTACAAATACAAGCCTTAAAGTACTCGCACTACAAGTAAAAGTCCTGCATTCAAAACCTTACCTGAGTAAAACAATGTATCAGCAAAATCTACTCAAAGCATCAGCCATAAAAGTTTTCATAGTGCAGGAAAATGTTCTGTCAGTGTTTTACTATCATATATTGTAAACACATTTCATCAGCCAAAGGAGAGAATGAGAAACATTTTATCAGCAGTAAATTAGATGCTGCAGCAAGTTGAGGATGAGGAAAATTGAAAAATTGAAAAATTAATTAACTAAAATGCAAAAAGTTTTATGATTTGTTTTGCGGATTTTAGTGTAGTGGGTCTGAGCACACAACATCTGTGAATACAGTTGCTGTGGGAAAACCCCAGTTTATATTTCCTCCTAATATTATGTTATGAAGTTTGTGTTTGAATTCTGCCCGGCCCCTAACCACTGTGCTCACAGATACTGTAATACCACTTTTATTTTGTTAACATCCCCAAAAATATTGTGCAAATGACAATAATAAATGTCTATGGTTTTACATTTCATGTTGTAAAGCCTGATATTTATGAAGTGTGATGAAACAGGCCAGGCTGTACTTTACAGTGAATTTTCACCCTGTTCTCCACCACCTCCGTCCGATACACTTGACCCCCTGTTCAAGTAATTAGCCGGCCAGTGGTCACTGGTAGAATTGATGATGAAGCTCTGCTCCGTACGATCCAATCAGGACTTTCATTACTTCAGAGGAGGATGGAAATCAGTGAGGCTGCTCCACAAACTGCTGAGCTGTGGAGTCATTTTGGAGCGAGTTTCCTGTTTGAGCAGTTTTGTCCAAAGGGTTTCTCATTTTAAACACAGTTTAAAAGTTTGCAGATCCTCTACTTATGTAAAAGTACTCATACCGCATCATTTACTTCTTTATATTTTAAAAATTAACTTGTAAAGTGACTAAAGCTGTCAGACAAATGTAGAGAAGTAAAAAGTACAATATCTACCTCTGAGATGTAGTGGAGTAGAAGTTTGAAAAAGCATTAAATAGAAATTGTCAAGTTAAATACAAGTACCTTCAATTTGGACTCAAAGGGATAGTTCAGTTTTTTGAAGTGAGCTTATATGAGGTTCTTATTCGTAGACAGTATATTACAGACAATCGATGCCACACTCCCAGTTTGGAGAAGCAGACTGGAGTCCAACATGGAAGCTAAATAATGTACTACTGTGGAGGGGTCAGCAACAAAATGTGTTTTAGCCACCTAAAAAAAAAAAAACAAAAAAAAAAAACTCCCACCCGAAAACATCAGTATCAGTTTAAGTGTATGCTATATTTAAAATATCTTCACTGCTGTACCTTGCTGTCAGACAGTGATTTCCAGCAGGAAAATGAAGCTGTTATATAGCTCTTTAAAGCCAGACTCCATAGAGAAATATAGAGAAATACAGTAATTTAACATATGCTGCTGGGATACCACTGCCGCAGTCAGGTTTTTTTTTTTTGTCGTTGTTGTTTTGTTTTGTTTCGTTTTTTTATGTGATATTGTCTGACTTGGGCATTTAATGAAGCTCAGCGTAAGTGCAATGAGGAAGACTTTCTTTATGCTACATCCATTCACAAATCTCTCTCTGTCCCGCTCCCAACAAGCCACCAATAGCCAATTAATCTTTGCCACAGTCTCCTTCAGCCCTTCATGTTGCTGCTGCCAAACCTTAAATCTGTTCTCCTCTCTGCTCCTGTCAGCTGTCATTTTAGGCAGAGTCACCTGCAACCTTGTTCACCTCCAGTCACCTTATCCAGAGCACAGGACTAGCTCATCAAAAGCCCACTCCTCTTCACATCCAGATCCTCAGCTCCCTCTTAATCTCATCTCATCACCACCACCAGTGTCTAGACTCCATAAAAGGAGTTCCCTAATCTACAACATCTTTACCACCCCACTGGAATAGATGACATCACGATGGGATCTAATCACCAAAGCCTTTCCACATTTCTCATACATACTATGTGCATATGTAAATAAATATACTTTTCTCTCAGAACAAGTCTCTCCTGGTTGAAAAAAAGGTTAGTTCAGATTCACCAAAGTCACACAATAACACAAACTAACTGATCCAAGTACACCAGCAGCTCCTGTGTTCAGTAAGCTAAAATTATTGTATTGGCTAATGGAGTCTGGCTTTGGCAAGAGCACAGATGGGGAACTGATGCTGTTAACTGCTTTATTGTCAGAATGGGTTGTCTGGTAAAAGGTAAAGCAGTGAAAATGCTTTCAATATAGCATACACTTAAAATGACATTGATTTTTTTAGGTGGCTTCAACTTTGTTACTGACCCCTCCACAGCAGTACATTGCTTAGCTTCCGTGTCAGACGCCAGCCTGCTTCTCCAAACTGGGGGTGTGTTGATCGACATCTACTGTATGTAATACACTGACTATGGATGAGAACTACATACAAACCAACTTCCAAAAACCTGAACTAACCCTTTAAGCAAAATACATGAGTAAACAACATTCCACCACAGAACCTAAGATATGTCACTGCCTTTACTTTTAGTTGTTCTCTAGTTTTTCTCCACATCTTCTACACAAAGCAAAAGAGGAGATGGAGATAGAGACATTCCCTTTTTATAATTTGTTTGTTTGTTTGTTAGGATTCCCAGTAGCTGTGCCAGCACAGCCAGTCTTCCTGGGGTGCCTGATATTTATAGATAATAGGTTTACAAAAATATGCTTTTAAAGAGGACTTTTGGAGGAGGAGAATACAGATAATTTAGCCAGCTTTTTCAGAGCTTACAACCTGCGATATTGTATGACTGCTTCACCTTTGACATTCAATATGACCTTTATTCAGTTCACATCCAAATAAATTCATATTTACAAGAACAGCTTCGTGTTCAACCACACAAAACAACTTTTTACAGTAAGAGGGAAAAAACAAAAAACAAATGTGAACACAGCACAAACACATGATATTAAAGGACAAACATGCGTCACGGTGTAAAAGGGTATATTTAAATGTATACAGGAAACTACTGAATGCAGCAAAGCAAACATGCCAGGGAATGAAAGCTGGAAAAGAGCAAGCATGCTCAGCAAAACATCTCCCCAGATAAATAAAGAATGGAAATAAAACTTGGAGAATGAACACAGGGAATCAGCAGTTTCAGCACATTCAGAGTGTATTGATCTTCATTTGCAGGGTGACAAGAAAAAGTCGCTGATACCTGGGAATCACCAAATTTGCTTCCACTGCAGGATTAACTGAAATGAAGCCAGACACTTGTAAAGACACACACACACACACACACACACACACACACACACACACACACACACACACACATAAACACAGACGTTGTTTGAAATCATATAGTTGTTTTATTATATAAATGTCTCATCCATCCATTTTCATCTGCTTATCTGGGGCAGAGTCAGAGGTGCAGCAGGCTGAGAAAAGTACGCAATGCCCTCCATTTCCTTCTGGGGGAACCAGAGGTGTTCCCAGGCCAGATTAGATCTGCCCTGGGGCCTCCTACCAGTTGGACATGCCTGGAAATCCTCTAACTGGAGACGCCCAGGAGGCATCCTGATCAGATGCCCGAACCCCCTTAACTGGCCCGTTTCGACACAAAGGAGCAGCAGTTTTCCACTGTTTTCCAGCAGAGAACCATGGCCTCAGATTTGGAGGTGCTGACTCTCATCCCAACCGCTTCACACTTGGCTGCAAACTGCCCCAGTGTGTGCTAGAGGTCATGATAAAATGAAGCCAACAGAGCCACATCATCTGCAAAGAGCAGAGATACAAATCTGTGCTCCCCAAACTGGACTCCTTCCTGCCCTTGGCTGCGCCTTGACATCGTTCCCATGAATTTCTCAAACAGAATCAGTGACTAGAAACAACCCTGGCAGAGGCCAACACCCACTGAAAATCTGTTTGACTTTGTGCAAAGTATGCAGACACAGCTCTCACTTTGGTCATACAGGGACCGGATGGCTTGTAGTAACAACCCTGGTATCCCATATTCCCTCAGTACACCCCACAGGACTCCCCATGTGACACAGTTGTAGGCCCTCTTCAAGTTCACAAAACAATGTAGACTGCATGGGAAAACTCCCACAACCCCTCCAGCAGTCCTGCAAGGGTGAAGAGCTGGTTCACTGTTTCACAGCCAGGACGGGTGAGGCTTCCTCTGAGTCCTCAGACTTTGCCTCCTCCACAAAGGATGTGTTGACTAGGTTCAGGAGTTCCTCAAAGTGCTCTTTCCACTGCTCAACAATATCCCCAGTCTGGGTCAGCAGTTCTCTCCTGCTGAATGTGCACCATTCTCAAATGTTTTACATCCATTTCAAGAAAAGCTCATTTTTATAACTTAATACCTTTAGAAACAGAGGGTGAACAAAATGATCTATATTAGTTTTAATAAACTCATTGTAGTATACTCAGTAGAATATAAGGAAATGTACATGTTATTTCAAAATAAAACTATGAATATAAGAAGGCCTTTTAAAGTTAGTATCAGTTGTTTGTGGGCAGGTTATTAGATTGTTTTAGGTAATGTTTTCTGAACGTATTCAGGTCAATAAAAAATACACGTGCTGTTAAGGAACTTGAACTAAATTAGGTTTTGTATCAGCGAAGAGAAAAACTTGTGATGAAATGGTTTTGATTTTTCAAAGCATAAAATCATAGGAGAGGAATAACTTATGGCACCTAAAACCCAAAATTATACTTAATATTTTTCACTTTTATAATCTGTCTTAAATAAACATTAAGTCCTCAATAGGCCCAGTTTTGAATGCATTTACCCCTAACATGGTTTTCAGACTCCACTTACACTTTAATTTTCTGGAGAAAATGTTTGTAAATTAAAACTACTCTGATCTGTTCTCTTCTTACTGATACTGAACCCTAATTTCAGATTAGGTCCCTCTGAAGAAAACCATGACCACATGTAGACTGTAGCCTTAAGACTATTTATTAACAATTTTATCCTTTTGTCATGGTGTATTGTCTGTATGTTTTTTATGATACCTGCCTTAGCACAATGGATGAAATTTAGCAACTGTGCTAACTCTGACATATTCATATTGATGCTTTTTGTTGATGTGTTGATTATTGTGCATTGTCCTAATCAAATAAATAAATAAAAAATAAAAAAGTTCAGAAAGTATGACCAAAAAATGTAAAGACATGCCAAACATCCAGAGACACACAATTGACACTAAGATTAAAGTTTTATTTTGAAATTACACCCAAAAACAACATTCATTCACACATTCACTCATTCAGTGGGCCAACTGATATTAGAGGACATTAAAGTGAACACTGAGCCCCTGCGTGTGTTTGTATCCCTATTAGGAAAACAGTGCGGCATTACAGTGCAGTGTGTGTGTTGGATCACTAGAGGTCAGTGTTACACAGGTTAAACTCTGCAGTGTGACAGACAGCAAAATGTTTTGTACAGTAATGTAATAAAGTACATTCACTCAAGTACTGCACTTAAGTACAATTTTGAGGTACTTGCACTTCATTTGAGTCTTTTCTTTTCATGCAACTTCATACTTCTACTCCGCTACATTTTGGAAGCCAATATTATACGTTTTATTTAATAACTTTAGCAACTTTATAGATTCAGATTATTAATACAAAATATAAAACAACTAATAACTTATAATGTATTACATAGGTTCAACATCCCCACAGTATATTAAGTTATTAAAATGAGCTCCACCTTTACCAGCTGCAACACTGATGTGATGAACACATTCCTGCATCAATCATTATAATTCAATAATACAATATAAATTATTCTGAAATTAAATATTCTGCATATTGAGTACTTTAACTTTTGGTACTTAAATAGAGTACCAGAGTAGCAGAGTATTTGTTAATATTATTACAACTTCTACTGACATAAAGGATCTGAGTGTTTCTTCCATCACTGGATGCTGTAAATATTGTAATTGTAATTCAGCAACAAAGCGAATTTTAGCCACCTTAAAAAAAAACGTCCCACCTAAAAAAATACAGTAGATGCCAGCTGGCACACCCCCAGTTTGGAGAACCAGGCTGGAGTCTGACACAGAGGCTAAGCAATGTACTGTTGTGGAGGGATCAGCAACAAAACATATTGAAGCCACCTAAAAAAATCAATGTCAGTTTAAGTGTACGCTATACTGAGAGTATTAACACAGATTTACCTTTCCACCAGACAGCCTGTTCCAACAGGGAGGCCATTAACAGTCTCAGTTCCCCATCAATGCTCGTATCAAGCCACCAGACTCCATTGAGAAAAACAGTAATTTTAGCTTGCTGAACACAGGAGCTCCGTCAGTTAGTTAGTTCATGTTATTGTGTGACTTTGGTGATTCCAAACTAACATTTTTAAATGCCAAAGTCACACAATAACTCAAACAAAACAGTTGATTGAGGCAGTGGTAGAGCAGCAGCTTCTGTGTTCAGCAATCTTAAATTACTGTTTTTCTCATTGGAGTGTGGCTTTGAAGAGAGCAATATGATGGCTCCATTGTCCTGTTGGAAATCACTGTCTGACAGCAAGGTAAAGCAATGAAAATACTCCTGTCAGACTCCAGCCTGCTTCTCTAAACTAGGGGCGTGTGGACTGACATCTACTGCATGTAATATGCAGTCTACGGAGAAGTACTCCAAACAACCCCACTTCAAAAAATCTGAACCATCTCTTTTATCTGCAAAGTAACTAGCTGTAAAATAAATGTAGTGCAGTAAAAAGTACATTTCCCTCTGAGATGTAGTGGAGAAGAGGTACAAAACACAAAGAACAAGTACCTTGAATTTGTACAGTACGGAACATTAGTCCAATTTGTGTAACAAAACAACACCAAAAGTAATTATTTTTGTGTGCTGACCTGTGTGACACTTCAATTTGATGATTCAGTGAACCAGGAAACAATCAATAAAATCACAGCTGTCCTGTTGACCTACAAAGGAAACAGGAGTAAGGGGTAGGAGAGTGTTGTTGGGCTGTTTTTACCTTCTAACATGATGTCTAACATGAGGCATTAGCGATAACAATACTCGCCTAAGATTTCTAGAATCTATTTCCCTTTAAGACAGTTTAATTTGTGCTTTCTACAGACTTTATACCCAACAAAACTGCCCTGAAACAATCACCCAATGTCCTTATTCCTCTCAGTCTGTGTCAGCAGCACCATCATCATCGTCTTCATCCTCAACCAGCAGCTCCTGCAGGTCAGAGTCTGATTCCTCCTCAAAGTGGAGTCTCAGTTCAGGAGCAGTGTGACGACGAAGAGCCCTGAACATGTTACAGGAGCCTGGTGCCTTATCTTCATCTCTGTTATTCTCAACCTCTCTGACTTTCTGACTTGTGTCAGAGGCAAGAAGTTCAACAGGGCTTAGTCTGGTCTCTGGGAAAGGTCTCCCAGCTTCTCTGTCCCAATGTGGCACCATAGCACGTTCTCCATCATCCAGGAAACATCTGTTCCTGAGCATCAAGGGGCTGCACATCAAGCAAGGTTGCAGAGACTGGCACATGTGCAGGTGGTCACTGGCCGCAAGGTGAGGGTGTCCTGATCTAGCCTGGAGCAGCAGATGTCTGAGAGTCAACCACCTCCAGAACCCACTGAAAGGTTTCTTGGTTGGCTCTTTGAAGGTGTATTTCCTCTTCAACCACAGAGAGTGCCACCTTCTCCAGACTGTTCTGACTCGGCAGCCGAGTGGAGAGTCAACGCTCTCTTTGGTTTCAAGTTTGTCTTCCTGGATGGTAAGCATGCTGTTGCAGCCCTCCTCCTCTTCCTCATCCTGGCAGAGCAGCAAAGTGTTTGGCATGACTTGTTTTGGATAAGGAGACAGCTGGAGGAGAGGTGGTATGATTCCTCCAGCTCTCCTTACGCCCACTTTGCCACTCTCCCTCTCCCCAGCCAGCTTTTCCTTCAGTTTGAGGAGTGTTAGGGTTGCAGATCACATGCTCGGCCCAAAGCAAGTTACACACTTTCTCACACAGGAAGCAGCCCGAGTGACCTGATTTAGTGAGAGACAGACCCTGAGCCGTTCCTCTCTCATTTCCCAGCTCCAGCTCTCGTGGCTCTATCTCTGTGTGATTGTTGACTGTGAAGTCACTGCTCCTCCTCATCCTCACTGGGCAGCCACATCTGCTCCTCCCACCTCCTATCTGCTCGTTCTCAGCTCCTGCAGGAGGACTGCCCCACAGCGCTGTGTTGTCACCAAGCCATGATGATCCGCATCTGCTACATGCATGAGGACAGTGTGTCTACCTCCTGAAATGTGCGCAAAGGGTGAATTAAGAGACATCAGGAGCATCTGTCTCTCTGCTTCTCTCTCCCAGTGAATCAATAACCAGTCCTGTCATTTCTTCAGCTGTGACAGTGCAGTTTATCACAGTTTGACTTGACTTGACTTTTCCTACCGTCACAGACTGGATTAACTCATGCACTTATGGAAAACTTTTCTGTGTCTCTCTCCTTCTTCCATCCTTCTGTCACCCGGTGCCCCGTCTTGTTTAGTGTCAGTAAGCTGGATGGCAACAGCTTGTGATTCTCTACCACTCTCTATTTTGATTTTGTGTTGTGCATAACAGAAATGCAGATGGCACACAGTAGTTTAAAATGTTTCAGTTTGCTTGCACTGCACTGCAGATTAGTCCTGTGAGTGTATGTGGGTGAGTTGCAGGGTCAATCAATAATGGGACCTAATAACAAATTGATTTGATGGAAAAGATCCCCAGGCGTACACCGACCTCTGATCCCCTTTAACCACCTTATTATCCTCCATACTGACTCAGAAAAATACTGAGCCATGTTGAGCCATGTTATGAGTTTGTATTTTTGTGTTGTACGTTTGTTGTGAGTTTGATGTTTTGAGTGCAGTGTAAATGGACTTTTTCATGACAGGATGCAATGTGAAATGGGAAGATTAAAAATGTGCTCTTACCTGGAAACACTTTTTGCTGCGTGTCTTGCACAGTTATTTTTGCCACAATCATTGTGACAAGATATAATATGGAGCTGTGCAACATGGGGAAGTGAACTTGGTTGCTGTGTTCAGTATTTGATAAATAAATCAATATTTTGAGAGTAAATAATCACAATAAACTGTAGTAAATATATAGAATTTGATCACATATTTGTGAAATAACTTTTTGTTTTTTTATACTATTATAAGATGTTCATTCTTCTTATTTTTGTAATAGCATTTTATAGGACTCTCTGTTTCATTAACAGACATTCATTAAGTTGTTGAGCTTGCTGCAGGCGGTATGTGATTGGCTGAAAGGTGAGAGGACAGTAGTGATGGAATGGACCTAAGTACATTTACTGTAGTATTATACTTCATTACATTTTCTCCTTACTTCTCCTTTACTTGAGTATTTCCATTTTATGCTACTTTAAACTTCTACTCCACTGTAATTTAGAGGCACCTTTTAACCTCACCGATCAGAGCCTTACATCTCATCTGCTCCTCTGCTCTAAAAACTTCAGATCTTTAGTATTTATGAGATCAATATTTCTCAAATTTGTGTTTTTATTCATGAGATACATTCAAGTGAAGGTACAATTCCCAAGCATTTCAAGACATACTTTAAAGCCAATACAAGGTTCAATCTTACCCAAATCATCAATCTCCAGATCTTCATCCGCCCAAATTTCTCACTTGAGCAGGTAAATTTTCGACTGCCTGATTATGGAATGGCTTTTCCCATCTGGCATAAAAGTTGTCCTCCATAATAAACTTATTAAAGATGCTTAAAAGAACATTTGACTGCTGTTTTGTAACTCACATGCACATACACACATTTTCATACAAATTACACACTAATTTTCTTTCAGCTTTCAATGTATATATGTATGTATGTATGTATATGATAATATGTATATATATAGTTTTCATATGAAAAATATGTGGAAAGCATGGCATGACGAGAAAGAGAACGGGAAAAAATTGGCCTTAGTTTAGAATATTTTATAGTTTAGAATATTTTATATTTTATATTTTATTTTTTATATTTGCTGTGCCTTTGCTTTCTACTTTCTGTTAGTCTTTTTTATTGCATGCTTTGCTTCTACACTACTCTAACTTTGTATTGCAACTGCTGCACTGAAAGTTCAAACATATTTATCTTATCTTGTCTTATATTATCTTATCTTATCTTGCATCCGACATTACTTGTGTAGGTAAGTTATGGAATCAGAACATACTTAAACACTAAAAAAGGGTGACAATGGCCCATTTTGCAATAATGTTTATTTTATCATTATTAGCGATGCATTCTCCATACTGCTGGTAAAGGTGAAGCTTATTTCAAATAGGCCTACTTTAGATATGTTTATGTTTTGTTATTGTTTTTCTTTTTGCACGATTTAAGGCACACAAAATGTAAAAAATGAATATAGAATAAATATAATAGTAACACTCAGTATATAGTGCAAGGAGAGGTAGAAAACTGAGGGGGCTTAATTTAAGCCTCCACCTAATAAAAGGTAAGATTTCACAATGTTATAGGAACACAAAAATGAAAGAAAGAAAATGATATGATTACATAAAGGAAATAGCAAACTACTAACATATATACAACAATGATAAAACAATAACTATATATATATATATATATATATATATATGTGTGTGTGTGTGTGTGTGTGTATATATATATATATATATATATGTGTGTGTGTGTGTGTGTGTGTGTGTGTGTGTGTGTGTGTGTGTGTGTAAGTAAATGTATCTCGACCCGTCACTGACTCGGTTGCCATGGTGCTTAGCTGCAGTTTCCCGGATGTAGTATTTTCTTCTGTTCAACATGGCGTCGGGAAAGTGAGACTTCGGCTAATGTTACACAGTTTGCCCAAAGTTAGCCCGCGTCTGCTCTACACAAACAGTGTAAAGTTTATATCCATACCGCGGTGGCAGCAGAAAAAAGTTTTCCTGTGAGTTTCGGGGTGAGTAAGCACATTTGTTTTTGATAGTTGTAGTTTGTTGTGCGCTAGCTTGTGGCGCGTCTCTGTTTAGTTGCTAACAGCGGCTAACATTAGCCGCTTTCAAGTCTGGGTTTGAGGAGACCCCAGTAACCTCCGGTATGGTCTGTGTGTGTGTGTGTGTGTGTGTGTGTATGTGTGTGTGTGTGTGTGTGTGTGTGTGTGTGTGTATGTGTGTGTGTAATGTTAATAGCACCTTGCTGTAAGGTGTAAGGCTGGAAGTTTTAACGCTATGGCCAAGGTACAAGGTGATGAGTCAGTTGTGAAAGTTGTGAAGCAATTAAAAACCGCAGCCTTGGGCACCTAACCAAGCTAATTTTACGTTAACACCGTGTTTCTTTGCTAAGACCCTCTAAGCTCGCTGGCAGGCTTACAGCAAATCCAGGAGAAAAGCTGGTTCTGGTAATTGTGGCTTTTCTTATCTGTCTGCCTTCTACCATGAAACAGTGCGGCCAACTTGTCTCGTTGCTTCACTTCTCTATTAATGCTAGCGGTGGGATGATTTACTCCACTAGCATTACATCTCAGAGGTTAATATAGTACCTTTCACTGCACTACATTTGTCTGACAGCTGTAGTTACTTTCTGAGATGACAGTTTTTCATTCCCTTCCTGTTCATGAAAAACACGTATCTCCATATTTATTGATGTTGCGTGTTTGTCATAAAATGAAGGATGAAATGTTCTTTTATGTGTTGCGAAAATTCTCTTATTCTTAATTTAAATAAACTCTTCAGAAACCCTCTTGGATCAGCTGGAAAATGCATCCTCACAAAGCTGAAACAGGGCTGTTTTTCTGACACCATGAAAACCTTTAGAGATGCGTGGTTCTAATAGGACAGTGATGCTACAGACATATGATGGTCTAATAGAATATGGTGCATTGCCGTAGCTTAAACTATCCAACAGTATATAAAGGAGTTAACATGAGCACAATCATAAGCATCTACAGCAGTATTATTAATCCAACAGTATCAGCCAGAATAGGAAAACACTGACAGGGAACATTTAACTGCACAATGAGTACTTTTACTTTTCATACTTGAAGTATATTTTGCTGATAATACCACATACTTTTACTAAAGTACTAAGTAAGGATCTGAGTACTTCTTCCACCGCTGACTGATAATATTACAGCACACATATATGGGTGCGTTTAACTGGTTCCTATTAGCCACGGCCCACGATTGTGTTAAACCTTTATTTTCACCTGTGAAGCAGGTGTGTATCTCAGTCCTGTCTGGCCAAGCTGAAGGAGGAAAGAGGATATTGTCTGTCTGGGATTATATTAAGTTACTTTCTCCCCTCCGGGAACTCACTTTATATTGCACCAGTCATTTATCCTTATCGTCTTGTCTTTAATATTGTTCCCTCCTCTTCCTTTTTCTCTCAGCTGTCAGGTATGTATGTGTTACGCCTGAGGCATTTGTATGTGTGTGTGTGAGTGTGTGTGTGAGTGAGTGAGTGAGTGAGTGAGTGAGTGAGTGGAAAAGAGATTTTGCGTGCAGTTAGTTAGTCAGCAAGGTTGTGTGATTAGTGCTGGGCACATTGCACATTCCTGGGATGCCAAAGCTGTATGGAAGGTTCCCTCTTCTCTCTCACATAACCCACACACTATACCCCAGCAGTGAGAACTTTTATCAAAGTCACCTCCCCATCTCTACATCATGCTCTGTGAGTTATTCAGCAAAGATGACTGTGTCAAGAAGGACTGGGTGTCAGGTTGAAAAATCACAGGGAACTAAGGGTCAGATAACAAAAGTTGCACTAGTAGATCAGCATGTTATTTGTATCAGAAGATTAGAGTATAGAGTATAATGGCACAGCCATCAAATTAGTAACTAAGGGAGAGATGAATCTTAAAGGGTGACAGTGGAGTGGATTTTCACATTTTCTGTCCTGTCCTACTCCCATGAAAAACTCCTGTCTCATACCAATCCCAGATGAATGACTCCTGTCCCATCCCATTTCCAGGTTTTCTTTATAAATAATAGAGCAAATGATGTTTATTCATATAAGAACTGCATATTTTATATAAAAACAAAGCAAGTTAATTAACTACACAGTATAGTGTAATGCTCAAAGAACTTCTAACATAACAGCTGAAACAGTTAGTGTGCATATTTGTTATATTTTCTATAGAATCTTTTTTATATTTTCATTGTAATTTTTCTATTCTATATTTATGTCCATTACTATTACAGTACTTTACCTATAACTTTATTTACTTAATATGTTAATTGTATGTTTATTGTATGCAAGAAACACCAAGGCAAAGTCTTTGAAAGTGAAAACCTACAGGTACATGTTAATAAACCTTATTTCTGATTCAAACTGCTACAACAATGTGACAAATTACTAGCACTTAGTCCATTAGCTTGATGCTCACACATATGTGATCATGATATTATCCTAACAAATGATTCATTTTACTTCGCATGCATGATTCCTGGAAAAATGTCAGCTTCTACTGGACCTCAGGCAACTATGCCACTATGGGATGGAAATCCTTAAAAAAAATATGAATCTCTAAATCTAGTATCAGACTAGTGAAATAAGTAGCATCTTGTTACTGTAAGATTATTGATGTTGTGAAAGCATTCAGATGTCTGTTTAAAACCAGTGAAAACACAGAATAAAATAGTTTCACTTTATAAATCAGTATTTGGCTCGTTGCAGATGGGCCGTTAGCCCAGCACCGGCTAATGCGTGGTCACCTTTTTTCTTTGATAACCTAAGATCCACATGTTCAGGAGGTGAAATCTGTGTTTTTCCAATGCTACTCATCGCAGAGGGGCTGCTAACTATGGTGGCTGTGGTGCCTATCTAGAGTTAGTGTGAGGTTTATGTGTTCGGAGTAGGGATGGGCATGAATTTTCGATTATCGATGATTAATTGTTAAGGATTTTGATCAATCGCAAATAATTTTGTTCGATAGTTGCAGTGTTTACCCTAATTACAATGCTACAGGCCCGGCGAGCTGCCGTGCCTACGAGAACCCCTGCCGGACCTATGCTAGGCAAAAAATCATAAACAGACGGAGGCTCTCATCGCTCTCCAAAGCCTCCGTGGCTTCCCTTGAGGCCTCTGAAAACACTACGCCATTGAAAGACGAACTGACGAACTGATGAACTGCGCATGTATACCATTCTTCCTCTTTGGCCTGGGGGGTTGAAGCTCAAAACTGGGGCAGCTGCGCTCTCTTGCAGCGACAGTCTGCACTAAACTTTTGTTTCTCTCTTTTGAAATACTCGCTCATCAATTAATCGATAATTGATCGTTATTTTTTTTGATGATCGAATAATGAATTTTGGTCGTTTGCCCATCCCTAGTTCGGAGCTACTGTAAAAACATGTCGGTGCAACATGGTCGACTTCGTAGATGAGGCCCTGCCCCACTGTACAAAAAACCCACTAACACCAGCAACATCTGGCTTTTATATGTAATGGGAAAGGTTACAATCGACAATCCCTCCTAGGTAGAATGACTGCAGTAGTCACAGGTATTTACCGCCTCAAGCTCCAGTCAGCAGTGATGGAAACAAAACAAAAAAACAGAAAGGCACACTCTTCTACTGCAGAGGTACTGGCAATGGGAAAGTAGTCTATCACCCATTTTTAGTGGTGTTTTTCCATATTTAAAAAAACCCCACATACACGTACTAATATTGGTGGAAAAACAGTATTAGAGACCTTTTCTCACACAGATATGTAGAAGGAAAGAGGAAGCCTTTAAAAATGCATTTGATCAGTTGCCATATAACACACTATTTCCCTGCAGGTTTTACATTTACTGTGTTTAGATTCAAGTTGCACATAGAAGTGAACAATAGCAACACCTGGAATCCACTCAGATTGATGGTGCCCAAGAAGCAGATTGTGGGGGTTTTGTTTTTGATAGCCAGCCCAGATTTGGAGGAGGGGTATTTATAGTGGATCACAGTAGGGTTGAGTCACGACAGCAGAGACTATTAAGAACATTTGAGGACTGTTGACAGACGTGTCCAGCAGGGGGCAGAGCTGATAGCAGGAGGTATGTTGTCATTTGTCGACCCAAGGGTCCCTCAGAGAGAGGGAGACAAACACAGCTGCTGTTTAGGCATCTTTCATGAACTTTTTGAAGCTCTTACATCGACAGTGAGTTGGCAGCTAGAGAAAGCTGTGAATGATCATACTGAAAGCAAGTGACATCGTCCTGCCCATTTGAGGTGCTGTGTGGCAATTTATTATCAAACATTAAATTGTTAGCCTCATCTTCTGTATTGCTATTGTTTTGCCCTATTCGTGTCCTTGCTGGCTGAGTGAATGCAGTAGTGGATGAGCAAGCATGAAAACATTAAAAGTCTCATCTTTCTCCTGGTATTGGGTTTCACAGAAAAAAAGAAGGCATTTGCTTGAAAAAGAAGGAGGGTGAGAGAAAAATGTAGTCTAGTTATGTGAGAGAAAGTGAAGAAAAAGCTGGACAGAGAGCAGTGGATACATTTTCTCTTCATGCAGGTAGAGCTGGGTGTTTGTGGAGAGTCCAGAGAAGGAGGGAGTTTGAAGAAGAGAGGCGAGGTGCAGAGCCAACACTGGGCCAGATTCAGTTAAAGGCTAACAGCCAAACAACCAGGTCTGCAGAGAAAACACAACAAAAAACACAGACTCCACCTTGTATCAGGGGAGAAAAATGTTTTTGTGCAAATGAACTTCCATTCTTTATTTCTCTCAGTTTTTCTGTGCATAGATTTTGGTTATTGTGTGGTTAATTCCTTGATTTCTATGTCTGCTTTATATTTCCTTGACAGGATAGTTTATCAGACCATATGTATTATAATATTTTTGTCTGCAGAATCAAAAGAAATCAATCAAAACAGCCCTAGTTGCTTGTTAACTTATTAAATGATCCATGACACTGAGGTATTTCAACCCCTTTAAAAGCATATTAAGTATCTGAAGACAGAGGATCAAATTAAACTGACTGGTAGTGGATAAAATAAGCCCTGGGAGGGTCATATCAGACCCAGCGTTATGATTCTCCCCTGTAACAAGGAGAAAGGGCCAGGCTTATTGCCTTAGAGGAAAAAAAATCCTCTCAGGAATGACTGCCGCAGCCAACATCAACACAGCCCTCTAGGTGCTCAGGAACAGAGGCAAGAACACCATATGAATAAAAGACATATTCAATATCACAACAGTGACAGGCCTATTTTTCAGACTTTGTTTCCTGGGTTTCAGGCCAGCGTTATGTACAGTGTGCAGAGAGATAAACACACATACTACACATTGGCCAAACAGAAAAAAGACCAAAGGTTTTTTCTGCATTTTTTGCTCAAACATTTAACTTAAAAAGATGTTCTTTCTGTCATTAGACTGTAATTCTGACCAAAATCTCACCAAATGATATTAATATTCAGCTTAATAAATGCACAAAGCTCCATAATAAACATATAGTCTCTTTTCTTCTCTCCTGTTTTTTTTTTCTTCATTTATTAGCATGTAAATACTTTGCTAGTCATCTTAGTTCATCAGGCTGTATTTGTAAAGTAGAGACTTAAGTGGTAGAGTTACTGTAAAGACTTTCCTTTATACAGCAACGTGCCAATGTTAAGCTTCCCGTATTTGTTTTAGAGCCTAGTTGAACGTGTTAAAATATGATCATTGCTTTAGAGCTAAAACAATTAATTTGATCAGCAGAAAATGAATAACTAACCCAATGGTAACTATTTCTTTTAATATTTATTTATTTATTTTATATTATTTATTAATATAATGTATGTGTATATGTTTATATGTAATTAATATATTTTTAAGCAAAAATGTGTAACATTCTCTGGTTCCAGCTTTTTAAGGATGATGATCTGCTTCAGTGCTCTTGTTTATATTACTGTAAAGTAACTGAATATTTTTATGTTATGGACTATTGGTCACACAAAACAAGCAGTATAAAGACGTCCATTTATGAAGTTGTGATGGCATCTGGCACTATTTTCTGACATTTTATAGACCAAACGATTAGCCTAACTAATAAATCAAGAGAATAATCATAAAATAATGAAAAATAATGAAAAAAATCATTACATCTCGATTTTAGGGTTTGCTGGTCCTAAACGAGCCTAAACCAGTTGGATTTAATGCAAACCAGCTGAACTGGTGTTTGCCATTGTGACTTGTTCTAGCATAATAAAGGTAGCCTACATCAGCAACCTGTGATGATGGCATCATGTTGCTAAATCTGACTTGTATTGCATTAGTAGTATTAAACCATATGACAATATGATTAACACCATATTATGTTTATAAACAAACTAAGGGAGATGCTAGTGTCTGACGGACTGTGCGCTGTCTACTGCCAAGCTGAGGCTGGGTGTCGACCGTCAACATAAAGGAGATCAAGAAGAAAAGGATAACAAGAGCGCTGCTCATGTCCCTCAAACCACTGGTGCTCATGGAAGGGTTAAAAATCCAGAAGGCATAAAAAATCAAAGTCCAGGCACTCAGGTCGGTTTGGAAAAATTAAAAAGCCTTTATTTAATGGGCAAGAGTCATTAAAAACACCAACGCGTGTCAGCTTGTGCCTTCCTCAGGGTGTATGAAGGAGTATGAATAATATGTATGAATAATAAAGGAGATAAAATTTAAGTAGAGGTGGGAGGAGGGTGCACGTTGTGTTTATTTACTAGAAAGTTCATGGGGTTTTTGGGGTGACGCGACCAGACATGGGAGAGTCAGTCTCCCACTAAAACTAAAGCTGCACCAGTATGGCAACATGTTGGATTTAAACCTGACAAAAGGTGTGCTAACTGGCCATGAGTGACCAAGTGCACTGTTTTGAGCTGAACTTTCATTGGACACCTGATTCTATTTATTCCTGTTCTTGCTTTGAGAGCACTGTGATGGATGAGAAATGGATGATCAGAAGTTCAAATAAGGAGTCCTCTTTACGAAGTCTCCTTATTTTGCTACAAATCAAAAACAAATAAGGTGTCAGCTGGCCAGAGGGAGATCACCAGGGAGCTGAAAATTTCTGGTAAATGGCCATTGCCAATAACAACCTACTTGCTGTTGGCTATATTGTATGTCGTTTGCAGTAAGCATCACAATGTAAAACGTGTTTTCTGTTTAATAGGTACAAACATAGGAAGATAGCAAGTGTGCTACTTACCCATTTTTAAGTGGTTACGTCTCCAGGCAGATCTTGAGCGCACAGCTGATGGGTACATGATTTGTTTACATGATGTAACAGAAGGGCATATTTAACGTATTCAGTGTGGACAGAGAGCTTTGATGTTATGCAATGCTATAGTCTGACACTCGTTTGCTGTTGGGACACGGCCTCATTATGTTCTACTCAGGAGCTGCTGCTGAGCCAAGTGCAACACCTAGTGGTAAAATTCAGTAAATTGGTTCAGTCCAGTCCGGCTCTTCATACAAAACTGGTTTGAACATTTTTACACAGGCTTAACTCTTCATTGCAGCCCTAAGTTGCTTCCACTGCAGGTAATTGATTTAATTGTGTAATAGTTTGTTCAGGCCAAACTCTGTGTTGTTCCACCCTGTGTGTCTTTCTCCTCGCACACAGCAACAGAGTGAGGTTTTGTTCTTGTGTTTGCATGTAAAGTTGTTTTAATCTCGGCTAAAAATCAAGCTTGGGCCTGCATGTTCCCTGTGATATGAAGGTTTCACAAACACACACACACACACACACACACACACACACACACAATACACAGAGCGTTCTGGATAGTGGCTGCGTTTCACCTCAGTTGTACTGGTGTTGCAATGTTAGTGAATGGCAGTATGTTATAATGGGAGGAGAAAGAGCTGCTTTCTTTTGTTGACTTCTTTTTTTTTTTTTTGCTCTCCCATAACACTGGAATAGTCTGGATGACGTTGTTGTTGCAGTATTCTGTTTGTAGTTTTCTGTTGGTAAATAACTATGTACTTTATCAGTATCCTGATGTTGAATCCACTGTCTGTTACTCCGTCAGACACTGTTTACCAATCTTTAAGATTATCAAATTTTTCTATAGATAATTGTAGTTTTCAACAGTTCTAATCTCATCTATTTAGCAGAACTGCCATGTAGCCAGTGAATCTCAGACCAGCTGATGGAGCAATGACTGGCCACACTAATGACAGGGGAGATTGATGGGATGTTTGACCT
This sequence comes from Epinephelus fuscoguttatus, assembly GCF_011397635.1. Taxonomy (NCBI): domain Eukaryota; kingdom Metazoa; phylum Chordata; class Actinopteri; order Perciformes; family Serranidae; genus Epinephelus; species Epinephelus fuscoguttatus. The sequence goes on along the minus strand of NC_064756.1, from coordinate 37,539,969 downwards.
CTTTACATCACCTCATTGTCTCTGTTTTTGACAACATGCCATCACCATGTAATGATGGTGCTCCAACTGAACCATGTGTTTTACAGTATGTTTGATGTTTAACATGAGAGTAACATTGTGCAACAGCATCAGCAAGTTATGATGTAATGTGTTGTATGTTTTTAGTGCTCTGACTGTCAACTGGAATCTGATTTTGGTGTCAGATTTTACCAATCAGCCTATGTGCTGGTCATGATTTGTATTTTCAGGCTGTTTGGGCTTCAGAGGTCACAAGTGCAACATGTGAAACATTCAGGATTTTCCCTGTCTCATCATGATGCCTAGGCAGTACGTACTTTGGGGAGTGGGCAGCTATAGCTTGTGTAGTGTAACACAGTGTAGCTTTATGTTTTCTTTTGGAGCTTGGAGCTTTGTCTAAATTCCAATAAATGCCTGCAGCTCCTTGTCTCGTTGCTTTACCTGTTTAACACCAGTGTATCCCCTACCATTAAAATGAGTCTAGGGGTCACCCGCTAATTCTGATAATAATATTGACATCATCACTGTTTTCTCATCTCTCTCATTGCTTTGAGCTACATAGAATTCTGCGGCTGCTAAGCTCATGCCACTGCTGCAGATGAAAGGCCACAGGAACTGCAGCCTCAGTCCATTGATTAGTGACCAGTCCAATTTGTGAATATATGTATGTTTTTGGCAGTTTTCCCCATTGCTTTTAACCCTTTAAAAATGGACGTGACATGGAGATTGTTGTCTGCGTGATCCTATTTAAATCGATCTAAATTAAGAACCATTATAGCAAGAGCATTCATTTTTTTTGCAGCAGAAAACTAAGGCTTCTGTCTTCCGTGTCATAATGTTATGACCTCATGTTGGTTTATCTTATGTGGGGTGCAAACGTTCGCTGTAAATATACTGGTATTTCCCCACATTGTTTGCGGAAGATTGTTGTTTTTATGATCCTGTATGCATCAATCTTAAAAAAAAGACGTAGTAACTACAAAATTCTTTTTGCAGCAGCAAACTAAGGCTTTTGTCTCTCCTGTCATCAAGTTTTATGCTGCTCATAATGATGTCATTGGGCTACGGTACATGAAAACGCCAGAATGATGATTCTCATGTATCTACAAAATGATGAATCTCTCAAAAAACTTTGCGTTCTGCTCATATCCCAAAAACAAAATGATGTACATGTTCAAATAACTTATGCAGTGTTAATAAAGATCTTGTTCATGTTGCAACATTTAAAAATCGTTTTGATAAGTATGTTATGTGGTTTTTATGTAAGGGATAATGTATAATGAGCCGGTGAATATATAGTATATGTATGTATGTATGTATGTATACATATATATATATATAAATACACAGATGTTTGTATTATTATTTTTTTATATGGCACAATTTCAATATGTAAATCATTATTATGGTTTATTGAAGTACAAAGCTCTTAAGCTTAGGTTGTACAGATTTTTTGGATATAAAGCATCTGAAGATATTCCAAGAAATGACATCACAATAAATATCCCTGTTGTGTGGAAATCCACGTGTATCACATACATACACTATCATATCCTTTATGCAATTTTTTTTTTCATTTTTATTTTAATTTCAGATCCAAAATTGCTCCAATGTTGCGTTGTAACTGGCAAGTAAAATGTCCATGGACTTATTGGATTTATTTGTTGAAACTGTGATACAGTGACTTGTAGACTGCCAGAGTGCTGTCTGTGTTTTAGATGCTTTGTCTTGACTGTAGGCTCAAAATCTGTGCTGTTGTTTTTTTGCTGTTTGCACCCGCCTATGCATTGTTTTGTACACCTTTTTAGTGGTTGTTGTGTGTGGTGACTTGTAGGTAGCTCAAACTCTTTCCAGTAAACTTGACTTTATATTGACGGCAGTGTGGTGCAGTGCAAGCAAAGGTCTGTCTGTGTATGTGTGCTGAAATATGTGAGAGCTAGCTTGTGTGATCTACGTAGTGCTCTCTTTATCATTGACCTTTCCACATTCCACAACCTGCTTCTGGAAGTCAGCCCTCATTGGCTGCAACACTGCATGCTTTGTTTGAACTCGGCCTGGGGATTGGCAGGTTTGTGTGTTGTCTGGCTTCGATTCGTTGAGCAGACCTGCTCCTGCTGTATTTTAACTCTCAAAGGAATGTCAACAGGCCTTTTCCTTATTGGGGCTGACACCTTGTAATCTGTTACGTAGATGATAGATGATGGAACAAATAGTCATGTTTCACAGTTTTCACTCTGTTATAACCTTTGTTTTATGTTTTTATGTTAAAATGCTACTTTAATGAAAGAGAATATGGTGGGTTATTAGATTTTAAAGCAGTGGGTTTATTTGTTAAGTCACTAATTCCTCTACATTAAACTGAAACTACTTCAGTGATGTTTTTAGTTAGTATGGCAACATTGATAAAGTTTTAAGTTTCTTGTCATATGCACAACAATAACAGTGTCATTGCAAATGTAATCTTTAGTTCTCAAGCCCCCTCCAACAATGCTCATACAATTATTTATAAAAAGAAAAAAATATATAAATAAAAATAAGAATCTAAGATGTGAAACAGTACTAAAGTTAAAATATATACGGTTCAAATATAATTTGTATAAAACATTGGCCAATGTTGCCCAAAATGTTGTTGTTTATGATGTGTTTTGGCATTTAGCCTTGACTAGTTATCTGTGTGTCGGGTGGGAAGACTTTGGTCATGGATCTCTTTCTAGCAGGAAGACATGGTATTTCACAATAGCCTGCTTTGATCAGACTACTGTGAATAATAATGAATAATTTGAGCCATGTTGTCAGGGTCTGTTGTGCCACAAAGTGAGTCATATTGTCATATGACAATGCAAAAAACAATCAAAAAACAGTTACCCTGTAAAAATAATTTATAACCTTCACATTAACCTAAATTAGTGACTGGAAATGCAACAAATAGGAATGTTTCACCATTCATCCCCTTTATTATCCTCACTTGATGTGTCATAGAGTACTGTAAATAATCAGTCAATCAATGCAGATTGACTTAAAATTGTATTATGGGTATTTTGGTATGTGTTGATGCAGTAAACATATATTTACAGCAATAGTCAGTCTGCAGCTTTATTGGATCAGTAGATCACCTTTAAATGCAGTGTACCTTAGGAATCAACTAGAGCATTAATTGAATGGTGGATCAATTAAAAATTAATCTGTGAGTACTGCCCACCATATGTTGTTTTGTGCTCACTCCTTTTCTCTGATAAGTTAATGTGTGCTCACCTCTGATCCAGACATTTAGGAGCTTTTACCAGGAGCCGACTTAGTGACTAGTAATTTAGTTAAAAAAAAAAAAAAACAGAACCGGTGATTAAAACTAGTAAGAACACTGAATAAAGCAGTCTCAAATTACAAATCAGTGTATCTCTGATGATGTTTGGCATTTTGCTGCTGGTGGCTTTTTTCCCTCGATAACTTAAGATTCAGACATTCAGGAGGTTTTTTGAAGAAGCCAAATTGTCCACAGAGGTCTCTTCCTCTCCAGAACAATCAGACCAGGTGTTAAAACCAGTTAAAACACTGAATAAAACAGTTTTATGTGTCAGTGTAATTCCAGCAATGCTCATTGCAGATGGGCCTCTAACAATGGCAGCCAATGCGAAAAATGCAAATGGTCCCGTCTGGAGCCACTGTTCAGTTTTGTGTTTTTTGTTTTTTTTTTGTTCAGTTTGTCTGTTCCAGGCTACTGTAGAAACATGGTGGTGTAACATGGTGATCTCCATGAACAAGGACCTGCTCCCTAAGTAGATACACAGCTCATTTTTAGGTTATGAAAACACAACAGTTCTTATTTTCAAATGCTTATACACTAAAGACAACATAGGTATTATAGGCTATTGTATTACATTTCTGCCAATATATCCTCCTAAATCCTGCATACTGGACCTTTGAATAATAATGTAAACTTAAAAAAAAAAATAACAATTTCATGTAATTTAATAAAATGGAAATAGGCTACTCATGTAAAGTACAGGTACCTCAAAAGTCTAAGTAATAATAATTATATGTGAATACTATGCTAGTAAAACACGGACAGGGATCGTTTTACTGCATAATGACTTCTTTAAGTACCTTTTTTTGCTACATAATCTTACTTACTTACTGCTTAGTAAGAATGCAGGACATGCAGTAGAGTATGTTCACTGTGTGGTTTGGCTACTTTTGCATCAGAGCACTTCCTCCACTACTGGAGTACAGGTGACAGCTTATACATGTGACGTGTGTCACATTGACTGTGTGTGACAGAGAGGAAGAGGAGCGGAGAAAAAGGATTCAGTCTTCTATTTGAACAGGACATGATGCTTGTTGTCTGTCTGTCTCTCTCTCTCTCCCCCTCCGTCCCTCCCTCCCTCTCTCTCTCTCCCGGTGACGTCATGATACTGGGCCGCGTTTTGCTGAAACCATAGGAATGCGACACACTTTGCATTTACAGCCCAAAGCTACAGCACTTTGTGTTTTCTGTATAGAAATATATCTGTATATTTTAACACGCCACCGTCTGTTACATGTCACCGTGTCCGTATCGGTCTGTTGTTCTGTGAAGACGTAACGAAGCTTCCGACGAGTTAAACTCTGTTTGATTCCTTCGCGGAAACAACTTTGTTGCTGCAGGGAGTCCGTTTTTCCTCCTCGTCCTCAGCTGCGTTTCCGACATGAGATCAGGTGGATAGTGGGTTGCCGTGCCTGTGACTAAAAGTGAGTACCCCCGACGACAAATGTTGAGTTTCACACACGCCTGTATCGCTGTATTATGTTTTAACTCCTAGTTTTGTCGTGCGTAAAGCGAGTTGTAAGTACCAAGTTGTGGTAGGGCAGCTGGGACCGAGCGAAAGTTAATCTGGGCCACAACAAAACTCTGTTGTTAAAATCTCACAGCATGGATTAACTGTGAGTCGGAAAAAAAGCATAATAACTTTATTGTTTTCCTTGTGTGAAGGGAGGGAGGGAGGGATGTGTTTCACATAGACAGCCCTGTTGCACTGTTGGGAACTGGCTGTCTCTTTAACTCTCCTCTGCCCCACTGTTACCATTCAAACCTGTTAGTGACTGCTCATATTTGTGCCTGTCAAGGCAGCTGTTTGACTCTCCTGCTCATCTGTCTCTCTTTGCACAAGTGTTGGTGACACATGGAGACAAGGGGCACAACAGATTGTAGCAGTGATTCACTATTCATTTTTGTCTTGATACTCTGTAGGAAGTTGGGTATTTGCACAGGAAGTTTGTGTCATGCATTTTATGGCATTTAACAAAAGGGAGTCATTTGGAGTTCCTACTCTGAGATATGTATAAAGACGATGGTGTTGCCAGTGCTTGCCAATTCTTCTGCTTGTTCATTTTTGAGTGTTGGAAGAATTCAAATCTCTAGTTGAGGGATTTACAGAGCTTATTTATTATTATAGAAAGTAGGTTTTGTTCCAGTATCAAGCTGAAATGTATCAGTGTTGAAATACACAGATTAAGCTGACTTTAACAAATCCTTTATGTACACTCATTTCCTATAGAAATGTACAAAACACTCAGATGGGGTTTTCAGTACAAAGCAAACATCTAAATTGACTCGCAAAACATCCATTTTAATTATTTTTTGTTTCAACCTCTTAGTTTTAGTAGTTATATTAATATGACGGAGGTTTATTAGATATAAAAATATGTCATAAAAACCAAATTGCAATTACTGATATTGCAACTGTTACTACCTCCGATGCTGCCTTAAAGGTGAGACAACTCTATCCCCTCACTCCATCCCAATTGTACCTTTATATAGAATGGGGAGGCAGTAAAACATAATGAAATTCCCGCCTTTGTAGAGGCAGTGTAAAAAGTGCTAGTGAGTATAATCTTTCCATCCTCAAGTCGCACATATCCAGAGACTCAATCATGACCGCTTCTTTCAATTGTGAACATTTAACATATTTGGGGTTTGAGTGGAGTTTTTTGTTGTGCAGTCCATGACCAATGAAAGCTGAAGTTTTCACTCCTGTGTAAACAAGCTGTAAAAAGCAGGACTCGGGGTGACAGGAGTGTAATCTATAAGTGCATGATATTCTGCTTTGACCAGGTCATCCTCTGTGTTTATGTGCTCTGATAAAATGACTAAAATGTGTGGTTGCATTTAAGATCTCGTAATATTGACATCAGCTGACCGTCAGCTGGCTGATGCAGTTTCATGTCATGGGAACTTGAGTAAGTGTAACAACCAGTTCTGTATCGTAACAACCTAATTTATTGTAATAGCAGACAGATGTTAGAAGGCCCACTCTTTCTGTTGAAGCTGAGACTGCCACACATGCACAGTGTTGTGCACCAGTGGTGGAAGAAGTATTCAGATCTTTTAGTCGAGTAAAGTACAGATACAGTTATAGCTGCTGCGCAACGATGGGTCGGGTCCAGGCATTTTTAGGCAATTCTGAGCAACCTCTGGAACCTAAGACGGTCATCTACCGCTCTGAGCTAATTGGCAAGTAGCAACTCAACAGTGGCTTCACAAATAGAGTAAACCATTCACTGTTGTGTAGGAAAGCAGCCATCCGTGCATGGAAAGGCAGATTTGAAACCACTGTGAAAAATTCGGTTATTAAGACAAAAATCTGAAAATACACATATTCTATATAGACAGCATATAAATGTTGGTAATTTGTTTGTAACAATGATTGATTTGCTCCAGAAGTGAAAAACTGATGTTTAAAATTGCCATTTTTACATTGACTCCAATTGTTCACATTAGAGCAAAATTCAAAATGCTGTCAAAAATTCAGTTTTTGAGATAAAATTCCAAAATTTGCCACACATCATCTACCATGACTCTAGAATTTTGTCTTTTTTTTCATGAACATTGAAGATTTATTTAGCAAGAATTTGCATGTATGTGTTTACAGTACCATTTACAGTCAAACATTTTGATGCACTGTAGGCTCAATTTTTGATAAATCAAAAATCTGAGAAACATAGTTTTTGTAGGACAGTGTGAAGATGCTCTGTAGCAAGTTTGGTGTCAGTTGAGCAAAAATTGTGAGAGGAGATAGGTTTAAGAAGTTTTACAGTTTTTGAAAAAAAAAAACCCAGAATGATGAACTTCATAATTTTTAATAGGCTTTTTAATTGGCTTGAGTTTACAGCTGAGGATATCTAGCATGAGACTGGACCTTTGTGCAAAGTTTGGTGAGTTTTCACCAATGGGAAGTATGTTTTCCTCGGAAGAAGAAAGAAGAAGAATACCTAGGATTACAATAGTGTCCTGGCAGCTTGGCTGCCCGGACCGTAACTATGTAAAAATACTCCTACTTTGAAAAAAACAGTTAGGCAACAGTATCTAAGTATTTTCAGCAAAATGAGATCAGAAACAAAAACACTCATTCTGCAGTATAATGTCTACCCTGTGACTGATTTATTATTATATATAACTTAATAAAAATTTTAATACTGATGCAAGTAGACGTCAGCAGGAATTTAGTGTTGTAGTTGATCGAGGATGTGCTAGTATTAACTGCTTTATACAAGGGCTGTCAAATGATTTTTTATTGCATTTATTAATTAAATTTTGATAGTTAATTGTGATTAAATGCATTTTAATTGAATGATTAATTAAAGCAAAGGAGTGCAATGTCCAGGCAGTGTAAATATGTCATGCTGTTACTCCGAGATAATTTTGATTACTCACTGTCGTCCAGTGATTCCTGGTTAATGTGACAGCATTTTCGCTGTTCAGTTTGTTTGCCTTCTCTGATTCGTATAGGTCCTGTATGTGTGAAACTGTCGTTCCTTGCGACAGTAAGGCATATGACTGGTCACAACATGCCAACCTGAGGATGTCGCTTAGACCAGAGTCCTCCATGATGTTGACGTGGTCTGTAGTCAGTTGCCACCCGTTCAGCAAGCGCTGTAGTTAACATCCGCAGGTCTGTGGCAATTTGCACATTCCAAAATAGTGCTTTGCTGGTGTTGGCAGTGCAGTTGTTTGCTGACATCAGTCTGATTAGCTGCACCTGTGTGCTCAGTTGGTAGGTGGTAGCTTAAAGTTGAAGTGCTTGGGTGATAATTCTGTTAAATTCTGCCGAGGTGCATATTGCTTTTAACTTGTCAGCTGAACCGGGAGTTTTTTAAATTGAAATGAGGCATTCAAAAGCGCAGTGGTGTTCTTATTTTTCATCACTGCAGCAGGAAACAGGAGGCTTGACTGTAAGTAAGGGTGCATCTAAAGGACAGAATAGCAGCACACAATTAACACACTTAAAAAAAAAAACAAAAACAAAAAACCATGTTATTTTCAGACCTTAATCGCTTTGTGATTTATTTTTTTTTTGTTAACGCTGACAGCCCTAATTCATACAGTAAGTTAAGTCTAGTCCCACTTCAGTGAAGTAGAAGTTTAAAGTAGCATGACGTGGAAATATGTAGAGAACAGTAGAAGTACCTCAAAATTGCACTTAAATACTGTACTTTATTTTCCACCTCCGTTGAAAGCAGGCTGATGGTCGTTAGAACAGTCAGTAGTGCCAAGGTCACACAGTATGTTTGCACAGCACATTATAAATCTGGGAAATGCTGGGAGAGCGGTGTTGTCCTAAGTGTGTGTGTGTGTGTGCGTGTGTGCGTGCGTGCGTGCGTGCGTGTATGTGTGCGTGCGTGCGTGTGTGTTTGCAGTAGTCAGAGAATAGGCTATTAATTATCACCCCTGATTCAGCACCAGCAAGCTAATATAGGAACACCACAACAGCAGTGGTAGCCTGAATACTGCTGTCTGCTTTTTGCCATCTCACTTTTGAAATCAGTGTCTTTGTCTCATTGAAGAGCTAACACCAGTGTTTCTTGTCCTTATCTTTGAGTAACACCACCTTAAGTAACTATTTATGTTTAAAAAGAAAATACTCTATGTTAAATCTAGCGTGAGAGGTTAGCACTTAAAACCCTTTTTTTTTGCCTTGGCTGGTAACTTTGTGTATCCTACCAGTTGCTTTGGCAGGTTACCAGCCATCATTTCAATGGCTATTTATTGCCTTAACCCTGGAAATGTGGTCAGCTGTAAAATTTAGGGAATTATCACTTTGTGTAGCCTGTAGGTGAACAAGAGAGTTTCTATGCATTCATTAAACTTATTCCAAACGTCCAACTACACAGTTTTGCATTAGACAAGGAAACAAGTCAGAGGCACACATTATGGCCTCCAACTTATGGTAAATGAAAGTTTGGTCTCAGTATTCAGTCAATCTACAGGTGTTTTGTAAACATTTGTTTTTATTTGGAAGTAATGATTAGCTCAACAAGAGCAGGGCTGGATGGTCGTGACAGGTTTAATTTGTACTCACTTGTGTTTCGTCATAAATCAAATGCAGCCTACAAAATAATCACATTGGTTTATTTTCCACATTAGAAGTTGGTAATTACCTCCAAACCATCTCGAACATGAACAGCCAATGCCATAAAGATTTATTTTGGCTCTTTGAAGAGTGTTGACATTGGCCTTTTTAACCCCTGAGTGTTGTTAGTGTCTTCTTAGGAAGATAGCTATGCAAGGTATGTCTCAATGGAGGCACAGAAAGAAAGTCATTAGAGCAGAGGGAGGGAATGTGCAATGCATGCTCTCATTGTTGTGGTTGTTACAGATGAGGTGTTTGCGAAGTAAAAGTGTATTTTACTCATTACCTAGAGGAAAAAAACAGCAGATCAGTTGCAACCTTCTTATGTGTTGATAATGCATTTTGTAATGAGCAGCTCAAAAAACAAAACAAAAAAAAAAATCAGTTTTGATTTGATCAAAAATTGTCGGTTTAAAGATGGCATTCATCTGCTATGCACTGAAAAGCTCCAATAACATTTTACCTGTAGACATCTCTAATGCTAAAACAATACATTAGAGACAACAAACATTTTGCTTATGTTGAGTACTGAAAATATCTCAATCAGTGTAAATGGATTGTAAGATTTTTTTGGAGTGTATATCAATATTTGAATATGATTCTCGATGTTATCCTGATTTCAATCATACCCTCATTTGTGGCTTGTAAACATGTATAAAAACATCTGTTGATGCCATTCCTTTTCAAATGATATTAATTATTTTTGTAACACTTACTGTTTTTATGGAAACATGATTCTCATTCTGGGCCTCAGGGGTCGGGGGACAAATGGATAATAATATAATAATAATCAATTATCTAAATGTCTGTTAATACGTAATAATGTATAACAAAAGAGGGCAGTGAGGGCAGTGTAGCACCCCGACAGTCTACAGCGCCAACACGCTAGAGTTAAATTGTAATTAGTCTTAACAAAAGGCAGCTGTTGCAAGGCTGTTTTGATTGAATGTCTAAATAATCACATTCGCAAAGTGAATGTGAAGTAAATTTCATAGCCATTACCCAGATGGAGCAGAGCAGTGATCAGCTGTAGGTACACAAACAAGACCTGCTGATGAACACCCACTGCAGCATTCAACAATTAAATCAACTCTGTGGCGAATAAAATACCTCTATGCTTTGTCATTAAATACCTCAAAAACCCTGCACCTCTCAGCATCTTGGCTTTCTCCAGAAAGAAACATGCAGCAGAGAGGCTGCTCTCCATGGCTGGAGATATAACATAATGTTAATAACAATGCATGCCGCCTCTCCCTAATATTGTTATTCTCACACAGGCAGGAGACTGCACTGTGTTTTTTAATTAATGACATAAGTAATTATTGCAGTTAACTTTTTAAAATTAAAAGTCTGCAGAGGAGCAGTTATTCAACAGTACGTGAATTGCATGCTATCTCAGGCGAAATATTACAGTATGCAAACACTGGACACTACACCAGCATAAATTTCCCACAGAGGGTTAGCGTGAGAAACTGCAGGTTGATACAATCTGGCCGGCACTCCCTGGTTTAAAAGCTTAGGTATTGAAGTATTTTGGCTTCAATGAAATTGAATGGAAAAGTGACCTGGACGCACACAATATGCAAGTAAATTCATCTGTTTATTTAATTATGGATGATTACAACTGATCTTATTAACTGTTGTTTGTCGGAAATTACTTTGCCATTCGTTTTGATTCCTCATTTCTTGCATGAATTCATTTTTGTGCAGTGAGTACAATGGATATACCCAGACGTACTTTTGAGATGAACACCCTTGCCACTATATTTACAACACTACACATGTGCTTTGATAGGTTTGAAATTGCTTTCAAGAATCAGTAAGCAAAATAAAAGATGTTTCCTGACAAATTCAGTGCCCTTAAAGATTTGGATCTGGTTCCAGTGCATAATAGTTTTATCCCAGACTGTGTCATTGCAGCTAGGTGAACTTGTTGTGACTGACAATGTCTTTCCGAACGTGGACCACCCATGCAGAATACTTGAATCAGGCCAGAGGATGGCAGCTTCATCCAGAGCTTATCAGCCTGGCTCTGGCCCACTGACCGGACAGGCTTTCTCACTGTTCAGCCAGGCATACATGGGGAGAGTGGGTGAGAGAGAAAGGAAAAGTGGGAGGAGGGTAGGACTATTAAATGGGGAAGGAGAGCAGAAAGAGAGCTTGAGGGCAGTGGTGGGGATGATGAGATAGTGATGGATTTTGAGTAGGAGGGAGGAGAAAACACAGGGAAGCTATAACTACAGTGATTGTTGTATTCAGGGAGGGATCTGCTTGTTTTGCTCTGTGAGAGGAGGGGCCCTTTTGTAGCGTTTGGTTTACTCTATATGTATGTGTGTGAGAGATTTAACACTGAGTGGGTGGCTGGGTGCAGCAGTTTGGCTGCTTTTCTGCCATTTTTATCCTCAGGTTAAGATTTGTCTGTCCAAAGCCATGCCCCATTTGCACAACATAATTCATACCTAAATACTTGAGATCAGTGAACACACTTTTATCTTAGAGCTTTCTGTGAATATTTTTATTGGCACAGATTTTATAATAATATTCAATAATCAATATATTTATTTTCAGTCAAATCAAATAACCTATATTTAGCTTCTTCTCATAGCTGATACCAAAATTCTAAAATGACTTATCTTAACTGAGGGTAAGAAAGGCTAAGATGTAGTGAGCAAAGCTGGATGATTTAATATTCCATAACTGACCTCACCAAATTTAACTGACATGATTATTGTAGGGCTGTACCCAAATATTCGGATATTCGTTTCTATGGGTAGGTATTCGTTATGAAAATTTGGTATTCGATATTTGTTTTTTTATTTACTTTTTTAAATTTATTTATTTTTTTTTTTACTTATTTTTTTGGTGCTAAATGTAGTCTTTTTGTTGTTGGTAAATGTAGGTTATCAATAAAAATCAAAACTTTAAAATTGCATTGTTAAAAATGTGAAAATATAGTATCGCCTACCAACGGAGCTTGTGCACGGCAGGCTTGAGCGCATCCGTCTGATGCTGTGGATCAAGTTTTACCACTTTATCACTATTCCCGCTAACTTGTAGCTGTTTTTTTCGTTATCTTTTGAATTTAATATGAATTATGGAACCGTTTGTTTCCCCCGTTTTGTACAATAAATTATTGTTTAAAGTTTCAACAAGTTTCTTTTGGAGTGCGTGACACAAGTGTGTTTTGAAAATGGCCGCGGACTGTCACCTGCTCAACGCATCAGTACCTTCAGATGACATGACAGTAATAGCCAATAATGTCAAAATATCATTTACAGACCGATTTAACAGACGATCACTGCTGCCCGACCCGCAGGTCCATTTGCGAGTCTCGCAGGTCCCACGGGTTACGGGTTGACCCGCGCATCACTACTCAGCTCAGTCTATAAATGCTGTACACAACAGTAGACATTATATTCTATTCAGGCCGGCAGAACCAGCAGCGCATCGGCTCTACAGTGCACGGCACTGCTGATTAACCATTTTATTGCAGCACAGAGTGTCTGCCAGCAACCAATTACTCGCAGAGGCTTCCTACAACTTGTTTCAGCGGTTCCGATTTAATCAGAAGACAAATTAAACAGGATGACTAGCCAATGTGAAAATCAAAAGAAAGCATAGAATAATGTACTGAAGGAGACTGTTGTGCCATCACATTTTTTTGTGGTTTGAGAGCAAAGATCCGGTCATCGCTGTGCAAAACTCCGCAATACAATTAGGTCCGGAAAAAACCCCGTAGGAGTGCTTCACAAGGAGTCTTTGGAAGGAGCCGAGCCTGGCGTAAAACCAGAGAGAGCAGGCAACACGGCCGCAGCACGGCCGCAGCTGCATGAAAACGTATTGATTTACTCAGCCTTTTCTTGATCCGCACTCTCTGTTTATCATGAGACAGTAGTACACCCCACAGTCCGCCTGCACATACATAGTGACAGGCCTAACGGTTGGCATCACACTGCTAATATTACCAAATAGCTATAAACAGGTTTAACACCATCACACAGTGAACATTACCTAACAGATGTTAAGGGGTTTACGAAAAGAGTCAAGCCATTTCAGTGTTGGTTTGAGTTTTTTGGGACAAACTTAGCAGCTGCTGTGTTAGCTTGAGCTAACTGGGCAGCCATTGAACAAGGCCCCCAGGAAGTGTGCTGGGCTTTGAAGCCAACTTTCGTGGCTGCCAAACAATGGAATCACAACTCCTGAGTCCATCACATGATACCATTGGGCCCAAATAGACTTATTCCTGTTGACTTACATTGGGAAAGAGACATCTGTAAGTCAGTGGATACATTTTTTGAGCGTCACAACCCCTGAAAAATAACTCACTTCACTATCAGGATTTAATCCATTAGGTCCAATAAAAAATTTGAAGTTAGTTCTTAGTGTTTTTAGGTTTCATTTTCTTATTAAAAAAATAGATTGTCCTCAGTTCACTACTTTTCTTTTGAGAAAACTAACTGTTTGCATTGTCACAACTCGCTGTTTTATATTTGGGTGATACTATTTGTAACATTTTATTTAAACAGGCATTTAAAAGATCTTAAGAGGTCTTGAGTCATAAACAGAAGATGCAGAGATCTGTACTTAATCCTAAAAAAGGGGGGGGGGAGAGTTTGGTGAGTGGATGGTTTGTGTCTTTCCTGTCTGACATTATATGAAATAGATGGTCAAGAAAAGCAGACACCTGTTGCTCTCATCCTCCTGTCTGACTGACAATGTGGTTCTCACACAGCACATTTCCTGATTTATGTTGATGAGGATATGGAGGTGAAGTGTGTGTGTGGTTTGGGGGGGGGGCTTACACCTGCTGTAGCTTTTAATCATTCCCCTTGGTTGAATGCCTGGACCTCACCTGTTCCCCTCAACACCTGTTTGACTCTCTGTCTTTCTGTACAAGGCTTGTGTGACATGAGAAAATATATTTTATGTATCCTATAGGTTTTTGATAGGACAATTTACACACTATTGATATCGGTTAAATGTTTGTTAAATTGTAGCTTGTTAAGAGCAATGAAGTTTACTTTAAATTGACTCCCCTCCACAATTGACTCCACTTTTTTGCTAGAAAGCAACCGTAAACCATAAACTTTTCCTAAATCTTCAGGTTTGTCTGGCTTAAAGCAAACCTCTCCCAACAGCCATAAAACATGGATAAACAGTAAGATCATTTAACTTAAGTATAAAATTTGGCTCAATAATAACTGTCAAGGTTCAAAGACAAGTCATTTGCTTTTTGCTAGTCACCCATAATTAGCGAGACTTAAGCACTTCCACACAGCATAAATCAGCTAGCAAACTTTTTCTCGACTCGTAGCTTAACAAATTGCGTGCCATTATTCTTACTTTTTCTTACTTACTGATGGTTTAAGTCACTGTATCTTTCCAAGGAACAGCACAGTTGAATTTCAGCTGGCATGCATGTTTTGCAGCCTGACCTTGTTGAAATGGAGATGGTAATGTTGCCGCAGTGAGAGGTTAGCGGAGTGAGATGCCCAACCAGGCAGGTACATAGTTTTTCCTGAGTATTTCATAATGGCTCTGTCTACATATGCCATGTGCTTTGTCTGTTAACCATATTTTCTCCAAAATCCAAATGATTTCCACACTGCTGATTTATTCCTGAGTAAATAATGTCATCCTCATATTCTTTTTAATGGCTGCTTGTCATTATCTGTCTGGCACTGCTTGACGGTGACACAAAAATTCATAGACAGTGATGATGGATCGTTACACCCTTTGTTCCAAACTATTATTATTATATCTGCCTTTTAAGTCATTCAACCTCTTGTCATAATCTTCAAACACAAATAAGTAACATTATTTTAGCAGTCTACTTCAGTGTGTGCCTATTCACATTCTCATTTTGATAGTGTCAGGCTGAATGACTTGTATCACAGACTAATTTTCATCACATCTCTGCTGTTATTATTTCCTGACACTGCACCTGCATTTATCATCCACAGAATTGCATACTCAGACTCACATTGTTACGTAAAGCCCTCCCACACAGTCATGTTTATTTGTATGATAAACATTCAAGTATCTGCCGCCTAGTGAAAAGAGTTTTTCTCAAATCTAACTCATGAGGTCAGAGCTCTGTAATCTGTTTAGTATTTGCCACGTGACCTTTGTTATATTTAAGCTTTTTTGTGTTTTGGCTCCTGACAGCAGCAGTAAAATCTTGTTTTTTAACCACAACCCCTCAAGCTAAGACTTCCAGATATCTCCAAAAATGCAGCAAAAATGCTCAGGATTTGAAAGCCACAATCCTCCATGATTCATGGCCAGACCGCTGTCTGTGACTGTAAGACGCTCAGTGTCACTCTCAATCCCCACATGACCATTATTCATACTGATTTACAGTTTGTTGGAGCTCTTTATGCTTTCAATAAGATATTACGACTCAGGCCATTAGGAGATCCAATAATTGGGTCCATGTACATATTGGTTTATGTTGTTGTACTCCATCTATAACATGATTTCTCCAGCCACCTCTTCCAGTCTTCATTAATTTTATTCTTCCTTAAGGCAGTAGATACTCTGTGTCCGAGAGTTCAGATGCATTGATTGGCTGTATTGCTGTCTCAGTCGAACAGTAATGATAGGCCTCGACAGTGATTTATATGCCTCCTCTCTGTTGTCACCAAACTCATTATGACTGAAATGAGGCATTTATCACCAGTGTTGCAACCTCGCTGTTGTGAGATACTTTTGCTAATGATTATATAATCCAGAGTTGCTAGTTGGGTGGAGAAAGTGAACATGTATTGTCATGTGATACTGTAATGTGGATGGCTGCATGATATGAAATCACTTTTCCACTTGAGGATACTAGTGATGTGTATACATTTTCAATATAGTGTGTCTCCGGGACCTTCAGGTGGTCATTTAGGTGGGTTCCAGGGAAATTGTGTGGGTCCCCAATAAAATTTGTTCCTGTAATCTTAAACTGTATAAATAGAATAAGTAACATAATGCATCAGAGATGCAGGATGCCTACCCAGCAACATCACTAGGATACAGGCACTCCATTTATAGTGAAGAATCTCATTTGATGTTTTTCAGAAAGGTCTAATTATTGTGATAAAACATGCTGAAACTTAGGTTTATCAACCAAACATTTGAGGATAACTGTGATGGCAACATCTGGTATAATTATGGGGATGCTCTGTCACTTTTAAAAATTCACTGGAATACATTGTGATTTATATTCTCAATCTATGTTCTCATTAAAAGCAATAATGTAAGCTATTAATTGAGCTACGCATTAAACACACCACGCCTTAGGATATGAGCTAACCAGTTTGATTAGTGTGAAAAAGTGTTTTGCCATGCATAAATCCCTCCAAAATATTAGAAGTTGATTGGTGTGTAAAATACTGTCTGGCAGGCTTTGCGATGTAATAACGATCATTCAGAATCTGCACCAGTGCATATTTGATATAAAAATTAGCAATGTATTCTTATTTCTTTGGACTGTTGGTAGTACACTGTGTAGTGTTGTGTTGAAGGTCTGTGTTGGTGCTGTCGGTGTTGGCTGTGAACCTCACTTTTTTCATTGTGTTCCTGGGTGGGTCTTGCTAGACTTGAACACTCCTGCTGTGAAAGGCTTTATTAATGCTGTGACTGTGAGCTAGGCAGCATGACTCATGCCCTCTAGCTTGTGACCCGCCCAGATCACCTTTGCACCCGCCCACCATCCGCCTTCTCGTCTTTACATCTCTGCATCTTTTTCATTGCCATGTTTTTGACTTCCACTGTTTTTTTGTTCTTGAGTACAGTATTTTGTAGAAAAACGAGAAGAATAGACTGTGGCAGAATTTAATAGGCCCCACCCCTCCTGTTGCCCCTTCTGGTCAGCTGCCCAGCAGGGTCTGGTTATGCTTATAACACTGATCACTCAAAAGCCTCTGTTTGACTACTGGGAGTGTCTCTTTTGATACCCACTGACAAAGCAGCATGGTTGAGAGGGAGAATATTCAGACCTGAGCCAAAAGAGCATTGTAGGATAGTTTGTAAATTCAGGTATCTTCCACCATCTGTAGATTTTTATTCCAGCCAACCACAATAGCAGCATATTTTAATGTTTTTATTGATGAGGTGGGGATGTTTGTGGTGGTGCACGTTTTCCTGTAATTGATTCATAGTAGGCCAAAATGAGGTAGTAAAAACAGCTGCATTTGAAAACTGGAAACTCTTAAAATTTAGTTAGAAGTTAGAATTTATAAGTTTTATAAGAATAAATACTGAATGACCAAACCAATTGAAATCCTTTATGTAGTCATGTGTATATATATATATATATACACACACACACACACACACACACACATATATGTATATATGTACAGTACAGGCCAAAAGTTTGGACACACCTTCTCATTCAACACGTTTTCTTTATTTTCATGACTATTTACATTGTAGATTCTCACTGAA